>NW_026125052.1:9455000-10055000 GCF_943737965.1 Phodopus roborovskii | reverse complement strand
TGGGTGGGGCCTGCCACACAGTGGGCCCTCCATAGCTCCACCCACAACTGTCTGTGATTCTGTCAGCCTCAGAGGAGCAGGTAACCCAGGGTTCCCCATGCTCATCTTTCACCATGGGGCCCCCTGATGCCATACTGGCTGGTGGCGTCTTTACTGAAGAATTTTCAAAGGCCAGTGGGAGGTGGCTCCAGGGCCATTAGGGAGGTTGAGCCAAGGACAGCTGCCCACAGCAGGCCACAGCCTGGCCCTGCAAGCTGATTTGGTTGCCATGTGAAACCTTGTTATGTAAATCAGCATGGGGTAAGCTCACTCAAGCCTAAGAACTAAGAATTAGGCTCCATCCGCCCCCACCCCAAGCCTTTTAACCGGCCAGGTGCAGGTTAAGGCCAGAGCAGCAGAGCTTCTTTGTGCTATGCCAGGCTTTTCCTCAGATGTGTTCGTGGGGAGGGATACTGGGCCCCTCACGCCTGGAGTCACCTGTCTGAGGGTGGAGATTCAAGGTCCATTATGAGTGGGGAACCTCCTGTGGCCTTTGACCCAATTCCTCCCTCTCCGAGGCATGGGAAGATTGTGGCTGGCTTCCAGGGCCCAAGGCTGACCACCATCTTCTCTTGGGTTCAGACAGTTCTGGGCTACAGCCAACACTCCCTCCTGCTGAGAGAAAGCCAGGGTGTCTCAGGTGCCCAGTTTGCCTCTGGGGTCCTTAGGCCTCTGTCTGAGAGGGCCATTCCTTCCCATGAGGCTTCTAGTTTTACTGTCCTCCAATTCCTGTTTCCTCCAGGGCACCCAATGGGTGACTCTGCCACCTCCAGGACACTGGACTGGAGCCAACTTTACAGAACCGGTTTGAAACCAAACAATGTCAGCTGAGCCAGAGGTGTCCATGGGCCAAGAAGGGCAAAAGCTGAGGGACCAGAGCAGACCATGGTCCATGACTAGGAAGTTCATCCTTGCCTAACAGGGGGCTATGGTAACTAATGGAGCTGTGAGGACCTAGGGAGCAGGTGTCTTTCCTCACCCTGGAGGTAAAAGAAGAGGCTCCTGTATGCGTTGGGGTGGAGGGGAAACAGAACAATGGTCTATAACCTTCTCAATGTATGTTGGGGTGGGGTATTCTAGAACAAAATGGCTGCCTTCAACCCCAGGTATCCACTCCCCAGGAGGAACCTGAGGAGGGGGAGGTGAGTATCTGGAGGGTATAACTGGGTGGAAATTGAGTAGAATGGCAGAAAAGGGGCCAAACCCAGGCCAGATGTAGAGCTCAGTGGGTAGAGTGCTTGCCTAGCATTGTGTGAAGCCCTGTGTTCAATTTCTAGAACTGCATGAACTTGGCATAGTGACTCCCAGCTGAAATCCCAGGACTCTGGGGGTAGAAGAGCGAGATCAGGAGTTCAAGGTCACTGCCTTTGCCTACACAGTGAGGTCAAGACCACCTTATAAAATAAAACAGGTAGGCAGTAACCAATCTCCAAGCAGTGGACAATTTGAGGAGATCCCAGCCTGTAAGAACACCGCCCTAAGGGACAAAATCTGGTGGCAGGAGTGAGCTGCTCAGCAGATAGCTCAGTGGGCATTTGAATCTATCTAGAATTGAACCCAGTGGTGTGACTAAAGACTTAGGGGCCCTCACCAAGATGCGTACTGGGATAGGGACCCTAGACAGAATTTGGGATGGCATATGGCCTAGGGAACCTTCTGGATATACTTGTAAAGAGGAAGCCTACTTGGCCTTTCTGCTCCCTTTGCCTGGCACACCCCTGGGCAGACTCCAGACTTGCTGACCTCAGAAAGTCCCGCCCCTCCAGCTTTGTTGCTTCTGACTATTTATTTCCTGCAGAAGACTCAGGGTTTCGCCCACTATGCAGAGAGCACAGCGTCTCCACCCAGGGGCCCACCCAGAGGCCACGGGATACCCTTGTCCTCATTCCAGTCCCTTTGCAGTGTTATGGATGCACTTGGGCCTGGCACACCTTCTTTCTGGGTCTGGAATCACCATCTGGGAACCAAAGGTATAAAACCAGAAAAGCTTCGAGAAGGAAAGCCCCTTCCCTGCCTGTCTTTGCCTCTCCACAGCACACTCCACCCCTTCCTCCCTGGCAAAGTAGAGCCAAAGAGTAGTCCACAGATAATTGTGACTTCTCCACACCCAAACCCAGGCTCACCAGGGGATAGGCCACCAAGGTGCCCAGCAGTCAAGAGTGCCCAGGCTGGTAGCACATTTCCCTAGAAATCATTTAAAGTTGCCAGCACAGGAAAACCGTCACAAAGTGCCCCCCTCCCCCACATGCGCCTGCATAGTATGCATGGTTTTAATCCACCCTCATTTAAATGGACTCTAAGCTCCCTTTGTAGGTGGGGAGACTGAGAAGCTCTCGTGGCAAGTCCAGGGCAGGGCTGGATTCTGAATTCCGGGCAGACCCACCTACTCCAGCATCATTGCAGAGTCCCTGGTTGCCTTTCTCTACATCTCTGCAGTGTGAACACCCAGGCACCTCCATTCAGGGCCTGACTCTGTAGCCAAACGAGCCTAGTGATGTCATCGTTGCCATAGAAACCCTCCCCAGGCGTCAGGCAGGACCAACCTCCCCTGAGCAGTTTCCCTTTGTGTGGACTTTGCAATGCGTTGCCAAGGCAGTGAGGCCTGCTGGGTGAGTTGGCACAGGGCAGGGAAGGCAGACAAAACCTCACACTGCATCCCAGCAACCGCCACTCACAATGTTAGAGAGGGGGGCTTCACTCAGCACTCCCTGGCCTGGGGAGTGGGGGAATGGAGGGGAATGGAGACCTGTTCTGAACCCCTTTGAGTATAGGTATGGTTAGTGGGACCCTATTACCTGGATCTGTTGGGCCTGGATCTTGTAGAAGGGGCAGACCTTCTTGGCAGTGGGTAGAGAGGAACTGGCGGTTTGGCCGTTTGAGGGTGTAAATCATGAGAATCACAGTTGAAGAAAGAACTCCCTCGTGGAGCACATCGGCTGTGATCCGCCCTCTGGGCTCCTGGAACCCTCACAGCAGCTCTGGGGAGGTCAGAAGAGATAGGATCATCTTTGTGCTTTGAGCTTCGTATTTGGTGGCGGCTTGAGGTTGGGGTTTCTCTAATACACAATATAGCTCAAGTTGACCTTGAACTTGAAATCTCCCTGCCAATCTCCAGAGTGCTGGGGTTGCAGGTGTGTGTTGCTATCCCTGGCTTGTTCATTTACTTATTTGCATTTCTTATGGTTGTTGCTAAACCTCGTTTTGCAGTGGAAGACACTGAAATGCACCCTAATGCTCCAGCTTGCCTGTGGTCAGCAGTTTGAGCCTAACACAGTCTAGATTGAAAATGAGAGGTAGGTGGTGGATGGAGGGTTTAAAGGTCCTACCCTGTGGCTTTCTCAGTCTGGGCTGGCTCCACTCCCTGGAATCTATTGGTTTTAAAGAATGGGTACTACAGTACCTTTGCAGAGTAATCCTGCTGTCTACCTGGCTCGCAACTATGGGATCTAAGTGGGGCTTCAACCAAGGGAGAATCACAGGGTCTGCCCCTCCCTCCTGACTGCTTCTAGAGGCTCCACAAACTATTGGCCAGTAAAGAAAGCCAGGGTCCTAGCCAAAGCCTACTGAGCCACCTCCATCATAGCCTTCAAGCCACAACCTCTTTTGTCCTTCAAGTGACAGGGGCCTCTTCATTTCTTGCCCTCTGCCTGTGGCTAGGTGGCCCTTGACATAGTGCATAAAAATCTCCCCTCCCCCTGTGTCCCTGGTTCTTAGAAGTCTCCAGGAAGAAACTTCATGACCTTTGCTGGCAAATGGCAAAGCCACATGCTTACAGCTAAAGACTGTGCCTTCCTGGGTCCACCCCATCCCCTCCCCAGGCCTTCCCGCTTTCTCTGCCACCTCCAGGCTTCAAGGCTACCTTCCTCTTCCTCTTAATGTCGCAGAGGGCTGAATGGGAGGACCCCAGCTCTTCAGTCTTGAGGGCTGGGCTCCCTGGGGGGAGACTGAGGCCCTGCTGTGCTGGGCCTGGGTTTCTCCTTCTCCACCTGGGTGTCTCTGTTGAAGGTCAACAAAGTCAAGTGACATGGCATGAGGGCTGAACTCACACCAGGGATGACAAGAATGTTTGTGGGGTGATTGGCTATGTGGCTGTCAGGCTGTACTGGGTGCACCCACAACCAGACAGCATCTGGCCCAACCATGACACACCTCTGCCTGTCATTCTTTTGTGAAGCAAGGATTTCCTGCCATCTGGGTTCGACCTATGAAGGCTTTTGTTTTTGCTTGCAAAGGTCCCAGTTGAGCCAAAAAGGATGAAGGGGAATGTATGAAGATGAGACAACTCACCAAGACATCTGCCCCCACAGCAGTGAGGGAAACACACCTTCTGTGCTATTGACAACAGTGGTCAGCACCAATCAAGCACTTGACACTGGGGCAGATACCTTTGTTCCATTTTCCAAGCTTCCTGTATTTTAAGACTGTGTTTTGGTAACAGAGAATGCCAAGGAATGTTAGCCCTTGTCTTATGAGCACAAGGCTTCCAGCCTACAGGAAGGGAGGTTGGTATGGAGTTCAGCCTCATCCTTTTCCCCTCTTGACAGGGGACCACCAAGTCAGTGAAAAGTGCTCCAGTGAGGCTGCCAGAGCTCAGAGAGTCCTGGCATAGGACCCCCTGGAGACTCAGACCCTAGTGAGAAAGTTCAGGATGACCAATAAGCTCCAGGATAACAAACAGAAAGCCTCGTACAGGTCTTTGAACCTCCTCTTTGGCCAGGCAAGCCTGGAAAAGCCCAGAGGAAGAAATGTTGGTATACATTGTCCACAAGAATAGGATAGCCCTGTGAGTTGGCTTAGCCAGACCTCAGTTTAGTCATCCATAAATGAGGACAGGATACCCCTTACACACGCAATTGAGAGGGTGTCTGTTTATTATTTTGTATTTTTTCCGAAAAGAGTATCATTACATAACCTGGATTGGCCTGGAACTCAATGGCATTAAATTTTCAATCCTCCTGCCTCAGCCTCCTGAATGCCAGGATTATAGACATCCACTGCCATTTCTGGCTCTGTTAAGGGAATTAAATGAGACAAGTGCCCTTAAGCCCTTAGCAGATCATGCTCAACACAGTCAAGGGCTGCAGAAAATGCTGTGGGGAGCCAGATGGCTGTAGAACTATGGCTCTTGCTGACAGGGAAATCCTCTCCACACCAATGGCAGTTGTAAAATCTCCCTGTGTCAACAATCTGGGCAAGGAGCTCTCTCTGATCCAAGATGTGGCTGGAAGCTCTGGGACTGAAAGGCTAAGGCTTTCTAGATTCTGGCTGGTGAGGACCCCTCAGGGGCCCAGGCTGTGGAAACTGCCACAACCTGTCCTGCCACAGCCAAGTAGCAGCCTGCTGGAACAAGATGGATTATGGCCTTGTGGGGAATCAGATGGCTAAAAAGCCTGTGAAGGTCAAAAGAGACCCACGTGGGTTGCAGTGTCCCTTCTAAATGTTAGCGTTGACCTTGCTGAAATAACACCTTTGCATTTCTATTGGGAACCTTTGTGTGGACTGATTTCTTCAAATGGGTTCAATGGTGGGAACCTGAAGCCCTTTTGGTGACCCTAGGTGGCACCAGGCAGGTGGGACCAGGTCGGCCCACAGAGGCCTTCTCAGGTCCTAGTGGGTCTGTCTGAGATTTGGCCACCATCTGAGGCATGAGGTCTTGCCAGCAATAGAACAGAGTTGTAGGAGGCAGGGAATGTACACTGGGCCCAGGACTAGCAAGGCAAATATCTTCATGAGGCTTTGGGATTGGGACTGATGAGTGTGTGTGTGTGTGTGGGGGGGGGGGCTCCAGAGAAAGTCTAAGGTGGCTAGACTCTCCATTCATTTGTCCTTTTCATACTCCTTGCAAAAGGTAATCATGCAGCTTGCCACCTCTTTCCACTTTACATGGGTCCCAGGGATCGAACTCAGGTTGCTGAATTTGTATAGCAATCACCTTCAGTGACTGAGCCATCTAGCCAACCCCGAGCCTTCACATTTCTAAAAGACAGAGACATCTTTTATACACATATGAGAACTGCTAGTATTTTTCCACTCACATCAAAAAAAAAAAATCTTTGATAAGTAAATGATGAATCCTAGAACCAAGGACAGAACAAGCCACATCACTAAGATGCACTAAATCATCAGTATGTTCACCTCCGACTCCAGGCACTGCCCTTTATATCTCTGCCTAAGGGATAGGCTCTTCAGTAAGGACAATAGGCTGCCCTAGGATAAGCCACAAAAATTCATAACCCCCAACCGCTGGCCACTCCCATTCGGGGTGGCTGGCCAATGAGGTTAGGTTTAATACAAAACAAACCAGTAGTAGCCATTGCTCTAGTTGGTCTAAGGGGAAAGGGAAGGAAAGGAGCACTTGCCAAGTGCTAGCCTTGTGTGGTAGGATCCGAGGTCCCAGATTGAAAGGAGAGCCTAAAACTGGACATGGAGGTAGATAGCTGTAATCCCAGCACTGAGACAGGAGGATTGCCGTGAGCTTCAGGCCAGCCTGAGCTATACAGTGAGTTCAAGGCTGGTCAGGCCTACATAGCAAGACCCTGTCTCAAAAGACCAAGGAGAGGGGAGGGAGAGGGAGGAGAAGAAGAAAGAAAATAAAGGGGAAGGTGGAGGTGGGGAGTTGGGGGTGGTGAGGAGTGGAGCATTCTCAGATCAGGGGTGAGCTTGAGCAAGGAGACAAGGCCAGCCTGGGCAACACAAGTTGGGAGGGTTTCCTTCATCTCCCCCATGAACACTCAGAGATGAAAGTACCTTCCCATGCCTGTGCCTTTAGAAGAGGAGCAGGGAGGACACTGTGACCTTGTCCCAGGGAAAGGAGAGAGGCGGGGTGGGGCTATGTTTCACAACTCTGAATTCAAGAGATGAGGGGTTTCAACTAAAGAAGTTAAAACGGCCCATCTTGAATTTTTTTTTTTTTTTTGTTTCTTGACTGCAATGAATAGGCCAGAGTAAGATTTTTAATTTTTATTTCAAGAAGTGTCTAAGTTGAACGTCTCTTATTACACACCTCTGGTCAGATGTCTTGAGTTCCTGGCATCACACCTCCTGAGTGATGGTTGCTCAAATGGTACCAGCCTCACAACCTACCAGAGGGCTGTCATAACCCCAGCTCAGCCCCACCCTGGGGATTCTGATTCAGTCAGTCTCTGGTGGGTGGAGAGATGTGATGTTGGTGCTCTTACGTGCCTTGGAATTACCTGTGTGGCTCTGTTAAGGCTGGTGTTTAGTTCCTGCTCAGACTTAATGAGCGTGGTGTGGCCCGAGCATCAGGATTTATTTCTTTTTCTTCCTTCCTTTCTTCCTTCCTTCCTTTTTTTCTTTCTTTCTGTTTGTTTCTTGATTTTTTTTTTTTTTTTTTTTTTTTGGTTTTGGTTTTTAAGACAGGGTTTCTCTGTATAGCCCTGGCTGTCCTGGAATTCACTCTGTAGACCAGGCTGGCCTCAAACTCACAGAGATCCGCCTGCCTCTGCCTCTCAGTGATGGGATTAAAGACTGTAGCACCACTGCCCAAAGAGCATCAGGATTTCTAAATATGCTGGCCAGTTTGAGAACTTTAAGTTTCATAGGGATTCACAGACAACTGCTTTAGTCTCTTCTACAGGGGCCTGCCAGACAGGGCATTCCAGAATGGAGGGATGCCTTGCTCAGCCGTCTTTCCATACTGTGATTTGATTTTATTTATTTATCTATCTAGAAATGGTTTTATGTAGCCCAGGCTGGCCTGGAACTTTCTACATAGCTAAAGATGACTTTGAACTCCTGGTCTTCTTGCCTGTACCTCTCAAGTAGGATTGGATTTGTGAGCCACTTAGCCTGGGTTTGAGGGGTAAATGTGTGGACCTGCCACTGTTCCAATTAAGTATCATACTGTGCAGCTGGTATCTTTAGACCTGCTTTCCCTGTAGAGCAGGGGTTCCCATTCTGTAGGCTGTGACTCCATGGGGGGTCACATTATCAGTTATTTACTTTACAATTCATAACAGTAGCAAAATTACATTTAGGACATAGCAACGAAATAAGTTTGTGCTTGGGGTCACTACAACATGAGGAATTAACTATATTAAAGGATCGTGGCGGCATTAGGAAGGTTGAAAACCTCTGCTATAGAGGCCTCTGTAAGCAGCATCTGGAGTTCAATGGGCCCAGTCCTGCAGCTTTGCATCTTCCTTGGCAGTATAGTTCAGGCAGATAGATAACCAACCCACCTGGTCTTAGTGTTCGCATGTGTACAATGGGCTGTTAATGGCAGGTTGCCACAGTATACAGCTGAGCCTTAGCCTGGAAGGCATTTCACATAGAGCTCCATGAGTTGAAGCTGTATGGCGGGGGAGTATCCAACAGTCACAATGAAGATGAAGCATTAAGTGGTTCATCTTGCCAGATCTCAGCCCCACCCTGACAGACACGTCTTTTTTTTTTTTTAATTTGTTGTTGCTGTTTGTTTGTTTTTGTTTTTTTTTTTTTAAGACAGGGTTTTTCTGTGAAACAGTCCTGGCCCTGGCTGTCCTGGAACTCACTCTGTAGACCAGACTGGCCTCAAATTCACAGAGATCCTCCTGCCTCTGCCTCCTGAGTGCTGGGATTAAAGATGTGCGTCACCACCAGCTGGGCGACACACATACATGTCTTGATAACAAAGACCTCATTGTCCTCTGAAGTCCCAATGGAGCCCAGGTTCCTTGACGTGAAAGTCTGGCCTAACCTGGGTTTACTGAATGTTTCTCAGAGTCCACACAAATATGTGTCCCCAGATCAGGTAGCCCTGTGACCCTTGCAGTGTCATATACCCTGAGCCAGACAGTAAACCCTCCCCTGCTGGATCCCCTGCTGGATCCCCTTGGCTAAGCTGATTCCTCTGAGTTGTGGTATCATGGGAATAAGCTCCACACAGACACCGTTTGTTCACTATACCCAACAGGATATACCTGGCATCAAGTACAACTCCTGGTACAGAGTCAGTGATGGGGACCCACGAGTGGCGCTGTGTTGGCACATGGTGGCCACTGTGCTGTCTCTCAGATCTGACTCTCTGGATGTCTCTGTTTCGAACCTGTGCTGTCTTGTGGCTTACCTGTTGGGACACACCCCAGGACACTGAGACCAGGAGTTACTGGGGCTTTCGTCATCACTCTTGGCTCCCACCCTAACCTCCCTGGACAGTTGCAGCACCGGGGGCTGCCCCAGGGCCTGCCCCACATCCCAACTGCTTCATCTACCCAGATGATCTCAACAGCCACCTACACTCAGGCAGTCACCCCACCGTTTATTCATTGGTGCACTTCAAGGAGTGGTTCTCTTCCCCTCTTGCCTCCTGCCTGCCCAAGAGCCTAGCACCTCCCTACTGGCCGGCCCACCTCAGCGCTGCAGCTGCCAGCTTGCCCCTCCTGGACTCACACTGCCTTCTCCTTCAAGGCTTTCTAAGTGGCTGCGGCCCCAGTATCCTACTCCGCTAAGGAAGAAACCCCATAGGGGAAGCGGCCCATAACACCCCAGCCAGACATCCACATTTGATAATTCCCTAAACGGGCTTCACACCTTGTCCCTTCCAACCCCTGTTTGGGGACACACAGACCCTTCTGGTTTCCGTTCTGCACTGGTCCACCTTCTTGCCACATCCACATGGCAACATTCCCCCACCCCTGCGACACACACATCTTCCTGCTGTTACTAGGAGCTTCCATCTCCTGTCTGTACTGATGCCTCCCGATTGCTGTCAATCTAAGCCCTTGGCCAGAACTCAAAGTTCCCATGATTTGGGGTTCTGCCCTGTACCCAGCCTCTTCTCCAGCTTCCGTAAAGCACCCCCCCAAGTCCTCTTACTGCCTTCATTCTATGCCTCACCCCTCTAGCTTACTCCTTCCACCCAGATACATTTCCCTCATCCTTTTACCTTTCAAAGCCAGTTCAAGGCCACCTGCTCCAGGAGAGCACCGCCCACCCAGCCTAAAGTACAAGGCTCTTCAGACTGTTCCTCTGTTACCTGGGTGGGACTCCTTTGTTGAGCTTGCCATGTTACTTCATAATTATTTGCTCTGTGTCTGGCTTCTTCATTAAATTATTAGTTTACGGGGGGTCTCTGAGACCATGCTTACTCATTGCTATAACCCCTGCACAGATACTTTTGCTTTGAAAGATCACTCCTATCTAGGATCTTAAGTGTTGGTGGTCTTGTAGATCTGGAATCTGGAAAGCCAAGCGCTTCTTATTCGGGGTCTACTAAGGGCTGCTGTAATGCCAAATGTAATGTGGCTGGAGTCAGCTGGGCTTATCACTGAAGTGCTGTGAGTGGCCCCTGTCCAGGCAATCTCAGAGTACTTGGACTTTTTACAAAGCCTGTCTCCAACCCCAGTGAACCTCCTACAATAGCTAGAAGGAAGCTTTGGGACACCGTTTAATTTTTGTTTTTGTTGTTGTTTTGAGACAGGGTTTTTCTGTGTAGCCCTGACAGTCCTGAAACCCAGGTTGACCTCTGCCTCCTGAGTGCTGGGATTAAAGGCATGTACCACCACCACCCTGCTTGACATGATTCCATCTAGCCCCAGAAGCCATGAAAGTATCACTTCCTTTGCATTCAAAGGGTGACAACTGAGTTCCTAAGGTCAGTCCATATTCAATGGGAGAGGTATTGGAGATATTTGTACACTGTGCGAAGATATACATGCTGCTGTGATTGGTTTAATAAAGAGCCGATTGGCCAATAGCTAGGCAGAGGGAAGAAATAGGAGTAGATAATTGAGGAGCAGAGGAGACATGATATGGAGGGAGCTGGACATACAGAATGAAAAAAGGTATAAAGCCAAATGGTAAAGCATACATTAATAGAAATGGGTTAATTTAAGTTATGAGTTAGCTAGTAACAGGCCTAAGCTATAGGCTGAGATTTCATAATTAATAAAGTCTCCAATGTCATTATTTGTGAGATGGTGGCCCAAAGAAAAATCTGACTACAGAGAGGGACAGATACGTCACCTTGGACGGGTATTAAAGAATTTGTAGAACCCATCCGGAGCTCCCAACATAGGTTTGGTGCGGAGATGATAGATTCCCAAGTTGCTCTCCCCATCCATCCATGCAGCCCTAATTTTCCCCTTCTGCCTCTCCAGCATCACTGTGACCCCAGCATTTTGAGAACCAAATTTGGTGGCATAAGAACCACAGGCAAAAATCACAGCCTCTGTGTCCTTTTGCCCAAATCTCACTGGTGTGTTGTGCTGGGACAAACCCCTCTCCTCTAGGGTCCACCACCCTCCGGAGCACCTCCAACCCATCCCTCCATAATCCCTACTTGTTTTCAGCTAGTAGTGCTACAAGTGCTGTTGAGCTGCCTGCCTCTCAGGCTTTTCTCTTTTGGCCTTTGCTTCTTATGGACCGGTACAATGTGAGGAACTCTAATATGTTATCCAGATGTAGGAAGGATGACCATAGAGTGGTCATGTTTGCCTAGCATTCATGATAATGCTGTGTTTGACCTGGCAACACACACACACACACACACACACACACACACACACACACACACCCTGATGTTCTCCTGACCTCCCTTTCAAGCCTTGCCGGAGGGACCTTCAGAGGCTGCCCTGGGCGTGCTTTTCTGTGTCTCAGCAAAGGCTGAACAGGCATCTTTGTGCTGTCTTTAACACCAATGACAGCAATGCATTTGTGCTGTTCTCAAACTGGCTTTTGTGTGCGTTCTAGTCTAGCGCATCCTTGGGACTTGGCTTCCTTGCCCATTCCTTTTTTTCTGCACCATAATATGCCTTACAATGACTGCCTTATGGTTCACTAGACAGTTCTCAACACAATGCCACACATTTTGGTGGCTTCCAGTGGCTTGATATTCCCTGCAGTCTTGCAAGGGAAACTGTCAGGGCAGAGTTGGAGAGCCCTGTAGCCCCTGGGCCACACTCCTGCTGTGTGTGCAGCTGGGCAGTGCTAAGCGCCCCCCTCCCCCGCCCACCCAGTCCTCTGTGAGTGGGTGGGAACCGAGGCCACTGGTTCCAGCCGGCTCGCAGATACCGATTATGTAACTAAGCCATGGAACCCACATTAAAAGAGGAAACCATCCTCCTGCGGCTCAACTCGTCTAATCCCTATCCGTCTCTGCCCTAGGCCCCCTGCTCGTCTCCAAAGGTCTTGAGCGCGTTCCAGATTTCTAATTTCGTTTGCTTATGCAACCAAAAATATGATGGCCGCGTTTCCCGGGGGTGATGGAGTCTGTACTCCCCGCTCCAGGCGCGCTAAAAACGGCAGCGCCGAATTGCTCGAGACGCGGGCGACGCGGGTGGAGATGGGCGCCTGTAGAGGCGGGACTAGCAGTGCTGTGGTCCCCAGCCTTCTCTTCACTCTCACTGACCCCTGCGTGCTGGGCGCGAGGGATCCATCTTTCACTCGAGTGCCCCACCCCCAACACCTGCTGGAGGAGTCGGTTGCAACATTGTGCGGTGGGAAATAGGGAAGAAAAAGAAGAAGAAGAAAAGAAGAGGAGGAGGAGGAAATAGTACCTCTCTCAACAGGGAAGAGAGATATGAAATAGACAAGAAATACCGAGTTGATTTTCACGAAAGTAGGGTAGACTGAGAGGGTTGACGTGGATCCGATTGTTAATTTTTTAAAGCAAGAAGAAGAGATATAGAGAATATGGTTCTCTCTCTCTCTCTCTCTCTCTCTCTCTCTCTCTCTCTCTCTCTCTCTCTCTCTCTGTTTTATTTGAATATGCAAACGAAGCTGGGGATGTGGCCAGACGCTAGAGTGCTTGGAGGCCTGGGTGTCATTCCTAGTGCCACATAAACTGAAGTACTCACGCACACTTGGGACACCAGCTGCAGGAGGAGGAGGCAAGAGCAGCAGGCATTCAGTCATCTCCAGCTACCTAGTTTGAGGCCAGCCTGGTGTCTCAAAAGAAAAAAAGTACCGGGGCGGGGGAGGGTATCTAGTAACTGGACTTGCTCCCAAAACTTGTCCTCTGTCCTCCACACAGTTCCTGTGACACGCAAATGTCCAACACCTCCAGTAAGTGTAAAACAAGTGGTTTTTTTTTTTTAAGTTTATTTCGGCGTGTGTAAGAGAGAGCAAGAGAGCATGTGCACACGTGCTGTTATGTGGCCATGTGTCAAAGCGTTCATGTGGAGGTCAAAGGACAGCATTGGGAATCCAGTTCTCCAATGACCGTCAACAAGCATCTACTGGCTGAGCCATTCTTCACTCAGCCTTTAAAAAAATTAAAAACGAAATCTGTAAACAAAGTGCCACAGGCCTATTGTCCCAGCTACTGAGGAGAGCAGCTTAGGCAAGAGATTCAAAAGTTGGAGGCCTGCCTGAGCTACACAGCAAGCTCAAGGGCAACATCTCATCTTAAAATTAAACAAATTTTAAAAAACTGAGTAGACGGTTCAGTGACAGAGCCCTGTCTAGCATTCCCAAGACAGAGTCTCTCTACACAGCCCTGGCTATCCTGAATCTCACTTTGTAGACCAAGCTATCCTTAAACCCACAGGGATCCGTCCACCTCTACCTCCTGAGTGCTTGGATTAAAGGTGTGCGCCACCATGCCCAGGAAGATATGATGAATTATTAACATTGTAAATTAATAGGGGGGTGGGGAGGATGAAATAAATCATTTTTACTCTGCATGATTTGCATCAAAGAGCCTGTGTTTGCATGATTTTAAGGATTTATTTTTACTGTTAAGGGAGAAGAGGGAGCATGGAGCCATCCTAACCAACTTATTAATAGTGGACTGGCCCATGCTGGGTGTGGGGGTGAGCACCCTTAGTCCCAGCACTGGGGGGGGGGGGTCAGAGGCAGGTGGATCTCTCTGGGTTCTAGAGCAGCCTGGTCTACAGAGTGAATTCAAAGACAGCCAGAGCTACACAGAGAAACCCTGTCTCAAAAAAAAAAAAAAAAAAAAAAAAAAAAAGGAAAAAAGGGTGGATTGGCAGGAAAGCATGAGCTCTCCTACCCCACCTACTCAAGGGGAGGCTTCCTGATGAGGCTGCCTGGGTCCTGAGACTGAAGTAGGCTAATGTCTGGACCTGGCAAGTACAATGTGAGGGGCAGAGCTTCTAGCCCTGGGGGAAGGCTAGTCTCCCTCCTCCATGCAGCTCTGGGTCTTGAGGTAAAAAGCCAGTGGCACCTCCTTTTTGAACCCAGACACCAGACATCATCCTCCCTGACAGCTTGGCCAGGGCCAGTGGGAGAAGGTGCCACTTCTCTGCTACTTGGAGGCTGTGGTAGGAACTAAATGGTACCTCTGGTGTGGCTTCCCAGGACATGGCCAGGGTACCCTGCTGCCCCAGATGCAGAGATCCAGGAGGAGTTTCCCAAACTAGAGGTCCCCTGTGGCTGAGCTGAGCCTATCTACACAACACTGACAACCAGATATCAAGACCCAACCTCATATGGGGGGGGTCACTGGGCCAGCCATTGCCCATGACACTGCAGACTTCCCATTCTACCATGGTGTTACCATTTCAGATCTGGTTCCGATATAAATAATCCCCGAAGGTCCCTGGACAGCTAACTTAATCTGATCTCTTCAGACCTTCCCAGGACCTTTAGTAATCACCTCTCCATGAAGATACGTTACATACAGCTTTTAGCAAAAGTGCTTTGACCCAGGAGGCTGGAGTTTTGAAACACTGAGCTAGGGGGTCTGGGGGCACAGGCACACAGGTGTGAATTCTGGAAAACTTCAGGCGAGCATGAATAATTAAAGGTCTGAGAAAAGCAGGGGCCAGCTCACCTGTGAGATACGAAGGACCTGGCCATCATGCCAAAAGGATGTGGGTGCGGGGTGGGGCAGCAGGCTTGCCAGAGCAGGTGTGTGGGGCCCCCTTGACTGTGGGCATAGGCACACATGTGCACATGCCTAGGCACATACCCAAGGATCCACACACTCAAGGCCACATGCAAGCAGATGCCTGAATGGTGTATCTGCAGGAGCATGCACACACCTTGTGGAAGCCTCTCCCCAAAGTCTCTCCCCCACAAAAACAGAAGAGCAGCCATGGCACATGCACCACACCCACACAAACACATGCACCATTCAAGCTCACATGTAGAATGGCAGGGACGCAAATCACAAAGCAGTGTAAATGGACACATACACGGTTATAGTGTGGATCAAGCAAGCACAGTTACATTGCATTCAACACCAACTGTGTACACTGGGACTCCTTCCCGAGGCTGGAACAAGGGGACACGTGTGGACATTCAGATAACATCCTCACAGCATGTCCAAACCTATGGAAATGGGGCTGTGGGGTGGGGGTGGAATCTTGGTTTCTAGGGGATGTGGGGGGGGGCTTAGGAGCACGGGGAACACTTTCCAGGAGCATTTATCCTTTGAGTATTTTTATCCTCAGCCCTGGAATGTCACACTGGGGGGCTTTAGTATTCCTACCACAGAGGGGGATGGATGGCTGGATTAAGAGTGCCCCCTTGTTTGCTCCCATTGCATACAGCCTAGAGTTTTCTCCTCCAACATATCAGGTCTCCTAGAGGCCTGCCCAGGCCACCAGCAAAACAGGTGGGGTAGAGCCCCTGCCTGGCCTACGTCAGGCCCTGGGTTCTATCCTCCACACTACAAACCGGACAAGGGCAGCCAAAAAAACAGCTGACAGGCACCTGAAGAGAGAGGCTGACTGCTCCCAGTCCACTATCTGCCTGCCCTTTTTCTTGGGGCTCAGCTTCTCAGAGCACTGTAGTCCAAGGCTGTCTTTCTGTACCTGGTTGTGGTCGGCACTCCCTAGCTACCCTGCAAGTTGTACACAGGGCAATGCCTGAGCTGTCAGAAGGTCCAGGCAAGTGCCTTCTGGCTGGTGGGAGACAAACCAGTGGATTTCCAAATCCATTTAATCCCTGGGTTCTGACGCACGGCGTTCACCACCAAGCAGGATCTAGTGCCCACAGAGCTGACGTCAGAGGGAGGGAGTGGCTTCCACTGGTTCTGGCATCACTCCAGCCCTCCTGCCCATGTGGCAGCCTGGCAGAGCCGACACAAGGAAAGAGACGCCCCAAAGCCTTTGCCTCTTGAATCTCAACCATTTGCTGGCCTGCAAACATCAGCACAGGCTAGAAAATGATCGTGGAAAACAGCAACACGGAAAAGCCATCAGGAACTAACAAAAGGAGCCGAGCTCTGAAACATAATCTCATGTTTATTTTACAACAATAGAAAATGTATTTAGGCACACTTGGAAAAGCTAACAGACTATCTGTGGAAATTTATCATTCAACAAATATTTATTGTCAGACTGACTGAAGTTCTGGGCACACAGCAGTGCACAGACAGAAAGCCTTAGGGAGTTTAAATCCCAGAGAAGGTACAGGTCATAGGATATGTAAGGTCGCACTGTGCAGCAATTTAAATGGTGAAAGGCACAAATGGAAAAAGCCAGGAACGGGCATGGCATGGCAGCTGGAGTAATGTGACTTTTTAGTATTTGTTGTCTTTATCATTATTCTATGTGTATGATGTATGGGGAGCATGCCCATTCCTTGGTATGCCTGTGAAGGTCAGAGGGTGGCTGTCCAGTTAATTCTCTCCACCTTCACCCAGGAAGGAACTCAGCCTGTCAGGCTGTCTCAATGCTTCACTCTCTGAGTCATCTAGCTGGCCCTTTATTTAGTTTTTGAGACAGGCTTTTACGACACAGCTCAAGCAAGCCTCAAACTCAGGATCTTCTGGCCTCTGCCTCTCGAGTGCTGGATGACTGGTATGCCCCCCTATGCCCATCTTCGAGAATGTGGTTTAAAAACAAACAAAGACAGAATGTACTTTTAGGGTAATTGTAGATTCATAGAAAAATTAAGAACCCAGTACAAGACTGCCTCATGCCCCTCCCCCATCTGTTTCTCCATCAATGACATCTTTCATTTATGGCCATGATTTATTCTATGTAGCCCAAGCTGGTCTCAAACTCACCATCCTCCTGCCTCAGCCTCCCAAGTGTTAGGGTTACAGTGAGTGTCACCACACCCAGCGGTAATTTTTATCCATAGAAACTTCTCTAGTCCTTTCATCAGACTTCCTTTGTTCATCTAATCCCTTTGTGTCCAGGCCCCCTCCACGTATCACATTCCATCTCATTGTCCTCCCTCCAGAGGGTTCTCTTGGTCAAAGCCCTTCTCACACACCCCACGCTTTTGATGACTCTAGTAGTTTTGAGGGGTCCTGGTCAGGTATTTTGTAGATGCCCTTAAGTCAAAATTTGCCTGCTGGGAGCCGGGTATGGTAGAACACCCCCATAATTGCAGTATTTCAGAGGTGGAGACAGAACAGTCAGGCATCCAAGGCTATCCTCGGTTACACCGTGAGTTCAAAGTCAGCCAGGGCTACACAAAACCCTGTCTCAAAATACCAAAATAATACAATTAAAAATAGTTTCTGTCTGCTGTTTCTTCCCATGACTAGATTGGGGTTGTGAGTCCTGGGGAGCCAGGTGACAAAGGGGCAGTGACATTTCCTTCACGCTTGGGTCCACAGTTCTAACTTGACCATGTGCTGTTGGCCTCTGCTGAGGAGCCCCTGACATTCAAGGACACCTGGGCTCTTCTCTCCCACTGATTGGTTTATTGTCACCTATTGTCACAGTTACCTCTGGGTTAGACAGCCCTACCTGCTGTGCCATGCAGCTGTTCCGGCACCGTTGCGTTGGACACACCCACATTCAGGTGGCTCTTGTCTTCAGTTCTTCCTCCCTTCCCCATGCTCTGAGATTCTCCAGGCTCCGTCTTTCATATTTCCTATCCTAGTCTAAGAAGCAGCGATTTCTCCAAGAAGCCATGCATCCCCTCATTTCAGAATGTATTAGAAAGGAAGATCCGGGCACTGAGAGTGAACTTTAGCTTTCAACGAGGAGGTCATGACAGAAGGCGGTCTGGGCAAGAACCAAGGTGAGGAGCACAGCATGCAGATACTTGGGGGAAGGAGGCTGCGAGAGAACAGTTGGTGCAAAGGCCATGAGGCAGGTACATGGGTTGTGTAATCACAGAACAAAGCCAGGGGCTGAACCAAATGAGCAGGATCCCAGGTGAAGTGGGGCAGGTAGATGGTAAAAGGCCGTCACAAAAGACTTCAGCTTTTCCTCAGAAGGACAGGGGCCAGGCACATGGCCTGATCTGACTCACTTCTTAATAAAATCACTCTGACTATGATGCCCGGAATAGAAGGAAAGGAGGAGAGCAGATGCTATTGTAAGCATTTGGTCAGCACCAAACTGGCTAGGGCCAAGGCATGAAGCAAGGTTCTTGCAGGGCTGGAGAGATGGCTCAGCATTTGAGAGCACTGACTGCTCTTCGAGAGGACCCAGGTTCAATTCCCAGCACCCACATGGCAGCTCACAACTGCCTATAACTCCACAATCTGACCCTCTCACACAGACCTACATGCAGGAAAAACACCAATGTGCATACAATGAAAATAAATAATAATAAAGAGTATGTACTACCCTTTCAGATTTGAGTTTGGTTCTCAGCAGCCACATCTGGTGGCTCACAACTGCCTGCAACTCCAGCTGCTGGTGGATCCAATTCCTCTGGCCACTGGGCACCTGTACATGATTAAAATGAATCAAGATTTTTTTTTAAAGAGGGGCTTCCAGGAACATTGATGATTTTTGTTATTATTAACTTATTATTTTCTGTTTGAAACAGGTTGTTGCCATGTAACCTTGGCTAGCCTTGAATTAGTTGCATAGACCAGGCTGGCTTTGAATCGGATGACTGTTCTTCTGCCTTCCAAGTGCGGATAGAATAGGTATGAGCCCATTCCAGGCCCATCTGAATACAAGCTAAGGATATAGCTGGGAGCCTTTTCTGGCATAGACATCGGGCGAGCACTGAATGGATGGCACTAAGGGTTTTGCCTGACTTCGTGGAAGGAGGTGATTGTGGTTAGCTAAGCAGGGAGGAGACTACTGGAGTGGTAGGCAGGGGGCTGGCGGCAGCACACCACTTGAGAGGCCCCTCACTAACCCAAGTGGAGGCGATGAGTTAGCAGTGAGGGGGGAGGGGACTGCCAGCTTGAGGAGGAGAGGCTGCGGCTCCAGCTCTGTACCGCTGGCCAGGGCATCCCCCATTAACAGGATTTAGGATGGCAGAAGCGGCTCAGCCTGAGTCCAACCCAAGAAGCCCACCTCAGCCACTAAGGAAAGAAAGTAGTCTGGAGGACATCCAGTGCTTGACTTTCAGCATAGTCTAATAGGGTTTTGTATGAACGCTGGGTGCCCAGGCACGGAATGTACCATAGTAGATCAAGGGAAGAATGTTAGTGCGGGGCCACCTACACTTGCTGGATGAAAGGATGAATGAATGAATGAATGAATGAATGAATGACAAACATCTTTCCCCTCCTAGGGCTTCTAGGCCTGGCTCAGTTCTCTTCAAGTCTAAGTGGCCTGCTTCAGTTCTTAGACCAAAGTAGACTCATGTGCATGAAAGACAGGAAATCCCAGCACTTGGGAGGCTGAGGCATGTGGGCTTTCAGAGTTCAAAGCCCGGCTGATCTACAGATTGAGTTCCAGGACAGCTCCAAAGCTATAGAGAAAAACCCAGTCTTGACCTCAGCCAATCACAGCTCCTTGCAGGCGCCTCCACCATGGCGCCACCTGCTTGTAACCTGGACCTTTGGTCTTCTTGTCACCTGTGCCCAGAGCATCCAAAGAGTGTTCTCGCTAGAAAAACACACTGATGACTGGGTGTGGGGACACAGGCCAGCAAGACCAGAATCCCAGAAGCTGATGCAAAAGGATCAAAAGTTCAAGGCCTGCCTAGCCTGCATAGCAAGTTCAAAGCCAGCCAGGGTAAGTTAGCGAGACCATACACCTCATAGGCAGAGTATGTGTGAAGCTCCAGGTTAGCACTACAATAAGCAAATAAGAGGCCCAGTTCCCCTTAACCCTTGGGATGGAGGGCAAGGGCCAGGCCTCTGAGACCTCCCATCTAGGCTTTCCCCTCCAGAGGGCTAATTCTCACCCCATCCACTGCAGCAGCCCCTGAGCCCTGCTTATTGCCTCCCATGTACTCCTCTACACTTGCCCTTCCCCCAACAGCAATATACCGTTCAGGCCATTTGAATAACCAGTGTTGAGTGCTGGGGTGCTGGCTGCCCCAAGGCCTGGCTCTGCCTTGAGTTACAGGTGCATGGTGAGCCTTGCTATCTGGGCCGGGATGCCAGATGGAGGCTACAGGGGGCAGGGAGCAGTAATGGAGGTCATGGAGTATGCTGAGGGTGCCTGCTCACTCACTGGAAGATGCCATTGCTGGCCAGACTCTGCCCGGCCTCCAGGCTGCCTGTCAGGAGACAAGCTTTCCCTGTCCTGAGTTTGACCTACAAGAGATTTTTGGAAACAGTCACTGACTGACTGACTGGACTAGTTAAATACCACTAAACAGTAGTAATGGTGATTTTTTTTTTTTTTTTTTTTTTTTTTTTTTTTGAGACGCAGTTTCTCTGTGTAATAGCCCTGGTTGCCCTGGAACTCACTTTTTAGACCAGGTTAGCCTTGAACTTTCTGAGATCTGCCTGCTGCCTGAGTGCTGGTATTAAAGGGGTGCACCACCACTGCCCAGTGGTTTTCCTTTCTTTTTTACATTTCTGTGCTTTCCACTAAAAAGAAAAAATAAAATAAAAGGAGAAAGGCAAGCTCTCTTTTTAGAATAAAAACCAAAAACTAACATTGGGCTGTTCTGCCACCATGTTGGTGAAAAGTTAGCACTCCCTGAAACGTCTGAGTTGAAGGGACTGCCTGTCATGGGTGTGAGGGCAGAGGCTGGAGTGGGCCCAGCAATGCTCTGCACTGTTGTTGGGAACTGCAACCCACCTCAATGTCCGTCAACAGTAAATGGGTGGCTAAATTATGAGAGTCTCACAGTGACAAGTTTCCAGCAAGACAAGTGACCTATGAGTGGCCTGGGACTGCCCAAGACAGCATGGCTGGACTTCACAGTCAGGACACTGAGCAATAAAAACACCATACTACACAGTAGGCACTGTGTAACTCCATGCCACAGCAGTCTACAGGGTTAGAGGGCTGGCTGCATGGGGAGCACCCTTAGAGTCCTCAGTGGGTTTGCTGCATGTCAGTAGAAGGGTTTTGATGAGCTTTTGGTGTTGGTGGGTACTGATTTGAGGGTGTGGCTTTTTGTTTGTTTTTGAGCCAGGGATTCATGTAGTCCAGGTAGCCTCAAATTCTAGAAGGAGCCAAGGGTGACCTTGACCGCCAATCCTCTGCCTGCTCTACTTCCTGAGTGCTAGGATGAAAGGGAAGCTCCATCAGTAGAGGCAGGGATGGAACACAGGGCTTCACAAACTAGGTAAAGACTCTACCAGCTGAGCCAGATCCCCATCCCTGCATCCCTGCCTGGCGCTGTGGTTTGGTCTGGGTACTGGCCATGTGGCTATGTTCACCTTGTGCTATGCCCCTCAGCTGAACACTTTTGTCTAATTTGGACTGTGTGCTTAACTCCACCCCTCCAAACCCCAGAGAAAGTTGTTTTTAAAAATAGAAGGCATACCTCCCCCACCCCGCAGGTTAAATCCTCCTCCCCTTTCTGTCCATAAAGAGATAGGGAGCCGTGCCTGCCTCCCTGGTGCACAGCCAGCTGCCAGACTGTTGCCACGACAGTCTATCCACTTAGCCTTCCAAAGTGAGACTGGGGACTCTTGTTTCCATCCAGAAGAGAACACATGCCTCCGGAGTCCACTCCATATCAGATCAGGCCTCTGGAGGCTGGGCTGTCCCTCACTGGCAGGGACACTCTGGGCCACCCTGCCTCAGCTGGAGCAGCCTGAGGGCTGGCTTGGTAGGGCGGAGTTGCAGGGTGCAGGTACCTGCATTTAGGGGTCGTATGCTCAATGACTTCCACCTTCTGGCCTCTTCCAAGTAGCAAAGGGACAACTGCCTTAATTTAGGAGGCTGGGAAGCTCAGGAGCCTTGGCCTGACCTTGCACCACCCCCAAAGGTCAGCTCTCTGGGGTTCAAGTTCCCGTGGTGGCCGGGTGGCCAGAAATCAATCCAGCCGGTCCGCCAGGGAGGGGCGTGGATCCAGCGAGCTGCCCTCAGCAGCCTGGCATGGTTATTTATAACCGTGGGTCGCCTTACCTCCTGACCTTCAGCTTGGAGCGGCGATCTGCCGTGATTAGCATCTCTCCCGCCGCCCACTGGGAACAAACACCCCTCTGTCAGGTCTCTCCGGGAGGGCCTGCCGGAAGCAGGATGTTGACCCATGGCTCCTCAGGGTCGATCCAGTCCGTGTGTGTGTGTGTGTGTGTGTGTGTGTGTGTGTGTGTCCCCTCAGGGTGGATCCAGTCTGTGTGTGTGTGTGGTGTGTGTGTGTGTGTGTGTGTGTGTGTGTGTGTGTGTGTGTGTGTGTGTGTGTGTGTGTGTGTGTGTGGTGTGTGTGTGTGGTGTGTGTGTGGTGTGTGTGTGTGGTGTGTGTGGTGTGTGTGTGTGGTGTGTGTGGTGTGTGTGTGTGTGTCCTCAGGGTGGATCCAGTCTGTGTGTGTGTGTGGTGTGTGTGTGTGGTGTGTGTGCGTGTGTCCTCAGGGTGGATCCAGTCTGTGTGTGTGTGGGGGGGGGGGGGGGGGGGGGGGGTGGGGGGGGGGGGTGTGTGTGTGTCCTCAGGGTGGATCCAGTCTGTGTGTGTGTGTGTGTGTGTGGTGTGTGTGTGGTGTGTGTGTGGTGTGTGTGCGTGTGTCCTCAGGGTGGATCCAGTCTGTGTGTGTGTGTGTGGTGTGTGTGTGTGTGTGTGTGTGGTGTGTCCTCAGGGTGGATCCAGTCTGTGTGTGTGTGTGTGTGTGTGTGGTGTGTGTGTGTGTGTGTGTTTGTGTGTCTCGGGGTGGGGTGGGGGGGAGAGGTGCGGGTGCACGACTGTGGGGTGGTGCTGCAGTTACTCCTATTGCCTGGCTTCCCAGGTTGCAAATGTGCAAATGTTCTGGACTATTCCGGGCAGCAGCTTTATTTACAATATAGGGCTCCCCAGCGTGGGTCTGCTCCAAGAGGTGCGCGCTCTGAGCCAGAGAGAATGAAGCCAGCAGACAATCCTGGTGTCTGGACTAACTATACAGATGCGGCCCCTGGCATCACACTGCACATTGGAGCACAGAACTCGCCTGGTTGTTGGCTTTTCCCATTGAACTCCAGAACCCCCACCAGTGGTCTGGTGGAGGGCAGGGCAGGGCAGGGCAGGGCAGGGGACATCACTTAGTTTAGTCATTCATTCAGCAGTTTTGTTGGGCCTCTACTAGGCACCTCCCAGGAGAAGTTATTGCCTGTGGGGCTGTCAGTGGAAAGTCCACAGAGAAGCCTAAGGCGGGGTAGTGGAAGGAGGTTAAATGTGTGAGACCTGGAGATGGACACCAAGGCAGGGAGGAGGGGTAGGGAGGGTGGTGTCTTGGGAGCCGAGGCTGAGTATTTGCCAAGGACAGAAAGGCCAAGCTCAGCATCACACTCTAAGCCAGCAAAGGCTCAGTAGCAGGGCCTCCCCCAGGACAGCTTGCTTCCAATGACCTTGCCCCCGGCATAGAGGGCAAAGTATCGCCCAGTGCCCATCTGGGTGGTGGACTTGGAGAAGGCTGTGGACAGGCCAGCTGAAGCTGGTTCTGCCTCTGGAGAGGCTTGGGCACAGTGTGGTAGGAAGAAGACTAGCTATACTGTTTTGTTGAGACTGCATCCTACTCTATGGCTTTGGCTGGCTTGGAACTCTGTGTAGAGCAGGCTGGCCTCGAACTCACTTGGTCTGCCTGAGTGGTTAAAGGAATAGATCGCCACATCTAGCCTCTGCTACCATCTTGCATGTCCTGAAAGACTGACAGCACTTGGGCTGTGTGCCTAAACCCTCCCTGCTTACCCTCAGGCCTGTTTCCACCAGTGAGCATGGAAGGCATGAACTTGAGGAGCAGCCTCCACTCTCGTAGCTTGTTCCTGTGACCTAGTCACCTTCTAGACCAGAGTGCTGCCACCACCCACCTCCCCACACCCCTACCCCGCTCTCAGTCCTCCTCTTGGCTCAGCCTGCGTGTGTCTTTTGATCTATTGAAGTTCAAGGGGACTGATGATAGGTGCACTAGTGGCTGTGGCTGTGGTGGGCATCGGTGGCCAAGAACTCATTCCACAGTATAAAGAAATGGAATGTGTTGGGGTGTGTCCTCTGTGGGAGGTGCTGTGCATGAGGGGCTGTGTGTAGGATATTTGTGGGGGTACAGTGGTAGAGTCTAGGAATGCTTTGGCAGGTGGGGCTGGGGGCTTCAGGCCCGGCAAGGGCCTCTCCCTCGTGATCAGTCTGTGGCAAGTGGGCCCTGACCAGTCAATGAACTCAGGGTCTGGAAGAGTCAGCGGCTTTTCCAACTTTTTTTTTGCCAAATGGGATGTCAGCACTGGGGCGGGGCAGGGAAGACAGGAAGGGGGATGCCAGCAGGCAGGCAGGCAGGCCAGGCTGGGAAGGTGGCAATGACTTCATGGCAGCTGGCTGCTGAGCAGCTGGCTGAGGGGGCAGGGAGCTGGATCCTGACTGGGCCAGGAAACCTGCCCCTTGGCCACTGGTCAAGGCCAAGGCTGCTGTTCCTTTCCAGACAGGGAGAGGCAGCCTGGCCTCGGTTCCCTTCCTGGGGCTTCCTGGGGGGGCAGAGCAGGGGCCTCCCCCACTGCACACCAGCCACCCTGGGTAAGGACACCTGTCCCCACTTTACAGATAAGGGAATCGAGGCTCACTAAAGTGATGAGGCTGGGGATGGGGGATAGCATGTTCCCTACTGTGCCTGTTGTATGTGAGCACAGGCCCTCTCTGAACCCCTAAGCATAAGGCTCTCAAATCCACCCGAAGGAGTTTCTTCTCGGGGAGTGCCTCCACACACCTCTCTACTACTTGGGGGCAGTCAATCACCATCAACTGCAGTGTGCCCCCACCCCTGTAAACAGACTCAGCCCTTCCCTACCACAGGACAGAGGCTGTCTTCTACAGTAGAATGCTGATTTCCAGCCCAGGCTTCATTGACTGGCTCCTCAGCTGGGCTGGTGGGACCCCAGATCACAGATCTGGTGGGTGGGTGTGAACCTGGCCTTTGTACCCACAAGCTGAGATCAGCTTTTGGGGTGCTCTTTCTTCCACCATTTACTAGTTTCCCATAAGAATAATGACTAGCCTACATAACCTTTGTAGTTCATAAAGGGCTTTCACAGACACAGTCTGGTTTAGTGCTTACCCTAGCTGTGACAAGCAACTCATACACCCATTTTATAGAATAAGAAACTGAAGTCAAAGAGGGAGGTTCCAGATGATCACAGGGCCAGAAAGTAGCAGGCGCTCAGGCCTGTCTGCCCCAGACACCTGCCATAGCAGCAACCTTCTCAGGGAGCGCGACAGTCACGTGACTGAGGGCAGACTGGGCCCTGCAGCCAAGCGTTGAGCAGTGCAGCAGCCCTCTTCATCTCTCCAGCCGGGAATATGTGAAGCTACCTGCCTGTCCTGTGTGGGGTGGGGTGGGGGGGATAATGGCACAGGGAGGGTTACAGTGAAGCAAAGGTGACCAGTGCTGAGAGCTGGCCTGGCCATGCAGTGCTCGGGAGGGTCTCCCGGAACAGGGCTGGCTGCTGTTGGTTCGGGGCTCGGACCCAGGAGTGGAAGGACCAGCATTTCCTGGAATAAGAGTCTACCAACAGTGCCTAAGGCCAGCTGCTGCCATGTGTGGCCCTGTCTGCACCTGGAGGACAGTGTAGTGAGCTGTGAGGTTTTCTCAGATGGAGACAGGTTCTGAAAGCGGCTTTCCTCAGAGTGGGACGTTCAGTCCCTCCTTCGGCTATGAGTGTACTCGGCAAAATGAAAGGCTGGAGCTGGTGGCAAAGCCAACCCGCTTTTTTTGGAAATAACAGTGATCAGTGAAACTTCAAACATGGACGACCAAGGAGCCGCCTGCCCTCCAGCGGCTCTTGGGACATCTGTAATGGAGGAAGTTGTTTTACGTATGTGGGGAGGGGGCTTCCCATTTTCATTTATTTTTCTGAGACAGGCTCATTAGGTAGCACTGGCTGGCCTGGACCTTGGATTCCTCCTGCCTCTGCCTCCCCAGTTTGGGGATTATAGGGAGCTTACAGCATAAAGGGATCTGGCTTTTAATTGAGGGAAACTCTTAGACCCTAAGGGAAGGGGTTGGGATCATAGCCTGCCTCACCCCTGCCACTGTAGAGCCTAGGCTTCTCTGGGGGAACCCAAGCAAAAGAAACATTCTAGTAAGTGTACTAGGAATTCTGAGAAGAGTTTCAGGGCCAAATCTTTATGACATCTACCCTTGACTCCTTTCTGCCTGAGACCTGGGAGGAAATGTTCCCTTCAACCTCCTGTGTTGGCTGATGCCCCCCGCCCCCAGCCCTCAAATAATCTACTCTGCAAGGAGACATCTTGGGTACGGCTGGCTGGCTGCCCCTCTGAGAGGGCATGTCAGTAATGTCGAAGCCAAATATAGAGGGAACCAGACACCTCATAGGCCCAGGGCCCAGGGAGCCCCAAGGACTCCACAGAGCCTGCCCCACCCCCAGTTCTTCTGAGCCCTGTACTGCCCCCCCTCCAAGTCTGGGCAAGCAGCCAGGAGACTGGCATCCCCTCTCCTGGCCTCAGCCCACTTGGGGACATGTCCCAACAAGTCCAAGAACAGCAGGAGGTTGGCTCAAGGGGGTGGGGGCAGAGTTTGAGCTGGGCGTGAGAGTGAGGACACCTCTCCAAGCCCTTTTACAAGCGTACCTTCCCACAGGGCGCTCAACACCAAGAGACCAAGAGGAACCACTCCTGTCTTCTGTTCTTTAGCTTCCCCAGGAGATCAAGACCATAAAGCTGGGGTGGGGGAGACAGAATGCCAGGCCAAACCCCAATAAAGTGCTGGTCGAATCGAACTGCAAATAATTAGTTCCAATTGCCTCCACCCTCCTCTCTGGGGAGTGAAAAGTCAAAGGGCAGAGTTGCTGACGCAAATGTCAGGGGAGACAGGCGGAGGCTTGAAACAGCTGGGATCCTGCTCCCAGCGAGGTCACTAGAGCCCTGAACACTGTGTCCCCCCAGGGCAGCTGGGAGAGCTGTTCTTAAAGCACTTGAGGTGAGGGGGCTCTGTGCTTCTGATGACCTTGGAACCAGGAAGGAGAAGGTTAATCAGACTCTTGGGAAAAGAGCTCTGTCTCCTGTGAGCGGGATCCTGGCTCCAACCCTCTTCTAGGTTGGCACACCTCTGCAGCTACACTGGACTGTGCACAGTGCTGACACCCAGCGGTGAGGGCAGGACTTCAACTTGAGCCTGGGCTGCATCCATTCAAACAGTGCAGCTCCAGCTCCAGGACAGGGAACCTTGGACACAGCCAAGAGCAGTGTGGGGATTTGGCTTTGGTCGGGGATAATTTACCAGGTCTTAATTTTTCCTCATTGAATTGTGGCTAGACCTCAGCTGAAATATCCCACTGTTAGCAGATCAGGGTCAACGTGTCTAAGGATGAACTCATCATCTCCTGGCCCCAATCCTGCTCCTCCTCCAGACTTCCCTGTTTCCATTAATAGCACTGCCACCACCCAGTCCCTCAAGCTCCATCCAGACCTTGTCATCTTCAAGCTCTCCTCTCTGGACTGGTTACCTGCCCTGCCCCTCCCCACTCGGCAGGCTACCATTCCGTGTCCTCCAGCTCGTTGGCCTTTTGTAGAGCTGCTGGAGTGCTCACCAGGGCCACCTAGGGCCAGGCCTGATCACATGACCCAACACCTGCTGACTGGGTCTTGGGGCAAGTCTCAGCTTTCTCTGCTATAACCTAGTAAGAACAATCATTTTGCAGGATAAGGTATGACTAAAGTGTCAGAAAGTACCCCCCAAGCCCTATCATATTACAACATATCCTAGACAAAGGAGATTTTTACACAACATGTCCTCCAAAGCCTACATTTTACAAATAAGGAAACTGAGGCTCAGAAAGTCAGGGTGAGAACTAACAGAGGGTTGAATGCTAAGTGTCTTTACTACAATACACTGCAGAGTTATCCACAAGACCTTGGAAATTCCTGCTAATTGTAGTGTTTCTCCCTCCCCATCATCCCATCCAAGAGCCCAGAAATAAAACCCTCTGGGTGTATTAGGCCCATCCTCCGCCTTCAGGGGCAGGCACACCTGGCAGGTTTTGAGGTCATTTAGTTATGGGAAATAGCTCTGATATGTGACAAGCACAGGTCCCTGAGTCAGGGCAGTCCATCTGCAAGGCTCTGAGTGAGGCTGAGTGCACAGGCACTTGCCTGAGGGCCGTGAGCTCATGTCTGATGTCCAATCCTGCTGCCATCTGTCCCCCGTCATTTCCCTGTGGGGTCTACAGATATTCCCTTCATTCACCCTATAGATCCTACACGCTCCCTTCAAGTGAATGGTAAGAGCCATGTCCTGGGAAGAGGGTCATAAGCATTACCAGATTCCCAAAGGGGACTTTTATCTCCGAAGAGGTCACAGCAAGAACACTGGGTGAAAGGCTTTTAGAATGAGGAGGATGGGCCATCCTAGAGTCTTTGGTCACCTGTCATTCTAAGACCATAGTTCTCAAAGGCATGGATGCCTTTGCTCCCAAGGAACATTTAGCAGCATCT
Organism: Phodopus roborovskii; assembly: GCF_943737965.1. Classification (NCBI taxonomy): domain Eukaryota; kingdom Metazoa; phylum Chordata; class Mammalia; order Rodentia; family Cricetidae; genus Phodopus; species Phodopus roborovskii. The sequence goes on along the minus strand of NW_026125052.1, from coordinate 10,026,368 downwards.
AGAGACAGTTTCTCTTGTCACAACTGGGGAGTGGGTACTTCTAGATGTTTTTAGAGGGTTAGGAAAAAGACCTTGTTATACAGCCTGTTAGTGTTCAGGTCAGATCCGGACACAAGACAACCAGCTGACTGTAATGATATTGGCATTCTTACCCCCCTGCCCAGCCTAGGGAAGTTTCTAGAATAGTCCATGTTGACTTCTCAACTCTTTCAACAAGGACAAATAGACCCTGGATGGATACCTAAGCCTGGGCATTTACAATCCCATTTCTTGAGCCTTGTGCCTGCCCAATCTGCATGTGGTCCTTGATGCTGAATTCATGAGGGGAAAGCTGAGGGCAGGGAGGAGCAAATAGCTCTCAGTTTCTTCAGACCCAACCTTCAACCCCAGGCAGGAAGCTTCTGCCTCTCAGCCCTACAAACACTGTTCCCGAATATCCACTGCCTTCTCCCTGAGACTGGTTAGTGTCCCCAGATGGAACTCCACCTGACCCTCAGAGCTCCACCAGCATGGCTAATACAGCTCTGATATCAGAGCTTCTCACATTACTCTCACAGGTAAGGTAACTGACAGCAAGTGACCCCCACACCTCGTCCTGGCAGTTTACCTTGTGGGCCGGGGAACTCACAAACATGCTCAACCCTGTCTCATCTTAATAGAGCCACCTTCCCCATCACGGCTGTTGAGTAGTGGCACTGGGTCTGGCTCTGGACCCCAGCTGTAGCTTCTGATAAGCCCAGGCAGGCACTCTTCCAAAAGAGATGCAGTGATGATAGTGATGATGACAGAGTCCATCCAGCCCTGGAGGAAGAAGTTCCTGAGTGCAGATGAAGTTCTGAGGGCTCTGGGCTTACAGAGAAGCCACCACTTGCCTCAGGGGTCACCTCTTTTTGAGGTCATGTCCCTCTCCTAAAATTCCTTCCTGCTCCATAGCATTCTATTTTTACCTTTCCTTTCACTATGTTGCAACTCTGTGTGTGTGTGTGTGTAGGGGGGGGGCATGGTTGCCAGCCTGCACCGGTGGCACCACCCAACAGGTCACTCTACTTTCTAGCAGTCTATCTGTAGGCCCCAGAGTTGGGGAGGGGCAGTAATGGGCTGGCCTTCCTGTCTTAGGGTTCTTCTTGCCATTCCTGTCTGTACTGGGCCAGGACCCCTAAAGAAGGGCAGAGGACTTGACTGCTGCTTGAAAGGGTCTTCGTGTGAACCCTCAACTCAGGCTAATCCAGGTCCTGCTCAGCTTTTCTGTCATGTCCTGCTGCGAAAAGCTTTGCCCCAGCAACTTTGCCTGGCTCCTTCCTTTCTTGCCATGTCAGCTGGTGGGATCTGCGCTGAGGTGCTGCACAGGGAACTTTCAGTGTGGGGATGCTACTTCCCTAGGGGCACTTTGGCATTCATACCCATCCTTCTGGGATAGGTGTGAATCCTCTGAAGCATCAGACTCCCAGAGCTTGAGGCTGGCAATCACTGCTGCTGAGGTGCCTCATGCTTCAGGTCCATGCCTGTGTGAGGTAAATGTGTAGCTCGGACAAGCTCTCATTTGGCTGGTCTGTGCGGAGACATCAGGGAGGCTACAGATGCTTCAATATGGGCTATGCAGCTTCCTGCTTACTCCACCCTCAGACCCTCTCCTGTGTCGGCATGCTCGATATAGATGGCTGGTCAGACTTCTTCCTCCATGGGGCTGACAGCCAGAACCTTACCTGTCCCAGCCTTCTGGTGACATCTGCTCTGTTTTTCTCTTTAGGAATATCAATTAACATGGAACTAACACCACCCCAAACACACATATATTCCTGCTGATGAGAATCCTGGGGCACAAAGCTACTAGAACCCATTTGGCCCAGCACTGTTGTGTTTTAGAACTGAAAACCAAGGCTCAGCCAGAAAATGATCAGGCAGTGACCACACAAAACAGCTTGGGAGGGGGTTGTGAGCTTCCTGGTGGCAAGTGCAGTGGACTAGCGGGGTTCTGAAAGAAACCAAAGGGAGTGGAGCCTTGGAGGTGTATTCTGGGCACACAGATGTTCTCCCTCTAATCCCTACCCCCTCCTTTCTTTTCCAGCAGAAGCTATAAAAGCCAGGAAATGGATGTGGATTGATGGCCTATAATGGGCTTAGTTAGTGCTGTGACCTGCTGAGTTATGTAACTCCGATTTATTATCGGCTTGGATGAAGTTTCCATTGAAGCAACTCACTAAGCTGATTCAGTGACATTTCCTTTAGCTTGCCCATGGGCAGCAGCAGAAATTCCTCTGCAACTTCAAAGACCAGAAATTATGGTGTGGAAGCTTTCAAAAACCCTTGAACTGATGTTTCTCTTACCCATCTCAAAACCCATCAACCTCAGCACCAGCCCCATGCTTGGGTCTCTTGGATGCTGAGGCTATAGCTGCCTTGGAGCTGAGCAAAGGTGTTTTCTGCCCTTCGTGAAGGGTTGGAGGAGAGCCAGGCAGTGAGAAAGCACAGCAGCCTGCTGGGAAAGGCTGAACCAAGAGTCAAGAGTTCCAGGCTCATCTCTGCTGTGGCTGTTCCTGGCTTCTGACTTGCTAGCACTTGGAAGGTTAATACCAACATGGTGCCATCTTGTGTTGAAAAGGAAAAAGAGCCTGATGGGTCTTCTTTCTTCACCCACTCTTTCCTGCTCTGGGAGAGGTGAGGTGGGGATCTGTGTATCCAAGGAGTTTCCTTTACTAAACTTCAGCTGTCAATCCCTTAAGCTCACCTGCCAAAGGGGCTCTAGGAAGGTGTCTAAAGGTGTTGATGCTTACCCATCTCCACGATCCCCCAGGAAACACAAGAGCAAGAGCCAGAGATGCCCAAGATCCAGACAAGCATGCCTCTGGTGAAGAATGCCTTACATTGCTGCTCCTAGTTCTTTGTGAAGAAACCTGGGTAACTTCTCCAAGAAAGAAGCACAGATGGCCTACACACACACACACACACACACACACACACACACACCCTGCCTTCACAGATGCAAACTAAACAAGGGAGCATGGAAGGCCTGTAGCTGAAAATCTACTCCCAAAATTGGATCCCAAACTACAAATCTTTGTCTGGGATGAGCCAAAGTTAAAAGAAGACAGGCTTGTAGAAAAAGGATACAGGCTTGTAGAAAAAGGATAGTAGAAAAAGAAACTAGGCAACTGCATGGAAAGATACAGGCATCTTGTTAATTGTTGAGTAACACACGATCTCATGAGATACTGCAACAAAGAATCTGGAGACCACTACTGTGGTGCTGATGAGGAAAATCCAGTTTCTGAACAGTTAGTCCACTTTGGGTTGTCTGAACCTCAGATGCCCTGCTAATATCTCCAAAAGACACACTTCTTGCTTGGGAAGAGAAACGCTAAGCTTTTATATATCAAAAGCATAGACCCCCTCCTAGACACCATTTCCAGCGCTGTGCACTTGATGTTACTATTTTACTTACTTAGTTCTGCATCTGTTCTCCTCTTATTTGTATGTGCTGAGCTTGGTTTTGTTATAAAGCGACAGGTATCAAGTATGCTTGAATGGGGTCTACTGTCACTTTACCACATTTCCATGTTCCTCTCTGTCTGTATAGAAATGAACTAGTTCTAAGATGAAAAACAGCCTTCTGTGTTTCATTTTCAGGATAAACTTCATCTTCCTTAAATTGGGGATGATAAGGCAACACGCAAAGGTCTCCATCAGGGTCAAAGTACCTCTGCTTCTTTGGGAATCACCTAACTCTTAGGATTACACAAGGCTGATAAACAGATGGGAATTCCTACACCAAATGTTCTTATTTCAAGTGGACAACATTCCAGTGTTACTTGTCCAACACCTGCTTTGAATGTACAGTCACAATACTTGATTACATGTCACTGTCTGAGTCAGCTTTCCCCATCAACCTATGCTCCTTGAGGTGTCTTACTCATCTACATAGCTGACCTATAGGACCCCCGAAAACCAACTTCTGAGTGCCCCACAGGGTTGAGGTATGTTGCACTGTACACCATCATTATCTCATTTGGTCAAGTGAAGAATTATGGGGTGGTGTAGCCAGGGAACACAGTAGTTATATAACAATGAGAGGGCCACAAATTGGTAACCTGTGGACCAGGACGCCAACGCAGGTCTTACCCACATGTGCAGCAACCTCCATGTCAAGTTAATCTGGTTTCATCAACTGCTGAGGAACCTTCTCATCTGTCAGACCTATCTATCAAAAGGCAAGAAATTTTCTACGGCTAGGCCTCTGGATCACATGAGGTCAGTAATGCTCTCCACAGGAGCTTCTCTGCAGATCACCTGTGAATTTATGGGCACATACTTGGATGTTATGAAAATGACACTAGGCATGACCAAGAAAAGTTAACAGGCCAGGTGATGGTGGCTCGGGCCTTTAATCCCAGCACTCAGGAGGCAGAGACAGGTGGATCTCTGTGAGTTCAAAACAAAAATCAAAAAACATCAGATAAACAAACAAGCTAATGGCCCCTTATGAAAACTATGACAAATTGTCTTGCCAAGGAAATATAGGCTCATGAGAGGAAATATCGCTTACCCATTTAAGATAGTAGCAAGATTACAGTATCCTAATTTTCAACTGCCCTTGAATCAGGAAAAAAACTGTGAGGCTGAGGTGGGAGTAAGCCTCACAAAGTTACCACACAAAGACCATAACTGGCCAAGAATGAATGAAGCTTTGTCTCCAGGGAAACAAGATGTTTGGGCCTCCAGCTGGGCTGCTCTCATTCTTGTAGGCAAATGTTACTAACTTGAAGATCAAAATCACCTGGGTAACTTGAGAGGTGAGAAAGAAGGGAAAACCTTACTGTGTTGTAGCTCCCAGGATAAACCAAGGCCATCACTCCCTCTTCTGGACAGTCCGAGAACTACAACTTATAGCTGAGCTTGCTGTTCCCAGAGTCAGGGTGTATTTTTGTTCTACCATATTTCAGGGCCCAAACTCTAATCATAACTCTTTTATCTCTGTGGGTGGAAGCTATTATGTTGCTTTTGGATAGTCAAAAAAGGCAAAGATCTAAATCATTTTCATTTAGTGTCTTTTAGATAAACTGTTAATTCTAAGTATTCCAACCCTCCCTAACCCAACCCTCTGGATGGCCCAGAACCTGCCAACAGGTATGTCTCTTGCTTTGTGAGCTCAAAGCCAACCTAATCTACCTAATCTACACAGCAAGTTCCAAGCAAGCCCAGGTCACATAAGTGAGAGCCTGTTTCAAAAGAATAAAGTAAAACGTAAAGGCTAAAGGTTGTTATTATTATTATCATTATTATTATTATTATTATTATTATTATTATTATTAAGAAGTGGAAGTAGGGGCAGCTTCTGCCAGGAGGTAGAGGCAAGGAGGAAGAGGGAAGAAGAACCCCACTATTTCCAAAATTTTAATTTTTAAACTATCCCCCTCTGTGTGTGTATACATACATGCCAAGGCCAGAAAACAACCTGTAGGAGTTGTCTTTCTCCTTCTAGCATATGGACAGATTATAGGGACTGACGAGTACCTTTATCCACTATGCCACATCACTGACACCTAATCTCATCATTTTTGAAAACATAATTAAAACACATTGGGATCACACTAAAGGGCACACACTAAATGTGTACTTACACTGTGTTGCCATGAATCCCTTTTATAATCATTCATGTTCTTACATCCCTGAACAAGTTAATCGCACCTGTCATTAAAACCCACACTGTGCTGGGCAGTGGTGGTACACACCTTTTATCCCAGCACTCCAGAGTCTCTGTGAGTTTGAGGCTAGCCTGGTCTACATAGTGAGTTACAGGACAGCCAAGGCTATACAAAAAACAACAACAACAACAACAACAACAACAACAACAAAAAAAAACAAAACAAAAAACAAAAAGCTACCCCCCCAACCAAAAAAAGAAAAAAAGAAAGCCCCATCTTGCAACATGTCTCTTATCATTGAGTGTGATCAATCACAGGAGGCCGAATGCAGGTTTTATTCAGCATTCCTACCTATCAGCGGAATGCCCTCCTGACCATTGCCATACATCATCTGTACCATAAGCCACAGACATGTTTTCATGGCTCAATTTTAGCCAGTGCCAAAGAACAATCTTGGCTCTCAGAAATGACATATTATGGGACATATTAGTGGACTTTCTTATAAAAACCAAGTCTAGAGCTCTAAGAAAGACAAAAAGCACGCTGGACCTCACACATGTTTCATATACATTATTTATATATATTTCATGTACAAAGTTACATTCTGAACCCCAGGGATTCCATAATAGAAATAAATACTGAAATAACTACATTGCTAATGAGCTTTTTACTCATAGAAACAAAGTCTCAGCCTCTAAGAGACAGTAAATGGGGCATCTAGAACCCAATCTTAAGAGGCAAGTAAAGTTCTGATGTCTAGGACAAAAAGAATTTAGGACATAAACAGTTAAAACATATTCAAATATTGAGAAATATATGACAAAATTATTAATAAAACTTCATTTTAAGAGAAAGAAAAAGACAATTAGTGTTACAGAATAGCACAACCCTGTTAGAAAAGCATTTATGATTTCAACATTTATATCTTTCTCTTCCCGTGCACTCAAGTGGGGCACCATTAGCCCCTTTCCTAACATGATCAGTTAAGAAGAACCCTAAATCTGGCCGAGTCCTTTGGTAATAGTCATAATACTTACTAGGAAATAAACCTCCATTTCCATGGCATTTGCAAGACACACATTCTTTTGAGGCTAATATGAGGCATTTTGTTTTGTTACAAAGGCTGCATGTTAAGTGGTCTCTTCTCAAATTCACAAGATGAACAATGCTTTAACTGAGAGTATACGTCAACCTTTCTACTGCAAACACATTCCACCTGAATAGTGGTGTGCTGCATTCTTGTGCTCAAACATCTTACACTCCCAGCAAGTTGCAACTTGTAAGGGATATGTCATTATTATTTGACCAGTTTGGATCTACATGAGTTAGAGAAAAATACTCTTAACACTGAGTTTCTAGAAAACAGTCTCTTTTTTTTGCCTCCTAGAGATTTTAACCTTCATTCCTAGTAAGTGTGAGGCTGAGAATACGCTGCTGCTCTTTTTATAGACAAGCAATGGTCGCACATTGGTAATTTCATATGGTTCAGCCTCATAGATAACCCAGATGTAACAGAATGAGAACGCTTAGTCCTCTGCCTTCCTCCCAGAGGCACTCAAGCCTCCTCTGCCTTGTGGAGGCTATGACAGTTTATACCCTTTACTATTTGCAAGCAGCTTACTTCCTGGTATTTCTTCCAAAGATTACCCCCTTGACCAAAATAAACATCACAAGAATATATATGTTATGGGGGGAAAGAGGAAGAGAAACAAAATTATAAATATAAGCACAGCTCTTAAAACAAGCTGCACAAGTGTGTCTGCTCTCTCTAGTCCTTGAAATTAGTCCACAGGGCCACAGTAATTTGGGATCTTGAGCTAAAATCACCACACACCTACAGTCTGTGAGTGAAGTTAATGTCATTAAGTTTCAAAGAAAAATTATAACCAGGGTAACAACGCATTTGCACGTTTCTTCTTTAGCTTCTGGTTTCCTGAGCTACACCGGACCACATAAACATTCTGGACAACGGTGAGGCATCTGATTCTGGGACACTTACTTCTTGGGATTAAAACTCCCCAAAACTTGGGTGTCTCCTTATGAATTTATATAATATTTCCAAAAAGCCTTTTTAAAGTATTTGCCTCAAATGACTCATACTTAAAATAAAGATATAGCAAACAAGTTATGGAAAAGTGGTCAGCTCTGAAGAAAAATGAATGTGTAGATCAAACAAAATATTATCCTCTATACAGCTTTATCAAAACAGGTGTTTTTCTTTTAAAATGTACAGGGCCCACAATTTTAGAGTGTGCCCAATGTGCTTATTGATACAAAAGCCTCCCATGCTCATTAAGTCCCATGTGTTTTAGGATCTAGCCTAATCACATATAGGCAAAAAATTCACTGGTATACTTTTTACAGATAGATATCTTTGTGTCACTGTCTGGGGGAAAAAGTCCCCTGCTACCTAAGAATGCTGAGATAATTAGAGACCTGTGTTTGATTTCTTGTCCATGAAGTGGTCTGGTCCTTCCAATGACCAGAGGACCTGTTTCTTGTATGTTTTTATTTTTAAAATGGCACATAGAATTATGTTTAATTTTGCCTGTAGCAGTGGGGTAAGAAATGGTAAATCATATATTTTCACGAAGCTTAAGAGAGGAAAAAACATATCGTATGATGGTTTTTGAAAACTCATAAGGTTATCAGTTAAAATTAGATTTAAACCCACTTTTTTTCAAATGGATGCCGAGAATGAAATGATTAATGCTGGCTTTGTTCGCTCTGCAGTGTTTCCCTTTGAAAACAGTGTTTTAAGCTGACGAGGGTGCAAGCGCTGAAGTGTCACTGATACTAAGCAAGCACTAGCTGTTTGTTAGTTTATACATGACAAAATAGATCAGCCTTCTTAATTATTCTGCACTCAGCTAATGAGGTTGAATCCACAGCCACCACAGTGTGCCCTCCTTAACAGGGTTAGAGCAGCCTAGGAACATCTGGCTAACAGGCACCTTTTTTCAATGGAAAAAACTCAACTACTACCATCCTCTAGGACAAGGAGTACAAAACACAATTTCGTCTTAGAACATCCTCCCAGTATTGAAGTGCCCTTTAAGCTTCCCAGAATATTTCCTAAACTTCAAATAATACATTTCTTAAATGTCAGTATGAAAATGGGTGAAACTAGTCTAAAAATGAGACTATGCAGAGAAGCAGGCTGAATTCATAAACTTTAGAGTTCTAATGAGATAGGAACAAAAATTTTTATTTAAATAGTGTAGCCTTAATTTCTTTAATATAAAACCCCCCAAATCTGATGAAAACAAAGTTTTATATACCATATAAACAAGATTTGTCAGAATTGAAAGTGAAAGTTAAAGGAATTTACAGTTAGCTTTTAGCCCTCTTGGGACAGTTTTATAAATCTTGATAATCCATCTGTTATTAGTGTGTCAGTTCTATAATACATTGGGAAAACTATTGTACTTCATGGTACAGTTTCATTTATTAAGTCTTTTCCATTAGTTCCATTATTAGTGATAGCTAAAAAGTGACCTTATCAATTACGTGAGTGACATTACTGTGGCAGAGAAAACCACATCTGGATTGCTTTCTGTAATTCACCAGTTTGCAGAAAGTAAACATTCTTTGATTTGTTCATGATATACTGAAATTGCCTATTAACACTGTGCAGTAAACTAGCTTGCTCTTCCTCTGTATTGTTACCATAGGACAGACAGATTTTGTAATATAAAGGTAACTGGAAAAAAAATGCTCACATATTATGCAGTGAAACATCTTTCACAAAAAAAAAAAAAAAAGCATTAAATAAGGGGGAAGGGAAATAAAACATGCAGAAGAGGCAGCTTCCTCATCTCCACCTGTCTCTTATGGACTCATTCATTGCCGCACATCACTTGCCACACTATCAGGTGACTCCTTTCTGCTTTGGTGACGGAAGGTTCCAGTGGAAGATCCTCTCCAAGAAGTTCAGATTCTCCACCTTCATCACCTAATGGATCATAAGGAAACTGAAGTTAGCTTAAGTGCAGAAAACACAGAATGATGAGAACTGGACTCATAATTAGCCCATGAATATGTCTGATTTCCAGTGCAGAGAACACAGGAAAGAATACCAGGGAGCTAGAGAGATGGCTCAAAGAGTAAGAGTACTTGGTAGTCTTCCAGAGAACCTCAGCTTGGTTCTGAGCACCCATGCTGGGCAGCTCAATACCATCTAGGGGATCTGATTTCCTCTTCTGACTTCCAAGGGGGTGCGCGCGCGCTCGCACACACACACACACACACACACACACACACACACACACACACACGAATGCATGCACACAAAAATGAAAAAATAAGTAAAGAGCCAGTAATCAATGAAATGGCTTAGTAGGTAAAAGCTTTTGCCACCACATGATGAAAGGAGATAACATATTCATGCAAATGGTCTTCTGATCTCCATATTATATAGCATATGCTTGCACACACAAGCATATATATACACACATGCACACACATACACACACACACACACACACACACACACACACTGTAATGACAAAAAAACACCAGAGTCTGAATCTTCACTCAAACCATTGCCCTGCCTCATTTATGGAATCCCTTTTTTCTTTTATTCATGAGAGCTAGTTCACAATACTATGCTGGACAGTCACCATAATATGTCTGTTCACTAATGGTAACAGAAACGGGAGATGAGAAATTGGAAACATGCTCACTTCTGTTTGTCTAAAATGGATATTCTACTCTCTCCTATTTCAAACTGAGAAAGTACAAATATGGACCTTACTAAGGCTCAGGATGTCATGCTGATTCTTGGTGACCAGGGGTAAAGTTCTCCAGCTGAGGCCCTGAGTGCCAAACAGGCACTGCTGCTCCTGTCCACGAGCTTGCAGGAGTCAGCTCTGCTGTGCAGAGCAAGGTTATTCTGGTACAATCTAGCTGACAACTTGTTTAGTGGGATGAATTCTTCAGTGGAATTCTAAAAATGTGCACACTAAGAAACAGAGGTATTTCACTGATACACTGGGATTTTGTAATGCTCCCATTTGAACTTAGCAGAAGAAAATGGCATCATTGACTAGAAATAGAGGAAGAGAAGTAACTGAGTATATGCACTTTTCTATGCAAGCCATTTTCTCTTACCATCTCTCCCACCCCCGCCGACTTTTTCACAGCAATGTCAAAATATGGAGTGCATCCTCAGGTCAAAAGTCAGTTTCTCTAACTAAAATATAACCATACATTTAAGAAAAATAAGTTTGGCGCTTTTTTGTTTTGGTTTTTAAAGTTTTATTTATTTTTATTTTATGTGTATGGGTGTTTTGCCTGTATGTCTATGAAGGCCAGAAGAAGGAGTCAGATCCTATGGAACTGGAGAAAGCCTTCATGTGGGTGTTGGGAATAAACATGGGTCCTCTGAAGGAGCAGCCAGAGCTCCACCATTTTTTTTTTTTTTTTAATTTTTCCTTTCTTTAATCTTAACTAAAAGAGGCACAGGGGTTCAAAAATAAAAATGTCTTTCCTCATTCCCAAGCCTGTCCCTGGCACCCCCAATGCCACCCTTCCTCTCCCTAATACAAGTAGGAATGGAGGTACAGGTTATTTGCAGCTGGGGAGGGGGCAGGGGCTTCTGAGCTCAGTGTGTGTCTTTCCAAATATAAATACATGTGGCAAAACTCCACACCGTCACCCAAGCGGGTGTTTGGGCATGGAAGCCAGGCACAGGCTGGCTGTGCTTTCCTGCACCCTCTGGGCATGAGCCCCACCAGCCTCCTGCAGCTCTCTGTAGAACAGATGGCATTCCGGGTCTCCCCGAATGGGGGGACTCCCTGGATCAGCTTCCCGGTATTGGGGTTCAAGCACCAGCACTCCCCGCGTTGTCTATTCAGAGACACCGTGCATTGCTTCAGGTAGTACAGGCCATGCTTGTCACAGTTGGGAATATGTAAGAGTAAAGTGCTCCAGTTGACCCTGGTCATCTGGAAGACGCATGGTGGAGATACATTCCAGGCCAGGACTTGGTCCAATTCCTGCTGGCAAGATGTCCTGACAGGAGGTGGCCGCAGCTTCTTGAGCTCCTCCAGGCTGAGGTGGTGTTTGTCGCCTTTGCCCATCTGCCGGTGCTGTTCCGCGACCTTCTCTCGGAACACAGCCAGCTCCTTTATGCTTGATTTGAGGAGCTTCTGGACAGCATTGCTCCCACCTCCCAGCATGTTCATGGCCGCATCCACATGATTCTCCTCGAGGCCTCCCATCACTATTGTCTGCAATCTGCTGTGGGGTGGGGCCCACACGACTCTTCATAGGTACCAGTGCAACTGACCAGCGCCTTCAAGGGCAGCTGGGAGCCTGGACTGGGGTAGCAACTCAGCATCTGGGTAATAGAGCAGCAGGCACAGCCAGGTTCTTGCCCCAGCTCAGCGCAGGGCTGGTGGGGCTGGGGGCCAGTGCAACAGGACCTGGGCGCCCAGCAGCAGCAGAAGCCACAGCAGGGGCAGCGACAGTGCAGGGCCGCCCAATCTCGGCAGCATGTCGGCTTGTTGGCAGCGTTAGTGCAGGGAGCTAGTGGACGGGTGGCACAGACCTGGCGAGCGCGGGAGATGTCTCTTTGCCTTCTTTCTTCAAGTTTGGCTCTTAAATTTAAAAAAAATTACCGGGGAGCATTAACTACTCTTCCAGAGGATCCGGGTTCAATTCCTAGCACCCACATGGCAGCTCACAACTGTCTGTAACTACAGCTCCAGGGGACCCAACACCAATGCACATAAAATAAAAAACAATAAAAAAAAATTACAACGAGCCAAGTATTTTGGAGTATGTCTTTAATCCTGGCACTCGGGAGGCAAAGGTGGTCAAACTTCAGTGAATTCCAGGCTAACCTGATCTAGACAGTCAATTGCAAGCCAGCAGGGACACACAGTGAAACCTTATTTCAAAAAAACAACACAACAAAAGCAAACTACAATGGTGAAAACTAAGTGGCTGAGACAAAGATTTATGGTTTCTTGCTTTCTGGGCTGTTTTGATGACTTGTTGTTCCCCAAGGTCCCTATATCTTTTAATTTAAGTTTAGTCTTTACTACTCTAATAAATAAATCCCTTACTGTTAAAACATCACAAAAAGTGAATAAGAAAAGCAGCAAGATTAAATTCAAGGTGTTTCTGTTGTTATTGTTTTCATTTTTTAAGACAGTGGTTCACTTTGTATCCTGATGTCCTAGAACTCACTATGTAGCTCAGGCTCTTACTTGTCTATGCCTCCCAGGGTACTGATAATAAAGGTGTATGTTCCCTACCATGTTTTGTTCCTAAAACCAACACATTCATTATTAATATTAGCATTTACTTAAAAAACAAGTGTATTTTCCAGCCTGGATTACTAGAGCTATGGCCAAATCTGGTTAAGCAATTTTTATGCCATTTTCAGAATTTGCAATGGAAAGCACTTAGTGGAAAACTGCAGACTTGACTAGAATATTCTTTAGTATGATTCCAACTGCCACGATACACTCCAAGAAAAAGCTAAAAAAAAAAAAAAATCACCTTAGCTAAGGAGAATCCCGACAATTCCTTTCCATAAAACATTCCTGTGCCAGTACTCAATTATCTGAAATGCTTTGAAACTTTGCTGCTCTTGCTGGTACCATCTCTAAACTTTACATTGATACCTCTGCCTCACAGCCTGTTCTGGTTTATACTGACCATATGTGGCGATCTGTCACTGATAAGACACTACATTTTCTACTGTGATATCTTCATTACATTCTCTATAAACATTTAATAGCTTATTTGAGAAACCATGAAATTACAAGACTCTTATTAGACTAGCGTGTTTCTTTGTAGTGCGCCAACATCTATTTGTAGAGCACTTGGTTTTCCTTCCCTGACTTCAGGCTGCTTCCATTTAGATGGTGCACTGAGTGAACACATGACTCTCCACATCTACTGGCTGAAGACTGATTCTTCATCAAGCTCCTTCTGTCTCCACTGTCACCAATTGACTTAGATCTCTACTTTTTCTAACTCATTTCTGTATCTCTTATCTTGAACCTAAATACCTTCTCCCCAATTCTAACCACATTACTTCTCCATGTCAAATCCTGCAATTTTCCTTTGCTTGGAAGATAAGCACAAATTTTACTTGGTGTGGTGGTCTGAAGGAAAATGCCCCCTCACCCCCAACTCATGAGGAGTAGTATTGGAGGTATGACTTTGTTGGAGGAAGTGTCTCATGGGGTGGGCATTGAGATTTCACATGCTCAAGTCAGGCCCAGTGGCTTATTCTCTCTGCCTCTTAGCAGTACCATGTCTGTCCATGTGCATCCTGCTACCTCTGTACTGTAAGACAGCCCCAATTAAGTGCTTTCCTTTACAACAGTTGTTGTGTTCATGGTGCCTCTTCACAACAATAGAAACCCAAACTAAGATACTTAGGAAAATATTTTCTATATCTTTTTTCTTCTTTCTGCTAAACACCCACAAGTATATACAGTATACGACAAGTCTTCTATAACTCACCTCATCTTCCTTTCTAGAGAAATTTATACTCTCTGCTCTCATCTTTTCAAATGATGTTCTTTAACTAATATGGTTTCACTTTTTAAAGTCTTTAGTAAGCTGGGGGTATGACATGCTCATTGTTAAAATATTTGTCTAACATGCATAAAGTCCTAGTTTCAATGCCTAACCCTGAAAACAAACAAACAAACAAACCCTATACCATAAACAAATGAAACAAAATCACCTCAGTTAAGCCATTTTAAAAAAAAGCTAGGAACCACTAATCTTCACCCTCACCAGTTCCTGTCCTAATGTAATCCTTGCTACTACTATTTGACATCCATTCTCATCTACCTTATCTTCCCACCATAAGAAGAACAACGACTCTCCACCAGAGCATTTACATCTTAACTTGTTAACAACCTCAGCTCTGTACTCTTCTATAAAATCTATCAGAAAGAAGCAGCGGTGGTATCACGCGCCTTTAATCCCAGTGCTTGGGAGACAGAGGCAGGTGAGTTCTGTGAGTCTGAGGACAGCCTGGTCTACATGAACCAGTTCTAGGACAGCATAATAGAGAGACCTTGTCTCAAAAAGACAAGAAAACAAAACAAACAACAACAAAAACCCCCACAAACAAACAAAAAACCTAGCAATTGATTTGTTTCCACATTTTAAGTTTAAAGATGACAGGCACAAGGTGAGAAAGTGAACAGATAAATAATTTTGAAATAAAATAAACAACATTTTATGAAGTATTTTTATTTCTTCATTTTGTGGGTGAGAAAACAAGTTCTGGGAGAGTAGATAGTTTGTTCAAGATCTTATGATTACAATTCTTCAGCTCTTCACACAAACCTTATTTAACATAACCATTTGCAATTTATAATGCTCTTTCAAATGAATACTTTTTGGTGTGAAAGAAATACATATACTATATGTATAGACAGGAAAACATGAAAAAATATCTTCAAGTAAAATAGAGAGTTTAGAAGTTATTATCAGAGTGATTTCTTATTTACTGTGGGTGAAAACTCAACTCACAGAGCACATTGGAAACTGACCTCACAGAAGCAAAGACTTACCCATCCGGAAGTCAATGTAGCCTTCTCCCCCACTGATGACAAGCATAGACTTCAAGGGTGGCTGGCTGCTGGGCTCCTGTGCAGATGACCCTGCTTTGTCTGCTATTAGATCTGCTCCACCACTACCACTTTGTGGGCTAATGACCTGACCTATTTTATACAGAAATGGAACAGTGAGTGTTACTTATCACAGATGCAGCTTTTTACTTTACCTTTTCAAAGTTAAATGGTTGACTCATGACTGTAATTGTAGCACTAGGAAGGGTGTGACAGTCATGAGTTCAAGGCTAGTACAGGCTAAAGATATCTTGACTCAATAAAGTTAAGCTGGGCAATGTCCTGGTTGCCTTTAATCTAAGGGCTCAGGAAGCAGAGGCAGGAGTATTTCTGTGAGTTGAATGCCAGCCTGCTCAATGTAGTGAATTTAAGGTCTGCTAAGGATGCAGTGAAATACAGCCTCAAAAAAGTTAAATAATGAAAGGTAAATATTTATTTACCACTCCCTTTCTTCAGTATATAGTAGCAAGGTATTAGGAACACTGAGGCTTTATATTATCAGAAAACCATTACATGAAGTTTTTAAGAGCCTAATTTAAAAATCTTGAGTAAACCAATTTCATAGTAAACAGGAAAAGATGATCTTCAAAGTCCAGTGTGGGACATGTGTATGGTAAGGTGGATGTTAGTTACCTTCTCCACACTACATTGTTCTACTTTATGACCTGAGGAACAATAGAAAGTTTCCCTCTTCAAGGTAAACATTTGTATTTAAGACAGAAAATTATCCACTTGAGCCTAGTAATTGGCATATTTGTGGTGGCACTATTTAGGAAGGTGGTGTAGCTTTGTTAGAGAAAGCACCTTACTAGGGGTAGGAGAGTTCATAGCTTTGCTCTACTTTCCACTTACTTTCTCTGATTCATGGCTGCAGTTAAAGATGTAATCTGAGGTCCAGCATGGTGACACATGCCTTTAATCCCAGTACTCATAAGCAGAGATAGCAAGATCTCTGTGAGTTCAAGGCCAGCCTGGTCTACATAACTTCACGACAGCTAGGGCTACACAGCGAAATCATGTCTCAAACAAACAACAACAAAACCAGATAAGAAAGAAAGAATGAATGAATGAAAGGAAGGAAGGAAGGAAGGAAAGTTGTGATTTCTCAGCTTCCTGCTGTCATACTGTCCCTACTATTATGGTCCCCAACCTTCTAGAACTCTTTCTTCTATAAGTTGTCTTGGTCATGGTATTTTATTACAGCAACAGAAAAGTAATATAATAGTCATAATATTTAAATATTTCAAATTTATGTCTTTTTCTTCCATGGTTAAGAAAAGTATGTCTTATTTTTATTATAGACCATGCAAATAAAATTGCTGCTAAATGTGCCATTTGTTCTAAAGTTCAAATTCTAAGGTAGAATCTTTGAAATGAAATGGCAGAGAAGAGAGAAATCTGTACATACTATTCACACTATGAACAACTGCAGTCTCCAAGACATTCCTCTTAGAGAGCTTTGACTGTGGGCTGGGGACATAGCTCAGAAGCAGAGTGCTTGCCTAGCATGTGTGAGGCCAATGTCCGATCCCAAGAATTGTGGGTGGTGTGTATATGTGTGTGAGAAAGGGATAAAGCAAGCTTTGACTATGGGATACTTTTTTCAGCATCTGCTGTCCTTTGCAAAATCTCATAGACCAGATGCCTCTAGGAACTAGTAGGACACAATGATGTGATACACTACAAACTTAAAATTTTAGTTGAAAGTAGATGGGGTGCCAGGTGGGCATGGGGTGGTATAATGGATCCCTGTAGGACTTCATTACTGAATTAGTCAAGCTTACTCTGGAATCCATAAAGCCTGCTAGAAACAATTCTACAGTAGAGTCTGCAAAAGAAGGCCAAGCATTCATCTTTATAGCTAATTGGCATATTAACAACAGATTTATTAATTCCACTTTTAGATTTATACTCCAAAAGAAAAATCTTCCACATAAGCAATGAGAAAGTTCAACATTGGGGGATGGGGTGGCTCACTAAATATAGTGCCCAATGCACAACTTAAGACTTGAGCTTAGATCTCCAGTGTGTACATAAAAAGTTGGGCAAGGTGGGCCCAGTACTTACTGGTACTGAGTGTGCAGATGCAGATATGTACACAGATAGTGGGTGTGCAGACAGGTAATTCATGGAGCTCACCAACCGGCTAGTCTAGCTAATCAGTGAGTTCTGGATTCAATGAAGGACTCTCAAAAAAATATGGTGGAGAGCAATTAAGGAAAGCACCTGACACTGACCCCAGCCTTCACACACAGGCATGCATATATATGTGAATATACATAACACACACACACAGTCTGCTGTGGGCCAGGTATGGTGATGCACATAGGATACAGCACCTAGGAGGTTGTGTTAGGAGAAATGAAAACTCAAAAGCAACCTGAGCTATACAGTGAGTTCCAAGCCAGTCTGTTATGTAGGGAAACTGGTGTTTTGGGCTGGCCTCATTCACTATATAGTCAATGATTACTTTGACTAATATACTGTGACAAATATTACCACTGATTTTCAAAAGTAAGCAATACCTCCAAAATATCTGTTTTAGGGAGTAGGGGAGGGATTGCAAAGTAACTCCATTCAAGTAATCTATTTTACTACAATCACATCTCCATTATAGAACTTCTTTATGTATTGTATTGAAATTGTGGGTATATTGTTGGTAAAACACAAGGAAGACAGACATAATCATATGGATATTGCAACAGAATAATCTAACTCACCTGGGACTGCCACAAAGAATTTCACAGCATCCCGATGTCCGTGGAAACAAAGCTGTGCATGTGCCATTGAACAGTAGGGTATAAATGTCCCTGGAGTCACTTTATCACTGTTTTCATCACCATATACACGGATTACACTTCCAGGACGATTACCTGGAGCCCCTGAGGTTTTATTTGCTGCAAGAGAAAAACCAAATAGCAAGTATTTTCCTCTAGAAAACAGTACTGATGCCAGAGGTTACTGGTTAATCCTTATGATATTATCTAAGAGCTACAGCCAGCTGAGATAACATAAGTGCAGCAACGCCAGCTCAAGGCAAAGCTGGAAAGAGATACAGCATGCTAGTTATTTTTAAGTACCTCAGTAATGGAGTAGGGGATTTTGCCAGTCTAGCAATAACTAAGCTTCTATTAACATGAAGGAAACCATCACAGTAAACAAAACAGAATTAAATCATAGTTAAATCTATTTCGTTTTGTGTTTTAGTCCTTATTAAAGGAAATTAAGCATTATAGACTAAAGTACATAGGTATATTCTTAAATAAGATCTTTATAGTTCATCTTCTGATATTTTCCCCATGGTAGGGGTAGGAAAGCTTTGCTTCAAATATCCCAGGCATCACCATAAAGCAGCTTGCATTTATGCCAGGCTGGCGATGGTTTGCTGGATTCCTATACAATGGCCAGACTTACAAAATTCCCCTGCTTCCACGGGTAAGTGAATGAAAGAAACATGATCGGTAATAAGAGTAAATAATGTAGATTAATGACAGTTTTAAGAGATGTTTCATGTTTTTATTGGAAGGAAAACCAAGTCTGAAAGAAAGTTTAGCTGCAACAAAAGATGACCAATAGACTAAGCTGCTGAGCAGTTGGTGGCTATGTAATAAATGTTTAAAGTAAAAAAACAAAACAAAAAGGCCTGCTGCGATGCAGTGACTGCAAGTGGGTGACACTGACAACATTCAAGAGGGTGTTCTAGAGAGGAGGAGACAGCCTCACAGTGGCTCCAAGAAGCCAGGAAGAAGTTTGGTTCCGGATCTGCACTTACCCCTCAGCCCCAGTAAACGTCCCTGGTGGAGGATTACGGCTAAAGTGAGAAAGGAGGAGAGGGGACATGGGGAGGTGCACGACAGGAAGGAGAAGCGTTACTGTGAGCTGCCACTCAGCTTCTTCTATGTGGCCCTACCAAATTATGCCAACCTGGCAGAACACCAAATAATAATGTGATTTCCAAGGCCTCTACAAATGACTCTGCTCAAAAAATGATGACTTATTTCATGAAGCCATTCCACTGAAATGGAAAATGAATGTGGAGTGCATACTAACATTCTCTCTCAGTCTACCCCCAAGAAACCACCTTTAAATAATTAGGCTAAAATGCAACTCTTTTTAAGGAGAGAAGGTAATCCAGACCTCTTGAAATGTCTTAGGTTTTAAGCAGTACTCTGGCGGGGTGTTGGCGGCACACACCTTTAATCCCAGCACTTGGGAGGCAGAGGCAGATGGATCTCTGTGAGTTCCAGGCCTGCCTGATATCTATAGAGTGAGTTTTAGTACAGGCTCCAAAGCTACAGAGAAACCCTGCCTCAAAAAAGAAAAAGAAAAAAAAAAAAAAAAAAAAAAAAGGAGAGAGAAAAGCATGTTCTGAATATATAGACCTATGCACAAAAACAAGGAGATTGAGAATATAGATTTTTTTTTTAAAGGGATCCAAATTCACCTTTTGGTGTTTCTTCCCTTCCACTGAACAAGGGAATTTATAACCTATTTGATAGACTTCAGGCATTTTCTTCTCCCAAACAATTCCTTGCCTGTGCATTTTGCAACACCAAAACACTTCAATGTAATAGAATATCATATGAGGAACATACAATGTACATTTTTTTCCTTCAAAACAATAAAGCACATTCCTTTCAAACAGACAGCTTGTCTTCAGTACAAGAAAAGGCTCAGTGATCTCCTGAGGCTTCTCCCACAAGTTAAAAACAAAAAAAAAAAAGAAACAAAAAAAAAAAAAACCCTCAAATACAACAAATGGAATAGACATAACTATTAGCTAGAGTGTAAACTATGATCAATGAAATGTAGTGTTTCTGAATACTGGTATAATAAAGCTGAAGAGAGATGGATATTTTATTTCAAAGATGAAATAGGGTTGTGACCTCTGAATTGAGAAAAAGACTTTCCTCCAGTAAGAACCCTGAAATATGGACTCGGGTTCAGATACTTACAAGCTGATTCTGTAGTTTGTAAACCGATTTCTGTGTTGTCACAGACTTGCCAAAATCTAAACAATTCCTTCAGTCTGAATTCTGGGTACCACTACTTGTTGCAATTCTTTGACTTGTGACAGTTATTTTAAAATATACTTACTTTCTGTCAATGGGATGGAGATAATGACACCATTTCCTGTCCCCACCCACAAACGATTGCAAGACACCATAAGAGCTGTTATCCTCACAAAAGAGAAGCCCAGTTTTCCAGTACCTATAGGGGAAGGAGAGGAAGAACAGTTTATTGAGAAACTAGAACATTTCAGATTCCAAATCCCCAGGAGTCTCTGGCTTTAAAACAACAAAGAGAAAAGTTTGCTGGAAAGGTATACATTAAAGCAAACTCGTGTGAGTGTGTGTGTGTGTGTGTGTGTGTGTGTGTGTGTGTGTGTGAGAGAGAGAGAGAGAGAGAGAGAAGTTTTATGTGCCTAGGTAGGTATGTAGCAAAGGATAATCTTGACCTTGTGAGCCCTCTACCTTTGCCTCATAAATGGTGCGATTACAAGTACTGGGGTTGTGGGTGGGCCCCATAATGCTCAGCTCAAAATCAAAGCATTTTTTTTTTTTTTGTTTGATTGTTTTTTGAGATGGGGTTTCTCTGTATTGTTTTGGAGCCTGTCCTGGAACTGGATCTGTAGACCATGCTGGCCTTGAACTCACAGAGATCCTCTTGCCTCTGCCTCCCGAGTGAGTGCCCAGCTGAATCCTTTTAAAAAGTGTTTTGTTTTTTTAAAAATATTTTTTAGAGATTATTTTGTGAGTGTTTTGTCTGCATGTATATATGTGTACCACTTTTATGCCTGGTACCTGCTAGGGCCAGAAGAGGGTATCAGATCCCCTAGAACTGGAGTTACAGATGTTTGCTGATTGCTATGTGGTGGTTTTGGGAACCAAACCCAGGTCCTGTGCAAGAGCAGCAAGTGTATCCACTGATCCATCTCTCCATCCCTAAGCTAGGAATCTTTAACCAATTGTCAAAGTAAAATAAACTGTGCTGGGAGAGAGCACATAGCTAGTAACTTCTTTGGTCAATGGCCCCTAAAAGGTTACAAACCATTGAGAGGAGTCACTCTTTCCTCACGAAGGAAATCCTTTATAACATCCCTAGTTGTCACACAGCATCACATTAGTTGTTAGAATACAGCAGAGAGCAACACCAGAGACAGAACCTGTCTTTCCTGAGATTTCATCTCTGGGGTACAAACAATAAACAGAAATAATATACTATGGGTGCAATTACACTAATGCTAAACCTATGAAGATGACAGATAGGCTAAGTGTGATGGTGCACACCTTTCATCTCAGCTCTTGAGAGGCAGAGGCAAGTAAGTAAGCAAAACCATGAAGAACTGGCTAGGCCAGGGGATACATAATATATATTAAGGCCCTGAAATGGGTGAGAACCTGTCAATGAGGCTAGTTTAGACCATGTGAAGTCTCCTGCTGATGATCCAAATGTCACCCAGCCTAGAAGCTAGAGCAAAAGTCTATCAACATGAATCTTTACACACTGTTTACTATGTAGAGAATGGAGTAGAATAGAAACAGGGAGACAAGTTAGGAAACAAGGTTATTAAAGGGGAAAAGGACAGAGTCCTGGCCTAAGATGAGAGTGATCAGGATAAAGAAATTGACAGAGTTCCAAGTCATCAAAAGAGATAAGGAACAAGAAGCTGAAAACAAAAAACAAACAAAACAAAACAAAAAAGTTATAGTCAAGAACCACAGTACACACTGGGATCGACAGGTAAAATAAAAATTAAAACAAACAACAAAAAAAAAGAACCATAGTATACATTGGAGCATCTGTCTGCTACTTGCAGTGATAAAAGTTAACTATTCATGTGGTAACTTATTCAGTGATTTCTCAGAGCATTAGAAGAGGATGGAGATATAGATGAGTGGTAGCCCATATGCTGAGTATACACAAGACCCTGAGTTAGTACCACAACACTGCATAAAACAAAAATAAAGCATTCTCACTGTTTTTCGAAAAGAAAACACTTTGGAAGCTTACCTAACATTTTGCTTACATAAGGTTCAATGTCCACATCCTGGAGATGTTGATATGTGTGTGCATGATAGAGACGGAGCGTGGAATCCAAACGAATGGAGACCCACACACCATCACCCACCCATGCAAGCTGCCGAACTTGGCTCTCCTTCCTGGGGTGTGCATCAAATGATTTCTACAAGAGAAGTTTAATAATAAAATTATTTTTGTTGTTTTTCAAGACAAGGTTTCTCTGTATAGCTCAGGCTGTCTTGGATTCACTTTGTAGACCAGGCTGACCTTGAACTCACAAAGATCCATCTGTGCTTCCCCAGTGCTGGGACTAAAGGCTTGTGCCACCACTGCTCAGCTAATGAAATTACTTTTGTCACACAAGAAATTATTTTAAAATAGCTAATCTGCCCAACAATCTGAAGATTGCTTTAAAAAATATATTTTTAAAATATTTATTTATTTATTTATTTATTATGTATACAGTGTTCTGTTTGCATGAATTCCTACAGGCCAGAGGAGGGCACCAGATTTCATTAAAGATGGTTGTGAGCCATCATGTGGTTGCTGGGAATTGAAGTCAGGTCCTCTGGAAGAGTAGCCAGTGTTCTGAACCACTGAGCCATCTCTCCAGCTCCCTGAAGACTGTTTACTAAAGGGCCTAAATTATCTATCTTCCATGACTTCTTCCACCATAGAATGTAACACACATACATATGGCAATAAGAACAAAAGATGAAATGGTACTTGGGCATGGTGCTGATACATGTACTCTTAGCACTTGGAAGTATGAGACAGAAGAGCTGCTGTGAGATCAAGGACAGAATGAGATTCTTTCCCAGTAGTGAGACAAGAACAACAGAACCAAGTGGTGTTGGGCTTCAGCACTATACAGGATATTTCCTTATTTAACAATGCTGGCCAGTGACACTATGTATCAGTGTTCAGAAATGGTGATTCTAGGATTTGGCATTGCTACAGCACAATGAGAAGTAAAATCCTATTGGTAACTAAACTAAAAGGCAGCCACACTATTATATAAGGAACAGTCATGAAAAATAAATACCAAACTATTATGTGGGGTGGATGGATATCTCACTACACCAAATGGTTACTTGTGGAATGTAGTTGGCAGAAGGGGTGGCTATTGAGATAAGATGTAGCTTGCTATATGTAGCCTATGTTAGCCTCAGATTTGTGACAATCCTTCTACCTTAGCCTCCCAAGTGTTAGGATTACAGGGATGGGCTATGATGTCTAACTGTGAGATTGCTAAAGGGGAAAAAAAAAAAAAAAAAAGACATGGGGCAGAGAGAAATAGAAATTTTGCCTTAAAATTTTCCTATTGAAATTGTTTTTTGTTTGATGTTTTGAGACAGGGTTTCTCTGTGGCTTTGGAGACTGTCCTGGAACTAGCTCTTGTAGACCAGGCTGGTAATATTTCTCAATTTGTGATACATAAGCAAATGAGTCTGAATATAGATGGGGTAGACACAGAAGGAACTTAGGAATCCTCTCAACTGACCCTTATATGAGTAGACCTATCAAGAACTATAGATTCAGGCTGGTATGGTATGCAATCTTTAATTCCAGCACTCAGGAGGCAGAGGCAAGCAGCTCTCTGAGTTAGAGGCCAGCCTCGTAGACACAGTGAGTCCTAGGATAGCCAGTGATATGTAGAGAAACACTCTCAAAACAAAACAAAACAAAACAAAAAAAAAAAAAAACCCAGCAACAAAAACAAATATTCAAATAAAGTACATACCCATACATGGATACATATACAGACCATACAAACCTTTATGTGTGAATCTTCTGTCCTTAAAAACAAAACCAGACCAACAACAGCTAAAAGAGAAAACAAACAAACCCCACCATTTCCTACTTTCATAGTCCAAAATGACAAGGGAGGTAAACTAAAAGAGAAAACTAAGACATCTAAAACTGTATCTGAAGCTTTCAAACAATGATCTGGAATGCAGTCTCAAGAAGCTGGAAATATTTAGTCTTCCAGTCTTTGGGAATACCAATTCCATATGTACACACAATGTAGATTAACTTGCCTCTATCTTCATAGCCTTTGGCTGAACCACATAGATTTTGTTCCTATAGCCACACCAGACTTTGTCATGTACCACAGTCATGCATCGTATGGAATGGTGAGGACGTCCAAGGTCTAAAAGGTGATAGTTTGACAGGTCCCACTGTCCATCTTTAAAACAAGAAGTAGATTATAGTTAATCACACTGGTTATTATTGATGAGGCACTCCAGTACCACATGTTAAGTGTACCTTTATCTGTATAAGTTATAAAGCTAGAAGAGATCACAAGGTACACCTACTCCAACCTGCCACCCACTAACTGGATTCCCTTTAAAGCATGCTTTACAGTGGTAATGTAGTGTGGTGTGGTGGTGCACACCTTTAATCCCAGAACTGGGAAGTCATAGGTAAACCAAGAATACTTAGTGAGACCTAGCTTCAAAAAAAAAAAAAAAGAGTGGTAATGTGACATATTTGTTGTAGGTTATCTGAAAATGATAGTCTTTTTAGAATTAGAATGGACTTAGGGCTTAGAACATAACTTAGAAGTACAATACTTGTTCCCCACATCCATGACTCTGGGTCCAATCTCTACCAACATGTATATATACACAATATATATAAAGAAGAATAGATAGAGTTATTTGGGGGATTATATCTCTCTTTCTTGCCCTTCGATTGAATCTTTTAGGTAGAAACTGAAGACAACTCACTGCTAACATGTTAGGAACTATGCATATAATCTGAACATTTCTAATTTATAATCTGAAACCAAAAATATTGAGGGCTGACACAGCATATGTATACAATCAGCTATCAGTTTATAGTTTTTTCCTAATGGCAAGACAATGAATAAATATAACTGCTGTTGACCAATCTTTTTCTATACTATGAATATCTATCACTCTTATTTACTAATAAAAATCTGGGCAGGAAGAGATTGAGTGCCAGAGCCAGACTAGGAGAATTCTAGGAAGAGGAAGGGCAGAGTCAGAGAGTTGCTGGCAGATACAGAGAGAGCAAGATGGCATGTCATACTGAGAAAAGGTACCAAACCATGTGGCAAAGCATAAATAGAAATACGGTTTAATTTAAAAATAAGAGTTAGCTAATAATAAGCCTGAGCTATTGGCCAAGCATTTATAAGTAATATTGTCTCAGTGTGTTTATTTGGGAGTTGCTAGTGGGACAGGGAACAAACATCCGATTACATATAACCCTGACTTTGACTTTGTTACACTTCTGTCTTTTTTTTTTCCTTTTTTCTTTTCGGAAACAGGGTTTTTTTTTTTTTTTTTTTTTTTTTTGTGTGTGTGTGTATATCTGGCTGTTCTGGAACACACTCTATAGGCAAAACTGGCCTCGAACTCACAGAGATCCATCTGCCTCTGCCTCTAGAGTGTTAGTTATTCAGGCATCTGTACTGGCCTGCCCTTAGGGTCCTGACAGGATGTGTTCTCAGCTGCAGCCACCTGTGCACATTCGCTTCATTCCTTTTTAAAAGGTGGGCCTTGATCGCCTCCCCGGTTTTTCTCTCTCTTTCCTTCTCCCCATTTCTCTTCCACCACCTTTGTTCCCATAGACCAGTCTCTGTCCCCCCCCACCCCCTTCTTCAAATAAACCTATGTGAGCCTTGTTGTATGATGTGACTTTTCTTCCAGAGTTTTAAAATAAATTTTAACACTAAGTGCTGGGATTAAAGGTGTGAGCTACCATTACCCAATTTTCTATGTCTCCTCAAACCAAGCAGTTTTGTGTGTTATACCTATCATCCTTTATAAATCCATCATCAATCCCACTTTGATGACTTCCACTGCATATGCTTTAGTAGGAAGGATCATCACCAGCCTGTGATAGACACTATGTTTCTGGAGACGTAAGTGTTAATCATGTCTTAATGGGCTGATGGTCAATCTTCAGGTAATTCTATGCTACAAGCTGCAACATCACACAGTAATTAAACAGTCAACGTATTATGAGATAACTCAGAAGAATTAAGGATTCTGCTGATTGGATGAAACCAGTACATAGCTACTTAGGTGGATAGAAAAAATAAGCATGCCCTGGTTTTACCTCACTGGCAGATAGAGAAGTGACAACCTAAACTAACCCTGCACTAAAAGATTCTTAAACTTCTTATTTTATTAACTCTTTTAGCTCAGAGATTTATTGCTCCTGCCTGTTTCCCCCGAGAAGATAAATTCAAGGGCAATCAGCCCATTTGCTCATCCTCAGGAAAAAGTAAACTTTCCTGAAGGCCTACGCCACAACTGAGTCTAGAGCACTGGAAGGTGCCAGTTTTTTTTTTTTTTTTTTTTTTTTTGTGCAAATTAAACTTAGACCCTCTTTTTAACCTACAGCCCTAAGCAACTGATGCTAAAAGTTTTTCTCAGCAGTTTTAGTTTATTGCTCTGTGTGTAAATCTTATCTGCCTTGCTGACCCTGAGAAACTCAAGCCTCACATTGTACTGTAAAAAGAATTATTGTTACAAACATATATGCCTCTACCCCAAGAACTGGGGAGAAACAAAGAAACAGAGACAGAAAACAACAGAGAAACAGAACAGCAAGAGAGAAGGAGAACAGAAGAAGAATAAAAGAACATGTAGAGGAGCAATTGTGAGTCAATTCCTTTTCCCCTCAGATTTTAGTTCCTTTACTTATTTGTAGTTCCTATTTTTGAACCCTGAGTGAAAATTTTAGAAGCTGGACTTGTGAAGTTTTTGATAATGCTGACCCCTTAGATATCTCTTGAACCCAATAGGAGGACTTTGTACTGATCTCTATATATGCAATTTGTTTTATTCTACAAGTATAATTTTTATTCTCTTTATCAAAACTTCTACTATCTCATTTTTTCTAGTCTCCTTCACTGCCTGACTAAGGGTCTATGAACAAGTGATTAAGATACTGGCCTATCTTTCCACATCTAAGTAATGAAGATGACAACAGAACCTTCTTCATAAGATCTTGTGAAGCTGAAACATAGAAAAGTTTATAGAAGACCAGAACAGAGCAAAATACAGCCCCTTCTCTGTGCTGACTCTGAGTCATTAGCAAGCAATCCTACATATCAATCAGTCCACAGAGTCCAAGTATCATCTACCTAACACATCATATGCAAACAAGGAGAAGAGGTTCATTAAAACCCAAATTAGTCTATATTTTCATATCTCCTTGATCTAATAACCGAGTGAATAATTATTTTGGATGACACATTTAGTAAAGAGTTATGATGATATATATTTTCCTTAATTCAATCTGTTTGAGGCAGTTTTTCTCAAGTCACTATGTCTCTGCCTGTGGTCAGAGAAGTGATGTGACATGAAAGATGAGAAGAAATAATGTAACATCAAAGATGACTGAACTTTATTCAATTGAAAGATATTTGGGGGGGCTTAAGGGCTGGAAATGTTAAGAACACATACTACTCTTGCAGAGGACCCATGCTTGGTTCCTAGCCCCCACAACAGATGATTCACAGTTGCCTGTAATTACAGTTCCAATGTATATGATGTCCTCTGGCACATACATACATACATACACATAGATTAAAAAAGAAGTAAACTGCTGGGAGATGGTAGCACACACCTTTAACCCCAAAACTCAGGAGGCAGAGACAGGTGGATCTCTGTGAGTTTGAGGCCAGCCTGGTGTACTGAGCAAGTTCCAGGACAGCCTCCAAAGCTACAGAGAAACCCTGTCTTGAACACCCACCTCCCTAAAAAAAAAATAAATAAATCTAAAAAAAATTGTTTTAAAGTTAGGCACATATTTATAGTTCCGGCACATATTTATAGTTCCAGTACTTGGGAAACTAAGATAAGAAGACTTTTAACTCTTGGCTAAACTGGGCTACAGAGTAAGACCCTTCTTAAACAAAACATAACAAATTTTTTCGTAAATGAAGTAGATGGAAACTATTTTTTAAAAATAGGATAAGGCTGGGTGTGATGGCCTTTTAATCCCAACACTCAAGAAGCAAAAACAGGTGGATTCAAGGACAGCCTGATCTATATGGCAAGTTCCAGGCTAGCCAGGGCTACATAGTGAGACTCTATCTTTAAAAATAAAACAAAAAGGGATAAAAGAAAATTATCCTTGCCAAATTTTTTTCTAATTAAGTATATGAAAGAACTTTGCCTTATTACACTACATAAGGGCATCAAGAGAGCAGGGAAGATGGCTCAGTAGATAAAGTGTTGGTTGGGTAAATGTGAGGAGATGGGCTTAGATTCCCAAAATCTCTGTAAAACGGAACAGCAGCATGTATCTCTTATCTCAGCTCTCCTAGGAACTGGAAACAGGAGAATTTCTAGAAACTTGGAGGTCAGCTAGCTTGGCATACACATCAGTAAATAATAAAAGACCCTTTCTAAAGCAAGGTAAGGAGATAATAACCAACACAAGGTTGTTCTGTGATCTATACATACACACCACACACTATGGCACATGCAGGCCCATATTCACACACAGGAACACCCATGCACACACATTATAACATATACACAAAAATAGTGTGTGTGTGTGTGCACGCATCTACTGTGTAAACACACTTGCCCATCAGGAACACCTAGTGCATACCTCCACAAAGGCATCCATATATTTACTGACGCATATCATCACTATTCCAACAATCTTAAAACTTCATTCTCGTTAAGTATCATTTCTTTCAAATATAGTAAGCCAATCTACTTGAAAATGCTCTGTAAAGCAACCTGTTGGTGTATAACATTATAAAGACTCACCAACTCCTCTGTGGAAGATTGCAAGAGTGCCATCAGCCAGGGCCACTAGGACAATTCCTTTCACGTGTCTGTAAATAGGAAGAAGAATTTCAGAACCTCCACTTAAGAACACAGAATGGACCATGTGTTATTGAGCTGGTGTGGAGCCTCTTAAAGGGCCAGTTTCTGATGAGAAACTGACACAGCATTTGAATGTGCTCCTGTCTTCACTGTGAGCATCATCTTGTCATGGAAATATGTCACAGAGATTAATGCATAGCATGTGAAATTATCTTAGGTGTTTTTCTTTCTAGCCCAATGTGCCTCATCTCATTACACCTCAACATAACTCTACAGACCAGACAAACATCTTGACTGGAACTAACACAGTCAGTAGATTTAGGAACCAACTGTTGGAACTTTGCCAGTCAACATATGAAAAGGGATTAGCAAACCAATGACCCAATCAATGTATTCCCAAACTATGAGAAACAGTCTGAAACAAATACAGAACTACTAAACTGAGGATTCAATTTGGATAGTTTTCTCTTCTACTTGCATGTTTTCTAGTCTTCTTTCCACTAGAGAATCTCATTTTCACCCAGTTTCTCTAGTTTCATTTAAACAGTTGTGGTGGGTTGAATGCATAGTCACAGGTATTTGAATACTTGGTCCCTAGTTGGTAGTGTTGTTTGGGAAGTAAGGCCTTGCGGAGGAAGTGTATCACTGGAGGCTGGCTTTTCAGAGTTCAAAAGACTTGCATCATTGTTAGTTTGCTCTCTCTGCTTCCTACTTACAATCAAAGCTATGAGCCCTCAGCATCCTGCTCCAGCCTGCTTACTGATGGATTCTTATCCCTCTGGAACCATAAGCCCAAATAAACCCTTCCTTCTGTAAGTTGCCTTGGTCATGGTGTTTTATTACAACAATAGGAAAGTAACTAAGATAATGGTTAAAATCAACAAGCAAATAAATCAAGCTTGTATAATGATTTATCATGAGATACATGCTAACTTTAATAGTCTTATAATCTATTTTATACAAAAATCAAAACTTTTAAAAGGAACAATTTAGAAAAATACAACTTACACAATACTCAGAATTGAGTCTTTCAGCTTAATGGAATGGAGACATTTCCTCCACTGGGCTACAGATGAATGGACATACAAACTGCAGGAATAAAGTCAAGACTGTTAAGGCACAGGCTATCATCAACGCTTCTGTCTAACAATGACTACAGGCACCCCCCAAGAGGAAAGCAGGGTACCATTCAATGTTTAGGAAAAGGGCTTGATACTTTTGTATGAAAAGAGAAAAAGGAAGGGATAGAGAAAGGGAGGGGGAGAGGAAGAGGGGAAGAGACAGAAACAGAGAGGAGGAAGGAAGGGAAAAGAGAAGACAAGTGCCTAAGACAGAGAAACAGGCTATTTACACAATCAGAAACATGAAAACCAAAAAGCTAGAATTAGTATTGATACTAGAGTATTAACCAATGACACCAGCTAACTTTAGGTTGCCCTATGC
Source organism: Phodopus roborovskii (assembly GCF_943737965.1). NCBI lineage: Eukaryota > Metazoa > Chordata > Mammalia > Rodentia > Cricetidae > Phodopus > Phodopus roborovskii. The sequence goes on along the minus strand of NW_026125052.1, from coordinate 9,995,822 downwards.
CTTAGTATTTCTGCACAAATCCTTTCCATGAATAACCCTACATCTTTATTACACTGAAATTTGAATGATAGAGTGATTCACCTCAGACAGTGGCTGACTATAGCCTGCAGGCTAAGTCAGATTCTTATGGAAAAGATATGTAGTGACCCTGCTCAACCTTTGGAAATACCCTGTTCTATAAGAGTATTAGTAAATGAATAAACTGTGCCAGGTATAGTGGCCCACACCTTTAATCCTAGCACTTGGGAGGCTGAGGCAGGCAGATCTGAGTTTAAGGCCAGCCTGGTCTTATACATCAAGTTTCAGGATAGCCATGCTACATATGATACACATGAAACATAGAGGGAAAAAAAAGTGAATAAATTATGTCATCCTCTGAACTTTCAACTTGTGATTTATTCCTTTTTAAAAAAGATTTTAAAAATTGTTATGTACGTATTTGCCCACATGTATGTCTGTGTACCATGTGCATACCTGGCTGGTAACTGTGGAGGCCTGGAACCAGAGTTACAGAAAGTTGTGAGTTATCATGTGTCATGTGAGTGCTGGGAACTGAACTGGATCTTCTGTAAGAGCAGATTCTCCTCTCTCTCTCCTCTCTCTCTCTGTCTGAGACAGGGTTTCTCCTCTGTGTAGTCCTGACTGAACTGGAACTCAGAGATCCACCTGCCTCTTTTTCCTGAGTGCTGGGATTAAAGGCGTGTGCCACCACCCCCACATGGTGCATGAGTTTTGTTGTTTTTAAAATTTATTTATTTATTTGTTTGTTATATATGTGTGTATACCGTTTTCTGTTTGCAGGCCAGAAGAGGGCACCAGATCCCATTACAACCATGTGGTTGCTGGCAATTATACTAAGTACCTTTGGTAGAGTAGCCAGTGCTCTTAACCTCTGAACCATCTCTCCTGCCCGATTTATTCTTAATTCTATACCAGATTTAAGTATTTTGGAGGGGACAGGATCTTGTTTTAGGCCAGGCTATCCTAAAATTTATAATCTTCCTGTCTCAGCATTCTGTGTGCTGAGGTTATAGGCATGGACCACCATTATCAAATTCAGCTTTAAAAATCCTTCTTACCTTTCCATCTAAGAATATTACATAAAGAGAACATTCTGTGACACAGAGAAAAGTTACCATTTAAAACTAATGGGAGTCTAGTTTACAAAAGTTGCAACAAAAACTTCAAATTTTGTGTGTGTGTGTGTGTGTGTGTGTATGAAGTTTTTGTACTAATCTACACTTTTTGTTTCTATTTACATTTTTTTCATTTACATCTGTATTTCATTTATCCTTTGCTTAGGGTTTTTGATTTCATGAGGAGTCTCACTTTGCTACATAGCCATGGTTAATATGGAAGGTTCTGTGGCCCTTGCAATCCTCCTCCACAACTTCCCAAGTGATGAGATTACAGACCTGCACTACCAGGTCTGGCTCATTTTTAAATTTCAAACGTAGAAGCTGAAGACTAAGGATATTGTCATATTAGGATGCTGGTACTTACCAGCCATTTTGAGCTCCAAGCCACATGGTTGGTAAAAGACTACTCATTTTCTGAGCTTCTTCTCTTACCAGGTCTTGCTCATTTGGCAATACTGATATTTGATCTTTGTACACATCTGATTCATTACTGGGAAAATGAAGCACAAGGGGAAAAAAACCCACACTGAGGATACATATTAGGTTCAGTTTTCAGGAATAAACAGTTCTATGTTTAAGCTTATCCCAATGAACAATCACTGAGAATCCAGAGAAGCCAATGTTAAATGCTTACACTTGAAGCAGTTAAAGAGCTGTACTAGAAATATTAACAAGGTTCAAAGTAAGGGGGAGGGGTAATATATAGTAATAAGACTCATCAGTTAGTATCTGAGACCTTAATCACAATTCTCAAAAAGAAGAAAAGCCAAAAGCCAACCAAACAAAAACAGGACAGAAAAAGTTATGGTTTTGTTATTAATTATTTTGACTTTTTTTTGATAGTTTTTTTTCTGGGTGGGTGGAACAGAGAAGGGAGAGATTGTTTTAAAACCACTCACCCCCAGAGGAAGCTGATGTATAATTTTTTAATGTATAATAAATTTATAAAATAAATTATAGCAAAACATGTTTATATTTCCTTATAAACCTCTTCTTTGGGGTTGTCAGGGCATAGTAAATAGATAGTATAAAACTGGTCTATCAAATTCAAAACATGACTTCATTCTGAAATTAATTAAAATGTTAATAAACTCTTGTTTGCTCTATATACTGAGAAAAATAAATTGCAGAAAAGACCAGTTTACAAAGAACTATATCTAAGGGGATCGAAGTATGTACTAAATGGCTCTGAATTAACCAATCCTTTAAAGCAGAGGCTTCAACAACAGAATCTGCATGAGAAAAAAATTCAAAAGGGATACCTCGTCTCATTTTGGGAAAAAAAAAAAAACAATGACAAATTTAAACAATGGCTAATTTTGATGATAAAAGGAATGGGAGTAAGTATGGAGGGAAAAAAGACCCAACAACTAGAGTCATTGGTAGAATGGAAGTCAGAACAGCACAATGAAGACAGTAATAACACCAGCAGACTTGGACAAGGGTATGTTTTTTTTTTGGTTTTTTTTTTTTTTTTGTTTGTTTCTTTTTTTAAATGTTAAGAAATGGATGGGAAAATCTTCAAAGAGAATAAATAGGAGAGAATAAAACATCTTTCAGTTCCCTGTAAGAATGACAATCAAGTGGGCATTCTGACTGACACTATTTTGATTCTTTTTATTTGTGCAGATTCTTCCAAGTTACTGATTTAGGATGCATACCTTGATTGAAACACTGGGGAGAGGTCTTCTGGGATCTGAACTCCCAGAGGATCTGTAAACACATGTTCTGTGTACACACCAGGTTGGGAGATGTCCACAGCATCTTCAGTGGACCCTGCATTGCCCTCTGTGGCTTCAGTTGCTTCTTCTGCTGTTGGAACATTTTCATCAACCTCACTGTTTTCGGTTTCCATTTCTATAAAAACATAAACACTCTATGCTGAATGAGTTTTTCTACTCCAATACTTTCACCACATAAACCCCTGTCTAGAACTCCATTCCACTGACCCCTCCTTGGCATTGCAGTGACATGGAGAACCCCTCTCACACAGTCACTACAGCACCTTCTTTTCAGCTCTTTCACCCTGGCTACTTCGAAGTTGACAAGTCTGTAATGTGACATTCTCAGGATAGGCTCAGGCTCTCCTCGGGTGTACCTGGAGGCTTTTCTATCACCGGAGAAGCACTGTTGGTACTGGGGGAAGTGGCAGTTCCTGTCACTCCTTCTGTGGAGCACCCAACCACTGTGATGCCTCCCAGCAGGCTGTCCATCTCTGCAGAGCTGTTGCTTGTCATACTTCCACACAACGATGCTTTGTCTACCTGACCAGATTCAGAAAGTTCTTCTCCTGCAGGGTAGTCTGTTTCACGAGCTCCTAAAACAAGCAACTTTCTCTTAATACCCAGTAAACCAAGCAGCACCTTTTTTTCTATTAAAGCAACCCTAGGCCTGAGATGAGAGTACACAGGTGAAACATACTGCTACCAGAATATACTACCAAGAGGCAGGGTTAAGTTTATTTAAAATAATCTTGATAAAATAAAAAAAAAATTAGAGGTAAAATAACACTTGTATTAGTTCATATTCTAATCAAATACCTGTTTTTTTGTTTTATTTTGAGTGAGATAGGGGAGGAAATATGGTCAGAAGGTAAAAAAGCATCTGCTGCACAAACCTCATGACCTGAGTTTGGTCCCTATAACCTACCAGTGGGAAGATAAAACCAACTCCCAAAAGTTCTCCTTTGGTTTCTATATATGCACCGTGGCATGGGGCACACCCATAGACAGTAATAAATTTAAAAGTTTTTATACTATGGGTTTATAAACATTAGACAACAATATGAGAGGTGTGATTTTTGGAGACAAAGTCTCACTTGATCAACGTTGGCCTTGAACTTTTTGTAGTTAAGGCTGACCTTAGAGTCCTGATCCTCCTATCTCCACCTCTTAAAACCTGGGATTACAGGTATATACCACCACACGTGGCTAAATCATAATAATACAAAACAGAAAAGATGATAACAAGATGCTCAGTTGACAAAGCACCTGCTGCACGAGCCTGATGCCCCAAGTCTGACCTGGAACCATTTTAAGATGGAAGGAGAGAACCAGTTCCATAAATCCTCTGACCTCTATAACCCTACCGTGTCATAGGCAGTCTCTCTACACACCACACATACATACAATAAAAACAAACATTTTCAAGACTGAAAAGGGTTCCATATTTCAGGAATTAGTAACAGAAAGTATAAAAGAAAACTAATTAGTGGTCATATAGCCAATATACAATATAATCAGTTAACAAATGGGGCAGAAAACTAATGGAAATCATGCATCATATTCAACTTAATATCCTGGCTTCACTCCCCACAAACACAAAAACAGATTAATTCAAGTTAACTCTGCTAAGTATATTTATTAATTTATACTTTCATCTAAAATTTTTTCCCTGTTTTGGGGAAGAGGTTGAGACAGAATTTCACTATATAGGGTCAGGCTGGCCTTCCACCTGACATGGACACATCACTGGCTCCTACAGTTATGTTTTTTACTGACACTCCCAACTTCACTGAGTAGTTCTCATATTTGGGCACGTTTCAGCAGTATTTACTCATACAAATAAGATCAAGAAAATAAAAAAAAAACTCTTTTAGTCCTGGCATTACCACTTGACAAGAGCAAGTTCTTAGGTAGGTCACTGTTTTCAACAAAGATCTGGAAGTACTCTTCCCAAGATTGTTTTTCATACTAATAGAAATTGGGCAAAGTACAACTTGAGAAACAGATTGAGTCACCTTTGTGCTAATGAGCTCCTCGGCAGCTACAGGAGGTTAAAACAAGTTCTGTTGAATATCAAGTCAGGAAAAGGGGAAGGCTAGTGAGATGGCTTAGCAGATACAGGTGCCTACTGTTGAGCCTGATGACCTTCAGTTTGGTTCCCAATGCCCACACGGAAGGAGAGAACTTACTCTTCAGAGTTATTTCCTGACCTTCAAAATGGGCACTGCAGTATGATGTCCTATCCATTACCACACAAATAAGTAAAACACACTAAAACTTTTTCCTTTAAAAAACACTGGAGGGCAGGGGCTGGAGATGGGTTAATAGTTAAGAGCACTAGCAGAGGACCAGGGTTGGATTCCCAGCAGTCATATGGCAGCTCACAACTATCTGTAACTCCAGTTCCATGGGGGATCTAATGCCTTCTTTTGGCCTCCACAGACAACAGACAGGCACACAATGTACATAAAGGCATAAACTCATATACAGAAAATAAAAATACATTTAAAGAAATCATTTTTAGCCAGGTGGTGGGTGGTATACTCTGAAGGCAGAGGCATATGGATGGATCTTGTGAGTTTGAGGCCAGCCTGGTCTACAAAATGACTTTCAGGACAGGCTCCAAAGCTACAGAGAAACCCTGTTTCAAAAACAAAACAAATCAAGCATTTACAATGGAAAAATCATTTTCATTTTTAGTACATCAAAAGATAGTATGTCTTACTTTACTACTTTTTTCTTTTTTTTCAGAGACAGGGTTTCTCTATATAGCCAGTGCTGTTCTGGAAGACCTGTAAACCAGTCTGGCCTCAGAGATCCATCTGCTTGTGCCTCCCAAGTACTAGATTAAAGGCTTAAAGGCATGTGCCACTGACACCTGGCTTTAAAGTTTATTTTAAAGAAGTTTTTTGTTTTGTCTTTTGAGACTTTTTTTTTTTTAATATTCTTCACACTATCCTTCAATAGTTAAAGAACACATTGTTATTCAATGGCTTCCAGTTTATTTTAAACCTTCTTTTAACTAGCACATAAGACTTGTAACAGCAAGCAAAGAAGCACAAATCTATCAGCCACACACCATTTCTACCTGGAAGGAAGTGTGGAGAGTACGAGAGGGAGGAGGCAGAAACTTGACTTACCTGGGACACTTGCAATGCACAGAATGTGAGAATTGCAAACAGTAAAACTATCTAGGATGTTGCCAGGCTGAACAGCATCAATGATGATAACCTTTGTAGCTGTATGAGTGCTGGTACAGATCCAGACTTGACTGGACAACTCTTCTTGATTTTTTAATTCTTTCTGCTGTTCCTGAATAGACAGAGGAAAATGTTTAAAATTATATGAATGTGAAAATACCCTTAAGACTATGTTCTTACACTAAAATTCAGTATTATTTCAAATTATTTCTAGCTTATTTGGAAGGGTCAAACTATAATTTGCTTATCAGTATTACTAGACTAAAACTTAGTAGTTAAGCAGATTGGTGATAAAATAAAGTCAGTATCTTCACTGTGGTAGTGGACTCATTCATTTGGCAAAATGGAACTGTAGTCACTTGAATATATGTAAATAACACCTCAATAAAATGAATGTTAAAGGAATATATGGGGAAAAGTGATGGGAGATGTCATTTTGTAAATATGTTTTTCTTACTGGTTAATGAATAAAGCCCTGTTGGCCAATAGGAAGGCAAGATAGGTGGGACTAGGAGACAAGGAAGATTCTGGGAGATGTAGTAGAGGAGATTCAAGATGTAGAGCCTGGCTCCTCTCTCTGGTTAAGATAAGACCACATGGAAACACTTAGATTAATAGAAATGGGTTAATATTTAAGACAGAGCTACCCAATAAGAAATATTAGTAACTGGCCAACAGCGTCTCTGTGTGTTATTTGGGGCTGACACAGCTGTTGGACCAGGCTGGCGAGAAAACATGCTTGTAACAGAAAAGAGCAACTTATTTGAGGCAACACTACAAGTTGCCTCAATAAGTTTTGTATTTAAGAGCTGAACTCCTACACTCACAAACTAGGAGATCAAATATGGTACATACTTACCTTGAGTTCTTGATCCAACTTATCTAAACTACTCTGAGATGCACTTCGCTGTTTACTGCCTTCAGTGTCCAGACCAGCAACATCCTTGTAAAATACACTTGCCCCAACAACAGAACCACCGTCTCTCGTCTTGCCACCAGATAAATTGACGCCTACAGCACACCACAGCTTCTCGGAGGTAGGGATGGGAGAGAAAGATAGTATGTCATTTTTTTCTCTATAAATACTAAGAAAATTTTCACCTTTTCTTAAAGTAACTAAAGGTAGAACCATGGGTACTTTAATATACTTTAATGCTATGCATTGGGTATAGTAGCACATGCCTAAAGTAACAGCACTTAGGAGAATAAAGCAGAGTTAAAGGGTTTGAGGCCAAAATACAGAAGAAAGTTCAAGACCATCCTAGATTATATAGAGATTCTGTCTCAAAATATAAAATATAAAAATAAAAAAATAAAAAATATAAAAATATAAAAAATTGTCACATTTTAAAATAAGCAATCATTTTACTATAAAAACACAGTTTGAATATTTTTTTGTGGGGGAATCTACCTAGAGGTTGGGAAGTCAAAGGTGTCACAATTAGCTTACCTTCATAGATGCATCTTTCTCGTCTAGTGGTCTGAGATAGACAGGGACGGGTAGATTTTTCATCTTATTTTCCCCTTGACCATTGGGCACCTAATAGAGGGGGACACATATTAGTAAGTTCCATGAACACCGAACTTACAGAACCACTGAGAATAGGTAAGCAGGTAAGCATGGTTGTTGCATATTTGCTCCTAAAATCAAGTTCAGCCTGATTTTGTCTTTCTTACTTGAAAAATAAGTAAAACCTCAAGTAGCAATTACAGACAATATGTAGGTAAGTTTAATAGGAGGCAGAAGTTCATAATTACATATGTGCATGAGTACATGTTTGCATAAAAAAACGCTTTTAGGTCTTTTAGGAGTGTAGACCTAGAATGTTTTATTTATTATTATAGGGCTCTAAAAATAGCCTGAAAACACCTAGTCTCCACATTTTTCTAAATGTACCAAGTCCAAGCAGGCTGAAATGAACAATTTATGATATTATTTTCAGTTCACATTTTCCAAGCATACTCCTCTCAACCTGTATTTCCTGCTAGACACTCGAGTCACATTCCCAAGTTACCTGTTTGTACTTTTGAGGCAGACTCCAGCCGAAAGCTTGCACACGACCATCTTCCTTCTGAACATGTGCCTTTACCTGCCGATATTGCTCTCTTTTTTGCTCTCTTCGGGAAGCTAAACTAGCCTCAGTTCTAGAAAACGACATTTGCAATTTTAATGAAGTGACTCCAGTAAAACCTCTAATCCCAGTATTTGAGTCACCCTCAACTTCATAGAGAATTCCTGGCTACCCTGGGGTACATATAACCCACATGCACATACTCCAACTCAAGGGTTATACCAAAGCTGATCTTTCCACATTTGTGAAGCCAGCCTTCTTTGGGGAGTAGCAGCACGTTGTATGAAACTGAGTTAGTTATTAGTCATCAAACTATGGGCTTTCAGATGCCATATATGAAAGGAAAAAATTCTGAAGTAATTTGGGATCTTCCTTTTCTTATTTAACAAATAATAAGAATTTTCTAATGCTGGATATTGTGTCATAGTATCCTTAGGAGAATGATTAAGTTAAACTTTTATATTCTACCCACTATTTCATTCTTTTTTAAAAATTTATTTAGTTATTGTATGTGTTTTGAGTGCTTTGCCTACATGGATGTCTGTGCCCCACGTGAATGCCTGGTGTCCTCAGAGGCCAGAGAGAGCATTGGATTCCTTGGGACTAGAGTTTCAGATCATTACAAGCCATCATGTGGGTGCTGAGAACCAAACCCTGGTCCTTTTTAACCTCTGAGTCATCTAATTTTAGAAGACAAAAAGACAAACTGACTCAGTGAGCTTTAGAGATATGGAGTAAGATATAAAAATGATTCTAAAAATAATTGCTCTTTTATTTGGCCTTTTTTTTTGGGGGGGTGAGGTGACTTTCTGTATAAACCATAGTTTATAAAATCCACTGGTGTTTCAGAAACTACACATAGTGTACAATATTAACCCAACACCTTTGAAATAATTTTTCAGAGAGAAAAATTCATCTAAGAGATGAAATTGTTCACATGCAGAATCAGAGGGAAAACCAAGTTCTTTTGGCAACCAAAGGAAATATTAAAACACTTAAGATTAAAGGCTTAAATTAAGTAGTCAGTATTTCTATTGATATTTGAAGTTGTGTCAACAAAAATTCATTTTCCTTTGAAAACTATGAAGTACAATTTTCTTTGTTCAAAAACTTATATTACATTTTATTTATCCAGAGTGTGTGCATTTGTGTGAGTGTGTGTTTGAATGTGTGCCTGAGGTGGTCAGGGAACAACTTGTGGAAGGCAATTCTCTCCTTCCAACACATGGATCCCAGGAATCAATCTCAGTTTACCAAGCTTGGTGGCAAGCAACCTTACCTGCTGAGACTGCACTAGTCCTGAAGGGCAACTTTCTTTTTTTCTTTTTTTTTAAAGATTTATTTATTGTGATTACAATGCTCTGCTTACATGTCTGCTTCAACACCAGAAGAGGGCACCAGACCCAATTACAGATGGCTGTGAGCCACCATGTGGTTGCTGGGAATTGAACTCAGGACCTTTGGAAGAGTAACCAGTACTCTTAACCTCTGAGCCATCTCTCCAGCCCGAAGTGCAACTTTCTTAAGTACTGGTTACAAGTCATTCATGCATTTTGGGGCAAAGTCTTACCCTGTGGCCCAGGATGTCCTCAAAATTGCAATCTGCCTGCCTCAGTTTCCATATGTTTAGGATTACATTGTCTAATCCTACAGGTAATTTACTTATAAGGCATCTGTCCACAATATGGAAACCCATCTTTCTTTTTATTCTTCCCAAAATCCCACCCTACAAAATAATTTCCATTGTTCTTTAAGACAAGGTTAAGTGTGTAGCTGATGCTAGCCTGAACTGTCCATACAGATCGGGCTGGCCATGAACTAGTGATGATCGTCCTGTATCAGCACCCTGAGTACTGGGATTAACCAATTATGTCTGGCTAAAAATAGTTTCTTTAGAGTTATCTGAACTTCTGTGAAATAAGGGGTGAGAGATTCTAACTTTGAATGCACTCTTAGTATGACCATTGCTCATAATACTTACTCCTCACTAAGGAAATCAAATGCCTTGGACTTATCACCAGGGAGTTGAGACAAGGTACTGCTCCTTTTCTTTACGGAGGGAGTCACGTGAGAAGTGGGTGCATTGTACTTCAGATTCACAGGGGGTTCAGGCTTCTTTGTTGCATTGCTTGAAGAGCTAAAAAGGCGGCTGAAACTAATAAAACAAAACAAACAAACAAAATCCACAAGTATATCTATTACATGCATTGAAAAACCAATCCCCGCCGATTTTCCATAAATTTTTATGCTCTAGGCAGTGAGTTAGATATTAGCAAAAGCAGTTTTTATAGTTATATTACTACAGCCTGAGCTGTCAGTCACAGCCTGTTCTTTAATATGCACGTTCCATAATGAAAGACACACTCCTGCATAAAGAAAGCATCTACTAAATAAACACAATATATAGGTTTCTTAGCTAGCTCCTACTGTGGATGTTAAGCAGCAAGGTAACAACTGTGTGTTGACAGCAGAAGCTCAGTGTGCAGCACTTTGAACAGTCATTACCAGGTTAACTCATAGCAGGAACTTTCTAAGCTCAATTTAAGCAACTATTTTCATGTCCACAGTTTTAAAATATTTTTGCTTCCAGTAAACAGACTAATTCTTAAAGGGTAAGTTTTAACTTCAGTAAACACACACTACTTCTGGTACAAACATAATAGAGTTTAACACACAGAGACAAAGCAAGCACTATAAATACTACATTTATCATCTTTTCTTTGATGGGGATTCATGTACCTGTCAATTTTACAAACAATTCCCCACTATTTTGTGTAAACTGGCAGAAGATTCCACCAAATGCATAACCAACACAATGCAGCTTACGATAGCCTACTTTGGGTCCTCAAGCACAGCCTTACCGAGTTGGCATGCTGTATATTAAAGAAAAGAATTTCAGTTTAGCTATTTCCTCTCAGCTGGGAAAGTGAGAATAATGTTCTTGTCTTGACACATCCCCTATGCTCACGGTCCTCAGTATACTCACAACTGCCAGATGCTTGACCTCTTTTTTTCTTGCATGGCTGGATTTTCTCGTGATGCCCTAAATTAAAAAAAAAAAAAAAAATAACAGGTGTTATCCTCTTTTCACCAAAGAGCCAGAGCCCCAGGAAGTTCATAATAGCAAAGCAGAAAAAAAAATATTGAAAAGATATACTCTAGTTCCATTTTTAAAATTCTGCTTTATAAATCTCCACCCTTAGCTGAAGTTTTATTTTTTACCTGCATGCTTAACTTACAAAACAGTTTACAACTATACTGCTCCGGTAGGCCACTTAATAAGTAAGTGGTGCTATAAATGATGTAATGATAAGGAAGTAAAGGTTGGAGGTTAGATTTACAAACTAATGTATAAATTTGATGTGATAATCTAAACTTATGCATATGAGTAAACTAATGGTCAAACTTTTCAAGAGCTATTTCTGAATTAGAGAAGGAACACTGTTACTGACACCATGACCACTAGATGACAGCACTACATGAGCGTTAACACCCAAAAAAGGACGTGAACTCTCTCTCACATGGGAAAGTGTAAAAAGGAAGTCAGCTTGAATACAAAATAGCACTTCCTAGAGGACAGCAGATGGAGAGAATGAATACAGAGAAGCTGGATTTGATGACCATTGCACCAGCACATACTGGCACTTAACTCCATTAATATGAACCAATTAAAACATGTTAATGATAAAAAACAAAGATCTAATTGACTGAAAGATGTCAATAGAAGGTACATTTTGCATGAAGAGAAAAGGAGGGGGAGTCAAGTATATTTTACAGGAAGATACTAAATAAATATAATTTTCATATGTGAAATTTACAAACACAGAATAATATCAATTTTCATATTTTAAAAAATGACCATTATTCCTAAGTAGCAACACCTACACCTAAGTAGCAACATTTACAGGTTATGGTAGCATCCTTCAAGGTCCTGTACTACCTATCTCTGATCTTGTTCTAGTGTTAATCTAATGCAGTACTTTAGTTGGCAATGAAGGAGTGCATGCATCTAATGAAACAATGGGAAACATCAGGGCACCCATTGTACGGACCGGATCATCTCTGTCCATCGAACAGCTTCTTGAAGCTCCATCAGTCTCTCTTTGTACTGGTTTCTCTCCATGAGAACTCGGGCCATTTCCACTCTAGTAAACCGCTTCCTCTGGGCTGTGGGAATGTCACTCTATAATGGTAAGAGTAGGGCAAGTTTACATATGAAGTTTACATATGTTTTGGTGTTAACCTCACACTGAAACCAAATCTTAAGTTTTTAAACATTTCTTTAAGCTTAATAAAGAAATCTTTTAATCTAATGGCTTTAAAAATGTCCTTATAAAATTAAATCAGACACTCAAATTTTTATGTAGGACTGAAAGGAAATAGGCAATTTAATTTCTGAGTATAAACATTAATATTGAACATGTAAAAGAATTATTAAAATTACAAATTTTCAGCCAATACCAAATAAAGATTTTTAATATGCTCTCATACATTTTACTTGGAAACATTATTCTAACACTTTAAATTCATGGTCTGTGACATTCAGAAAACAGTTACAATTAGTTCCAAAAGAGATTTATTTATCTCAAACTATTAATCCATGTACATATCCAGAAGCTAACATTCATAGTGAATCTATTATCTAGTTGCTAAGGAATCCAACTAAAACAGCAAAACAATAACAAACCACCAGTGGAAACACAACATTAACTCAGAATTAATGCTACAGGGACTAGGATATGAACATGGATGACATACAGAAGTAAAGCTCCAAAGAGCATGTCCAAGTTAACTTCCTTCTACTGCTGATTTTTCAGCCTCCTTCTGGGTAAGCAGGTAGGTTTAATGATAGGGTTTTGTTGAGAGGAGCCATGTATATTTTAGATCGAGACTGAAATCTTGGAACAGTGAGACAGAAGGTGAGCTCTGCTCTCAGCAGTCTTCTGCCTTTGTTTTCCTGCCTCAGAATTTAGCCGGCCTTTTCAAACAAAAACCATCCACAAATTACAAAAGGCCTGAATCCTGCCTAGAGGCAGGCGCATTTCTGAGTTCGAGGCCAGCCTGGTCTACAAAATGAGTTCCAAGATAGTCAGGACTACACGGAGAAACACTGTCTTTACAAAAAAGGAAGGAAGGAAGGAAGGAAGGGAGAGAGGGAGGGAGGGGAAGGGGAGAGGGAGAAAAGGGGAGAGAGAAAATAAATAAGTAAAGAAAGAAAGAAAGAAAGAAAGAAAGAAAGAAAGAAAGAAAGAAAGGAAGACTGAATTTAGCAACAGTATATATACTCTTGGGAGGGGGCAGGGGAACCCAGAAGTCTCCATGCCAAAGATTTGTACGGTACTATAATGTTCCGTTTTTTTTTTTTTGTTTGTTTGTTTGTTTGTTTTGTTTTGTTTTATTGGAGGGTGTAGATGTTGAGACAAGTTCTCACTATGTATGTCCTGGAACTCCCTATGCAGAACAGACTGGATTCAAAGTCACAAAAAAACCTTCCTGCCTTGAGTGCTGGGACTAAAGGGGGGCTGTTTTTTTGTTTTAGACAAGATCTTACTATGTAATCCAGGCTAGTACAACTGCCCCCCCCAAGCCAAAAGCTGCAATCCTCCTACTTCTATTTATTTATTTATTTATTTATTTATTTATAATTTTTTTTTGAGACAGGGTTTCTCTCTGGCTTTGGAGGCTGTCCTGGAACTAGCTCTTGTAGACCAGGCTGGTCTCCAACTCACAGAGATCCACCTGCCTCTGCCTCCCAAGTGCTGGAACTAAAGGTATACACCACCACACAGCCTGACTGTACCTCAGTTTTTTTTTTTACATGCTGGGATCACAGTGTGACAGTCTGAATGTAATTGGTTCCCATAATCTCAGAGGGGGTGGCACAATTAGGAAGCATGGCTTTATTGGAGTGGATACGGCCATGTTGGAGGAAGTGTCACTGTGAGGAAGGGCTTTGAGGTTTCTTACGTTCAGGGTACCTCCTGTTGCTTGAGAGATGTAGCACTTTCAGCTCTAGCACTACCTCTGCCTGCAAGCTGCCATGATGATAATGGACTGAACCTCTGACACTGTAAGCAAGCCACCCCGATTAAACGTTTCCTTTATAAGAGTTGCCATGGTCATGGTGTCTTTTCACAGCAACAGAAAACCCTAAGATAACAAGCAAGTACCACACCTAGTTTATTATAACTCTTTTTTTATAATTTATTTTTATTTTATATTTATTGGTATTTTGCCAGCATGTATGTCTCCAAGATGGAATATGGTGTTTCTGTGTAGGAATTGAACCAGGGCTTCAAGCATGCTAGCCAACTGAACCAAGCCTTCTGTCTCTAATAGTAATATGAAACAAAACCAACACCATACTTTGTAAAAAATACAGAAATAGGTAATTTAATTTCCAAACACAAACATATCCTTTTAATATTTTATTAAAGAATTATGATTCTGAGTGTGGTGATGCAGGCCTTTAATCCCAGCAGTCAGGAAGCAAAAAAAGCAGGCAGATCTCTGAGTTTGAAGCTAGCCTGATCTACGCAGTTCTTCTCAAGCCAAACAGGGACAACAAAGTGAGGATGTTTCCAAAAGGAAAATCAGTACAAGCTGACATTTATACAGTCTTGATATGCTATTCTAAGATCTCCATGGAAATGTCAACTATGTGTGTGCCTCCTAGTTCCCTTCCTGTGCACTGATAAAACAGTGACCAAAAGTAACTTAGGGGAGGAAAGGATTTATTGGGTTTATACTTCCAGGTCAGAGTCTATCAAGGGAAATCAAAGGAGAAACATAAGCAGAACTTGAAGCAAAAACCATAGAGAAATGTTACTTGCTGGCTTGTTTTCTGGCCCATGCTTGGCTGGCTTTCCTATAGAGCCCAGAATCATCTGCCTAGGGATGATTCCACCCATAACAGTCTTGGCTGTCCTATATCAATTAACAATCAAGACAATCCCTCATTGACAAGCCCACAGACCAGCCCAATGAAGAAAACAATTCAAGTGAGACTCTTTTTTTTAGTTAAGATGATTGTAGTCAGTCGCAAGCTGACAGTTCATGAAAACTAGGAAAATGTGTACATATTTGCATGATTAAATTGTTAGTTAAATAAATGAGAAAGGAACATGGTTTCCTCTGGGGTGAGGTGATGGGAGATGTCATTCTGTAAATATGTTTTTTGTATTGGCTAATGAATAAAGCACTGTTGGCCAATAGAAAAGCAAGATAGGCAGGACTAGGAGACTAGGAGGAGAAAGGAAGGGGTAGGGAGGAGTTTCAAGATGGAGGACGGAGAATAGAATGCTGGCCCCTCTCTCCGGTAAGATAAGATCATGTGGAAGTACTTAGATTAATAGAAATGGGTTAATAATTAAGACATAGACTAGCTAATAAGAAACTAGTAACTGGCCAACAGCATTTATATCAAATACAGCGTTTCTGTGTATTATTTGGGGGCTGATGTGGCTGTGTGACCTGACCGGTGAGGGAAAATATACATAATAGTGAGGGACATTTCTGACAATATTCTTTAAAAATTATATTTATAATTTAGTGTGTTAATAATTTAAGAAACAGTGGGAGAGAGATGCCATGTAACAGAGCTCATGTGGATGGAGGATTTTATTTGGGGAGGGGAATAGGAAAAGGGGGAAGAGAGGGACCAGCCTCTGGAGACCAGGGACAACAGAAGAGAGGAAGGAAGGCAGGGTGGCCCAATGTAGCTGATGAGCAAAGACTACAAAATGTCTTCACCATAGGACTCTGGGTTGGTCAGGTATCTGCCTGAATGTTGACAGCACATGTGTGCAAGGGATGCTCTTAGTGGCTACAGCTAAGGGCCCTGGGGGTAGGCTATCGTCATGCCTGAAAGGCTAGCAAGCACATGCAGGTAGGGAAGTGGTTGTGGTTGATGGTGTCTCCTTCTAGGTCCCCAAGGGTAGGCCAGCATAATGCCTGAATGCTAACAGTGTGCCTATGTGTTTTGTGTATAATGTGTATCTATGTATGTGTGTGGATGCATGCATTCTACAACACACATGTGGACAACTTGTGGGAGTTAGTGTTCTCTTTCTACTTTGTGGTTCTGGGGATTGAACTCAGGTCATCAGGCATGGCTACAAGTACCTTTACATGCTGAGGTATCTTGGGGGCCCATCTAGAAAATTTAATTAATGCCTTCTTCTGAATTCTAGGGACCAGGTACACTTGTGGTGTACAGACACACAGGCAAGCAAAACATATAAACTTAAGAGTGTGTATGTGTGTGTGTGTGTAAGTTTGAGGCCTGTCTGGGCTACCTAACAAAACCTTACTTTATAAAAATCAGAAACAATAGTATGCAACCACACATCAGAGCAATGAACCACTGAGGAAAAGTGAGCACACAGCTCTAGAAACACAGCATGTAGATACCATGTAGAAACATGAACCAGCTTATTTGTGAACCATAATACTAAATAATAGTAAGGAATTCCCAAATCATAAACTTACATCATCATCATCTTTTGCTTTTTGCCTTGCATCTTCAGCTTCTGCACGAGCTCTAGTGGGGGGGGGGGGCGGCAAAATAACATGTTATTAGAATTGAATTAATCTTCAAAATTAATGAGAGAAAAGGTAAGTGTTTTAATTGCCACTAAGAGATTATTTTTCTTTTGTCCAAAGGTTAGATTGCTGTGTTTAATTTTGAAAAATGTTATCACAACACTTCTTAAAATAAAATCAGGTTGGGCCAGGCATGGTGGTGGTACACACTTACATAATCTGAGCATTTGGGAAGTTGAGGCAGGAGGATTAGGAGTTCAAGGTCATTTTCAGTTACATAATAAGTTTAAGGCTAGCCCGGGCTACATATGACCCTGTCTCAAAAAATAAACTTAAAAAACAAAAACAAAAACAAAACAGATTAGCCACAGCAGCAATATGCCCATATCTTAGCTTCTTGCAGTCAGAGGACAAGAGTTCAAGGCCATTCTCTGCTATACGTAGTGAATTAGAGGCCAGCCTATCTCATGAACAAAAAATAAAAACAAAAACAAGTTAAATGAGGGAAAATCATAAATTTTATAACTTTTTAAAATTGAAGATTTAAGGTCTTTTGCTGTGTATTTTTTATTTTATTTATGTGTGAGCATATGAGTTCGTATGCGTGTACTGGTCATTGTAGACAATTAATATGGATGTTGGGGACTGAACTCAGGACCTTTGGAAAAGCAGCACGTACTCAACCATTTATCCTATCCTTTATTTGTGAATATGTGCGCAGAGGTCAGAAAAGGGTGTTGGATGCCTTGAAGCTGGGGTGATAGGCAATTGAGAGCTACCTGGTGTGGGTGGTCTCTGGTCTGCTGGAAAAGCAAGCAACAAGTGCTCTTAACTGCTAATCCATCTCTCCAGCCCACAGTTACAATTTTTGACACCAACATGAATAGGGAAAAGAAAAACAAAACAAAAGCAAAAGGACGTTTTGGTTAAGAGATTGGAAAACAGGCCAGCTCATAGCAGAGACAAAGGGCTGAGACACTTTACTTTCTCCAGGTTGTTCTTGTCCCTTCCTGGTTTGAGTGATCTGAAGGCCTCAGTCTCAGGGTTCTACCTACAATCTTTTGAGATACCCTGGCAAAGCATTTGGGTCAGAGCAAGAGTGTGATCATAGCTATGCACACATGGATGACAGTCTCAGTGTCAAAGGCTAGAAGTGCCTGGAATCCAGAAACTGTTGAAACTTACTTCCTGAGCTCCTCCTCCAGCTCTTTGTTCTTCTCCTCTAGTTTCAGCTTGGCCTGTTTCACAGCCTCCAGTTCTCCCTGCAGCACATCTTTCTCACAGGTCAGCTCATCCACCTTTGCTATTAAATCATTCTTCACTACATTCAAAGCATTTCTAAAAAACACATATTTCAAATGCATCATTACAAATCACTTCAGTGTTTTTAGACTAAAGTAACTGTCAAATCATAAAGCTGAACAACTGAGAACTTAAAACAGCAATGCTGTGTTAAACTGATATAAAATCACTGATTTGGTTAGAAGAAAATGCGTTTCTTTTTTATTGCATACTTACTTGGTTTCCAGCAGCTGTGTGTTCTCTAGTATGAGATTCTCCACTTCACGACCCATTCCTACAGATGAAAAATGGTAAAAACTTTGAAAATAAGTTTATCAAAAATTACATATAAACTATGGCCCTAAGTTTTACTATTTTAACCTTTACTTTAATCATATTTTGTCTATGTCATTTATGTATTTATTGTAAGGATTATGGAATTATAAATACTCATCACAGACCAAAGCTAAGGAATTTATTGGCTAAACTCTTTGCTATTGTCGCTTTTGTTTTTGAAATGGGTCTTGCTATGTTATATTGTTCAGACTGTCTTAATTTCCTTGGCTTAAGTGATCTTCCTTCTTAGACTTCCCAAAAGCTGGTGTTGCAGATGCAAGCCACCACTGAGCTCTTCTTGGCCAGTTCTTTACATCTATCAGTTACATTTTGTTTTGCATAGATAGTATTTCAGAAAGATCAAGACTTTTCTGCCAGATTTTCTTATTTTGTTTTATTTTGCTTTGCTTTGCTTTGTTTTGAGACAGCCCTGTTTGTTCTGGAACTCACTTTGTAGCCAGGCTGGCCTTGAATTCACAGAGATCTGCCTGCCTCTGTTCCAAGTGCTGAGATTGAAGGTGTGTGCCGACACCACCCCAGATATTCTTAATACATATTACTATTTAGGGGAAAAATGAGCATTGATAGAGATCAGAAAAAATTTCTAAATCACAGCTGATGTTGTAGGCTTCTGCCTAAGAAATTATATTTGACTAATAGAGGAGAAGCAGAAGTAAGGGTAAAGATAGAACCCCAAGACAGAAAACCTTACCAAAGAAATTATGGTCTTAAAGCCCATGCATTCCATGTAAAGCAAAAACAAAGAACAAGAAATGTTTTATGTAAAAAACATCATGAAAACATATCATTAATCTATAAAGTTCTATGCATGATATGAAAAAACATCTGGACTCACAATGTTATGACTCAAGGCATAATGATGTGCAAAAGGCAGAAATAAATGATTTCTGATATACTTAAAAATGCTTAATCAATTCCTCCTCATAATAGTTTGAATATAATTGTAATGAAAATTCCAACTCAGCACTACAAAGTATTCCTACAAAGTGCCACACATGAAATAATAATTCAGTTGTCACTTTATAGAATTGTTCTTAATATTTTATTGAGAACTAAAAGATATAAAGAGTATTTAGTGGAAGATTCAATATAGTCACCTTTCAGAAAAATAAAGCTATTTGCTTCTTATAAGAGATTGAAGAAATAAAATAGTTGGAGGAAGAGAAAAAAAAAAAAAGGAACAAAATCACTTCAAGCAAAACAAAGCAAAAAACCCCCTGATCACTCACCCCAAGACTCATGAGACAATGTTAGAGAATGACACAGCAGGAGAAGCAATATTTATAGTTCAAGAAAACAAAAAGGAAATATTTCTAAAAAAAACATTATTTAAGGCCAAGGAGTTAGCATACATTATCCTTTTACTTAAAAAAAAAAAAAAGTTAATATTACAGCTGGGCACTGGTGGTGCATGCCTTTAATCATAGTGCTTAGGAGGCAGAGGCAGGGGAATCTATGTGAGTCTGAGGACAGCCTATTCTATAGAGTGAGTTCCAGGACAGCCAGGGCTACAAAGAGAAACTCTGTCTCAAAAATAAAGCGTTAACATTCCTAATGATTTTTAAGTGATTTAAAACAAAATATGCCTGGGAATGTTAAATTTTAATGCGGACATATGGATTCCTAATTCGTCCATATTACAATTTTTCAAATATTCTCAAACAACAGAAATAGTAGCACATTCAATCACTGTGTTCACCACAAACTGGGGTGGTGCAGCTGAAAGCTTCCAAATTCCATCCCCAAAATGATGCCAAGATATTTTCCTTAAATACTAACACTAACATTTTAGTAAAGGTTCAGAGACAGAATAAACAGCTCAGACTCCATGAAAAAGCATATATAGCAACTATGGCAAACTCTCAACACATTTAGAGCAGCATAAAAGCTAGAAATATATGCAGAGAAAAATAGTCAGGCAGGAAACAAATAATGAAAAAGCATCAAATGAGAACAGCCAAGAGCACCTAGCTTAAAAAGCAGCAATAGGAAAGTATTTAAAAACATACACACCAGAATATTCCCCTGGGTAAGCATCCCAAGAGAAAAATGAACAAGAAGCTCAATTAGATTGTTTCCAGAAAGCAAGAACTAAACCCATTTATTTTAAAACAAGAAAGATCTGACAAAGCAATTGAATCAATATAGCAAAACCATCAACTATATACAATAAAGTGTAAATGTTATAAAAGGAAAAAAAATGGGTACTTCTGAGGAGCATACCTTACAATTCCAAATGTTTCAATTAAACTTACACACACTAACTGAAGAATTACCTTAAAATGTAGCAGCATTATTCAATTTTTTTTTGAAATCTATCGGTAAAACTAATAAGAAAAATACAACCTGAAGTGGCCTTATCTCTATTCCAGATTTTAAGTATAAATAATATTCACATAAATTTTGCCTATAAAAATAAGCAAAAACAACAAAAAACAAAAGCAAAAAACAAAGAAAAACACCTTGTTCTGCAGTAATTTTATTTAGAACTGTCAAGATAGTTCAAGAAAAGGGCACATAGCATCTGGATGATTTGCAATTCCTTGAGAATGCATGTATCATTTTAGCCAGCTGTATACATTCTTATACACACACTCTCTTTATAAAAAAACAAAACAAACAAACAAACAAAAACTTCCTATTAAAGGACTCTTTATCTCAAAAGATAAACCACAGATTTTGAAGTGAAGCAAAAAGGACTATTTCACATTCCCATTCACTTGAATATTGTGCTGTGCTAAATCTGCAACAGCGATGAAATCCAAACAAAACACAGTTGCTTAACAGTGGTGGCACACACCTTTAATCCCAGCACTTGGGAGGCAGAGGCAGGTGGATCTCTGTCAGTTCAGGCCAGCCTGGTCTGCAGAGAGAGTTTCAGGACAGACTCCAAAGCTACACAGAGAAATCCTGTCTCAAAAAACTAAAACCAAAACCAAACCAAATAAAACACAGTTGTGTCTGACACACTGAATTTATAGTCTGTCCAGGGAAACTGATACAGAAAAAAAGTATGACGAATGGTATAATGAAATTCACTACTACGGACAAGGATGAGTATGCTTAGGGGATCAAAGCAGAGTTCCTAGAAGACATACCACTTAAGTAGGGACAAGAAAGACAAATAGGGACAAATAGGGACAAGACAAACAAATAGGATCTGAAGGCTGGCTATGAGGGAAAGTGAGAGGTATGATGGACAGTTCAATGATGGCAAAGAGGTTCACTCACTGAGATAGAAATAGTGGAGAACTGCCTGATGAGTCTGTTTTCTACTCTGCATTGTCCCAATATCTAGACTGGTCTGTAGCAACAGCAGTATGTCATCATCATACAACAACAGAAAAGCAGGACAAGAAATGGGAGGGTGGTGAATAACTTTCACAGAAAGTAGAATTTTTACTTTGAAAAAGGAAAGGACCAAAACCCAGGCATGGTGGTGTACACTTGCAAACCCAGCAATAAGAAGCTGAAGCAAAAGGATTGCCAATAATTCCAAAGACAGCCAGGGCTTGGGGCGGGGGTGACAGGGCTCTTAGTAAAAGAGTAAAGTTAAAAATTCATAAGAATGAACAAACAATATCTTGGAAGTAGAATAACCAAGTGTATGATTTCCAAATTATAGAGAGCAGTCGTAGAGAACTAAATTGAGAAAAGGGCCATCCAAAGTAAGAAAGTTAAGGAATGAGACATTAATAAAAAGAAAGGGAAACAAAGGTGGGCTGTGGTGGCACACACCTTTAACCCCAGCACTAGGGAGGCAGACCTCCAAGTTTGAGACCAGCACGGTCTACAGAGTGAGTTCCAGGACTGCTAGGGCTACACAGAGAAACCCTGTCTTGAAAAACTAAAAGAAGAAGAAAACAAAAAACAATTGGGATTATCTTTTTCAGTTATTAAATCAAAGTAATCTCTGGGTTAGACATATGTACCGTGAATAAAGTAAACAATTCTAGAACAAAAGTTTGATAACAAAACCAAGCAAAATGAATAACAGGAGATAAAGAAATGGACTATGCACTTACTCATCAACCCAAGTCTAATACAGTGGCTGACACAAGTATACCCTACTATACAGTAGGGTAGCCTTATTATTGGCCCCTGAATTGCACAGAAACCATTTACCATCTTTTTAGAGGTGGGGTCTCATGTATCTTGAAGACAAAATTGAACTTTGTACTGTCTTTACCTCCCAAGTGCTGAAATTAATGGTGTATGCTACAACAGCAGGCTCGGTAGTGTGAGAATGAAGCCCAGGGCTTCCTGTATTCTAGGCAAGCACTCTATCAACTGAGTTCCATCCCTGGTCCTCATTTACCACCTTTGACTAAAGTATTTATATATGTATAAGTCACTCTTTTTAACATATTATTAAAATGTTGTAATCCGGAATGTTCTAGAGCTATATATGCCAATAGCCGCAAAGCAGAAAAGAGTAGCTTTAATATGAAAAGGAAACCAAAAAAATTTGCTTTTAATCTGTAATTAATTTTCTGACTTTCAAAAAGTTTAACTAAATGACCACCATTATTTCTAGCTACTAGGTAGCTTAATTCTTTATAGTGAAAGAAAGTTATGGGGTCATTACTCACTACTGTGCTTTATAAAGTGATGTACACAAATAATCCTCCTAAGTACTTCATTCAAAGGGCAGCAGAAAGGACACAGTGATAAGTGATTCTAGTGGTTGTTACATAATTCTAAGCATTTGTCAAAAACTTAAGAAGTTGTACTCAGCAAGCATGAGCATATTCATTGGCCTCTGTCTACTGAGTGTGGATGCAATAGAGCTGCTGCCTCAAGCTCTTACCCCTGTAATCTCCTTGTAATGATAGATTAGGACATCAAACTAATACTGGATAAAGGCAACTTCAAGACAGAAGAATTTATTCTACTTTGAGTTCACTGGATTAGATCTTAAAAGAGTAGTTTCTGCCGGATGTGGTGGTGCACACCTTTAATCCCAGCACTCCCTCCATTGGCAGTGGCAGGTGGATCTCTGTGAGTTGGAGGCCAACATGGTCTACAATGTGAGTTCCAGCACAGCCAGGGCTACAGAGAAACCCCACCTCAAAAACAAAACAAAAAACCCAACAACAAAAGCCCTATTAAACAAACAAACTAACTAATTAATTAAATAAATAAACAAAACAGAAGCTTCTGATGACTGCAGGAGGTAAGGATCCTAACTTGTCAAAGTTACAATGATAAGTTATGACGGAGTGTTCCTCTCTAAGTGAAACATCTCTATCACCTCCTCTAAGGCTCAGGGAACAAGGAGGAAGAGGGTGATAAGAATATAAAGGCTGGAGTGTAAGGTGATGTGCTGCAAAAAGATGTGTCTCCTGAACTCATTGCAGTCATGGTTACCTGCATAAGATTTCATCATGGAGGGAGCATGGGCATATGAAACTCCACCCTCCTCTCTGAAGGATTATTGGTAGTTATTGGTTGCTGGGTGTAGGGTGTCATTTTCATAAGTGGTATACCCATGAAAAGTAGTCCATGCCCCAATCAACAGCCTCTCATACATGTGCATGCAAGTAACCCACAAAGGGCAGGAAAGCAGAAGGGGAGCTCTCAGGAGGAAGAGTTCAGCTGCAGAGAGGGACATGAGGAAAGACAATGGAGCGGAAGTGGTCAAATGCATTATATGCATCTAAGAAACCTTCAAAGAATAAGAAGTTTTAGGAGATTTCAAACAAACAAAAAAAAGGAGTTGTAAAATACAATACATTTTTTCTGTGTGCAAATCTCAATATGTATTTTTAGAAATACATTTTAAATTCTTCCTAGCAATTTTTTGAATTTGTCCTTAAATTTGCTGGAGAGTCAAGTTTTCTAAGCCAATCACCTTTTTTTTTTTTTTTTTTTTTTAATTGGGTTGTGTGAACATCTGTGTAGATGACTATACATTTGTGCACAAGTGCATTCCCTGCCAGTGAAACCAGAGGACACCAAGCAGGAGTCCATTCTCTCCTTCTATCATGTGCCTCCTGAAATTGAACTAGGCGGTCAAGTTTGGTGCTGAGTGCCTGCCATCACTCACTGAGCCATCTTGCTGTCCCAATTGATCAAACTTTCAAAGCACTTTTTCATGTGAAACCGAAAACGAAGGTGTAAATTTAAATGTGACGTTTCCTCAAGAACTATTCTTTCTGAGCCTCCCTTGAGAAAAGTACTTCATTTAATTCCTACAAAGTTTTATTTAAGATTTTAATGGTGGGAGTCTATGTTCAATTACAAACAGTTAAACTGACAGACTTTTAAATCTTGATTACTACCTACATGTTTACATAGGACTTTTATGTGGGGAGGTAGGGCTTAGGGTATTATTATTATTATTACCACATGTACAGATGTTCTGCCTGCATGTATGTCAGTGTGTTATGTGCATGCCTAATGCCCATGGAGGCCAGAAGAGGGCATTGGATCCTGTGGAACTGTAGTTACAGATGACTGTGAGCTGTACTAGAAGAGCAGCCATTGCTCTCAACAACTGAGTCATTTCTCCCGCCCTGTGTTTGTGTTGTTGTTTTTGTTTGTTTGTTTTTTGAGATAGGGTCTCACTGTATATCATCTCAGGTTGACTTTCAACTCACAGAGATCCATCTACCTCTGCCTTCTGGGTACTAGGATTAAAGGTGTACATCACCACACTCTTTCTAATTTATTGAAGTTGAGTTTTCCTGTGTTGTTCAGGCTGGTCTTTCACAGTTCCCTTCCCTCTACAACCCGAGGACTGTGCTACTATGGCTGACTGAACTTGCAATTTAAAATAAAAACCATAATTGACAATCAATAAATTTAACATAAATTAATGTAAGCAATTTACCCCATTCCATATTTATTAGATTGGACAAGCACAGCTTTCTAAGAACAGTGTAGTCATTAGTATTATGACAGTAAGAAAAACTTTTTTTGTTGTTAAAGCCTACTTTGTACCTAAAGTAAAAGATTGAAAATTCTATGACTTTCAATTTCTACACAGTGTTAAACTACAAGGAAGGTATGATAAAAACTAATTCAATTTGCATTTAAATTTAAACCAGAACAAAGAATTCTTGCTGAAAGGAACCTAAAGATATTCTGCAGAGGACGGGCTAGTAAACTTTTACTTTAATGGGACCAATGGAATTATTTTATGTTTTTGTATTCCATATATTTTCTGCAAACCATTCAACTCTAATATTGTTGAATAAAGGCCATCAGAGATAGTAAACAAACAAAAAAAATGTAGGAAGACTTTTTATTTTTTTTTATTTTATTTTATTTATTTATTTATTTATTTTTTGGTTTCTCTAGATAAGGATTCTCTGTATAGCTCTGACTATCCTAGAAATCAGTCTGTAGACCAGGCTGGCCTCACAGAGATCACCATGCTCTGCCTCCCTAGCAGAGGATTAAAGGCATCTTTCACCACTCCCAGCTGAGAAGAGCTGTAGAGGTTAGCTGGTGTTATCCCACAAACCCATCTAACAGACTGTTAAACAGAGTGTAACTCCTATGTTTACATACAATGAAATGTCAAAACAGAAAAAAAAAGGGTTAACAATTTGGCAAAGATAACCCAGAAAATGTATAGTGGAAGAGTTGAATACAATATTTCTCCAAATCCCAGTTATGTGCTCAACAACACAAACTTTTTTTGCTTGTTTGGGGAGGGAGACAACATAGCAGCAGTGCTAGGAACTGGGCTATAACCCTAGCTCAACACAAGCTTTAAAATGACTATGGAATATAAAAACATTTAATTAAGGTCAACAAAACACAATAAGATTTAAATAAGCCAAGAACTATTTGTGCCACCAATCATACATGTACACACAAACACATGCCACACTGTTCCTGATGTGTAATATCTATCTATATTTAGAATATAGCAATTCAATAAACTTGTAATGTGAATTAAAAATATAAATTTAAATGTAAATTCAATTTTTGTCATTTCTAAATATGAAGATGCTTTTTATTAAAACTTCTATGATATCAAATAATAGGTTCTAAGTAATTTCTAAAGTACAATAACCTTGTACCATCAGGCAATCAGGACATTTTAATGAGACCTATTTTTAAACAGTATGGCATTTCTCCAGAGGAGCTGTCATACCTAGTAAATCTGCTCCTTCATCCACATCTCCAATGAGGCCTGAGCCAGCTGAAGACAGTTCTTCAAAGAGAGACTCTGTATTTCGATCAAAAGCTTTGTTCTCTATGCCTTTGGTGGGAGTGCTATACAACAAAAACAATAAAGCCAAATCAACAAATTACAAAGACTTTCTGATAATGTATTTTAAATATGATTCAGCAGCATAGTAATTTCTTACAGCTTTCATTTACTATAAAGTATCAACCTAAAAAGATTTCTCAGTGGTTTTCCAAGGAACTTCCACATATCATACAGAGAGTTATGCTCCTACTCAGAAGTCCCAACAGCTACTTGGGTCTGTATTACATACGTTCTCTATTTTAGTTATAGCTACTCCACAAAGCATATGCTATTATTACCCCAATTTTATTAATAAGGAAAATATTAAGGAACTTGATAAAATCGTTCAGCAATTAGATGGAAGAAGAATTCAAACTAAGGCAATGTTGATTTATTTTACTTTTTGAGACAGGGTCTCATGGCATCCAGGTTGGCCCCAATCTTGCTTTGAAGCTGAGAATGACCATGAACTTCTGATCCTCTAGTGAAAGGCTTGTACAACAAGCCTGACAAAAATAAAGACACTAAAGAGAGTCTGCATCTCTCAATCTGACTGTCAGACTATTGAGACAACAAACCTCACAAAATGTGAATTTCCCCAGGAATTTCATGCCAGGAGAAGGAAAAGGTAACAGCCAGAGGGATAACCTGTCTCCCTGAGAGAGATTTCACACAATTTTAACAACTTGTCAGAGCACCTTACAGGGTGAGACTAAGTCTAGACAGTGATGGGTCTGTAACCTTACTTCAGATCCTCAAAGAAGGTTTTGTGGGTTCCTCTCTCAATGTGGCCAATATTAAATAAATCAATCCCCCCCTTTCTGCTTCCTACTTTTAGTATGGCTTTTATTTGGCTTACTGAGGATGGATGGATGGACCAGACTTGGGGCATAGATTTTGACCCCTCCAAGTTAGATAAGGCTTACACTACCATTTCTGGTCAATACAGTGCTAGAGATCAATCCCAGGGCTTTGTGCTTGCTAGACAAGCACTCTGCCAACTGAACTACAACCTCAACAGAATCAATAATCTTAACTATAATGCTAAACTATCTAGTACAAATTGGCATGGTTTTAAGATTATCTTTTGTTTTTCTAAAAATGACACTAGAAGCCAGGCATGGGGGCACATGTCTTTATTCTAGACTCAAAGAGGCACACGCAGATCACTGTGAGCTCCAGGTCAGCCTGGTCTACATATTGAGTGGCCAGCCAGAAATACATAGTAAGACACTGAAAAGATAGAAAGGGAGGGAGGGAGGGAAGGAGGGAAGGAGGGAAGGGAGAGGAAGAAAGGAAACCTCTTATTTAAAAATGAAAATTAAAAAGTTTTAAAAGGGGTGTGATATAGTGGTATCTTTTCTGCCAGTGGATTTGTGGAGGTGGTAGCATCCTGGGGGTGTGGCTTTAGGTGTGAGGACATGACCCCTTATAAGCAAGAGGAGGGTCTGGCTTGCTCTCTTGGGTTATGGTCAAAGCATCTGGAAGGGCAGGCTGCATCTTCAGGAGCAAGAACACGGAGACAGTTATTTACCATCACTGTGTGAGTGCTCCCCTAATAAATATCTGTTAATCATTTATCTCAGTTTTGTGGACTCCATTAAACTCACCTTCAGTGTGCAGACATTGACCCCTTAGGATGCGGCCACCACTGCAAATCCACTGGTGGAACAAGATGCTACTACACAGTGTGAAGATGAGTTGTTCAGTGATAAAGTACTTGCCTAGCATGTATGAGAACTTAGGTTCAATCCTCAGTACTTAACAGAGAGAAGAAAAGATGTCAAGTGAAACTGAACTTGGTATAACCAGAATTTAAGAGGCTAAGATAGGAGAATCATCAACGAAAGGCCAGCCAGGGCTTTATTGCAAGACTCTGTGTTATAAAACCAAACCAACCCAACTGAACTCTGTGACAAAGAAGCAGTACTTTCACAGTTCTCAAAGTGTTTTCTAACCTGCACTTGTATATTTAAGCAAACTACCAAATCATGAAGCAGGTCTACAAATGATATTTGTCATATTTAATTTTAGTCCTTAAAAATTCCTGCTCAAGCACCCTTCAAAGATCCAGAAAGCTAGTAAGGAATACAAACTCTGTAGAAATAAAGGCACATATCAAAAAGCAGATGACATGGGATACAGAAAATAAAGGTGAAGATATTCCCAGGTATTGTGGGCATAAGGCAAGGTGGTAGAGGTCTCCAAGTGCTAAGGAGAGGAAAATATAGTAGCAACCAATGTAGGCCAATCAGTGTCCTTTTGAGTGTTATTTAGTACTCTGCCAGGTCTTTCATGCAAGCCCCATCCATCCCTCCTCCCTTTGCCTTATAGTGATTTTTAGTATCTCTGCCTGGTAGTTAAGAATAATAGTAAGGTTATAGGTCATCATATATAGGGGATAAAGAAGCCAAAAAATGCATAAAAGACTCAAACCCATTGTATACAGGACTCTGCTTTTGGGAAACTCCTGCAGAGCCTATGCTAGCACATGACAAAGGGTCTTGGTGTCCCGTTTCTCTGAAGAGAAGGACTGAAACAGCAGAACTAGGTAAACACCACATGAGAAAGGAACTAGAAGGCTGAGGTGCGGCAGAGTTGTGAAAAACAAATAGATTTGGGGTCTGGTCATACTGAGGATCTCATACTTAGGAAATGCACCGCCTGTCCATGTGAGTGCTAAGTTCATGGACACTATAAAAAGGAAACATTTCACCAATTCCAGGGAAATACAAAGCATGGAAAGAAAATTTGTTTTATGGCTAAACTGTAATATTTGTATAGCCATACTAATATCAATAATAAATTCTAATTTAACTAAAATTAAGATATAGTAAAATTTAGAAAATGAAAAGATAGGTGTCACTAAGTGCAATCCCTAGCCCTGTTATAATAGAAAAGAATAGAGAAGCAAGATCTGAACCTACCAGTCTTTCTCTATCTAGGGTTATTCTTATCCTGACGCCCACACACTTAACCATTGTGTCATAGTACTCGATGCTTAGAAGGAATTTATAAATGATGCATGTTTATGGCTATGGTGGTTTGAAAGAAAATGGCCCCTAGGGGAGTGACACTATTAGGAGATGTGGCCTTGTTGGAGAAGGTCTAGACTTGTTGGAGAAGTGTGTCACTGTGGCGGCGGGCTTTGAGGTCTTATGTAGCTCAAACCATGCCCAGTGAGACAGTTCATTTCCTGTTGCCTGCGAGATGTAGAACTCTCAGTTCCAGCATCATGTCTGCCTGCAAAGCTCCATGCTTCCCACCATGATGGTAATGAACTAAATCTCTGAAGCTGTTATCCACCACAATTAAATGTTTTCTTTGTAAGAGTTATGTAGTCATGGTATCTCTTTCCAGCAATAGAAACTCTAAGACAATGGCCATTATTCATTAAGGTAAATCTGTTTAGGAAACTCAAAGCTCAGTTCTAATCACTGTATTTTGGATAATCTTGATGATAACATTACCTGGCCATTTTCCTGCTATCATGAAACAACCTTCCCATGTAATTCCCTAATAATGAAATAATTGCAGTTCTAAACAGAATGCTTACACTTCCTCATTTGTGAGAAAAAACAAAGTTCGTTCAAATTTTTACTTCCTCTCTTTGTTTCTTCAGGCCAGAAGAATTACTTCTTGGTTCTTTCCTCCTTCATCTGCTATCGTGTGACTGTGTCTCCTCCAGAACTAGGTGACATCAATGCTACTAAGAGAGGGGCTTTAAGGGGGTAATTAGGCCATAAGGGCTCCTCCCTTGTGAAACTGAGGTAAGGTCCCTTGGAGAGACACTTCACATACAGCTTTAAGCTAATCTGTTCTTCTGCCTTCTACCATGAAAGGATACTACATCTTCTCCTCCAAGGGATCCATAAAGAAGACATCATCTAGGAAAAAGAACAGCCTACACAGGACAACTGAACCAGCAGGGCCTTGATCTTGGACTTCTTAGCTTGAGCATTATGAGAAAATAAGTATGTTCTTTATATATGAATCAGTATCATTTATTTTTGTGGCAACACACAAAAAAACATCATCCTAATTGTGTCCTAATTCCTAATGCTGCTAGAAAAATGTTCCCCACAATTTAAAACACAAACTGTATTCAGCTTCAAAAGCAGAAACTGAATTTTATAGTACCAATGGTGGCACACGCCTTTATTTAATCCCAGCTTGGGAGGCAGAGGCAGGCAGATCTCTGTGAGTTCAATGCCAGACTGGTTTACAGAGTGAACTCCAGGACAGGCTCCAAAGATACAAAGAGAAACAAAACAAAACAAAAACAAACAAACAAACAAAAAACAAGAATGTTAATCAGAATGAAAAAAAAAATTAAGACAATCATGGAATGTGACATTTTGTTACCTTGAACCTTTATATCCACTGAGGTCTTTGTCCATATCCAATTCAGGAGTGGATTCAATGATTGCTTGAACTTCTGATTTCTCATCATTTTCAGCAGAGTCTAAAGGTAGGATATAATTAAATAAATGCATACATTCTCTTGCCTTTTTGGTTTTAAATATAACTACTGAATAGCCATTTTTGAAAACTCTAAAGGCTGTGCTCTAGGAACCAAGAGGTTAGACAATGTCACATACTGAGTTAACAGTCAATCTGCAGAACTAGTAATAACCAAAACTAGTGTTTTCACCTGTAGTTCTGGGACACACAGTACAACATATCATAGGGACTGATACCATTCCTATTAAAGAGGGATGCCAACCACCTAAGATAGTGGCTCATGCCCATAATCTCAGCACATGGGAAGTAGAGACAGGAGGTCCAGGAGATGAATGAAGGTCACGCATGGCCATATAGTGAACTTGAGGCCAGCCTAGACTACATGATACTATCTCAAAAAAGCAAAACAAACAAACAATAAATAAATAAATGGGGTGGTGGTATTAGCATGATTTACACATGCCTGTAGTCCCGACATTCAAAAGCTAAGGCATGAGAACACTTTAGTTCAAAGCTACAACATAGTTAGGATCTATCATAAGCAAACAAACCTATTTAAGGGGATGAAACACAACACACAGCAGACTATCATATTAAGGTAGAGAACAGGAAATGCTACCTTACTGTTTTTAAACTTTCTTCTTAGCACTAACATTTTTCCCTCCAAAACTTGGTGTAAGCATTACTTCTTTTGAACTTATTTACAACTGATCATAACAAATGATTTATTTTATATAATTTAGAGCAGGTAATACTTCTAAGATAGATTTTTTCATACTTGCATTATGTAAGCTGACTGAATATTTTGCTAGTAAGAACTTAAGATTCACTTACCTGTAGATACATTCCTAGTCTCTTGGGCAACCTGTACTTCTATATGTTTGCTTATCTCTGATTTATTTGGTGTATCTGTGCCTTTTACAAGTCCTTCATTATCTTCCTTTGAGGGAGTATCAGGAGGAATTGCTGACACATCTGAATTTGCTGTGGAAGCTGGAGTGGTAGCTTTAGATCCACCTTGACTAATATCAGAAAGTTCATCCTATAAATAAAACCAATTAAGAAGAAAATTTTAAAGCAATTTATTCTAAAATACCTTAAATATAAGAAATAAACTTGCCCAAAGTTGTATTAAAAAAACAAAAATCAAAAAACAAAAAACATAGAAAGCATCAATGATACTAGACTAACTATAAATAATTGGGTTTTTTTTGTGTGTTGCTTTTCTTTCCTTCCTTCCTCCCTTCCTTCCTTCCTCCCTACCTGTCTTCCTCCCTCCCTCCTTTCTTTCTTTTTTTTTCTGAGGCAGGGTTTCTCTGTGTAACAGCTTAGCTGTCCTGGAACTCACATTGTAACCAGGCTGGCCTGGAACTCAGAGATCCACTTGCCTCTGCTTCCTCGGTGCTGGGATTAAAGGTGTGTGCTACAACTGCCTGGCTATGCAATTTATTTTTTTAAAAAAGAAAAAAAGTTTTTTGTTTTTTTTTCCAGACTAACATGAAATTTTTATAGATAGACAATCTGAAAACAAAAGACTGAAATTATTTGTGGAGTGTGCATGTGTGTGCTTGCCTAACACATGAGACCCTGGGTTTAATACCTAGTACCACACACATGATTTGAGAGCACCAAACTAAGAGAGAATAATCTATACAACAAAATACTATGCAGCCTGTAAAAACTGCATTGTAAGGCTGGGCAGTGGTGGTGTACGACTTTAATACCAGCACTTGTGAGGCAGAGGCAGGTGGATCTTTGTGAGTTTGAGGCCAGCCTGATCTACAAAGTGAGCTGCAGGATAGCCAGGACCGCTACACAGAGAAATAAAAAACAAAAACTGTGTTGTAGTACCCAAGTATAGTGGCTCATGCCTATAATCTTGGCACCCAGAAGACGGAGGTAAAAGGACTGTTCTAAGGTCAAGGCTAGCCTGAGCCACATACCTTCAAGAGAAGGTAGAACAGAGAGTAGAGGAAAGGAGAGAGAGAGAGCACTGAGTTGTAGGGCTAGGGTGTAGCTTGGTGGTAGAGTGATTGTCTAAGAGGCATAATGTTCTCAAATCAATTCCCAGCAACACCAAAAACAAGGTTAAAAACAGTGGCTAAAACAGTGTCTATTTGTTTTTCTCCCTCTTATATATCATTCTAGCTATTAATACCTTGACTCCCAATGTGTGGTTATATTTACCTTAAGTTTTATTTTTCTGTCTAATAAAGAATTCACAATATAAAAGTTTGGCAAAAATCCAGCTCCTGAATATATATACATGTGCACCCGAAAGCATGAAATCAAAGAACCAGGGAAGAGCCAAACCTGAGAAATGAGCAAGACATGTCAAGGTACAGGAGAGTGGTGAGTTAAAACCTCTTCAGAAGAACATCACACACATCAGAGTTGCCCTGGGCTACCCAATAACCTGAGAGCTGTAACTTCCACTTCATACTTTTGCCACATAAAAATATCTTACACTCTAAAATAGCTCACTGTGTGGGCTGCACTTCTGTAGCTGGATCTCAGGGATACAGCATGAGCACCAAGGAGACCTTTGCTTTAAATCTGAGGGGGAACATTTTCAAAGGAGCCCATTTTCCTTGGCCTTCCAGACAGTGATGATAAAGTTCCTACGAAAAGCAAAAAAGCACTTTGACGAGAAGCCAATAAAACAATGTTTGATGCAGCAGAGCACCACCTACCTCTGCTTCTGCCTCTGCCTCATGGAGTACTGGGATTACAGGTAGAAGCTACCTTGTCCAACCCTAGAGTTTTAGATTGGCAAGACAAAGTTCTGAGATGTTTTATAGAAGGATAATGAACTTAAGATTAGTTTGCACTACAAAGAAACTTTGCCTCAAAACTAAAAAAAAATAAGCCAGGCAGGGATGGCACACATCTTTAACCCCAGCACTCAGGAGGCAGAGGCAGGTGGATCTCTGTGAGTTCAAGGCCAGTCTGGCCTAAGATCGAGTTCCAGGACAGCCAAGAACAGTAAGGCTACATAGAGAAACTCTGCCTGGGAGGGAAAAAAAAAAAAAAAAAAAAAAAAAAAAAAAGCAGGCAGATATCCTTGACTTTGAGGCCAACTTGGTCTACATAGCAAGTTCCAGACCAGCAAAGGCTATACAATGAGACCTTATCACCCAAATAAATAAACACACACACTAAATGTTATTTTTATTATGAAGTAAAAAATTTTGTGTTATTACTTTTGGTCTCATTTGGAGAATGGGGTAAAAAGCAATCTGATATCTGTAACATTTCCTACCGGATGTTTTTCTTGTGAGGCTACTAAAAGTCTAGAAACTAGAGAGATGGTCTAGTGGTTAAGAGTAGTAGCTGTTCTTCCCAGCATCCACATGGCAGCCAACAGCAATCCCTAATTCTAGTTCTACATGTATCATGGCCTCCATGGGTACCAGGGACATATATGTTAAACAGATATACATATAGGAAAAATCATATAAAATGAAGGAAGGAAGAAAGAAGGGAGGGAAGGGAGAGAGGAAGGAAGGAAGGAAGGAAGGAAGGAAGGAAGGAAGGAAGGAAGGAAAGAAGGAAGGGGAAACAGCTTTTGTATTATAAGTATGTATGCAGCATGTGTTTATGTATGTGTGCAGAGGACAGCTTAGCTCATTGGTCAGGCATACATCAAATAAGCTAGTTTAGCTGGCCAGTGAGCCCGAGGGATGGATCTGTCTGCTTATTACTTCCTATTACTGTCATTACAAATACCCACAAGCTATCTCCCCAGCCTGCCTGTTTTTCAGATTTAAAGCTTTCAAAATGGATGAAAGTAAACAAGGATCCAGTCCATATGAAATCCTCAGCTGGAACACCCACTATCTTGTAATTTTATGCTGATGTTACTTTCTCATCAAATAAAACTCCAGCTTGAAAGCAACTGGTATACTCTTTTGGTTCACAACTCTACAGCACACAAGGTTCTAAAAAAAAAAGTTCTAAAGGTTTAAAAAAAAGTTCTAAATATTGTTAACTATAGTTCTTACTTGATAATTGTTCTGTTATATATATTTACTATGTTAAAGTTAAAACTTTCTTTTTATTTAGACAGGAAAGAGGAGATGATGGGGTATGTACTTCTGTATAAGTGACTATCTATTGGCTGGTGAATAAAACGCTGATTGGTCAGTAGCCAGGCAGGAAGTATAGGCGGGGCTACCAGAAGAGGACAACTATGGGGAGAGGATGCAGAAAGAGGTCTCCAGAGAGAGGCCATGTAGCTACGGGGAAGACAGGATGTGTTGGGTGTTCTCTGGTAAGATAAAAACCATGTAGAAATACATAGAATAATAGTTATGAGTTAGTAATTAAGAGAGAGCTAGCCTGTAAGCTGTCTGAGCCTCTAGCCAAACAGTTTTTAATTTAAAAAAAAAAAAAAAAGTTCTGTGTAATGAAATTCCTATGAGAGTCTGTGACTCAAAGGAACATGGAAAGCCAAAACTTTAGAAACAGGTAGGTGATTAAAGGGAAGGCAGGAATGCTCTAACCTTGAGGATATTTCTGTAAGAAGACCTGACTCACTGAGGGGCCTCCATGGACCTGGGTAAGCTGCTGACCCGGACCATGAACAGTCTTCTAGAGCACTTCAAGTCTGATATGCAACATACTTTTTTACAGTTGTTCCAGGAACAAAGTTGAATGAGGCCCTGAACAGAGCTCAAGAAAAACGATTAAGCTGGGGAAGTAGCCCTTGGTAAAAATGACACCCTGGGCTGATCTCAAGGCTATATAAGCTATGCATGCCCTGCCCTAAGCCACAGATGTGTTCCAAGTTTCTTACCCAGTGTTGGATAAATGGAAGCAAACTGAATTTTCATAGAATACACTTACATTTTTTACATTTCAAAATGTTTATTCTGAAGGAGGAGCAAATTATAGTCACAGAAAAGCCCTGGCAACCACTGTAAATTATTTTCTTCTGTATTTCAGAGAATAACATCAATAGTCTTCCAAATTGTGACATCTGGAGAATAGCAGTTTGAAAAAATAACCAATAGTTAATCTCTTCTGTTTACTTTTTGCAAAATGTTCTGAATCACCTTCTCACCTCCTGTTCTATAGCCTTCAGAGGTTCAGGACTATGGCTGACCTGGGTAGAGGAAAAGATTATAAAAGAAGAAAAAAAAAAAAGTATGTTTTTACTTGGTGTTAGCAAATCTGTATTTTTGGTTTATACTATTTTTTAGGCTATAGCTCCATCTATTACCTTCTGTGTTTAAAATGAGGGTTTTGAAAGTCAGATACATCAACACTTGCCTGCAGTCCCAGCTCTGGAGAGGTAAGGCAGAAGGCTAAAGGCTTCAAGGCCACTTCTGGGCCAGCCTTAAAACATAGCAGGTCCTTGTCTAGGGTGGGATGGTTTACCAAGAAAAAGTACTTGTTGCCAAGTCTGACAACCTGAGTTCAATCCTCAGAACCACATGGTAGAAGGACAGAACCAACTCCTGAAAGTTGTCTTCTGACTCCTACATGCACGCGCGCGCACACACACACTTTTTTTTTTAAATGTAAAAGACATTAAGAACTTATCTCAAGAAATAAAAATTATAGTCAGACAGTGGTGGCGCTCACCCTTAATTCCTGCACTGGGAGGCAGAGGTCTACAGAGTGAGATCCAGGATAGCCAGGGCTACACAGAGAAAGTTTAGTGTTTCTTTGGTTCTGAACCACTACTCATATTTTCTTTACTATGATTACTATTGTTGTTATTATTGTGTGTGTGGTGTAAGAGCACACATATACCACAGCACATGTATAGAGGATAACTTTTTGGTTCTCTCCTTTCACCTTTTTGAGGCAGGGTCTCTGATATTTCTAGTACTTCCTTGTATGCTCCAGCCTAACTGGACCCCAAACTTCTGAACACTTATCTCCTATCTCCATTGTAGGATTGCTGGGATTGCAGGTGTTTTACATGGGTGCTGGGGACTGAACTGAGAGTTATCAGGCTTGCAAGGTAACTTTACCTGCTGAGCCATCTCATTACTTTTACTTTACACTTTTTGGTGAATCACTGATGACAGTTCCTTTACTATTTCTATAGCAGCAGGAAAATCTTCCTGACACTTATGCTAGTCACCATGAAGATCCAATATAGCAACTATTCTAATGTGGCGCACTTGAAAATGTTTACTATGCCCTTTCTTTTTTTCCTCATTACTGAAACTGTTAAATAACACCAAGGAACAGGGTGATGGCAGCACATGCCTTTAATCCCAGCACTCGGGAGGCAAAGGCAAGCGGATCTCTGTGAGTTCGAGGCTACCCTGGTCTACAGAGCTAGTTCTAAGACAGCCTCCAAAGCAATACAGAGAAACCCTGTCTCAAAAAACCAAACCAAAACCAAAACAAAACTCCCAGATGACACATCACAGAGACATTTGCTCATCAGTGTCTACTGCAGCACTCTGAACAATAGTGGTGTTCAACAATAGATGGGGGGGGGAAGTAACAAGGAATAGAATATAGCTCAGCAGATAAACTGCTCACCATGCAAGTGTGAAGATCTGAGTGTGAATCCCAGCACCCATGGAAAGAAAGCCAGGTGAGATAGCAGTGTCTAATCCCCCAGTGCCTCTAGCAGAAGCAGCAGAATACCGGGAAGCTTCAAGACCAGCCGTGAACAAAGATACAACAGAGACTCTCATGCTGTAGCACACTCTTGTACTCTCTCACACACACAAACATACACATCTCATATGCCCATTTTAAAAAGGGTTAAAAAAATGGGAGGTGCTCTCTTTACTTTAAGTATAAAGACAGGTATGATGGCACACACCTTTAATCTCTGTGCTCAGAAGGCAAAAAGTGAGCACATCTGAGTTCAAGACCAGCCTGGGTCTACATAGTAAATCCCAG
The DNA here is from genome assembly GCF_943737965.1 of Phodopus roborovskii. Classification (NCBI taxonomy): domain Eukaryota; kingdom Metazoa; phylum Chordata; class Mammalia; order Rodentia; family Cricetidae; genus Phodopus; species Phodopus roborovskii. Next base: position 9,957,956 of record NW_026125052.1, on the reverse strand, counting down.
ACTGGCCAGAGCAGCACAGTGAAACTGCTGGCTAAAGATAAACAAAGAAATGCTATCAAGAAATAGTATTATGGGATGAAGAGATTAATAGCCTTGGCTGCTCTTCCAAATGACCAGGGTTTGGTTCCCAACACCCACATGGCAACTCACAGTAGTCTATAACTCCAGATTCATAGGATCCAACTCCCTCTTCTGACCTCTATAGGCACCTACTTATATGTATGGAAGACATACAAAGCAATGCACTCATTCATATAAAAAAATTTTTTTTAAACCTTTAAGTATGTGCTATCAATATACTAAGCCTAGACACTATGGTACAAACTCGTAGTTGCAGTTACTCAGGAGGCTGAACCAAGGCCCTTATTTTTTCCCCTTATTCTGAAAGCTTGTTTGAACATTTAAATATCATATTTAATAAATACTATGTGTCTATGACATAGAAGACACATATAAAATATAAGTTTCAAACACCATTTTTAAATAGTGTTATTTATTTAGGTTTTTATTAATTTTAATTCTCAACTTATATAAGCATCTTAGTAACATACAATATAATAAATGTGCAACAAAAGCCAGACCTGGTGCTGTTTGCCCACAATTCCGACACTTGGGAAGCTGAGATGGGGGGGGGGGGGATGCTTTAAATTCAGGGCCAGCTTGGACACAGTTCTAGACTGGCCTGGACTAGAGTGAGACTTGTCTCGGGGGAAAAAAAAAAGAATCAAATGTCCATAAAGAAATAATTCTATCTTCTTTTCCCCAAGCAAAAGTTTAAGTGAGTGACAAGACCAAGTCTATCCTTTTTTTAATTTCACATAATCATGAGCTATTGTTTTGTTTTTTTTCTGAAGCTATCAAATGGGGATACCAGTGTGAGAGAAAATACACAGACAAAACTGTAACTATAGGACAAATTTCTTATGTTTTATCACAAGCAAGCAGAGTATGGAATTATAATGCATAATCAATTTTCTGCTAAAATTACATTTTTATTTTTAACTTCTGCTATAGTATAAAATTATCTCAAAACTAAAAAAACTTTGCTGTTTTGAAATTTAAAATAGTACATTTCCTAAGAGAAATAAAGCAGCAGGAATATGGCACAGCTATTATTGAGATTCAAACTTGTGAGGACCAAGGCAACAGGAACAATCCTGAACTTTAGCACACACAGAGGACAGGAACACGCTCAGCAAGAATGCTGGCTCTGTTTAGTTTCCTGCTCTGTATGCTAAGCACATCCCCCGAAGAACACAGCACATACTGACCACTGTCTTTACATACCAGCTCCTACCAGCATCAGCCTCTCACAGTGCTTCCATAGAAGTACTTCACACCATAATTCTGTAAAAGAACTTGTCGAAACTTTCCTAAGGAGGTACCAATTCAGTCCTTTTAATTACTTAAAATCCACTCACTATAACATTGCTTATTAACAACAAAACCTAGGAAAGACTAAGGTGTCCCATTCAAGAAGACTGGAATTGCTGTTGCCAATGCGATTGATTCCCTTCCCCTGACCACCTGCTAGGATTCTGATGTATCCATTTTTCTCTTTACTCTTTTGTGGCCAATTCTGAATTCTTCTAGGCATCCAAAAAACTAGTCTTTCCGATTTGCTTCTCCTTCTACCCTGCCATCCCCACTTCCATTCTTTTTTCTTCTCCTCCTATTATTCTATCTTTCTTGGACAGGCAATTTTCCTTATGAGTCACATGTACTCTGCAACTCAAACTGCTTGAACCTACACCCATAAATTTCCAAATTTGACCCTCCTTTATGTTCTTACTGGCTAAGGCTCAGATACTTGAAGCCTGCCATCTCCACTTGGATCTGCCTTTGTTATTGTTTCAGGAATTGATATGTAAGTCAGGCTGCCTCCCTGCTGGAGCTCTGACTCTAGAAGAGCTAATTTTGCTTGGTCTATCCTCTCTAGTTACGGTAGGCCTGACCTGTGCAGAGAAAGAGAGGCAAGATAAAGCAGCTATACTTTAGTGCTGAGAGATTGATGACCACATGAGGGACTGCCTTTCGTTTGCAAATTCTTCCTTTATTTCTTCAAATGTTATTCAGTTAGATGAAAAGGCACGCCTTGGGTATTTGCTTAACATGGATGAGACCGTAGGTTCTCAGGATACCACAGAACCACTTGGAGGGAGGGCAGGAAAAATCCTCATTTAAACACTTTCATTCAGTCATTCCCATGCTTAGCACTTTTTTTTTTTTTTTTTTTTTAAAAAGCCTTAGTTTTTCTGTAGTTTTGGAGCCTGCCCTGAACTAGCTCTGTAGACCTGGCAGACCTTGAACTCAGAGATCCACCTACCTCTGCCTCCCAAGTGCTGGGATTAAACATTAAACACCACCACCACCAGGCATACTTAATACTTCTGACACACACACACACACACACACACACACACACACACACACACACACACACAGCTCTGCCCATTTGGTTTATTTTTACCACTTCACTTTTATCAATTCACTACAGTAAGAGATTTCAGTTAATGATAAAATATAACACTCCAATTTTCCTCCTTACACTGGTTACAAAATTTTGATTTAAGAATATCAATTCAGTGTCCAAAATAGTGTAGAATGGTACTGAAATAGAAGGCCTAAGAACACAAGGCCAGCCTTTTAGGGAAAGGGGAAGAGGGAGGGACACAGAGTCATGAGTAAGGCTTCCTATAAACTGTGGTACTCGGAACAGCTCTTGAAAGGGTATGCTTGTGGTAGTAACTAAAGCAAGGTAAAACGTGAATGTGGAAAAATCTGGAAGAAATGCAACTGGATGCAGAAACCTAGTGTTCAGGAAAGGAATCGTGGCTGGAGATAAACTTGTGAGCAACAATGTTCAGTCAACATGTACAGATATGGAGCCTGAACCAACTATTAGCGCAGTGTTGGCTCACCACTACTCTGAGGACTAAAGGAAGTGAGACCAGTAGGGAAGAGCAAGTGGAAGGCGAGGCCACCCTCCATGAAGGACACCTTTCAAGAACCCGAATGCACTCACACTGGGAAATGCTGAAAAAGGCAAGATGAGGACTGAGCACTCTCCAGTAGGTTTGCCTTAGGCTGTTTGGGGCCAGTTATGTTGATGCTGTAAGAAGATATGCTGTGGGACCCCCTGAATGTGGATATTAGTTAGGAGGATTGGGCAGTCTATGGGGTCTCTAGTAGTGTATCACTATTTACCCCTTGTATACAAAAGGACTTTGGGAGCCCATCCCACATAGAGGGATACTCCCTCAGCCTAGACACATGGGGGAGAGCCTAGGACCTGCTCCAAATGATGTGACAGACTTTGAAGACTCCCCCATGGAAGGCCTCCTACTCCCTATTGAGCAGAAAGGGAATGGGACAGGGGTTTGGTGAGGGACAGGGGAGAGAGAACTGGGATTGGCATGTGAAAAAAAACTTGCTTCTTTTTTTCTTTCTTCTTCTTCTTCTTTTTTTTTTTTTTTTTTTTTGCCTTTTAATGAGTTGGTTTAATTCAAAGTGATACAGAAAACAAAGAGGAAACAGCAGGCTCTGGTAAGATCCCAGGCTGGGTTTACTTTAAATTCACAGCTGAGGTAGGAATTGCTGAACACTAGAGACAATGAGGCATTGTATTATTCATTTTATTAATTTTTTTTTTACAAAAGCTTATTACAATGTACAACAGGCTCCAAGATAACACTTCATTCTAGCTGTAGGTGGCAAAGATGTTATGGCAGGTGATCCAGATGTTTAAATAGGAATGGAAGAGGGTCACCATCATCTCAGATATGAGGAACAGCTTATTTTTTGCCAGATTTCTTAATTGCACCTGTGGCCAGGGGTCCCTTCCCCGAGGAAGGCTTTTAGCTCCTCAAGTTTCTTCTGCTCCTCTTTTTGCTTCTGCTTGAAAGTCTTATCTTCCTCGTCCATCTCCTTGGCCTGCTTCTTGGGCTGTTTCAGGGGCTTCTTTTTGCCACCTTCGTGGCCCGACATGGCGCCCACAGACAGCTGCTTCCCAAACCCTGATCCTAAGCCCGAAAAAAGCTTGTTTCTAATTTAAATGGAAAAAAATAGAAAAAATAGAAAAAAAAAGAATATATGTTGTGGAATAATCCTTCTGTACTCTGTGAAAATGTGTTGCTCTCAATGGTAATAAAAAGCTGATTGGCTGATAGCTAGGCATGATTTTCAGGGCAGAGAGAATGCTGGAAAGAAGGGTGGATTCGGAGGAGTCACTAGGAGACACAGAGGGAGCAAGATATGCTAGAGGACAGGTAAAGCCACCAGTCACATGGCACTATGTGGATTACTAGAAATGTGTTAATTTAAGTTGTGAGAGCTAGTTAGTAACAAGCCTAAGTTATGACTGAGCTTTTACAATTAATAATAAGTCTCCGTGTCATTACTGGGCAGCTGCTGGTCCCAATGAAAAAGGTAAAACTACAAAGATATGAGAGGAACAAGATGAAAAGAAATTGTTCCTTGAACATTTCTAAGTGTGGCTCCAATATAGAGCCTTGGTAGTGCTATCATGTCTTCCTCATACAACTATTTCTGTACAATATTTTCACTTACTTTAGTTATCCAAAAGTAAGCATCTTCCACTACAAATTATTCTCTGGTTTACCTTGCTTCCTCGTTATTTATTATGGCTATAACATATTAATAATATTAAAGATCCCACTGTAACATTTTCATACATATATATATCTCACATGGATTGTGCTCAACATCTATCTCTGCTTTCTTTTCTTTTCCATTAAATCTCAGCTTGTGTGTATCCACATATGTGCATGTGTATGCATAGAGCAGTCAGGAGACAGCTTGCAGGAGGAATCCATTCTCTCCTCGCATTATATAGCTCTCAGGTATCTCACACAGTCAGGCTTGGTGGAAGGTGCCTTTATCTGATAATCTATCTTGCTGACCCTTAGTTTGCTTTTTGGTTTTTGTTTTGTTTTATTTTGTTTGTTTGAGACAGATCTCTCTGTGACAGTCCTGACTGTCCTAGAACTTACTAGGTAGTCCAGTAGCCTCAAATTTAGAGATCCACCTGCCTCTACCTCCTGAGTGTTGGAATCAAATGCATGTACCACAATTTTTCTTTTTCTTTTAAAGGCAGGGTTCTCACTGGATAGGCCTGCTGGTCTCAAAGTCTCTATGACCAGCCTAACCTTAAGCTTATATAGACCTGCTTGCCTCTGCCTCCAAAGTGCTGGAATTAAAAGTAAGTAACACACCCAGTTTTACTTCTGCTTTCTTAATGGCACATAATAATACTTGAAATTCTATCATTTACTTACTTGTCTATCACCACTAAAATGTATTAGGAGAGGAAAAAAAAAAAGGCCTGTACAGTTTTTAGGTACATCACTCTCAGAAACCCTCATAATTCTTATTCACTGTTGACACATCTTTCACACTAGTGAATTTTCAACAAATCAAAAAAAGCTCATAACTTTAGCATCATTGGCAAATCTCCTTTGTAGTATTCCTCCATCAAAGTTTTCTATTGCCTCCTGTTACACTTGTGCAATTTTTCTCACAGAATGTTCTCATATAATCATCTTACTTCAAAAACAGTTGTGATAGCAAAATTAAAGACTAATAATTGTAACCTTTAATTTTTCTTTTCACAGTGAAGTCAAAGCATGACCTCCCTAAACATAGCTAGGTCTTTATCAAAGTTCTCAGGAGAAATGAGAATTGCAGCAACCAAGTAAAAGTTGGGAACAGTGAATGGTACACACCAGCACATCCAGTGCATGAACATGAACACACACAAACACACACACACACACACACACACACACACACACACACACACACAGAGTCTGTTCAAATCCCTGTCTCATGAAAACCAAGATGAGAGGGTATGTGTCGTGCATGGTCAGTGTGGGAAATCAAGTCCCGACTCTCAGGTCTTGACAAAAATCAGAGAAAGGCTTCTGGTTAATTCAAGGACTTCAGCTAGTAATAACATGGATTCTAATTAGTAAGCATACTTTACAAACTGGACTTCACATTCTGCCATGTACTACCTTGTTCGTGAAACTTACCTACTGAGCTTTTCCACAGATCAAGTACAAACCAACTGAATTTGGTTTTACAAATTCTTTGGAGAGCAATGTATCTTTGTACTTCTAGAGTGAACTTATTATTAATCATCTTTAATTGGTTTGAAATTTGCCAATAAGATTCTGTTAAAACATGTTACTGGATTAAATGAAAGAATTACAACAATTTTCCCTTAGAGTTCAGTTTGGATACTAATTAAAACACAGCTCCCCAGGGGCTCAGAGGTTAAAAGCACTGGCTGCTCTTCCAGATCCTGAGTTCAATTCTTAGCACCCACATGGTGGCTCACAACCGGCTACATGTTCTAGCTGGGTATGGTGGTGTATGTCTATAATCCTAGCACTCAGTAGGTTGAGGCAGGAGAATTACAAGTGTAACACCAGCCTAGAATACATAGTGTGACCCTGTTTCAACAAGACATGCACTGAATTCCTGCAATTTGCTGAACTCTTTCCTAAATGATAAGAATGTAACAGTACATAAATTCCCTTTAACTATGTTCTTATAGAGAGAAATAAGGTAAGTAAATAAATGGTTTAGCCTTTTAGAAGATACTAACAGGTACTTATTAATGATAAATCTTATTGGATGGGGACAAGAAGGATATAAAGAGCTGGGCATTTAACTCAGTTGGCCAAGTGCTTACTTAGCATACATGAAGTCTTTGTTCAGTTCCTAGCACCACATTAACCAGGTGTACTGGCACATGCCTACCATAATTCTAGCACTCAGGATGTGGAGTATATCAGAAATTCAGGGTTATCCTTGGAGGCTAGAGGGATACCTGAGGCCATACCATGTCTCACTAAAAAGGAGGGGGAAAAAGGATTCACTTATATATAAATAAATAAGCCATTTGTTTGTTTAATGACACAGTGGATTTTTACAATATACCAAGGCCTTTACTTTTCCTTTTTTTTTTTTTTTTTTTCTTCTTTTCCCCTTCTTTTGGAGACAGGCTCATATGTGCTGAATGAAACTCACTAGGTAGATCAGGCTCACAGAGACTTGCCTTACCTCTACTTCAGAGTGCTGGGATTGGATTAAAGGTGTGCTCTACCATGCCTGGTTGGCTTTGGTTTTAATAATCAATAAACCTCTTATGAATATTCTATTTTATAAGATCTAGAACATAACTTTAAACTTTTATGCGCTTGTTTTTTGAGGTAAGATCTGTGATGCCTTATGTTGCCCAGGATAAATTCAAATGATAGCTTTCTCTTCCTCACCCCTTCTCTCTCTGTGATGTTGAGATAGGATCTCACTCTGTAGCCTAGGTTGTATCAAACTCATTATGTAGCAGATGCTACATTCAAATTGATTAGAAATTTCCTGCTTCAACCTTCCTAATAGCATGCAACCATGACTAACTTAGAAACATTGAATATTGTTAATATATCTATCTCTTCTCAAAGTACATTGTGAATTACATTTATCACTTATTTGCTAAATTGTTCTAGATCAAAATACACTCCTAAATAATTAACACCAAAACTTTTTGGCTAAACACAACGCAATTTATATATAATTTTCATAAAGTAGTTTTAAGGAAGGAAAAATGTGCTGTTGTGTCTTTAAAGTGAAATAATTGAGCATGCTGGGCATACCTACAATCCTAGCACTTGGGAAGCTGAGGTAGGAGGACTACGTTGAGTTCAAGCTCAATCTGGGCTTCATAGTAAGATCCTGATTCAAATTATTAATAATAAAAGTAAAGCCCAATAAAGTGTCAGATTTCCAACAGTGAAACACAGATTGTAGGTGGCAGTAATTTTTAATTAAATACGAGGCTGGAGAGATGGCTCCATGCTTACAAACACTTGCTGCTCAAGAAAAGGATCTGGGTTCTGTTCTTAGCACCCACACTGAGTGGCATACAACCACTTCAGTTCCAGGGGATTCAGTATCCTATTGTAGCCTCTGCAGGCACTGCACCCAGATGCTACATATAGCTGGTGCATAGACGTGTGTGTGTGTGTGTGTGTGTGTGTGTGTGTATCACACACATAAAACATATACACACACAATTATATAAAATCATGTATATAGTTTTTTTGTTTGTTTTTGTTTTTTAAATACAGGGTTTCCTCTGTGTAGCCCTGCTGTACTGGAACTCTCTGTAGACTAGACAGGCCTTGAACTTAGAGATCTGCCTGCCTCTGCTTCTGCCTCCTGAATGCTGGGATTAAAGAGAGACAAACCAAGCCTGATGGTGTGTACACTTAAAATCTCAGCTACTCTAAGACTAAGGCAAGAAGATCATCACAAGTTCAAGGCCAGCTTGAACTACAGCTGCATGAATTCAAAGGTGACCTGAGCATTTAGTAAGACACTGTTTCAAAATAAACAGTAGTATATCTCAGTAAAGGGCTTGCTCATCATGCACACAAACCCCGGCTGATGTTTGGAGAGATGGCTCAGTAGACAGAAGTGCTTGCAGCACAAACCGGACATACGCGAATTCTATTCCTAGACCCTATGTTGGAAGAGAGAAAAATTTCCAAAAGCTGTCCTCTGACTTCCACAAATATGCCTTGACATGTATGTGATCTACCACCAACAAAAATACTAAGAATAAATAAATAAAGTTAGAATCTCTGGGTAAAAGGTCCCAAACAGGAACCTAAGTTCTATCCCCAGCACCACAAAAACAAAAAAGTAAAAACCAAACACAAACAAAATCCTAATTAGGCCCACAAGTCTTAAATTCTAGATTTGCATTACGGAGACTAAATATAAAAGAAATTCTTGTCATTAGTATACTAACCAAGATAGTGCTGGCTAGTTTTATGTCAATTTGACACAAGTTAGAGTCATCAGAAAGGAGGGAGCCTAAATTGAGAAAATGCCTCTATTAAAATTGGTCTGTATGCAAATCTATTGGGCATTTTCTTAATTAGTTATTGATGTTGGAGGGCCCAGCCCATTCATTATGAGTGGGGCCACCCCTGGGCTGGTGGTCCTGGATTCTATGAGAAAGCAAGCTGAGCAAACCATTAGGAGCAAGCCAGTAAGCAGCACTCCTCCATGGGCTTCTGCATCAGCCCCTGCCTCCAGGTTCCTGCCCTGACTTTCTTTGACAATAAACAGTGATCCATAAACCAAATAAACTCTTTCTCCCCAAGTTGCTTTGGTCATAATGTTTCATCACAGCAATAGTAACCCTAACTAAAATAAAGGTATAACAGTATTTGGTTTTGTTTCCCTATGCAACTTAAAATTAACTAGCAAAAATACACACCCCCTGGGAAGAGCTCATCTCAAGTTTTGTTTTTGTTCTTTTTAAAGATAACTTTCAAATGAAAATGTATATAAACTATTACATTTTCTAAACTTAGACTTTATGCATATGTCTGTGTGAGATGGAATTAGGTGTGAACTAGAGCCATGATGGTTGTGTAGAGGCCAGAGGATAATCAGAAGTTGGCTCTCTCCTTCTATCATGTGGATCATAAGGATTGAACTTAGATTGTCAGGGCTGGTGGCAAGCACTTTCATTCAGTAAGCTATTTGGCTTTTCAGTATCCTTTGGTTTCCTGCTACTTCTTTCTATTTGAATAAGAAAGGTTATAAAGTGTAAACTGATAAAATAAAGCTTACCTTCAGGCTGGTATGAGAACGTGGCTGACTTAATTCCTGAAATTTCCATTGCTCTGATCCTGGAGTCTCGCCTCCTTTCTGAGCATCAGGTGTAAGCAATCCATCTCCAGCAGGTAGTGGGAAAATTCCTAATGATATAGGACGTTCTTTTCTATTTCAAGAGGGGAAAAAATTAAACATTCATTTTAATTTTTTTGTCATGACTATGAATTAAAAGCCTAGGCTGTGAACAGACCTGTAACCCCAGCTACTTGGAGATGAGGCAGGAGGATCACAAGGTCAAAGTCTACCTGGGCCATAGGAAGCTTATAGTCTCATTAGTTTGCAATCAGCTCTCCTAAATAATACTGTATGCACTCCTAAATAAATATATACCAATGAGAAAGGACAGTGTAGAAAGTTTACATTAGCCCCCAAAATTAAGAAAAGTGTTGAGAAACTGGACAATGTTGTTTTTTGGTTGGCTGGTTTTAGGTGGTTTAGAGAGAAAGTCTCAGTAATTAGCTTAGTCTAACCCAGTACTGGAGATCCTCCTGCCTCAGCATGCTGTGCCGGGATTACACCTGCCTCTGCCAGGAAGTTGGTGATGATCTGGTCTGGTGACCATGGTGAAGAGCTGCTGAGTTTTGATCGTGTAGGTTAATAGTCATGGGGTGCAGGGAAAGGCAACTCTCCAATCCCTGTTCCTAGTCTCCCTGCTCCCTCAAGCTACAGCCAACTGGGTGTTCTGGGTGTTTTTAGGGTAGGCTTTTTCTGCCTAGTGGAAAATGAATATACTCTTTGAAACAGGAATACTATTCAATAGTAAAAGCTTTTTTTTTTTTTTTTTTTTTTTTTTTAATGAAAGTTCTAGTTTTCTACAAACCATTCTATATTAGTTCCTTTAAGACAGAGTACAGAGAAGAAAACCACTGCCAGGAAAAAAAGACCAGCTCTTTTTCAAAAGTTTTTCTGTTAGTATTCAGGCATCTTATCTGTACTGGCCTGTCGTTGGGGTTCTGACAGGATACGTCCTCTGCTGCAGCCACTAAGGGCACCACCTGTGCACATCTACTGTGTTCCCTTTTAAAGGGGCTCTGCCCATCTCTCATCCTTCTCTTTCTTTCTTTCTCTCCCCTTCACATTTTTCCTCTCCCCTCCCCTCCCCTCCTGATGCTCCTGGCTCTGGAGGCTGGTCTCCCCATTTCCCTTTCCCCCTTTATGATCTCTTTCCCTAATTAAAAAAAAAAAAAAAAAAGTCTGTTTGAACCCTGTCATATGGCATCTTTTTCTTGAGTGCTGTTTTCCTAAACTACAATACTTTCTTTGCTGGGAGTGGTGGTGCGCACCTGCAGCCTCTGCACTTGTGAGGTAGTGACAGGAAGAGGATCAGGAGTTCAAGGTCACCCTTCACACAAAGCAAGACAGAGCCCAGCCTGTTTCACAATAGACCCTGTCTCAAAAACAAAACAAAATAAAAACAAAAATAAAAGCAGGGCTGGAGGGATGACTCAGTGGATAAAGGCAATTGTTACCAAGCCTGACAACCTGAGTTCAATCTCTAGGACCCATATGGCAGCAAAGAACTAACTCCTACAGGTTGTCCTCTGACCTCCACATATAAATAAGTAAATGCCCTTTTCAAACAAAACAAGCACTAGTAAGATATTATAAGTCAACGACAAAAAGAAGAATATGTTTTCCTTACGGATAACATAGCACTTTAACATTTTTTTTATTCCCAGGCAACAGAACTTGTTTCTTAAGACTTATTAGCTCTTACTTTAAACTACATCATTTCTGCTTCTTTGTTCTTAAATCTCAACCCTCTTTTTTCTTGTTAAATGATATTGAGTTTTTGTTTTTTTCTTTAACTTGACAAAATAAAGAGTTACGAGCCTTTCATATTCCACCTATATAATCTAAAACACAAGTAAAATTTCCAACTCTCTTTTGCTTTTATCAGTTCTTCAGAGAGAGATCTCTAGAAAGGGGACTTTCAGATATTTGTCAAACATGTCAAAGATGGCATGGTTTTCTCTGCTCCAGCTCAGAAAAGTACTATTACCATATGCTTCTCTCTGTATTGATCAATTAGATAACTGATGGGGCAAGACGTGTAGTTATGTGAGTTTGATAGTATCCACTCTCAAAACAAAACTCTTGCAAGATAAACACTAGCCTTGAACTATGTTGGTGTGCATGTGTGGTACTGTATGTATTAAACCCTTCAATAAAAGTCACAGAAAAGCTAGCCAAAGAATGGAGAGCTTGTAGAAAATACCAAGTGGCAGATTTAAATCCCTAAACTGAAACACCTGCAATCACTGTCTAGCTATTTTACTCCCTAACAGAAGGAAAGCTGTCAAGTATCAGAATCTTTAATATATTATCTAGCTAGTGGCTTTAGCTCCATTTACTGATTTTTAAGTTGGTTACTTAAATGTTAGCTTATGTGTATATCTGATTTTGAAAATATTTATTTCAAATAGCCTCTTGGCTATACTCACAACAAAAACAACTGATTAGTAAGATCTACCTTACAGAAAAAGGACAAGACAAAAGATTACATGCATTGAACAATTCACCATGTGGCAAGTACTGAGCCAGATAACAGATTACATTACTTGATCTAACCAACCAGGAAAGAGGCACTGCTTTCTCAAATTTCAGAATAGGAAAAATGACATCCAGGACTTTATGTAATAGTAATGGCAGGACTGAGATTAAAAACCAGTTCTACCAAAAATGTGAGATACACAAATGACTGTGAAGCTGACTTGCTTATATAATGGAGCATGCATCTTGTAACTGTAAAGAAGTAAAAACTAACAGCTCACTTGATTTTTAAATCAAATCACTGAGGTAAATCCTTTAAGAGAAGAACACTAAGGGATGAAACAAACTGCCAAAAGCCCAAGGGCTGCATTCACGGGACAGTGCAGCTCCAAGTTTAGCCACTTCATAGCAATGCCTTCTCCAACAGAACCTAAGCCTAAGACAGCCCCTGATTATTAGTCACATTAATATCACACACATTTCCTTACTTCCTAAGAATACATAGACAAATTGTTCCTCACTTTTATATACCAGGAAAGAACCCAGCAAGAAACAATCCCAGCACTGAGGGTAAACTTTCTGTAGGGGTCAAGGGCAACTAATGCTACATGACCTGTCTCAAAACAAGTAAAAATGAAAGAAAATAAATGACCAAGTAGTTTTAGACCTTATATGAGATCTAATTTCTGAGTGAGCTGGCCTTTGAATAAAAAGAACTACATGGAGGAAACTACTTCCATTCTTCTTGCCTAAATCAGAATTAGGATCTAAGTGGTTTTGTAATCACTTAAACAGTAATGAACTAAATTCTATGAACTTAAAATCATGAACACAACAGAAATCTCAACAAATCAGATACTTTGAGCTTATGAGTTAGAAAACAAGAAAGCAAAGCCATCAACATTTAAGATGTGGCATGTGGTTCACTCAAGCTGCAAGTAGAATGAACAGGAGCAAATCTACACAGGCTGCTGACCACCCCCACAAGCAGGCATGGACATTTGTCCCCCAGGAGTACAAAGAAAAGAAAGGGCGACATCTGACCAAACAATAGTGAATAGGCTTTGTAAAGCTCTTGCTCTCACAACTTTGATGTGCAAATAACAGGGAGAGGCAAAGGCATTCTATTTTTGATTTAAAATTTTAGATTTGTTTTTAGTTTAAAACATATTCTATGGTAGCAGGAAAATATCAGTTTCCATGAACTGCTATTAAAAATTATGAAACTCATAGCAAACCTTTCCTCAGGCAAAGGGCAACTCAAACAAAATAAGCCTATATTCTGTGGCCAACCATTTGCAACACCCACAATAAAAGCAATTTGCCCCTCAGTACTCAGAAGCTAAATCCAGAGCTATACAAACTTGGCCCTGGGCCTCGGCGCTTGCTCTTCCTCTACTCTTCAACATTCAGACCACACTGACCTTGTATTTGTGTACAAGTACAACAAAAATCCCTTTCTTTGGTCTATAATTTCCAAACACAAAGCAGGGTTCCATTTAGGAACCTATAAAATAATAGACATCCTAGCTTGAGGCCTTTTTTCCATTGTCTGAACCTGCAACCGAAATGGTTACAAAGCAGATGCATGGTGCTAAGAATTAAAAAAAGAAAAGGAAAAAAACCACCGGCGAAGCAAGAGCTTCCAAGAGAGACTGGAGTACCTGAGTATCCTTGGTAGGTTCTGCGTCAGCGCTGGCACACCGGTAGAAATAGAAAAGTGCACAAGCAGCAAAACAGAGAGAGATACTAGGATAGCAGAGTTAATGACCACCGCCCCGCCAACAAAGCCAAACACAAACAGCAGCATGCATCCAGGATTCATGGCGCTGTGCTGGCATGGTGAAACGTCCGAAGCAGGAGGCCTACACGGGGGCCAAAGGGGTATCTTTGTAGTGAGGATCTGTCATTCAGCCGTTGCCACAAAAACAATGCCATCAGCAGCAGCTTTCCATTCCATCCTGCAGCGGCTCCCAAGTGATGACGTCATTCCGCTCTCCCCACCTCATAACCACAGAGCGTCTGCTCCTAGCTTTTATGCAGCAACCCAGAGGACAGCCAGCCTATTAACTATGCTCCTCTCCACTAAGAGTCTTGGCTTAGCTCATTGGCTACAATACCTACAGATCTACATAATTTATTCACACTCCTACATCAAACAGATGGCTGGTTAATCCTTTCAAGCACGCCTCTTTGCAACAAAAAGGACCAATTATATGGGAGAAATGAAAAAAATTTTGGCATGCCCACAAACTGGAAAAGTTCAAACCTACTCTGCTTTCCCACCAACAATCAAAAAAATAAATTAAAATCCTACAATATGTTGCTTATAATTTATAAGGTTCATACCTTTTTAAAGGTTATTTTTATTTTTGCATGCTATTCTTTCCCTTTGCATACCAAACACAGTGGAATATTTTTGGAAGCAGACTATTGTTTTCAGATTAAAAGACAGGAAAAACAGGAACAAAAGATAGATTTTCTCAGGCAAAAATGTATAACAAAGCTTACCTAATTCTACTATGAGCTGTAGCCTCTAGTTGATCACTCCCTGAGAGCTGATGAAGTTTGGTTCTTTCTAAGTGCTCCATATAATTATGGATCATCTATATTAAGAAAGAAAAAAATAGATACAAAACTTTAGGCTATCCACCTAAAATTAAGCACAGAATTATAACAAATGAAACATTTTGGTACAACTTTCTTATTTAACGATTATTCAATTTCATGTAAAGGAGTATTAAGGAATGAAATAATTGTAATGGCAAAGAAAAATGCTAAAACCAGTAAAAGTAGTTATCATCTTCCTTTGCAATGCAAAAATGGTTTTGTTTAATAGTGATATTATTAAGTAATATTGGCATAAATAATATAAATTAGTATGCAAACATTGGTAGGAGGTTATAAGAGATTGCTGGTTAAAAAGAATAGCATTTGAGAAACCTATTCACTTAAAATGGGAAACAAAGAAATTAATGTCAAACTTGAGAAAAAATTATGTATGTTCATCTTTCCTCACTAAAAGGAACTAACCAGAGTAAAAATAATTTCAATCTAATTTAATGACAGTATTTTAATTAATTCTGTAGATTTATAGTTGAGAGAATTCTAAAGTACTTTCTCCTTTGCTAATTTACTAGCATCAGTATTTAATATAATCATCTATGATAATAGGAACAAATAGTAACAAATTAATAGAAATAAAAATACCAGAATACTTTGATTCTGAGTCAGATAAGGAGGCATATGATAGGAAAGTTGAGTATGGATGTGGGTTCGATACCCAGGACTTACATGGTAGAAGGTAGAATCACAAGTTGTCCTCTTCCACATATAACACTAACACACACATACACACACACACACACACACACACACACACACACACACACACACAGTAAAATTTTGTTTGTTTTTGTTTTGCTTTTAGGGTTTTGTTTTTTGAGACAGGATTTCTTTTTGTAACAGCCCTGGTTGTCCTGGTACTCACTCTGTAGACCACTTTGAAGACCAGGCTGGCCTTGAATTCAGAGATCTGTCTGCCTCTGCCTCCTGAGTGCTGGAATTACAGGCATCCACCACCACTGCCTGGCTAATTTTGAAAAGCACTAGTTAGGAGCTAAAGAGGCTGAGTGACCTCCATGGGAATTCATAGACACCTGGTGTACACACACACACACACACACACACACACACACACACACACACACACAACTTAAAAAAAAGGCTAGTCTAAATGAGAAAAATTAACAGTAAAGAAATATGAATATAGAATCACAAGGCTATTTATATGTTTTTATTTTAAATGGATAGTTTTCTCTTCCGTGCTTTTTTTTTTTTTTTTTTTTTTGAGGGGAGGGGTGTTTGAGACAAGGTTCTCTGTGTAGCCCTGGCTGTACTGGAACTCATTCCGCAGACCAGGCTGTACAGAGATCCACCTGCCTCAGCCTCCCGAGTGCTGGGATGAAAGGCGTGCACCACCACCACCTGGCTCTTCCATACTATTTTGAAAAGAATTTTTCATAAAAATTTTTGGCTGATTCAGCAAATCAAAAATAAAGAACTGCTTTCTTCTTGTATCAAGAAAAAATTAAACTGAGACTAATATAGCAAAATGAATGTTGGGACTAATATATACAAATAAAATTATCAAAAAGGTTTTAGAAAACCATGCTTGAGTTCTTATACCTGGACAGTCATCATATAGAGGCAATCTGTTCAAATGGGAGAAAGTAAAGAAACTTCCTCCAGATTGCTTTTATAGCAATTAATTTACTCAATAATACACAATAAGCAAAATGTAAAGATAAAATCAATTTTACATCCAAATAGCTTACTCTAGATTGATTCTTTATTATCTCAAATATTTAAATACTTAAGATTTAGAAAATGCTGCATCAAATGACTTATATCTTGGCATCCAAAATGGTCCAATGTGAAAATATAGACAAAACAAAAGTAGCCCTTACCAGGACAGAGGAACAACAAAACAATAGCCATCATAGCGAATGCCAACCATTTTAACTATTTTTAAAACTATTTTTAATTTAATCCTCATATATCACAATTTTACAGGTAACTGCCATGTATAGGATAAAATAACTTGCTGTTATCTAGCTAACAATGAACTGTTTTTGTCATTAGCTTTAAAGCCAGGACTCAAAACTGTCTGATGCAGCTACTTGAGAGGTTAAACCCTTCAGGACCCATGCATGTTGCATCTGCCCTTTTAGTTAACTCTGCATGCAAGCAATGAGCTCATTGTCCTTTCTTCCTCACACCCACAAGAAAACCCCACGCCCTAAAACATTTCCGTATGTTTAAAACAAGCTATATCTCACAAACAAACAGAAGAAAATAACTACATTGCACATAAAATTTTAATACTGATTCACAATATGGTTATGATTCTAAAAGGGGCGGGGAGTAGTAGGGGAAGGGAGAAAGCCAGTATTTCAGATAGAAAAGAAATTCAAGAGTGGAACAGGGCATTTTTTAGACAAGGTAGAATTGAGTCTCCCAGTTTTAGCCCTTTCCCATCTCAGATAAACTATCAATTTTCTCAGTTTGCAAATTAATTTGCATAGCTAGAGGTAAATTCTTTTTTATTTATTTATTATGTATACAGTGTTCTGTCTACATGCTTTCCCCGCAGGCCAGAAGAGGGCACTAGATCTCATTACAGATGGCTGTGAGCCACCATGTGGTTGCTGGGAATTGAACTCAGGACCTTTGGAAGAGCAGGCAGTGCTCTTAACCACTGAGCCATCTCTCCAGCCCAGCTAGAGGTAAATTCTGTAACAGCTGGAGACATCAAGAAGAATTCCAACCATATTGACTGAAAAATTGTTGTTTGAGATAGGTACCAACTGTCCTTCACTGAAACACTGTCACAGCAAAGGTAGACTCAGCACTACAAAACCAAAAAGCAAAGCAATGGTGAAGTTTTCCAGAGCATGGATTCCTTTCATTTTGGTCAATCTTTCTACAGGCAGTCCTCAAAGCTATTATCTTAAAACCAATGAGATTCTATGACACACAGAGGCTCCGAAAAGCAAGTACAGCATTCAAGCCTATGTAACCTATACAGTGGTTAAGAGCACTGCCTGCTCTTCCAGAGGACCTGGGTTTGGTTTCCAGCACCTACCCACATGGCAGATCACAGCCTTCAGTTCCAGGTGAGCTGACACCATTAGTTTTCTGATAAAGGGTCTTGTTGAAGAGCTAGCGTGACCTAGAACTCACTACCCTAGGTTAGACCCTCAACCTCTGAAGCACTGATAAGGTAGCTTATAAGCACAGGCAAGGTAGGCACTCTTTTAAGTAAATCTAGCCGTGCACACAAATTTATTACTTGATTAAAGAATTATTCACATTTTCAAAGAACCAGAAGAAATTTCGCACTGTTAACAGTAAACAATGTACTATTAAAATAATTTTGTATCTGAAAAGTGCTACCTTGGTTGGAAGTAACAATAGTTTACCTTGAAAAGGTCCCCTAAGGGGTTACAGAACTATTTACTCATGCTAATTGAATAGATTCTATAGAACAGCTGGATAAACAGAAAATTTTAGGTTAGAGTGAACAGATTCCAATTTCAAAGTAGCCTTATCTGTGCTATATAAGCCTACTTCAAGGCAAATAAAATAGTTTATCAGGGCAGAAGATAGAACCTCCTGTAACAGAAGAGCTCCTATGAAAGAGCTGTCAGTCAGCAAGAGAGAGCTGCCTAATGATGGGACAGATCCAGATCACTGACTTGGTAAACTAAGTTTTTTATTAAGACCATTTTTCTTCCAATAGTGTACATCTCTAAAGACATGAAAACAGACTGAAAAATTATACCTTTTCATGGGAAGTTGATGGCAGGTTTTCTATAGAAATGTATCTTCACTTTTATTAATTAAGATATAAGGAAAATGAAATTTCATTTTATATTTGTTCTTTCAAGGATGTTTATATTTTAAAAGAATATAAATAATTTAAGTATACTTTAATACTAGGCCACAATTTAATAATCTCTAACTATGAAAGTTAGAACCTTATTTAAAAACATCATTCATTACTATTAATTATTTATGACAGTTAGACATACTTCTCCAAATATATTAAGTTATTATCATTGATAAACAATATAAGTAAATACCACATACAGAACCTTACTCCAGTACTGAAATGAATTCTATAAAAAGCATCAACTATAAGCATTTTACAAACTAAGTTTTTAAAATTACACTACTTTCTAGTAAATGGTATTTTATTAAAACACAGTTTTGTTTTCCTGGTTAACTGTCATAAATAATTAATAGAAAAACAATAACTGAAGACTACAGACAGGCCTGTGGGAATATCTCAACAATGTTGCTTAGTATGAGCAAGACCCTGGGCTCAATCACCATCACTGAAATAAACGGGTAGATAAAAACTAGAATCAAGTCAGGTGGTGGCAGCACACATCTTTAATCCCAGCACTAGGGATTCAAAACAAACCAAACAAAAAAACTAGAATTGGGTAACAAAAAACAGGACTAGTAAAGGGAAAATGGACAGGATCAGTGGTGCACACCTTTAATCCCAGCATTGCAGACAGAGGAAGGTACAATTCTGTAAGTTCAAGGCCAGCCTGGTTTACACAGTGTATTCCAGGCAAGCCGGAGCTACAGAAAAGAGACATACAAACAAGGGAGTGGGGGAGGGGAAGACACAAGGCAGGAAAGGGCATTAAATTCATTTAGGTATGTGAATCCCAGACTGAAACACACAGAAACATCACATTGACAAGATAAAAATAAATACAACATATTAAAGACGGAAAGACTCTTAAAAACGTGTTACAAAGGGATTATATGATGCAAATAATACTAAAGGAAGTGCGGCCCTTAATCCCAGCACTTGGGAGGCAGAGGCAAGTGAATCTCTGAGTTTGAGGCCAGCCTGGTCTACATAGAGAAATCCTGTCTCAAAAACAAAAATCAAAACAAAAAAAAAAACTAAAGGAAGCTGGAGAGATGGCTCAGCAGTTAAAAGCCCTGGCTGTTTTTCCAGGTGACCTAGGTTCAGTTATTAACAGTTTCCACAAGGCAGATAACAACCATCTGTAACTCATTCCAGAGGATCTGCTGCCCTCTTCTGGTCTTTGCAGACACTACACTTACATGGTGCACAGACAAGCAGGAAAGACACGCATACATAAAATAAAAAATAAAAATCTAAAAATTAATATCAATAAATATCAAAAATCTAAAATGCTGAAAATTAGAATCCCTTTAAGCACATTTCAATGTGTTATAACTGTGATATAAATCCCTTACAACTAGATTATATAAATGTTGAGATATTTTACCAATGCAGCATTTTTCAAATTGGTAGCAAATCAATTTTCTTGGCATCATGTAAACTCTTTACTATATGAACCAAAGGTTTTGCTTGCCAACCAAGGAACTCTCTTAAATAACTAAATATAAATTTCCTACATGGAAATTTAATTTTGGAGTTAAAAAGAATAAAAGTAAGTTTGGTAAATGCTACATGACGTCTAGTATCTTCTGGAAATGATGCCTATGATTATTCTAATTCTCAAAGTAAAGTTTAGACATATAAAGTCCATTTCCAAGCTCCAATACTAGAATAGTAAGAATACCCAATACCCACCTCAGTGTGCCTCTGATGGAGGGCATTATACTCCTTCTTCAGTTCTGCTTCTCTTTCTTCAAGTCGGCTAACTGCAACCAAGACATATATACTTAATCAAAACATATGCAAGAAATTTACTTTTAAAAGTCTGTCTTTAAACTTTGTGTGTTATCCATAAGACTTAGCAATTTTACAGTCCAGTATTCCATGTGAAATTCTGCACAAAGTGACCTCATTCCATCAACCTCAAACACCATCTTCAAAGAGAGTAAAATAATAGACTGGTCCTC
Source organism: Phodopus roborovskii (assembly GCF_943737965.1). NCBI lineage: Eukaryota > Metazoa > Chordata > Mammalia > Rodentia > Cricetidae > Phodopus > Phodopus roborovskii. The sequence goes on along the minus strand of NW_026125052.1, from coordinate 9,937,322 downwards.
TAACACATACATGTCTATCAGATCATCCTTCTACAGCTTTTTATAAGATAATTAAAAAGCAAACATCACACAAGTCTCAACCTGTGTCAGATCCAAGATGGTTGATTTCAACCATTTTCAAGTATCAAGCTCTTTTTTTAGTTCTGGCAGGATGAAAACACCTCACTGTAAGTATTCTCTGCTTTTAGTCTTCTTGATTTCAGGGACTGATCTTCTTTTATTTAGCTCCCTCTACTGGTGCATTTTGTGAAGTGCACTGATGTGGAGCAGGCTCACAAAATGCTTTAAATATCAAAGCAAAAAGGAAAAGGTTTAGATTCTGAGACACAAAATATCAGGTCAGGATTTTAAAGGAGACTGGTAGCACATAGGAGTGATCCAGAGCAGAGGGGTTCCAGGAAGCCCATGAAGAAATGAGCAACACGGGGCTGCCATTAATGAACAAGTTCTAGGTACACGGCTGCACAGAAACCATGCATCAGTTATGATGAAACCGGCCATGGCTAAGGGCAGCAGAACATTCACAGTGCTAGTGGCTGTCAAGGCTCAGCCAAGTCTGCTGGAAAGCCATGGTTATTCGGAACCCTTCTCATGTGTGAGAGTCAACAAGGAGTTATGAGCTCTGGTCATGCACAGATTGTGCTGCAGGCACATAGAGTTTTATATGCTTCATGTTTACATGTGAAGCACCAAATAAAACATTAACATGCTGCCCAGTTGTAGGTTTGTATACACTTGCCTGTCAGAATCTGCTGGAATGTCTTCGAAATGTGTCATTATTTAAAAGAACTCCAACTATTCTAACTTTTTTGTAATTTGAGTCTGTATGTCTCTGGCTCACTAAATTTCACGTTCCACAGTACCTGCGGAGTACATCAGGCAGGTAATGAGCAGACCTGTCCATTCTATGTATGCTGTGGCCCAAAGCAATAATAAGCCACTAATACTATAGCTGCATTTGGACAATACAACAGATGCTGAAACCAGACAATGTGTGGAGCTGCTCATTTAAAACAAAAAAACAAAACAAGACAAGACAAGACCCAGGAAATCCATCCAAATTGTGGCTATTTAATAACAATTTCAAAGTAAATATTTTCGAAGGATTAATAGGAAAAAAAGTATAAGGGCATTATTTAGTTAAGCACTGCTCCTCTCAGAAAGAGCATCCATACCTAAGTCCAGCTCCAGGGGAATCTGATGTCCTTCACAGGAACTTGCATGCATGGGATGAACTTAGGAGCATGCATACATCCACATCCACACACACACACACACACACACACACACACACACACATGCGCGCGCGCGCGCGAATAAATAAATAAATAAATAAATAAATAAATAAATAAATAAATCTTTTAAGAGGTGTTAAACAGGGCTGGAGAGATGGCTCAGAAGTTAAGAGCACTGGCTGCTTTTTTATAGGTTCTGAGTTCAATTCCCAGTAACCACATGGTGGCTCACAACTATCTTCAGAGATCTGGTGCCCTCTTCTGACACACAAGCATACATAAAGGCAGAATGTTGTATACATAATAAATAAGTCTTTAAAAGAAAAAAAAAGGGTGTTAAACATTGCCTATTACTTATTAACTAAGCTTATTTAAAAGTTAAGAAAATCTCTTAATTTTCTTTTACATTTCTTTGTTTTCTGTGTAGTGAGGGAGTCCTATGTATGCCACAATAGTGTGTGGAGGTCAGAGGACAACCTGAAGAGATGAGTTCTCTCCTTCCACCATGTGGGCTCTGTGGTATTGAACTAACTCAGGCTTAGTAAACAAGTGTCTTTACCAACTAAGCCACCTCTCGAACACTGTTAATCACTATCTTCTAGATAATGTGCAACCAAAGAGAGAAGAGTGAGAGCGATAAGGCTAAAATAAAAGTAAAATGTCATTCATAAACTTTGATTTCAAATGTATTAGAGCCCCATTATTTCATCAACCCACTTGAAATACATTCATAAAATTTATATTAACACCACCATGACATACTGCTTATGGTGTACCATGAACTGTCCTAAGTAAAAACTGAACATAAACTGATTTTACTTTCATATCATGATGGAAGCATCATTATTACAGTTAATTTAGAGAGAAGGATACCATAGCGATACAGCTAACTTACGAAAGGTCACCATGGTGATTCTTGCCTAATGGAATGATCTGGGTACCATGCTATACTGCCCCTCAAGAAATGCTACTTTTAGACAGGCATGTTAAAATCACTCCTAGAACCCAGCATTTGGGAGGTGAGGCAGGACATGTATTGTGAGTTTGACATTAGCCTGAGTTACAGTGAATTCCAGGCCAACCTGGGCTATAAACCCAGGCTCCAAAAAAGCAAAAAAGAAAAATATTCCTGTTTTGTATGATGGAAACTACTTTTAAGATTTACCTGGGGTAGGGATGGGAGGCTGGAGAAATGGCTCAGTGGGTTAAGAGCACTCCCTTCTCGTGTAAAGAACCCAGGTTCAGTCCCCAGCACCCATATGGTGGCATTATAATTCCAACTCCAGGGTATTCAACACCCTCTCCTGGCCTCCATAGGCACCAGATGCATGCATAGTACACAGACTCACAAGACATTCATACAAAGAAAATAAAAATAATTTTGAAAAAATTTGTACTGAGGAGAGGGAATGAGAATCAAAAGTCTCCTCTGTCCTTAAGGGGTAACCCAGTCTCAGACATTTAAAGCATCAAACTCCAAGTGAAAATGCATACTCAGCTTTAGGAATAAATCAGCAAGCAGACTATCCTTGTTTGGATATGGTTTGTCCCCCAAGGGTTTGTGTGTTGCAGACTTGGTCCCCATGGTGGCAGTGTTAGGATGCATTATGAACCCTGTGAGAGGTGAGGGCTGGTGAGATCTCTGGGTGACTGGAAAAGTTGTCCTCAGAAGAGACTGAGGACATTCTCATAAAAAGCAAGAAAGAAGCTGACCATTAACTGTTCTCTGGCTCCCATATATGCTCTCAGTCATAATGCCATCTGTCACTACAACTATGCCAGAAGCCCAACAAGTCCCAACTCCTATGTCTTTCACTTTGGACCTCTAGAACTATGAACTAAATAAATCTTTCTTTATAAAGTTGGCCTGCTTCAGATATTTTGTTAATAGTAATGAAAACCCACTAATATATGCACCAGGATGAATAATAAACGTCCTGTAAATCAAACTGGTTAAAATAAATATAAGACACCAAGTGCTTGCTAAAAACATGAACAAACAGAACTTTCATACTTTGCTGGTAGGAATATGCTGACTGCTACATTCAGTCTGAAAATAGGCCGGGCAGTGGTGGCACATGCTTTTAATCCCAGCACTTAAGAGACAGAGGCAGGTGGATCTCTGAGTTTGAGGCTAGCCTGGTCTAAAAGTGATTTCCAGGACAGTGAAACCCTGTCAAGAAAAAAAAAAAAAATCAATTTGTAAACAGTTTGGTAGGAATAAGATTGAATGTTTTCCAACTCTATGACAAAATGCTTCATTACTAAGAAATACATAGTTGTAGCCATTTTTTTTAATTTGGATATTTTATGAAATGTACCCTAGAGGACTGTGTGTTGTAGGCTCTTTAGAGAAGTGACTGACCGAACCTCATCAAGAGAACCTAGCAATGAAGCTGGTCAAAATGAACTTAAACCTCTGAAATAATGAGGTAGCACAGACTTTTCCTCCACTGAAGTTTTTTCATGGGGTATTTTTGTTAACAGTGATGAAAAGCTTACTACCACACATCCAGAGGCATTAAAAATGGTGTTCAATCATCCAAAGCTGAAAAGAACCCACCTGTCAACCCATAAGCAAGTGGAGAAAATATTCACATACAGGAATACTATATAAGAATGAATAAATTATTTTCAAACTCATTACAGTCAAATTCCACAAAGATGATAGCAAGAAAAAGTAGAAATTTAAAAATACAAAACTTACACAAAAAGTGTTTAAAAAAATTACAGTGGTTAACTTTGGGATGGATTTAGTTGTCTATTAACCATCCTACTCCAGTTCAAACATAATGTGGTCTCTATTCACCTAGGAACTAACTCCCTTTAGCTTGAATATTCATTTAGCATGTCCTCTAACAATTGCTATGTGTTATGCATATAGCAGAAGATTCAAACAGATTATCTGGAACCACTACAAACAATTTGTGCTGTTCCAACTGCAGAATTTACATGAGAATGCAAACATGCTACCATGGTGGAGAATTACAAAAAGAATAAAAGGGAAAAAAGGATGGGTATGCAAGGATAAACCAGAATTACTGTTTTGAAGGTTATGTTGGTGATTTCCACTAAAGTATAATATGTATACCCTTGATGCAATAGTATTCTTTTTTACCCTGATACACTTGCAACAATGCCCAAAGGTATAAAAGTAGATAGCCTATAAAAATGTTTAACAATGCTAAACTGGAGTTACCCATCATTAGGAACTTATGAAATGAAAGTCATATGACAGAATATAATGCTTTGCTATTTACTGTCACATGACTCAGCAAATTAATCTCTCTGGTCTTATTTTCTTGTTTAGTAATAAGAGTTCATATTAAAATTAAGTGAGTTAATATTTGCAAAGGACAAAGAATAGTGTTAACATATTTACCAAGAAACTATAGTAATTAAAGATGTTTCTTAAATGGAAATATCAATACATGATTGTAATGGACAGGTGCTGAAAATGTATCATAGAAAATAAAAAACACAAAGCTGGGCCAAGCGGAGTGGTGATGGAGCATGCCTTTGATCCCAGCACTCAGGAGGCAGAGGCAGGCAGATTTCTGAGTTCAAGACCAGCCTGATCCATCGAGATAGTTCTAGGGCAGCCAGGGCTACACAGAGAAAAACCCTGTCTCAAAAAACAAAAATAAGTAAATAAGCTAGATAAATAAAATCTATAAGCAGGCATGATGGTATACACCTCTAATTCCAGTATTTGGGAAGCAGAGGGAGGTGGATCTCCACATGAGGCCAGACTGGACTACATGGTGGAGTTCCAGGCTAGCCAGGGCTACAGAATGAGACCCTCTCAATCAATCAACTGATCGCCAAATAACAACATGAACAGCAACATGTCTTCAAAACCAAAACAATTGTCTCCCAAAGCAGCTCTTTCCTATAATCTTGGGCAAAGTCCTGTAGCCACTCCCTACCCCCACCCCTCCTCTTTCTTTCTTTCCCTCCTTTCCTCCCCCCCTCCTTCCCACAATTCCAACTGTTATGTCAAACGGAAATATCTACCACAAGCTGGTAAAATTGAGCACTTGGCCCCAAGCTGGTGGTTCTATTTTGGAAGATGGTGGAAATGGTAAGAAGGGGCCTAGATGGAGGAGGTAGGTTCTTGGGCCATAACTTTGAAGGTTGCGCCTGGTCCCCACTCCTTCCCCCATCTCTGCTTCCTGTCATATCCTTCCCACCCAAAGCACTGAAATCTCTGACACAATGAGCTAAAATATACCTTTCCTCCCTCAAGTTGTCCATGCAAGGTATTTTGTTACAGTAGTGAAAAGACTTGGCACACCATCCAATGCACCTCATCTTCAAAATAAATATAAACCAGGTGTGGTGGTGGCGGCTTTAATCTCACCACTTGGGAGGCATAAGCAGGAGAATCTTCGTGAGTTCAAGACCAGCCTGACCTACATAGTGTGTTCTAGGGCAGTGAGAACTACATGGTAAGATCCTGTCTCAAAACCAACAAAAACAAAAAATAGTATGCCATTATTCTAGCATACCACCTAACACTTGTACTATTACAATTATCTCCTGACTAGTGTCTGTACTAAGCTTTTGTTCTATATTCTCAAAATAGTAGTCTGGGTAGAACAACATGCTTAAAATTCTTCAATGAGCTGGGCAGTGGTGGCAATGCCTTTATAATCCCAGCACTTGGGAGGCAGAGGCCAGCCTGAGCTACAGAGTGAATTCCAGGACATCCAGAGAAACCCTGTCACAAAAAAACCAAAACAACAACAACAAAAAATCTTCAACGATTCCCATTTTGTTTAAAATAAGGACACACTTTTGCAACACTCTACAAGACTTTACAGGATCTAATGTGTCAAGTCATACCACCCTTCATCCCAAACCCTATGGAGAACACTGATGTCTTGTTAAGGACTAAATTGTACCTTCATCTCCAAAACACACAAATAGAGGTTCTATCTGTGCTTGATAATAATCTTCAGGAATATAATTAACTGGCAAGGACACTAACCCAGCAGGACGAGTACCCTTCTAAGACACAGAGGGACTAGAGCTCTCTCTCTATACACATACAGCAATGGCCATGTGGGCATGTAGAAAAGAACATGATACTTGGAAGCGAAGGAGAAGGGCTTCAGGGAAGAAAAAAATAAATAAAAAAGCTTGATTCCCCCCCCCACCCCACCTTCCAGATTGTGACAAATAATATTTATACTTGGTTTTTTTTATTTTAATAGCTTTCATAAACTAAAACACATCTAAATATGATTAAGAATACCTTAGGAATGCTTAGATATCCATAGTATTTTCTAACACTTAGCAAAGTTACAGAGCCTATAGCTTACAGAAACAGGTCCTGACTGATTTTATATTAGCACACTAATCAACTTTGGTTTGCATGCTTTACTGAAATGTACTATTTTTGCAAGTTTGTTGGGAACTAGACATTATAACCCCAATATAAAACTAATTTCTGTATGCTTCCAATATTTATATGAATTAATATTGATCATCATTAGGATTGACTTAAGTTTATCCACAAATATTCCTTAAAGACCAATTTTTTTTGTTTTTGTTTTTCTTTTTCTTTAACATTTTGGATTATCCCTACCCATAATTCCTCCAGCCCCCCCCCCCAAGCCAATAGGATTATTTTCTGCTTCGTTTACCTGGCACTATTTTCTTATTTTTCCCTAAAACAACATATGAAGCTAGGTGAGATGTCAAATACCTGTAACCCCAGCTCTTAGAAAAGTAAGGCAGGGTTAGAGATGGTTCAGTAGGTAAGAGCACTCACTGACTGCTCTTCCAGAGGACTCAGGTTCAACTCCCAGTACCCACATGGAGGCTCACAACTGTGTGTAACTTCGATACTAGGGGACCTGGCACTCTTGTACAGACATACATGTAGGCAAAGCACCAATACACATTAAAAAACAAAAACAAAAACAAAAGTGAAGCAAAACAGTTTGAAATCAGCCTGGGCTCCATAGCAAAGAGACTGTTGATTGACAGGTAGGTAGGTAGGTGGACAGACAGATGGTAGGATGGATGGATGGATGGATTAGATAGACAAACACATACAAGATAATTAAATAGGAATTATAGAATACAGACTGTCTCTTATGTGTTAGTTTCCTTTGGAGACAGGATCTTACTATGTAGTCTTGACTGGCTTGGACATCAGTAAATGTGTTGTCTTTTGTTTATTTTTGAGGCAGAATAGCCCAGGCTGACCTCAAAACTCATAGTAATTCTCCTTAGTATCTTGAGGACCAAATTATATGTGTGTACCACTGCATCAAGTATTTCAGTGGACTATTAAAAAAATTTTTGTAATTCTATATCTATGAAATTGAGACACAACACAAACACAACTTTCCCACTATTATCATCCCTAGGTAAGAGTGGCACCTTGTCTCTGATATTTATGCTATCTTCATAGTTTTTTGTTTATTTGTTTTTTGAGATAGGGTTTCTCTATGTAACAGTCCTGGCTGTCCTAGTCCACAGACAGGCTGGCCTTGAAGTGCTAAGATTAAAGGTGCTGCCACCACCAGGCTCTTCATAGGTTTTTTTCTTTTCCAGAATTATCATATAGTCAGGATCATATAGTATATATTGTATTTTCAAATTGATTTCTTTGTGCCTGAATTATATCCATTATGTAGTTCAAGGCCTCCCTGGGTTAAATTAGATTCTGCTTCAAAAAACAAATGAAAGGCAATTTGTCTTCTCTTTACCAAGTAACCCACAGTAGGAAGAATTCATAAGATAGTTGCTAAACTTGAAATATATTCGTTCCCTAGGCTCAACACTTAACCAAAACGACTACCCAACAAAAGCTGCTAAACTGAGGCAAAGGCTCCCTTTATTAACCAAAGTAGTTTCCTATTGCATACCCCTACTCTTAGTTATGTGTTCTACCCCTGTGCCTAACCCATTATAAACTGTGCACATCCAATCCTCCATTTCTGCTCTAGTCTTCCAACTTGTAAGATGTTATCAGAAACATTTAACTTTTAAAATTGTACACGAACAAGAAATAGCAAGTCATTACACAGCATGTACCTTAACAATAGAGATACGCTCTCAGAAATGCCTCACTAACCAGTGTCATCACTGTGCAAACATGCAGCATACTCACACAAACTCAGCTATGATGTCACAAGGTGGTAAAACTTCACAGGACTTCTGTGATAAATGCAGCCCATCAGACTGAAACATTATTATACACTCTGTAGCTATGCAATTGTCATAGCTTGTATGCCACAGCACCAAAGTTCAGTTTAAAATGTGCTTTAGCTTTTAAACATAAAGTCCTCACAAAAGGTATTATAGATCATAGAGTAGTTATGTCTTTGTTACTGGGATTCACCTCTGGCAGTTCTTTTCTCCTTCCTAATGCCTACAAAAAAAGTATCTAGACAGAAATGGTTGATGACTCTATGTTTCGTGTCTTTTTAGGCACACATACTACAAATCATGTAAGTATCATACAAATGCATTAATTATATACCATATACATATGCTCAGATAATACAATGTACCAACATTAATAATACAACTTCAGAAGCACTCACTCTTTTCTGAAAATACAATAACTCCATACAATGACATATCCAGTAAAGAGATTACTCAAGGCCTGAGTAACAGTAAATGGTATAGCCACTTCTGAAAATACCTTTTAACACAGGGAAAGCCATCTTGAGAGCCCTGAGTGCCACTAAGGAACAAGTATAGGGGAGGGAAAACTTGAAAAGAAAAAGGAAAGTAGGAAGGAAAACCCCATCTGGGCAAGAGCTGTACACATCCCCCACAGCCTCAAGTACCATAAAATTAGCCAGCACCTATGCTACATTACATCTAAGATATAAGACCATTTCTTGTTAATGACTGAATCCAAACTTTAAAAACGTCTCAGGAAAAACCTTAAACTCTTATGATTATTATACTCATCAAGACTAGTTATATACAACCTAGCATTCGCTGGAAATAAGCAAGAACCTATTTATGATAAGCAGTCTGCCAGTTTTAAAGTGCTAATTTTCTGGGGAGAAAAACAAAATAAAATCATGGGGTCTAAAAGGGGAAGGGGGAAGGAACAAGAAATAGAACATTCAAAAAATAATCTAAAACTTCCCCTCTAATAAAAGCTGGTGGAGATACTTTAGCTCATTTTGAATGCTCTTTCTATCCGGCTTTTCAAAGAGCATGAGGGTATGATTAAGGCAGGAAGAGCCACCTGCTCTGCCGGCTCAGAATCAGAGCTTACCTCCTCAGACTGGTGGCCTTTGCCAAGTTTGGAACACCTTCCATCTCTGTTGTCTTCTGCCCCATCAGACTGCTGATAGGCCTATGGGGGGAAGAAAGAGAAACAGACCCGCTAGAATGCCACATCCGACTATTATTTGCCTTCTCAATAGGAGTCATTAGTTCTTACTGTTCACGAAGGCAGATAATCCAATTGTTACTAGACCTCAAAGAATTAACATTGGCCTTTCAGAGATTCTCCTTCAACACTTTAGCATCAAAAGCCCAAAAAGTAAACAAGAACCAAGAGCAAACAATCTCAGACAACGTATCAAAAGAGTGATAGAAACCTGTCCTTGACCAAGGCCTTCACCGTATCTGTCACAAGATTTTCAGAAAGATATTACATGTCATTAATCAAAAACAAAATGTTCAATGATATTTTAAAATTTTCATGAAACAATGATCCTTAAAACAGAAATGTGATAACTTCAAAAACCTCCAGTGTTAAGGACATCTAACAATCTATGTCCCTGCTTTTAAGATGTCTCCTATTCCACAACTGAAATCTGTCTTCTCTCCAACCTATAGTCTCTAAATAAAGAGGGGCCATGCTTTACCTCAGCACATATACCTGTGTTATTGTCCACATGATCACAAAATACTTCCTCAAAACGTACCAAAACCAACAAAATAACTTCCTTAAATTTAATCTTCTGAAATTATAGAAAGACAGCTTGGTATTTGCTTTAGCCATTTATCGCTTTATATTTTTGAGGGGAAAAAAATCAATTAATTCATTTTCCTGCTCTCTAAATTAAATAACCAGAAAGTCATTGATCTTTCATAAATAAATTAAGTATCTCTAATACCATTAGTCCTGTGTATTAGTTGTGAATTACGTCTTTAATGTTCTTAATAGAAAATACTTGGCTGTTACAGTGGAAGAGTCCAAATACAGACAATAAAACATGAACCAGAGCAGAAGACAGTGTCAGCATGATGCAGAAGTCATGACTACTACCATTTGCATAAATTCTACTATATTAATTTTCTACTTTGCCTTCTGTATACAGCCTTTTTTAAAAAGCCCTCAAATAAAGTTTATTAAATACAGATTTCAAAATCTAAAAGAACTAGACTCAAAATGAGTTAAAAATAATCTTCTGCACAAGATATTCCAAGTTTTTTTTTTAAACTTAGGAAATGTAAATCTGAAACCTCTCTAAACTTACCTTTTTAAAAAGCACAAGCTTTCAACAAAACCACAAATCATCAGTTATCTAACTTTATCACTCTAAAAATTATGTAGAAGAGATTCTTCCGACAAGATGAAGCTAGAATGGATAAGATAACTTACTGCAGTATTATTCAACATTTTTAGATTTCTTCTTCCAGCAGTGCTGGAAACTGAAGCTAGGGTCTTACACTAGGCAGGCATTCTACTACCCAGCAGTGTCCCTACCCTCTATTTAGGATATTAATATTTACTGCAAAGCACAGAAAAGGAACTGGAGGTTTAGCTCCCTCCAATATTAACACAGGTATGAAAACAAACGTAGTAAATTACTTCTCTTTCTTCTGAAGTGTGAAAATTCTCAACTATCAATCACCTCACTAACAGATCTTGCTTGGAAGGTCTATCTGAACACAGTACATGACCATAGTACTTTTACAGAGTCTCCAACTAATAGAGTGGCTATTGTTATGATAAAGAAATACCTATTTTTCTTCCAATAACAAAGTTGAAGGCTTAGAGCATCTTACTAGACTAGGATCAAATTGAAAAGGCAAATGAATATTGTGGTGATATATTATTTATGATTTATTAAAGCTTGTCTGAGGATTCATAAACAAAGTCAGCCACAAGCTAGAGAGGCCAGGAGGTGGTGGCACAAACCTTTAATCTCAGCATTCAGGAGATAAAGACAGATCTCTATTAGTTCAAGACCACTCAGGGATACAATAGAATAAATCAGTCTAAAAGGTAATTAGAGCTCACACCTTTAATCCCAGGACTCATGAGAGGTATTTAAGACAAGAACAGGGTCTCAGAACTGGCATTCATTCTCCAGCCATAGTGAGGAGAGCATAGCAGTCTGGGATTTCAGTCTGAGGTTTGGTGGAGCCACAAACACCTTTCAGTCTGAGGTACACGTAAGAGCTAGTAGTCAATCTGATCTTCAGATTGAACCTTGAACCCTAAATATCTGTCTCTGGGCAGATCTCTGAGTTCAAGATCAGCATGGTCTACAGAGTGAGTTCCAGGGCAGCCAGAGCTGTTACACAGAGGAAAACTGACTCAATTCCCCCCTCAAAAACAAACAAACAAACAAAACACTTTAAAAAATTGATCGGGGCTGCCAACATATCTCAGGGGTAAAGACATTTGCCTTATTAGCCTAGTGACCTAAGTTAAGATCCTCAGAACCCATGTAAACGTACAGGGAGAAAGAACCCATTTAACAAAGTTGTCATCTAATTACCATGTTATGCTGTTTGTCCAAAAACAAATAAATAAAAATTAAGATAAATATATGTATATATGATATGTATACATGTATATAATGTATAGATATATAATAAATAAAGCCAAGCAATGAAAAAATACTTAAGGTACAAAATTGAGTGCTGTAAAAACAAATAGAATAACTAGAAGGCCATAAACTTAAACTTCTTTGCCCACCTCCTCAATAGCATGATTTCTTTGAACACATTGGGCCTCATTTTTCTGTTCCACAACCATACCATAACCACTCTGGAATGCTAGACATACTGTAGTTCATATTTAACTGTGCTTAAATATATGTATTTACTTGACTGGTTCAATATGTGTCTTATACGACAGAATAGTCAAGACAGAAACAATAAGTATAGAAGGTATGTTCTGACTTAAAAAAAAATTACTACTACACTATGAATGGCAAAGTTGATTAACTGTAAAATTCCAAATTGTACTTCTTCAATTTACATATCTCTTATACATCATATATATTTTCATGTTCCTCTTGAAGAATCATGAGATTAGCAGGAGTATTCACTGTTACTCCTGGAAAAGAACCTAAGCATTTTGAAGAATCATGAGATTAGCAGGAGTATTCACTGTTACTCCTGGAAAAGAACATAAGCATTTTGAAAAATGCTTTGCTTATGTTAGATAAATCAAAGGTATTTCAAGTTAGAAGAAAAACCAGAAATCTCCAAACTCAAACATTACCACAAAATTGTGACAAAACTGTTAGTAAACTCAGCTTCTCAATGTAGTTCAGTCATATCACTATCTGATAAAATTCACACTATCAAAAACTGTGAAGAGGGGCTGTTGAGATGGCTTAGCTAATAGAGACAACTGCTACTAAGCTGATGTTCCTATTTCAAGTCCCAGGACCCACAAGGTAGATGGAGAGAGCCAATTCCACAAGTTGTCCTCTGATCACCACTACATATGCACTGTGGCACACATGCACACACCCCTCTAGCCAAGTAACTGAGATAGATTTTTTAAAAATTAAACTGTGAATACTGTTCAACTGTGTTCCTGTTTCTTTACTTATTTCTTGTTTTCATGTAGAAGAAAAACTGCAACCAAAATTTCCCCTTCTAAAATAGGAAATGGCCTTCAGAGCAGAACCTGGACTTCTAATGAGTGCTTTAGAAGAATATATGCCTTGAAACACACCAAGAAAAACTGACACACTCAGAAATTTACATTGAGAGACTTTCCATTATACAGACAAAAACTTAGCCAATGTTGTACTGCACACCTCTAATCTCAGCATTCAGGAGATTGAGGCTGGAGGGATCAGGGTTTGAGGCCAGCATTGACTATATCTCAAGACCTGTGTAAATAAATAAAACACAATATGACACAGTCTATAGCAATTTATTTTCAGCTTTTAAAAAGCTGTTACTCCCAGGCCTGGATTTCCAAGAATATAAGGCACCAACAATATTAATAATTATTTCTTGTCACCTTATCTTTTTAAAAAGTAAGGGGCTTGGAGCTAGGGAGATGGCTCAGCAGATAAAGATGTGCACTGCCAAGACTGATGACTTGAATTCAGTTCCTGGGGCCCACAGGGAGAGCACCAAATCCTACAAGTATCTCTGACTTCCACCTGTATGCCAAGGCACACGGGCATAGACACACACACATATACACATACTTAAGTAAAATAATATTTTTCAATTAAGGGGCTGAGCCAGTGAAATGGCTCAGCTGGTAAACTACTTGTCACAAACACCTGACAACCCGAGTCATCCATAGTGGAAAGAGAACTGACTCCACAAAATTATCCTCCTCACCTCCACACACATGCAACAAATATACATAACACACACACACACACACACATACACACACACACACACACACATTCTTTTTTTTTTTTAATTAAGTTAAGTAAAAGTTGGGGAGACAGCTCAGTTAGTAAAGTATTTATCTTATAAACCTGAATAACTGAGTTCAATTCCCAGAACTCAGGTGAAAATGCTGGGCAAAAAGATATGCTCATAATTCCAGCACTGGGGAGGCAAAGACAGGCATATCCTTGGGGCTTTCTTAGTCTAATTGATGAGCTCCAAGCCAATAACCCTGCCTCAAAGGAGAAGGATAGTCCTCCAGCCTCCAGAGGCTCGAGTAAGCATTTAAAAAACAAAAACAAAACAAAACAAAAAAACAAGTGGTGATGCATGCCTTTAATCTCAGCACTTGGGAGGCAGGTGGATCTCTGAGTTCGAAGCCAATCTGGTCTATAAAGCAATTTCCAGATCTGCCAGGGCTGTTACACTGAGAAACTGGGGGTGGGGTGGGGGTGTAGCTCAGTTGGTAGAACACTAATCTATCATGCATTAGGTCCCAGAACCACAGAAACTGGGTGGTGGCAAGCAGGCCTGTGACTCCAGTCCTCCAGAGGGAGAAGTAGGAGAATCAAGAGTTCAGTGTCCTCCTTGGTTTCTGACTACTCCTAGTCAGTCAAGACCCTGTGCCCAAATAACAAAAAGATCAAGGGAGAGGGGCAGGGATGAGGAGGACGGGGGACAGACAGATTGCTTTTTACTGCTTGATATACACCATGACCCAAAGCAAGTTGCAAAAGGTTTATTCAGTTTAGTCATCTCAATCACAGTCTACCACAACAGGAAGTCAGGGTAGGAACGTGAATCAGAACTGAAGCAGAGACTGTGGAGGAACGCTGATTACTGACTTGCTCTCCTGGTTCACTCAGCCTGCTTTCTTAAACAACCCAGAACAACCTGCCCAGGGGTGGCACTGCCCATACCAATCATTAATCAAGCAAATGTCCTATAGACTCACCAACAGGCCAATTTGATGGTGGTGTTTCTCTCACTTGAGGTTCCTTCTTTCTTTCCAGATGACTCTAGCTTGCATCAAGCTGACAAAAAGCTAGCCAGCACATTCGACCCATAGTCGAATATATTAATATATCACTACTAAATCATAACTTTTCCTTTCTTGTACATCACCAAGATCTCACATTAATATCACAAATATAAAACATAGTATAATTTTCCAAGTTCCAGTTTTTAAAAGTTCAAACTAAAATATACAATGTCTCTTAAGTTCAAAGTCTCCCAACTGTGGACCCTTGTAAAATCAAAAATAAGTTACATACTTCCTATTCCAAGAGGGAAGAATCAGGCAACAATCACAATCAAATAAAAGCAAAATCAAGATTTAGTAGTGTAAATGAAATTCTGTAACTCAGTGACTGGCATCTGGGATTCACTCACAATCTTCTGGACTCCAAAGGTTTGGGAAGATCTACTTCTCTGCCTTTGCTATCCTCAGCATACACGGCTTGTCTGGAAGGCTCAAGTTGGCTCCATCCAACACCAGCACTGTCCTTTAGTGGCTGTCCACTGTCCTGGCGTCTACAATATGCTGGTGTCCCCACTACAGCTGTACACCTTCACCAATGGTCTCACCTGGACTCTTCAAGGACTCCAACTCTGCCACATAGTGCCAAGCCTCAGCCTCTCTCTATGACCCACCCCTTCAATCCTGAGGTTTTCACTGCAACTGAGGCTTTACTTCACCAAGTGCTTCTTGTGGCCTCTCTTCAGGGACTCCAACAATACCACACAGGGGTCAAGCCTCAGCTTCTCTCCATGATCCATCTCTTCATACCTTCAAAATCAGTACCATATGGGAGATTCTTACACATTAACTAGATCAGCTGCTAATTTGGCATGCAGCCTTGCCCCTATGGATCCCAGAATCTGTGTGCTCATCATGAAGAAATACTTCCCAGAAGATTTCTCCCCAATGATGCTGGTTTCTCGTTAGTCACAGCAGTTTTCTACTGCAGACAATTTCCATCGTGCCTATGAAGCAAAGGTGTCCTTCAATGGTGCTAGTCTCTTGTTATTCACTGCTGACTCTTCAGCTCCAGCTAATCAGAAATCACAGATTCTTTTTGTTTGTTGGTTGGTTGGTTGGTTTTTCAAGACAGAGTTTCTCTGGGTGGCCCTGGCTGTCCTGGAACTCACTCTGTAAACCAGGCTAACTTCGAAATCACAGAGATCCACCTGCCTCTGCCTCCCAAGTCCTGGGATTAAAGGTATGTGCCACCACCCAGGGAAACCACAGATTCTCAATTCAAATATATTACACAAGCAGCTCTTGATAGAAAATGTATGGTACTCTCAAGCTTTCCTTGAAATATCACAAACTAAGTATCTACTGTCTGCATTGCTCTAAACATTCTTATCTTTCAAATTCCCACAACAGCTCATTAAGCTCTGAGCACTCAATGGTTTTTCTAGCCCAATGTTCCAAACTCCTTTATGATCTTACCAAAAACAACAGTCAAGTCGGTCACAGCACTACCTCTTAATTCTGGTACTGGTTTGCTTTTTATTGCTATGATGAAACACCATAACAAAAGCAACTTGGGAAAGAAAGGGTTTATTTGAGTTACTCAGCCCAATTACAATTACCATAAAGGGAAATCGGGAGACCTCCAAACAGAGATCATGGAAGAATGCTGCTTACTAGCTTGCTCTCTATGTCTTCATCAGTTTATTTTGTTATATAACCCAGAGGGTGGCAGCAATAGACAAAGATGCCAAAAAAAAAGTCAGTCAGCAGTAGTTAATGTCACACACCTACAGTTCCAGCATCCAGGAAGTGAAGCTAATGTTCAAACTGTTGAATATGGTGGCAATGGCATATACCTGTAATAGCAGCACTTGAGAGAGGATGGAAGGAGAGTAGATCCCAAGTTCAAGGCCAGCTAAGCCTACAATAGAGAGACCATGTCTCAAAGCAAGAAACAAAACAAGTTTTCAATCCAGACTATGCTCAAACCTATTTTAAATATTTGTAAGGAAATTCCTCCTCCCTCCTATAAAGTATAATTTTATTAAAACACTTATTTTTTTAAAAAATCTTAGAATTAAAACATGACAATGAGTGCTTCTGAAGAAAGAAATGAGAATGGATAATTCCAAAATGCTGAGTATGATTCAAGCTAGAAAACAAACCTAGTACAAAGGAAAGGTCAAAATTTGAGATACTCAAAGCATTCTTCTATATTGAACACTTATGAAGTATGTTTTAAGGTAGAGATAGGCAGACGGATCTCAAGGCCAGCCTGGTCTACAAAGCAAGTTCCAGGACAGCCTAAGCTATTACACAGAGAAACCCAATCTTGAAAAACCAAAAGGCAAAGTATGTTTTGTTCACATTCAGAGGTTTTGTTTAAAACGCCAATTACTTAAAAGAGTGAGAGGGGGAAGACACTACATCTATCTTTTTGTGAAAAAGCCACAGTATCACCTCTCATTGTGAGACAAATCATCAAATAAAAATTTTGATTTCAGAGGCTAGAAAGACAGTTCAGAGGTTAAGAGCATTTGCTGCTCTTGCAGAGGACCCAGATTGGTTCCCAGTACCCACAAGGTGGCCGTTAATCTGATACCATCCCTCAGGCACCAGGCATGAAGGTATTGCATATACATATATCAAGGAATTCACACACTGACATAAAAGTAATGTTTTTAATTTAATGCAATTTTAAGTATAAAACAGTTTTTGCTCTAATTTCTTTCTTATAATAGAGACAGATCACTTGATGTTTAAAAGGATTTTAGATAAGCAATTCTTTCTTTCTTTACTTTTTTGGGTTTTTGAGACAGGGTTTCTCTGTATTGCTTTGGAGCCTATCCTGGAACTAGCTCTATAGAACAGGCTGGCCTCGAACTTACAGAGATCTGCCTGCCTCTGTCTCCCAAGTGCTGGGATTAAAGGCATCACCACCAACATCCAGCAACTAGCAATTCTTTTTCAATTAAAAAATTCTACTGAAAACTTGGTACTTTGTACAAATCAAGAAAAAATTCATTAAGATAAATGAAATTTTGCTTGGTTCTGCTATGTCTTTATTGTACAGTTCTAGAATACTATATAATTCCTGATATAAAGGTATAATCAATTTAGGGTTAAAATATTGTCTTCTATAATCAAATTGTCTTGAGCACAGTGGTTCACACCTGTATTCCCAACATTTGGGAGGCTGAAAGGACTGCTGCAAGGATTACATGGATTCTAGAAACCTGAACTACAAAGTAAGACTGTCTCAAAAAAAAAAACAGCCACATTTTCTTCTTTGAGTATAAAATGTTCAACCCTTAAAGTATACCAAATGCTACAGCCACAAACTGTTCCTCCAGACGTGTGGTTCACAATAAGATTCCAGTGTGTATGAGAGCCCACCACAAGTTCTCTAAGTGCTCAGACATCTATAGCAGAGTCTACAGCACAACCACAAACCACTGACTTCTTAAAATTAACCAAGGGAGGCTGCACAACTCTTAAGTATCATCAAGCCTAAAAACAAGCCTAAAAAGTCATAGGATAGAGCTTATTGTTTGCTCAAGTTAAGTTCTGTAACCAAATCTCTACTGGAACTCCACAGTATCTGCTATACAGCCCTGTGAAGTTTTGGATTCTAGTGTTTAAGCTCCAAATTCCTTTTTGCATTTAGCTCAATTAGGCCCTTCTAGACTTCTAGAGGATGCACTTAGTTCCATTTTCACAAACACTTCACTTGAAAATTATCCATAACTACTGGCAATTCTTTAATAGCAGGTATCACAGCTGGGTACGGAGGCACGCACCTATAACCTAGCACTATTTAGGAGGATGTTTGCAACAAGACTGGCTACATACATAATGAGACCCCCTATATCAGAAAACCAAAGCACAACAGCAGGGGTTGGTATAAAGTCTTAATGAGTGATGTGTGAAACAGATGAAATGAAATATGGGCTTTGGCAATATGGTTCATTGGTGCTTGCCACCAAGCCTGATAATCCAAGTTTGATCCCCAGGACCCACATGGTAGAAAAAGATAATTTCACCAAGTTGTCCTCTGACATTCACATGGACACCATGCCATATGTTCTGTGCCTCCCAAATAAATTAATTTAATTTCAAAGACAAAAGGGAAGTTTCTTACCACTTCTTTTTATATATTTCACTTTTTCAAATTCATCCATGAAAATTGAAATAATTTAAATAGTCAAAAATAGCATGAAATTAATCTGAGGGATAGAAGAGATGACTCAACAATTAAAAACACTTGCTGCTCTTGCCAGAGTTGGGTTCCTAGCATGCAACCATCTCTAATTCCAATTCCAAGGGATCTGATGCCCTCTTCTGACCTGCAAGGATACCAGGCATGCACATGGTACACATATATGCATGCAAACATGACAAACAGACAAACATGCGTGCAAACAGACAAACACTCATACACACAAAAATAAATAAATAAATTTACAAAAATTTCAAATATTTTTAAAAAATGAGACAGTGGCGGTGGCGCACACCTTTAATCCCAGCACTCAGGAGTCAGAAACAGGCAGATCTCTGTGAGTTTGAGGTCAGCCTGGTCTACAGAGCGACTCTGTCTCAAAACAAACAAAAAGAATCTGAAAAATAAATGTCTGTTACTTACTCAACAAAAAGGAACAAAAGGAATTTCAGTCACTTTTTATACCTCCTTTGAGGTTAGTTTCTCTTATATTGGTAAACTTCAAAGCAATACATAAACAATGAACTTGCATACTTCATCAGCAGCAGAACAAATATGGCGCCTGCATGACAGACAGAAGGATGCTAACTGCAAAGAGGCAGACAGCACAACTGAGGAAGTAAGTCTAGCAGGAATCTCTGACTCAGCCATTTCTACATATACTGATGCCATGTGAGACGGGAAGAAAAATGAATTAATACCAGCGCCCAGATCTCACACTTGATTCTGTGATGACAATTCCAAGCACGTATTTGAAGCCCTGGTCAAATGTCAGGGCGAGTCACTCACTGAATAGGAGTCCACTCTTTAATGAATACTTATGAGGAGAAAAGCATTTTACTTACTCTGGTCAGCATAGTTTTTTGCTTTAAGCTCAAGTTGTCTTGTTTGAGATTCTAGAGATTCCACTCGGGTCTGTAAATCCTTTTTTTCCTGTTCTTGAGAGTCTTCAAATTCAATGAATTTCTAATAAAGAAGAACAATATACATTTTCAGTATTGAAATGAAGTCTATTTTATATTTTTCAAAACCTAGAGAGATGGTTCAAGGTTAAGAGCACTGGCTGTTCTTCAGAGGACCACAGTTCTAGCTCTTCTACCCACATGGCAGCTCACATCCTTCTGTAACTTCAGTTGCAGGGGATCTGATACTCAATTCTGTCCTCCAAAGGCACCAGCTGCACATGTGGTACACAGACATACAAGCACGCAACAATCCCAACACGAAAACAATAACAACAACAAACATGAGCTGCCAATATGGCTCAACTAAAGGCATCAATTACCAGGCCTGATGACCTGAATTTGATTTCTGGGACCCACATGGTAGAAGGAGAAAACCAACTCCTGAAATTTGTCCTTTGACCTGTGAATATAAGCCATCGTGTGTGTGTGTGTGTGTGTGTGTGTGTGTGTGTGTGTGTGTGCGTGCGCGCACAAAGTCATATCTAACAGATCTCAAAATCACGAAATTGGGAATACAACAATTTATTTGGTAGGGTATTATCATTTCACATAATAGACACCCCAAAGAAAATACATATATCCCACTACAACTAGATCTTTTATATTCTTGCATATTCATTGACTTGAAAACAAGTCTTTAATCCATAGTATGAAAAGAAGATACAAAAGAATAACAGAATATTTCCTAAGTCATTATTTAACAAGAGACACTGGGGTTGGAGTGTAGGTCGATGGTATTGTGCTTTCCTAACATATAGGAAGTAGGGGTTCTATTTCCCACACTGCAAAATTAAATAAACAAACAAACTAAATACGATCAGCAATAAGTGATTTTTGTGGATTTATCTAATGATGTAGGTTTAAATTAAAAAAAGAACCCATGCTAGAAATAACATTACCAACCAATATAATTCAAGAAAAGACTGGGTAAATGAAATCATTAAATCTCAGCCTCTATCTTAACTGTTACATCAGCAACGTCTGACAACTGGTTTCTTCTTTCTGTTAGGCTTTCCTTGTTTCCCTTCTATTTTCTGGTTGCTCTTTCTTGGTACTCTTTACTGGTTACTTCTCAATTTCTTCATACTGAAGTGCTCCATCCATTTTCTGTCCCACTTTTCATTTCTTTGATGTATTATTTTTCAAGACAGGGTTTTCTCTGTAGCTTTTTGAGGCTGTTCTGGAATTCATTCTGCAGAACAGGCTGGCCTTAAACTCGCAGAGATCCTCCTGCCTCTGCCTTTTGAGTGCTAGGATTAAAGGTGTGTACCACCACCGCCCAGCCTTTGTTGTTGAAACCTACCTGATCTTCTCTTGGTCTCTAGTTCATTAAGTGACTGCATGCATGCCTAAAACTTTACAGTCATATTTGACACTTCTCTTTCTTTAATAGTTCTCATCAGATCTATCGGCAAATCTGTCTCATATCTTATCCCTTTTCATTATCTCCATTACAAGCCTGATCTATGCCACCATTCTCTACTGTATGAATTATTGCACTATCATCCACCTCCTGAATGGTCTCTTCACTTTCACCCTGATCCCCTACAATGCAGAATATTGAGGAGGATCCTTTCAAAGGAAGTGAGATTCTCTCTTCCGATAGTTTAAATTATCTACCAAAGCCCTTACAATGGGCCAAGGGAACCTACACAAATACAACCTTTTCCCACCATCCTACTTGTTTGATAGGAAGCTCCTGTGAGTGTCCATAGTATTCCGAGGCTTAGGAACTAGCCTCTGCAGTTGTTTCCTGCTACTTGGGATTCTCCTTCTCAGATAACCAATGGCTTGCTTCCTCTTTACTGCCCTTCATGCCTTTGTTCAGACAACATCACCTTCTTAGTGAGACCTTCTTCATCTTCCTATCTCCCCTCCTTACTCTTCTCCAAAGCAAGTATTCCCAAACCCCATTCTGAATATTTTATTAATTTACTTTATTTACTGTGTGCCGTCCTTACCACAATGTAGGTTCCATAAAGACACTGTTGTATGTACTGTTGTAATGCTAGTGGGAAAAGTAGTAACAGCACACAGCAGGTTCTAAAATGTTCATTAAATAAATCAATAACAAAAGTTGCAGAGTAAAAACATATTTACATAGAAAATGTTATAAATTGCAAAGAGAAACATTATGGTTTACTAGCTGAGGAGTTTACTAGCTCAATGGTAGAGCACTTTCAACAGAACCGACCAAAAACAAAACAAAACAAAAAATCCCCAAAGAACCACAAAACTGAAAAGAGAAAAATTAAGTTTCACTAAATACACCCTCCCACCACTTGCCCCTTCCTTTCTTCGCGTACACCCTTCTGCTTTCATGCCACATGAGTATGTACTCCATTAAGTCCATCTTCTGCTGGAGAGAAACTATGATATGCAGTTTCTTCCTCCCATTACCTTCCCTGGTTCCCCTATCTCCTCTCCCTCTAAATCGCCTCCTCTTCCCTCACAGTTCCCCTTATATTTTCATTTCATAGATCACATTTAAATCTAGATTTCACAAATGAGAGAAAACTTGGAGATATTTGTTTCTGTGAGTGTGGCATATTTCCCTTAACATGATCTTCGGTTCCATACAATTTCCGGCAAATGACATAACTTTATTCTTCTTTATGGCTGAATAAAACTGCATACATACATGTACACACACACACACACACACACACACACACACACATACACACACTTTATTTTTTCATCTATTGACTGGTTCCATATCTTGGTTACTATAACTAGCACAACAATAAACATCCATTAGTTTTAAAGTGCTTGTTTTGTTTTGAGACAGGGTCTTACCGTGTAACCCTGGCTATCCTGGAACTGGCTCTGTAGACCTGGCTGGCCTCAAACTCACAGAGATCCACCTACCTATGCCTCCTGAGTGCTGGGATTAAAGGCATGTGCCACCACTACACAGCTTAGGTTCCATTTTTTAAATCCTTTACTGACTTTATCCTTAAACTTTTTCTTTTCTTATTTTCTATTTTGTTTGTTTGTTTGTTTGTTTGAGGCAAGATCTTACTATGTAGCCTTTGATGATATAAAACTATTGGCCTCAAACTTAAGGTAGTTCTATTTCTTCAGAATGCAAGTGCCAAGACTTTAAACACAAGCTACCACACTCAACCCAAGCTTTTCAATCACTACAGAAAAAACTATTTTCTGTCTACACACAATGTCTTCCTGTAAGAAAATTTCTCTTCCTGTTTCATGCTAATTCTCTTCAGTCCATGTAATCTGGCTGGTAGTGACTCCATCTCCCTAGGGAGAGATGATCCAGACTGCTCAAAGTCCTTTCTGGGACATTGGCCAATTATTAGGAAAATACTGCTTTAAAAAAATATATTATTGTCGTTGCTGTTATCATTATTATAATTATTGGTGTATACACATGTACATATGTGTGCATGTGATGTTATAATTAATGCTGTGTGTGTGTGTGTGTGTGTGTGTGTGTGTGTGCGTGTGTGTGTGTGTGCACGTGATGTATTGAAGAGGAAGCTCATGTGTTACAGAATGCAGAGGCCAGAGAACATTGTGGAATCAATTCTTTCCTTCTACCTTAGATTATAGAGGTCAAATTCAAGTTGCAAGGCTTATTGCAGCAAGTGATAAGCCATCTATCTCACTAGCCCTGTGGTTCTTAAAATTTGTATATAATAGCATTTTGTGCAAAATAAATGGGATTTTAGAGCTTCATACTAATTCAGTTTTTTGTTGTTGTTGCTGTTATATGCCACCAGCTCTGGCTGCCAGACACATTTTAAAGAAGAAATAATTCTAAATAGATGCTTATGTTTAAGGACCTTCATAAGTGTTTAATATGACTTATCATCTTTCCAATGGCATGATTTTGTAAAGTTGATCACCCTGGAATACATTTGGCTACTAGCATCAGAATAATCTTGGTGAAGTTAGAGAATTGACAAAATCATGGTAAGAAGGAAGCAGTTTTTCTAGAAATTCTGGCTCTCTACCCCAGGATTAACAGAATTTAGCATAAATCTTCTCCCTATTCTTCTCTGCCTCTGTCTCTCTCATACACTCTTTTAATCAAGGCAGGCGGGCAATCAGAGCCCATGGATGGGAATTTTCAATGTGTAAAATAAACACATCTTCTCTAGACATCCTTTTCCATCTTAACAGCAACAGGCCAGAAACAATATTGATGTAACTTCAGACAGAGATATCTCCTGGGAACAAATGCTTTAAAAAAAAAAAAAAAAAGTAGTGGACAATACCAACTTATGTCAGGATCTAAAAAAGAATCAGCTTTGTGATAAAGCAAAATGCCTCCGTGTTCAGATGGCTTTTAGAGACTGTTTTGCCCTACTGTTCTATAGAAAAACAAATGAATTCTTTGAAAAGGCAAACTCCCAAAGTTTAAAAAGAAAAAATCCTCAGAGATTGCTGTTCTCTGGAGTAAGATGCAGGAGGTCAACAAAAGTTGGAGAGCCCTTAAATAGTACTTTGACTATAGCAATTTCTAAAAACTAGCACCACCTAATAACAGGCTTACTTGCTGCCAGACATCCTCCAAGACAAACATTCTTACTTATTCTGTAGGGTAGGGGGAAGACATTATTTCCATTATATAATCATTATTTATTTTTAGTTAATTCCATACCAGCATGGAATATAGCATACAACAACAAAGGTGAATCTCAGCATATCAAAAACCCATCTCAGAAAACTGAAAAGGTAACGTTGGGCCTGGGGAGGTAGTGGGCCAAGTACTTGTTGCATAAGCTACTGACCTGTGTTCAGATGCCCAGAACTCACAAGAACACCAAATGCACGAGACAAGCAGATACTCAGAGCTCACTCACTGGTAAGGCCGTCTGGACAAACCAGTGAGCTTCAGATTCAGTGACTCCTCAAAAGACAAGTCAGAATTTATATTATTTCAACTGATGTACAAAGCCTTTTCTCCTACAAATAGTAGGTTTTTTTTTTTTTTTTTTTTTTGTCATACTGGATAATTGTAAAAAAATGTTTTTGCTTCAGGGCTGGAGAGTTGACTCAGCAGTTAAGAGCACTGGCTGTTCTTCCAGAGGACCTGAGTTCAATTACCAGCACCCACACTGTCTATAACTCTAGTTCCAGGGGTTCTGACAACCTCACACAGACATACATACAGGCAAAACACCAATGCACATGAAATAAATCTTCTTAAAAAAGATTATTGCTTCAATGTCACTAGGAAAAAATTAAGTCCTAAACTCTGGTGCTATAAACAAACAAAGGTGAGTGAAGAGGAAGACACTGGGACACCAACCTCTGACCCCGCCCCCCTCACACATACACACACACACACACACACACACACACACACACAAAGGAGAGACAACTACTACACATTAAAGAAACATTTTTAAAAAGTATAATTATATGGATCACTGTCTTTAGATTTGGACTGAAACACCAAACTTCATACAATCACAGTTATAAGACAACTGGGAAAGACACTGATGAACTATATGGATCCAGGCATGGTGGTGGTTGTGGTCTGAATGAAAATGGCCCTCATAGGCGCATGTATTTGAATGCCTGGTCACTGGGAGTGGAACTGTTTGGAAGGGTTACAAGGATTGGGAGGTATGACTTTGCTGGAGAAAGTATGTCAAAGTGTGGCTCAGAGTATGTCCCTCCTCTCTCAGAGTATGTCCCTCTCTCTCTCTCTCTCTCTCTCTCTCCTTTCTCTCTCTCTCTCTTTCTCTCTCAGCTACTGCTCCAGTGCCATGCTACTCACCTGATGATAATGGACTAAACCTCTGAAACTGTAAACAAGTCACCACTTAGATGTTTTCCAAAAACCAAGTTGTCTTGGCTATGGTGTCTCTTCACAGCAAAACAACAATGACTAAGACAGTAGCCCCCACCTGTAATTCCAGCACTAAGGAAGCTGAGCCAGAAGGACTCTCATGTTTGGAGTCAGTCTAGGCTGCATAGTGAGCTTTAAGCTAGCATGAACTATTGACTTAGATCTTGTCTTAAGAAAACGAACAGTATATGGGCTGTGCCTGATAGTTAAGGCCTCCAGTTCTAGCTCCCAATGATATGAGGCACGAAGATTACAAGTTCAAGTTGACCTTGTCTATGCTACACAGGCCTGGCAGGGCCATTTACTTAGAGTCTGTCTAAAAGTTGAGAGAGAAAGAGAGAGAGAGAGAGAGAGAGAGAGAGAGAGAGAGAGAGAGAGAGAGAAAGAGAGAGAGAAAGGAGGAAAAGGTGCTTGGGAAATACCTTAGTGACAGACTGCCTACCTACCATGTTCATTCAAGGCCCTGGACTAAGCTCAGGTACTGAAAGACACAAAAACCAAAACTCCACAATTTAGAATAATTATTTCTATCTTGTAGGCCTGATGATGATATGTTATTGTTTTTAGTTTTTACAGCCTAGAGATATATCAATATGTAGTCTTTGGCATGCTTTTATAGAGGAGTTGAGCTTGGAACCACATACCTGTAAACCCAGCACTAGGGAATTCAAGGCCAACATGAGTTATATAATGAGACCTTGTCTCAAAAAAATTATAGTGGAGATATATGAGAAGAGGCCCACATGAAGCAGTATTATTTTGATGTTAAATTACTGAAATTACCAGGTAATGGTATATGCCTTTAACTCCAGCATTTGGGAGATAAAGGCAGTTGGATTTGAGTTCCAGGTCAGCCTGATCTACAGATCGAGTTCTAGGACAACCAGAGCACAAACCAAACAAAGCTGTTGAAATTAGCCAGGTGTGTTGGCACAAACCTTTAATCCCAGCATTCTAGCCTGTTGGTGGTTGCTCATAATCCCAGTACACTGGAGACAGAGATAAGCAATCTCTGTGAGTTTGAGGCCATCCGGGATAGCCAGGATATCCAGGGCTACACAGAGAAATTCTGTCTTAAAAACAAACAAACAAACAAAAAAAATCACAGCACTTTGGAGGCAGAAGCAAGTAGATGTCTGAGTTCAAGGACAACCTATTCTACATAGTGAGTTCTAGGACAGCTGAGGCTACTTGGTGAGGTCTTGTTAAAAAAAAAAAAAAAAAAAGGAAAGAAAGATAATTAAAGGTTATCAGACACTTGAAACCACAACCTGAAAACAAGAGAGCTCAAAACTATTGGAAGAAGTGGGCAAGGAATTCTGAGGAAAACAGACAAAGCAGGGACCACACTGTAATTAATATAGTCAAAGACAGAGAAAAGTCACTTCTCCCACAGAACCAGAACAGTAGGCTATTTTTAAAAGAGGGAGCAGAAGAGAAAACAAGAATAAGGAGCTCTCAAGAATCTAAAGTATAAAGAAGAATCAAACACCTTTTCGTTCTTAAAAACTGTACCTTAGGGTAACCAGTTGAAAATAAGAAATACACCTCTATATGAAAGCCTGGCTGTCATGTGCTGAAGGAAAGAAAGTTAGACTAGCACCATTCCCCAATCCTCAACAAAATGACAGAAATATTTTGTTACTATTAAGACTTCGCTGGTGGTCTCATAAACACTGTTAAAATCAGTCTTTTAAACCAGACTTCCCAATCTCTTTCACCTGAATGATCATCTTAATGGACTATTGTAAAGGCCATCAAAAAGCATAATTCAGGCTGTTCACAAAGAAAGACAAACACACATACACACAAAGAGACAGAGACACAGAGAGAGTAAATAAAAGAATGTAAAAGTAAATGAATAAAATAAACCTTGATTACTTAAACACACACACACACGCACACACAAAGAAGAAGAAAAAGAAAGTCAGGAATAGAGGCCTACACCTTTAGTCCCAGCATTCAGAGGCAGGTGGATCTCTTTGAGTTCAAGATCAGCTTGGTCTATATCACTAACTTAAAAAAAAAAAAAAAAAAAAAAAGCATAGACTACATAGTGAAACCCTGTCTCAACTCCCTTGTAATTCAAACCTAGCCATGTACATTCAAGTATTGGTTGCTACCAATTGAGCATATAAAACTGAATGGGAAATTTTAAAAAAATTGAATTTATCAGTAAATAAATGTGAGAAACCATATTCAACTAACTTCCCTATGAACTTGTTCCCTATGAACTTGGGAAAAAGCAAATTAAAGCAAGAAGTATTTTAATATAGTGACAGAAACCAAGACTGATAGTGCCAAATGTTGCCAAAGATGGAGGGAAATAGGAACTCTAATAAACTTCTTTGTTAAATTTTTTATAATTATTTTATATGTATGTGTTTTGCATAAATGTATGTTTATAAACTGTGTGTCTGATGCTAAACAAAGTCAAATCCCCTTGGAACTGGAGTTACATACAGTTGTTAGCCACTATGTGGATGCTGGGAATCAACCCCAGTCCCCTGAAAGAGCAGACAGTGCTCTTAACCACTGAACCATCTTTCCAGTCTCTATACTTCTGACAGAAATGGAAATCCCCAGCCAGAGTGGGCTTGGTGGTGAACACCTTTAATCCCAGCACTGAGAAGGCAGAGGCTGGTAGATCTGTGAGCTGGGAGGCCAGCCTGGTCTACAGAGCAAGTTCCAGGACAGCCAGGGATACACAGAGAAACCCTGTCTCGAAAAACAAAAACAAACAAACCAAAACAAACAAACAAGAAAAAACATGTTATTATAAAAATAATTGTGCTATATAATGATATAGAAAATATCTTTAATTATCAGAGAAACTGAGTCAGGCATGGTAGTATATGCTAGTAATATCAACACTTAGGAAGCAGCCTGGTCTACATAGCAAGTTACAAGAAAACTTAGACAATTTAAAGACTATTTTGCTTGTTTAAAAAGGGGGGCGGTGCTTGGACAGCTGGTTAAGATGTTGATTGCTATTCCTGAGGACTCAAGATTCAATTCCCAGCATTCATATGACAGCTCACAATGGTCTGTAACCGTCCCAGGATATCTGATGCCTTCACAGGCACTGCATGCTCATGGTGCACAGGTAAACTAACATAAAAATGAAATCTCAAAAACAAAAAGGATAGGGCCAGTGACATGGCTCAGTAGGAGGGTGCACCTGCCATCAAGGCAAGTTGTCCTCTAACTTCCATATGTGCCCGTGCACCATTCGGTTAGCATCAGCCAGACTAGCGTGTAAAGTGATGCTTGGAGGAGACACACACTCTGGCTGTGCTGAGATAAAGGAGACAGCCAGTGTCAGGGCTCAGAGGGTAAAGGAGCTTTCCATTATTCTGACAACTTGAACTCTGTCTTTGGAATTCACATGGTGGAAGGAGACAACTGACTCCCCCAAGTTGTCCTCCCATCTCAACAAACAAGTCTTGCACCTGAGAGTATGTGCACTCTCAGGTGTGCACACACAAACAAAATAAATAACAAAACCCACAGGAAAAGGATAGTAATATTTTGAAGTGATAAACCCATAATGGTAACACTTTATCCTATCTCAATATTTCTTCAAGGCTGAAGAGAGGACTCAGCAGTTAAGAGTACTTGGTTGCAGCCAGGTGCACACCTTTAATCCCAGAACTCTGGAGGCAGAGACAGGTGGATCTCTGAATTCGAGGCCAGGCTGGTCTACAGAATGAGTTCCAGGACAGCCAAGATTACAAGGAGCCCTGTCTTAAGAAGAAGAAGTACTTTGGTTGCTCTGTTAGAGAACCCAGGTTCAATTCCCAGCACCCACATGGTGATGCACAACTGTCTGTAACTCTAGTCCCAGGAAATTCAATGCCCTCTTCTGACCTCCTAGGGAACCAGGCACACCTGTGGTGCACTTATATGTATTCAAGCAAAATACTCACATAAAGTAAATTAGGTATAAAACTTTAGACTCAAAAAGATAAATGATATTTTTTAAATTTTGCCAAATACAAATGAATTGGGTATTGTATCTGTAATTCTTACTTGATAACTTTTTTGTATATAATTTTACTATGTTAAAGTTAAAGCCTTCCTTTTTTAATTTGACAAAAAGGGGAAAATGCTGTGAACCAATCTTTGTACACTACAAATATGTGTCATCTTCACTGTAATAAAAAGCTGACTGGCCAATGGGTAGGCAGAATTTTCAAGGCAGAGAGAATGCTGGGAAGAAGGGTGGAGTCAGAGGAGTGGTCAGCCAAACATGGAGAGTAAACAGGAGGTGCAAGATGAAAAAGAGGTAATGCCATGTAGCGAAATGCAGATTAACATAAATGGGTTAAGCTGTAAGAGCTTGTTAGTAATAAGCTGAAGCTATCAGCGGAGCATTTATAATTTGAGAGCTGGCTAGAGAGACAGAGCTGACCAATGATCCCAATAAAAAACTTTGTTTACAAATGATCTAGAGTACATAAGATCCTAAAGAAGTAAGAGAGTCAATGAAATGGGTAAAGAAGAAATGCTTGCTGCATAGGGCCGTGGTGGTGGCACACACGTTTGATCCAAAGTGTTTGGGAGGCAGAGTCAGGCAGATCTTAGTGAGTTCAAGGACAGCCTAGTCTACAAAGCAAGTTTACATTATGCCAAGCATAATGACCCCAGAACCCTCAGAACCCACTGGGTACAGCCAAGGCCCCAAAAGCTATCCTTTGAATTTCATGTGAGTTTTGTGGCACACGTACCCTCTCCACCAACAAAAAAAAAAAAAAAAAAAAAAAACACTTTTTTTTTTAAGGGGGGCTAAAAAGATGATTCAGAAGTTAAGAGTGCTCGCTGCACAATCGTAGGAGCCAAGTTCAAATCCCAGCACCCACATAAAAAGCAGACTGTCACACCCAGCCTGTAATTCCAGGTGAGGAATTCAAGACAGAAGATCACTGGGGTTTGTTGGCCTCTAGCCTAGCTGAAAAACTGCTCATCAGATTCAGAGAGAAATTCTACCTTGAAATAGGCAGAAAGTGATCAAGGACACCTAAGACCTTGTCCTAGCCTCCCCTTGAATACACAGGCACATGTACTCATACCTACTGACACAATACCAATCTTTTTTGTGGTTGTTGCTTTTTGTTTTTGTTTTTGTTTTTGTTTTGTTTTGTTTTCAAGACAGGGTTTATCTGTATTGTTTTGGAGCCTATCTTAGAGCTAGCTCTGTAGACCAGGCTGACCTCAAACTCACAGAGATCCACCTGCCTCTGCTGAGTGCTGGGATCAACGTCCAACTAAATATATCAATCTTCACAATCAAACCAAAGACCAAGCCAGAAATGGTGGCATGGCACATGCATATAATACTAGAACTTAGGAGAGAGAGGCAGGAAGATCAGTAATTCAAGGTTATTCTTGACTACATAGTGAGTTCTAAGGTAGCCTAGAATACATAAAGCTGTTTCCATAAGTGAAGGGAAGCATTCCAAAATTATGCTGACCTTTTCTCTAATAAAGAGGTCAACACCAAAGAATTCTTGGAAAAGAGGGCCCCCTTGTTCTGCTGAAGATTCAAAACAGCATTTTATTATACTTATTGAAGCAGAGCTCAGGTTTAGGAAAGATATTTTAACACAGTCTTAAGCATGAGGGTTAAGAGAAAAAGTATCTGAGCTGTGGGTTTCTCTAAAACAGAGTCATAGTGATAATGGTGCATGTCTTTAATCCCAGTACTCAGGCAACAGAGGCAGGTGGATCTCTGTGAGTTGGAGGCCAGCACGGTCTACAGAGTAAATTCCAGGACAGTCAAGTCTACACAGAGAAACCTTGTTTTAGGGGGAAAAAAGAGTCCCAACTGTAGGTACAGGCTCTCCAATAAAGATTCACTCAGATACAAGATTTTATTTCATTTTTTAAGTTTATATATTTTATTTTGTGTGTGTGTGTGTGTGTGTGTGTGTGTATAGCACATGCATGCATGAGCCTGAGGACGTCATAAGAGATTGTCATACTCTTCAGAACTGGAGTTACAGGCTATTGTGAGCTGCCATGTAGGTGCTGAGAATCTATCACTCACAGAATTTACAATTACCTGAGAGATGGATCTCTGGGCATACCTGAGAAGGATTATTTTAACTACATTGTTAATTGATAAGGGAAGACCCACTTTACTGGGGCAAGAACATTCCCTGGGCAAGGCTCCTAAACTACAGAAAATAGAGCAAGCTGAAACTTAACAAGCATGCATTCATCTATCTGTTTCTTGTTTCTGACTGTGAGTTCAATGTGACCAAGGCTCCTGATGCCTTGACTTCCTTGTCATGATACTGTATTTTGAACTGAGAACTAAAATAAGCCCTTTCTGCCTTGGTTGCTTTTTCTTTTAAAGATTCATTTTATGTGTATAAATATTTTGCCTGCATGTGTGTATGCACACCATATGTGTATACCTGGCACCCATGGAAGTCAGAAAAGGGTATAAGATCCCCTGGAACTGGGGTTACAGATTATTGTAACCATGTAGGTGATGGGAATCAAACAAGTGCTCTTACCTGCTGAGCCATCTCTCCAGTCCCCCTAGGTTGCTTTTACCAGAGTAGTTTATCACAGAAACAGACATTCAGGTTCACTGAAACTCTATCTCTAAATAAATAAGGTGAGAGCAACTGAGGATGACATCTAGCATCAACCTCTGACCTCTGCCCATGCACACATATATGAACACACCCCTTAATGAACATAGAACATGTTTAAAATTTTAAAACATAGCCAGTTGGTGGTGACACATACCTTTAATCCCAACACTTGGGAGGCTGAGGCAGGTGGATCTCTTTGAGTTTTAGGCCAGCTTGGAATACAGAGTGAGTTCCAGGACAGCCAGAGCTATATAATGAGACCCTGTCTGAAAAAACAAAAACCAAATAAACTATATATATATATATATATATATATATATATGATGTTTGTTTTGTTTTTGAGACAGGGTCTTATTATGTAGTTCTGGCTATCCTCGAACTAAATATGTAGATCAAAATAGCCTTTAGAGAAACCAAAAAAAAAAAAAAAAAAAAAAAAAAACAAAACAAAAGACCAGGCTTGGGCTGATGAGATAATTTAGCTGGTAAAGGCACTTGTCTCCAAGCCCGATGGCCTAACAGTATTTTGACTTTTTTAAAAGATGTATTTATTTGTTTAGTCAAAATAATTTTGGGAGTTTATGTTTTTATTCTATGTATATTGGTGGGTTTTTTTTCTGCATATATGCACATGAGGTGCCTGTAGAGGTCAGAAAAAGGCATCAGATTCTTGGGACTGGAACATTGTTGTTAGCTACCATGTAGGTTCTGGGAATAGAACTGGGGTCCTATCCAAGAGCAGTACCAGCTCTTAACCACTGAGATATCTCTCCAGACCTGTTTCTAAACTTTTTAATCATTATGTGCATACGTGTTGTCTGAGTGTAGGTCTGTCCACATAAGTACAGTGCTTAAGGAGGTAGAAGGCAATGGATATCCTGGAGCTGGAATTATAGGCAATTGTCGGCTGCCTATATGGGTGCTAGGTCCTCTGGAAGAACAGTATGTACTCTCAACCACTGAGCCATCTCTCCAACTCCTAAGAATTATTTCTATGTTTTATTATGTGCAGGTACATTTGCTTGTGGGTATGTGCACCTTAGTGCAGGTGTCCACAGAGCCCTTAGGTCTTAGACACCCCCCCACCCCCATCAGAGCAACCTGATGTGGATTCTGAGAACAGAACTAGGGTCCTATTCAAGAGCAGTACCAGCCCTTAACTGCTGAACCATCTCTTCAGCCCCTTATAACCCGTGTTTGATCCCCAAGTCCAATATGGTAGAATGAAAGAACTGACCTCTTTTAAGTTCTCTCACCTCTACGTATGAGCCTTGGCAAACTCCACCCATCCTCAAGTAAACTCAAATACATACGTACATACATACATACATACACACACACACATACACACACATACATACATAGTATGGATTTTAAAAATGAGCCAGTCATGGTAAGACACACAATCTCAGAACCCAGAAATCTAAGACACAATTGTTTTCAGGAATCTGAGGCCTGTAAGTTCTAGGCTAGTCTCTTTAAAAAAAAAAGGGGGGGGGAGGGAGGGACACACACAAGGACACAGTACTTCAGTACATAACAGACAAGAAAGTTTCACGAAAAAAAAAAAAAATGAAATTTAACCTGAACATATAGTTGACAGAAGCTAGCTAGGAATGGTAGTGCAAGCCTATATAACCTCAAGACTTGGAAGGCTGAGGCAAGAGGATTTCAAGTTCAAGGCTAATGTGGGTACAGAGCAAGTTTCTGTAGAAGGAAAGCACAGGCCAGGACAAAAGGAAAAAGTAAGAGGGTAGGGACGGAAGAGAAAAAGAAAAGCAAGGGAGAAAAGGAAAGAGGAAGGGAGAAGCTAGCCAGATCAAGCTCTGAGGGGAAGACATTGTATGGCAAGGGAACAACCTGAGCAAAAGCATCTGCTGGGCCGGTGCTGAAGGAGGAAAGATGTGTGGAGGGAACCCAAAGGGGAGAGTGGCAGGTGAAAGGGCTTATTAACATTTGAAACTGGTCCAAATATATGTAATCCCTGCCTCTATGTATTTTGTTTGCTGTTATTTGGTGCTGGTGGTAACTTTTTTGCAGTGCTGGGGACTGAATCCAAGCTGAATAGCAGGCACATACCACTACGCTATAGTCCAGTTCCTAAGACAATTCT
Organism: Phodopus roborovskii; assembly: GCF_943737965.1. Taxonomy (NCBI): domain Eukaryota; kingdom Metazoa; phylum Chordata; class Mammalia; order Rodentia; family Cricetidae; genus Phodopus; species Phodopus roborovskii. The sequence continues at coordinate 9,902,776 of NW_026125052.1, read as the reverse complement.
AAAAGGAGTCACCAAAGCAACAAACTAACCACACTCACGCTTTTCAAATAAAAGCAAGAAAAATGAAGTATATTCAAAATTATAATAGAGATTACATTTCTGCCTCCTTCCTGGCAATTTCTGCAAGCAAGATATTACAACACCTCACAGACTCCTTAACACCCTCATCATTTCCATACCTCCCTAAATTTCCACAAAGGTGCCCAGAATTTACTGCACACTCTAGAGATGGACAATTACCATGTTTCAAATTACTTTGGCTGTAAATACCCTCCCTGGAGCACTTCTGCTATAAGAGCATGCTCTTAATCTCTGGGTTAAAGGCACTGAGCATTCAGGGAGAGAATTAAACAGAATCCACTCTGTACACTGGCCTGGAAGAGTGAAATTCTAGGTACAGGCAGAACAGCTTATCATCTTACATGAGTGCTGATGATGAAGTAGTTTTATGTTTGTGATCTGAGAAGTGTTTCATCTAGCATTTCATCAATGTTCTCAATTCTTGGGTCAGGAATATACCCAAAGGTTTCATTATGGAGATTTGAAAGATGTAACTTAAAAAGTATAAACTTTAAAAAAACTCAGTGAGTAGCCTATTTTTAAGTTCATTTACTTAAGAAATAAATATAAAACAGGTCCTAATACTTTTATTTTCTGATTCTGCAACCTGTGACAGGTGGTTTTCTTGGAATATGTGATACTGTCATTTCATTCCTGTTTACTTAGATTGACAGGAGTTTAAAGCCAGTGGGAGCATTTTTTTACCAGAGGTGATAGGCCATATTGGGCCTACTCCTGACCTCTGTATACATGTAGTCCTACTCTCTTCCAATTGCATCCACACCATGGCAAAGGCCTGTATCAGCACCAACAAGTGGCATGGCACTTCAAAGGCCTTGATCTGTTTTAGAAACAGTACCAACTAATAGAACCTCATATTTTTTTCAAGTGTATATCTGGACACACTCTTGAAATAAAGTCAATTTTGTTTGGCAAATTCAATGCCATTTCTTTGAGACAGGTGGACTGCAAAACTTTGAGTAGACAGCACCACTCTAATCGGGATTTAAAAAAAAAAAAAAAAAAAGCATTTACCTGAATGGAGAAGTGCATACAACAAAAACTTTTCAATGGTGCTGCCTATTTACTGTTAGGAAATGAGCCAAACAAATCTCACATCCTCCAACCATGTCATGAATATTTGAAAAACAACACGTGGTTCCTTCGATAATTAGTCTCCTTCAATCACCATGTATTTAGCTAGGTATACTAAATGTCTTGGAAGCAAAAACAAGGAGGGCATTTTGACTGCCAAAGAAAAGTTCCTCAGAAACAATGCCAAGGCACTCAGCCTGAAGACTAAAATCCTTAACTCGCTCAAAAAGTCAGAGGATCATTTACAGCCCAGTGTTCCAAAAGGCTCACACATTCAGGTGAGAGTACAAAGGTCACTGCTCAGGTGTTCGAGCTAAGAGCCAGCCAAGTGTACTTGTAAACTGCAGTATGCAAAGCAAAAGTAGACAAGAGAAGTGTTGCAACACTCACCCACACCTACTCAACCCCGCCCCCCCAGTCGTCTTTATAAATAGAGGAGTCTGTGAGGGAACTGTCCAAGGTTACCACCTGATACGAAGGGAATGCCTTGGTGAGGAACATTAATAAAGTAAATGAGTGTACTTTATGTACTTACTGGGCACTGCTATTCGACATCTAAGTGGCTGACAAAGTGTTAAGCAAGGTACATGAGGCATAAAAATAAGACTTCCCTCTCAAGAGGATTTAAATGTCAAGAAGAAACTGACCGAAAGAGGGAGATCTCTAACTTCCCAAAGCAGCAGCCGCCCCCTGGAAAGGTACCGAAGCCAGCGGAACTCACAAGCAGGACAGTACTGCCCCCCTCCCCAATGCTGAAAGTTTGAACCGGCACCCGACTACCCCACGGTGGTCGGAAACTTCCCTAAACAAGAAGCAACCAGACACCCTCAAGTCTCCGCCCTCGGGCAGCCCCAGGTGCCCTCATGCCAGGGTATCGCTTCCTCCCGGGGCCTTCCCTCCCACTTCACCCCTCTCCCGGACACTCACTGGACTACCTAGGCTTCCAGTGCCGGTCGGGGTCCCGGAGTCCCCAAGGCTGTGGAGCACCTCCCAGGGCCCCGGCCTCAGGCCTGCCCTTCAGGAAGCCACCCTGGCGCGCCCAGCGTCCCCAGCCGGGCCGCGACCCCCGCCCCCGCCGCCGTTGGCTCTCACCTCCTCGGCGTGCTTGCGCAGCGCCTTCTCCCGCTCGTACTGGGTGATGAGCTGCTCGTTGTCGTCCCGCAGCAGCTCCAGCTCCACCTGGTGCTCCTGGTCCTGCGCGAACACCGAGTCCAGGTTCTCCAGCACGGCCACCACCAGTGGCATCAGCTCCTTGACCACCTCCTCGTCGTAGCGCCCGATGAGCCGCTCGAACTCGCGGTAGATGGAGCCGGCCAGGCCGGACACCCGCTCTGACATCACGGCCCCGGAGCCGCCGGGCTCCTCCTGGTACACCACACCGTCCTCCAGCTCCATGGTGGCGGGCGGGTGGCCCCGAGCGTCGCCGGCTGAGGGGCGGCACGGGCCCGCACGGGACGGGCACGGCGGGGGCAGAGGCTGGGGCTGGGCCCCGCGGGATGGGGGCCGGGGCCCGGGCCGAGGAGGGGAGGGGTGGGGTAAGCGCACTCACCCCAACCGCCGCTGCACCAACTGCCGGGGCGGCCCGGCCGCGCGCGCTACGCGTCACCCGTGGGGCGGGGCCGGCGCCGCGTCGCCCCGGTGGGCGGGGCCCCGCGGGAGGCCAGGCGCGGTCGGGGGCGGGGCCTTGCAGCTGCGGCGCGACGGCTGTGACGCCAACACCCAGCGCCGCGCGGGCTGAGAGGCGAGAGGTGGAGGAAGTGACAGCCGGAGGGAGGCTGGGTTTGCTGGGCGCTCCCAGAGGAAAGGGAGGGGCTCTGGAGGGTGACAACTCTTTCCCGACGAGGTAGCTGGAGTCTTCTTCACCTTTCTACAGCTTACACAGTGCCTTCATGGTGCGCCAGACGTTTGTCCCTTTTCACAGACAAAGAGAATAGGCCCAGGGAAGTTGTGGGTTAGTCAAGGTCACGCAGCTAGAGCAGGAAAGAGAGCCGAGACTCTACTAAGAATTCCGGACTCAGAGAAAAGTGGCACAAAGATGAAAGAAGAGAACAACTGTAACTAAGAGAACGACAGTCTAAAAGATAAGGCTGCCTCGAGTAAGATCGTACTGTGTGGGGTTAGAGAAGAGTAGGGATAGCCTTAACCAGAAGTGCAAAGCATCCGGAGAAGGGAAAGTGAGTGCCACTTCTTGCATTTTTCCAAACCGTGGTTGTCTCTGCTCCCCGCCCACGAAAGGCATTTCTAGGCTGCAGCCACCCCACCCTCTCCCGGATCTTGAAAGGGAGGCGGAGCTGGTAAGTGAGAGGATGAGAAGCTGTGGAGGATATGGGGTGGAGTCAGTGGTGGGAATAAGTCCCGTGATACATGAGGTCATCCCTCTTGGGAGTGCGTCACTTGTGGGGAATGCCACAACACCCAAGCCCTGGGCAGGCTGAGTCAAAGATCACTTCCTTGTATTCTCATCTCCCATCCTTAAGTTGGCCGGAAGACACTCCTAAAACCCCCTTCTCTTTGCTATAGGTGACTCAGGAGTACACCAACTCCTACTCATCTAAAAATAAGGGGAACTTAAATAGACAAGTTATTGGGAAGAAAATCGGCCACTTCCTGGGATCCTAAATACCCTCAATTTAGTAGTTAGAGATCCGTATCGTCCCCAAAGTCTCCTGCTCTTTTGATCTTCCTGGAAACCATCAAAAACTATGGAGGATGAGCCAGTGCCAATCTACAAACTCAAAAAAAAAAAAAAAAAAGATGAAAACTTACCGGGACTAACTTTGTGTTTGTTCCTCAACACTACCCTTATTTTTCTGTCTCCGTTTCTCATCCTTAACCTGTATGTATATCTGGGTTATAGGAATGCTGCCCAGCTTGTTGATCGTGAGCCCAAAAATAGCCTATCGCTATCGCTTTTTATGTTTTAACTTTATTCTTTTATGTGAATGAATGTTTTGCCTGCGTGCATGTCTGGATACTCCAAACATGCAGTGCCAAAAGAGATGTCACATCAGCTGGAACTGGAGTTTTAGCTGCTTGTGAATCCCCATATGTGTACTGGGAATCAAACCCCAGCTCTTCTTAAAGTGCAACAAATGCTCTTAGTCCACCTATCACTTTTTTATTTTCTTTTTCTTTTTTGGTGTTGTGGGCTGTTTGTTTGTTGTTTTGTTTGAGACAGGGTTTCTCTTTGTAGCCCTGACTGTCCTGGAACTGGCTCTGTAGAACAGGTGGCCTCGAACTCACAGAGATCCTCCTGCCTCTGCCTCTGCCTCCTAAGTGCTGAGATTAAAGGCCCTCACCACCACCACCCTGCAGGCCTATCACTTCTTAAAATGGTAGGAAATCCTGCTATGAATATTTTCTCTCCCCTCCTTACCCCTTCATTAGTGCCATCACTGTCTTCAGAGGTACCTCTATTTTCCTGTAGTCAGAAGGTCTGGAACACTTAGAGCAAGATGTTACTGTCTTTCTACAGTATTGTACACTTAACAACAGTTAGAGGAAAATGTTTGTTTGGTTGGCTTATGTTTTTTGAGACGGTTTCTCTATATAGCTCTGACTGTCCTGGAACTTGATTTGTAGACCAGGCTGGCCTTTAATTCACAGAGATCTATGCCTGCCTCTGCCTCCCAAGTGTTGGGGACTAAAGGCCTGTGCAACTTTTTTTTTTTTAATTTTTACATTTTGTGAAGGGGAGAGGGCATGGACACACAAATGGAGGTCTTTCCTTCTACCATGTAAATCACAGACATCCAACTCAGGTGGCTAGTTTAAGACAGAAAAATCATAAGCTCTATGCCTTGATTCCCCAGGTCTTAATGCTAGAGAGAACCACCTCCCACAAATTTTCCTTTGATCTTCACACATATGATATAGCACATATATAAATCAAATGTAATTTAAGACAGTTGTTAAAATTAATATAAGGGTGGGCTGGGGAGATTCAGTGGTTAATACATGTCCTGATCTCTGACCAAAAAACAAGTACTGCTCTTGCAGAGAACTGGATTCATGAAGCTCACAACCATCTGTAACTCTAGCTCTAGGGAATCCAAGAACCACTTCTGAACCCCAAGGGGCACTGCATTCACACATGCACAGACTCCCGAAAACACATACACACATAAATGGAAAAAATAAAATAGGTCTTTAGTAAAGTTCCATGCCACCAAGCCTGACAACCTGAGTTTGGTCACCAGGCCCACATGATAGGAGAGAACCAACTACTAAAAGCTCTTCTGTGATGTCCACATTTGCCTCCTCCCCCAAGTAATTAAAATAAATTTTAAAATTAAAATAAGGGATGGGAGAGATGGCCCAGCTACTTCTCTTGCAGAGAACCACAGTTAGGTTCCCAGCAGCTTACAACCACCTTTAACTCCAGCTCCAAAGGACCTTACTCCTGGTTCTGTGGGCACCTATATAGAAGTGGTGCACATAAACTCAGCACACACACAGATATTTTTGTAAAAACTTACAAATGGGGGCTGGAGAAATTGCTCATCAGTTAAGAGCACTGGTAATTCTTCCAAGGTCCCAGATTCAGTTCTCAACACCCCCATGGTTGCTTACAACCAACCCTACAATCAATTCCAGGGGATCTAGTGTCTTCTGATCACTTGAGGCACAAGGCAGTCATAATGGATATATGTATATGCAGCAAAACACTCATACACATAATCCAAAAGATATACTAACGAATAGATAAAGTATAATGAATTGTGTAATAGAATAATATGCATTAATAAAATAATACTGTCACATGGATGAATCTTAAAAACATGCACTAAATGAAATATATGGTCCCACTCATATGAAATGTCCTTAATTGTGGAATCTAGAGACACACACACAGTAAGTTAGTGGTTTCCTAATGCTGGGTGCATGGGGTGTGATAATGATACATGGAAGTGATCAATAATGGATGTGGGATTTCTTTTATGTAATGGGAATATCCTAAAATTGAAGTGATGCATAACTGTCAGTATACTAAAAGGCATTCCATTCTGTACTTAGGTTGTATGGTTCATGAGCTATATCTTAATAAAGCTAATAAATGAAGCTAAGTGTGGTGTCTCACATCTATAATATCAGCACTGGGGGAACTAAGACAGAAGGATTGTGAATCAGAAGTCATCCTGGGTTATTTAGTATTTAGCACCAGGTAGGCTTGGGGTACAGAGTAAAATTTTGTGTCAAAACACACAAACACACACAGAGATAGGTAGGTACGTGGATGGGTGGATGGATGGATGGATGGATGGATACATAGAAGAAAGAACTGGTAAGGTAGTTTAATGGTGCTTACTTAGTATACACCAGACCGTAAGTTCAGTTTCCAGTAGTGCAATAAATAAATAAAATAATTTTATGGATTCAGGGACAAGTAGATCCAGTGAATCACATAACCTGGTGTAAGAGAGTTGGAAGAAAATGCTTTTGAAGTTGAGAACCTTGTCAGTGCTCTTAACTGCTGAGCCATCTCTCCAGCCCTGAATAATGGGATTCATTAAAAACTGAAGTTTTTAGCTGGGTATTGAGGTGATATATTATCTATGATTTGTTAAAGCTTGCCTGAGAATTCAGAAAATAAAGTCAGCCATAAGCCATACAAAACAGGCACATACTTTTAATCCCAGCAGCCAGAAGCTAGGAGGTGGTGGTATACACCTTTAATTCTAGGACTCAGGATTAAGAGTAGACAGATCTCTCTCAGTTCAAGGCCATCCAGGGATACATGAGATTGAGTCAGTCTAAAAGAGTAACAGATCACATGCCTTTAATCCCTGCACTAGAGGGTTATAAACGATAGAAGTAGGATCTTCAGTATTCAGTAGGAGGCATTCAGTCTCCAGCCACTCTGAGAAGAGCTTGTGGTTCGGCCCTTATGGCCTGACGTGGAGGTAAGAATTAGTGACCAGCTGCTTTGCTTTTCTGAACTTCAGCTTGAAGCCTGAACCCCAATTATCAGTCGCTGGGTCTTTTATTCTTTTGTGCTACAGGGTGTGTTAGTGCACTCCTTGAATCCCAGCGCTCAGGAGGCTGAGGCCAGCAGATCTCTGCAAGTTCTAGGCCAGCCTGGTCTACACAGCAAGTTCCAGGACAGCCAGAGTTGTTACAGAGAAACTCTGTCTTGAAAAAAGTTTTTCTTCCATTCTAGGATTCTGATTCTGGGGCCAGCAAGTCAGCCCAGTGAGTTAAGGCATGGCTGGCCAGCTCGATGCTGTGTATTCAATTCCCAGTATCCACATGGAAGCAGTGAGGCTACTCCTACAAGTTGTCTTTTCACCTCTACACACACACACACACACAAAATGTAATTTAAAAATTAAAATTATGGCTGGGTGGCAGTGGTGCACACCTTTAATCTCAGCTTTCTGGAGGCAAAGAGAGGCATATCTCTTGAGCTGAAGGCCAATCTGGCCCACAAAGCAAGTCTAGGACAGCCAAAGCTCTTATACAGAGAAACCCTGTCTTGAAAAAAATATGGTTTTGGCCAAGTGCTATGGTACACGACTATATTCTCAGCCCTTGAGCATTTGAAGCAGGAGGATCAGAAGTTCAAGGCTAGGGCTGGAGAGATGGCTTGGTGGTCGAGAGCACTGTCTGCTCTTCCAGAAGACCCGGATTCAATTCCCAGCACCCAAATGGCAACTCATACTGTAACTTTAGTTCCAGGGCTTCTGACACTCTCATACAGACATACATGGAAGCAAAATACCGATGAACATAAAGTAAAAATCAACTGTTAAAAAAAATGTTCACTGGGTGATGGGTGGGGGCACGCCTTTAGTCCCAGCACTTGGGAGGCAGAGGCAGGCAGATCTCTGTGAGTTTGAGGCCAGCCTGGTCTACAAAGCTACACAGAGAAACCCTGTCTCAAAAAAAAAAAGTTCAAGGCTAGCCTCAGCTACATAATGAGTTCCAGGCCAGCTTAAGCTACATGAGACTGAACCAAAAATGAATGAATCAATAAATGAATGAATGAATAATTTTTATTAGTCTGTATTTGTCAGAGAACAATGTTTGATGATGTAACTTTGGCTATGGGAAGAGGATGAAAGGACAGATGACTTGGAAAGTGTTGAGGAGATCAGGGGAACACTGAGGCACCTCCTGCCCCACTACTCAATACATGACCAAAATGAGTGGCTTGGGTGCCCAACACCCCAGACTGTAATTTTTGTTCCTGTGATGGTGGAGCTGGTCAAGGAGACAGAATCTTTGTTCACTGCCATGGTAGAACACCAGACCTGAAAGATTACCATCACCATTTGTTGATACCTTCCAGGTGTGAACTGCTGGACTGCAACAGGGTGTTGCAGTTATCTGTGTCCATTTCACCCTTTCGTTTCCTTTATAAATAAGTAAATCAATAAATAAGTTAGTTATTGTAGTACACAACTATGTTCCAGTGCTCAAGAGGCAGAGCCATGAGGATCTCTGTGAATTCAAGGCCAGACTGGACTATGAATGAAAAGTGAGGACATGATTGCTCCTACATATGGTTGAGGAGAAGGTTTTGTTGTACATATCAGGAAGAAAACAGAGGCATCTATTTGCCGATACATTGTTTATGATTAATAAAGCCACTGGGGATCAAAATGCAAAGCTACCTACAAGCCATACAGGCCAGGCAGTGGTGGTACACATCTTTAATTCTAGGACTTAGGAGACACGCAGATGGATCTGTTTGCTCAAGGCCACAATGAGCTACACAAAATTGATCCAGTCTAAAAGATCACAAACATCTCAGCACTTGGGATCACACACCTTTAATCTCAGCATTAGGAAGGTGGAGACAGGAATGATAGGGCCAGGCAGAGAAAGGTGTATAAGGAAGAAGCAAAGTCAGTCTCAAATTAATTTTCCAGCCACGCTGAGAACAGGACAGCCCTTTCAGCCTGAGGGAGAGGTAAGAGCCAGCAGTCGGCTGCTTTGTTCCTCTGATCTTTAGCTTGAACCCCAACATCTGTCTCTGGGTTTTATTAATTGTGTTACACATCTAGAAGGGTCCCGAATGAACCAGGCAATGAGGAGGGGGTGGAAAGTGGTAAAAGAAGAGAGAGGTGGCAAGTGAACCAAGTGAGGATCAAGAGGTCAAGAGCAAGTCAGGAGCCCAAAGGAGTGCAAAGTCAAAATGGCTGCGTTATATGGGAATCAGAGAAGCTGGGGGAAGGAAACTTAAGCTCATTCCTTGAGTTGGAGAGGTTTAGGGTATGGAGAGGGGCGAAAAATGCTGGGAGGAGCCACAGGTACTGAGACTTATCCTGGGTTTGAGACCTAACAGACTACAAATTTAATGCCATGCCTACCAGGACTACATAGTGAGACCCTGTCTCAAAACAAATAAAACATTTTAAAATTTTTAAATAAAAATAAAATGGGATTTAAGATGGCTCAGCACATAAAAGCTTCTTGCCAGGGAAGCCTAATGACCTGAGTTTGACTCTTAGTAACCACAGTGTATGGTTGACTTCAGAAAGTTGTCCTTTGACCATGGCACAAATATGTTCAAGGTCACAGTTAGTCAATGTACATCATACACAACACACATACAGAGAGAGACAGAGAGAAAGAGATTAATAAATAAAATTGTGACTGCTTTTAATAGTAGTAATAGGAGCCTGGTAGTTTCTAATTATGTAGTCAATAATAGGTCTTTTATTCCCAGAATTCATGTCTAACCCCCAAGGACTGAGATTATCATAAAGACCAAGAATTATCAAGGAAAAACAGGTCACAGTGGACTTTGGAGTGTTTACTTTTGATTCCTAAAGGGAAGGAAATTCCATTCCAAGAGATTCCTTACCCTTGCAAAATTAGTGGAGACAGTATGGCAAGTAGTTGGGGGTGGGGCGGGGGGTTGATAAGGGAAGGAAGGGAGGAGTTTCTTCCTAAGCACAATAATAATCAGGGGAAGGCTGGGAATTATCAGGCCAGTTGTAAACCCAACCTTATGGAGCGCTACAGTTATTTCTATCTGACTCTATTTTTTTTTTTTTTTTCTTGATTCACACACTCGTGTCCCCATCCAGGAGGAGAGAGAAAGTCACTGAAAGAGAAAGAGAGTTCCCAGGGCTTGGATCTACTGGTATGGCTGTATGCAAAGCCAAGTGACTCATCACTCCACACGAACCGCAACATGTTTGGAGAGGCAGTTTGGTTATGGAATGTGGGGCTCATGAAGAGTGTCAGAGTATTTGTCAGAGTGCCCTGTTGCCTTTTCTTTTCAAAGGCTTGTTGCTATTGTTGGTCATGCTATAAAGCCAGCCCAGCGCCTGGGATATGTTAGGTAAGCACCACACTGAACTAACTACTCCTGTACCACCAACAGTCTTTAAACAGACATCGTGAGGGATGCCCTTGCAGATCCATTCTTGTTGAGAATTTAACATTTGCCAGGCACAGTTGCTCACATCTGTAATTCTAACACCCCAGAGGCCAAAGTGGAAGATTATTCCAAGTGAGAGGCCAGCCTAGGCTAACACAGTGACTTCCAGAACAGCCTTGGCTCATAGCTACAGAGTAATAAGAGCCTGTTTGGGGGAGGGGTAGAGGGAAGACAGAAGACTACTGAGCTAGCTAGAACCTGTCCTCGAGTTGCCACATCAAGAGGGAGGAATGACTGTATAGGGAATCACTCTACAGTAAAATGTAGTTACAAAGGTTAGTATCCACTTCTGCCCCTCAGAAAAGTAAAAATAAATAAATAAATGGCATCTAAGATAAGGTCAATCCATAGGCAGGAACAGGATGTGAGCAAACTGAATCACAACACCTTGCTGTTGAAAACATTTTATAGTTAAGGTATACAGCTTATCTGAAAGAAAAAGAAAACAACAGAAAAAAAAGAGGGGCTGGTTGGAGCAGGGGTGCTATCTGGACAGAAGGGACATAGTACACAGAGCCTTGATGACCTTTGTCACTTTTCCTCCAAGCAGTCAAGCTGAAAATGACTCAGCTTGTCTGACACCAGTGGCTTATTTTTAGTAGGGACAACAGGGCTAGATGAAAACCTAAGTGTAGTATCCATTTGCCAACCACCCAGCCCCACACAGACCAAATACTCATTTATCATTTTCAGTTTGACAAGGGACAGCAATGAGTCTGCTGCTTCCACGCTCCCAGAAGACCAGAAACTCCCAGCAGGATGGTTACTCCTTGCTATGTGAGACAAGTCAGCCTTAAGAGGTCTGTTACCCTGCTGAGTGGCGCACAAACCCATCATTTCACGACTGAGGGACCAGTGGTAGTGTATGGCTGTGTAGAAGCCAGTGTCCTGCACTAGTGACTATCGGCTCAGTGCCCCATTACACTACTACTGATTTAAGTTCCCAAGTCAAAAGCCAAGCCATGTGGCTCATAGGGTAAAGTGATGGCCACAATGAGCATAATGGCAGGTACTGTGGCAGATGCCTTTAATTCCAGCAATTGGGAGGCAAAAGCAGGTAGATCTCTCTGAGTTTAAGACCAGCTTGCTCTACATAGCAAGTTCCAGACTGTCAGGGCTATATAGAGACTTTGACTCAAAAAAAAAAAAAAAAAAAAAAGTGCTTATCAGGCAAGCTTGATGACCTGAGTATAAACACACAACACACACACACACACACACACACACACACACACACACAGTTTGCAAGTTTCTAAGTTAAAAGCAAACAATATCCTGTTGAACATAATATGGATCTGAACAAGGAGGATTTATCACTGCAGACATCCCTTCTAATGCAACAAAAATCTTATATATAAGGAAAGAACAAGCTTAGCCTGGGGGGCACAGGATTATAATTTTGTCATGGGAGTGACTGAAGCCATGGCTCATGCCTGTAATCCTTGCATTTGAGAAATGAGGCAGGAGGATCACCCAGAGCTTCACACCATCATGGTCTATATAGTGAGTTCCAGGCCAGTCAGAACTACATAAACTGATACTATCTTTTAAAAAAAAAAAAAAAAAGGCTTGGGTTCCAGGCATGGTGGCACATGCCTTTGATTCCAGCACTCAGGAAGCAGAAGCAGGCTGATCTCTATGAATTAAGGCCAGCCTGCTCTACATAGTTGAGTACCAGACTAGTCAAGACTACAAAATAAGACCCCATCTCAAAACACATACACATAAAAGTCTTGAGTTTTCACCAGGTGCCAGCCACAAGCCTTGAGTACTCTATCAACATACCTCAGAACACTGAAGACTTTCTGCTCATAGACAGGCAAAAGAATGCCAAGACTATCAAGACCAAGAGAAATGGCCCGGCGTTGGTGACACATGCCTTTAATCCCAGCATTCGGGAGGCAGGTGGATTTCTGTGAGTTCAAAGACAACCTGGTCTACAGAGCTAGTTCCAGTACATGCTCCAAAGCAATACAGAGAAACCCTGTCTCAAAGAGGGGTGGGGAGAAAAAGGAAGAAAAGAAAGGAAAAACAGGAATGGAGGATGGAGGGATGACTGAGTGGTTAAGAGCACTGACTGCTCTTACAAAGCACCTATCTATGTTCAATGTTCAATTCCTAGCACCCATAGGGTGGCCGAAACCATCTGTAACTCCAGTCTTAGAGGATCCAATGCACTCCTCCCTCCGCTGTAAGCACTGCACGTACATGGCGCAGTCACACAGGCAAGCAAAACATCCATATACATAAATAAATTTCAAGGAAAACAAGCTTGATGGGACATCCAAAGCTCACTACAACAGATACATTTCTACCCTGGTGGTCACAGACAAGAATGAGGCAGTGACACTAAAGCAGACCCTTCCCCGTCATCTGGCAGTGAAGAAGCTGAAAAAAAAAAAAAAAAAAATGGGCCTCATTTGACCATACTAAAAATCTTGAAAAGCATGCCCCCCCCAAAAAAATTGTTTCCTAAATCAATTATCTTAGAAGTCTAAGGATTTCAAAGTTTGTTCTTCAAGCTGACCACTTTCCCTTTTGCTATTTTCCCTAATTTTATTTAATTTATATATTTTATTTTTTGTTTATTGGTTTGGGTTTTTTGTTTTTGTTGTTTTTTTTTTTGTTTTTGTTGTTTTGTTTTGTTTTGTGGTGTTTTGAGGCAGGGTTTCTCTGTGTAGCTCTGTCTGTCCTGGAACTCATTCTGCAGACCAGGCTGTCCTAGAACTTAGAGATCAGCTTGCCCCTTCCTCCCAAGTTCTGGAAGGCCTACTTTCCCTACTTTTAATATTCTATTTCCATGGGTCCTTTATTCCTAAAGAATAAATGACTATTTTCCAACATGAGAGACCTCAAGTCTTCTATGCAGTGTCTCACACTGACCCATGTATCCCTCTACCACTTCTCTTTGTGTACCTAACCTTCAATATTTTGACCCTATGGTGATTTGAAAGAAAACAGCCTGTGTGGAATAATCCTTCTGTATAATGTGAAAAATATGTTGCTCTTATTGCTAATAAAAAGCTAATTGGCTGATAGCTGGGCTGGAAGAGATTGGGCAGGACAATGGGAAGAAGGGAGGAGTCTCAGGAGTCTCCAGAGATACAGAGAGAAGCAAAGTGAATGTGCTGTGTTGAAAGAAGTTACTACCACATGGCAGAGGGTAGATAAGAAATATGAGTTAGGGGCTGGAGAGATGGCTCAGAGTTTAAGAGCACTGACTATTCTTCCAGAGGTCATGAGTTCAATTCCCAGCAACAATATGGTGGCTCACAACTATTTACACTGGGATCTAATGCCCTCTTCTGGCATGCATCATTCATACAGACATAACACTATATACATAATAAATAAAACCTTTTAAAAATAAAGAAATACAGGTTAATTTAAAATATAAGAGTTAGCTAATGACAACCCTAAGCTATAAGCCAAGCATCTATAATTAATATTAAGTCTCTATTTTGGTTATTTGGGAACTGTCAGGCAGGAAAGAAAAGTCCACCTACAATGTCCCCCAAAAGGAGTGTGGTACTATTAGGAAGGGTGGCCCTGTTGGAAGAGGTGTGTCACTGTGGGGATGGACTTTGAGGTCTCTTCTGCTCAAGCATCCCTCAGTGTGACAGTCAGTCTACTTCCTGTTGCCTACAGGATGTAGCACAATCAGCTCCATCGCCACATCTGCCTGCATGCTACTATGTTCCCCATCATGATGATAATGGATTGAACCTCTGAAACTGTAAGTGAGCCCCCTCAAATACTTTCTTTATAACAGTTGCTGTGGTCATGGTGTCTCTTCACAGCAATAGAAAACCCTAAGGTGGACACCAAGCAATTTTTAAAGAAAAAAAAAAGCAGTATCTATGGGTAAATTCTTACTATCAGCTTTATGTGTTCTCTTCTTAGGCACACACATGCTCAGAAGGAATTCTTGTTTTTCTAATTATATATGTGGTTACAATAATGAATCTAAAAGTGGTTATGGGTATACATGCTTATAATCCTAGTGCTTTGGAGGTAGAGGCAAGAGGGTTGACATAAGTTCAAGACTAGCATTGCAGGATATTTGATCACACAGTAAAGATGTGTTATAGTTTTACCTCACCTGCCTAGGCACCTTCTGGTTGGTTTAATAAAGAACTGAACAGCCAATAGCTAGGCAGGAAGAGGATAGGTGGAACTTCTGGGCAGAGATAGGAACTCTGGGTTAGAGGTAGGCTCTGGGATTTCACCAGCCAGACACAGAGGAAGTTGGACATACAGTACTGAGGAGTGCCACATAGCAGAATGTAAATTGGTATAAACAGTTAATTTAAGTTATAAGAGCTAGTTGGTAGTAAGCCCAAGTTGAGGCCAAGATTTCATAATTAATAAGAAGTTTATATGTCATTATAAGTTCCAGGACAGCCTGAACTAGACACTGAATGTGTGTGTGTGGTACTTGCTTAAAATTCTAGCCTGGGCCACATAGCAAAGCTATATAGAAAGAGCCTATCACAATAATCAAAACTGCAAAAACAAATAACCCAACAACAAACAAACAAAAAATAATAAAGACCAGCCCTGGTGCCACATTGTCTATAATCCTGCCCCTTAGGAAATAGAGGCAGGTGGATCAGGAGGCCAAATTCAGATACACATTGAATTTGAGGACAACCTGGGCTACATGAGACCCTATCTCAACAAAACAAAACAAAATAAACAAAAACAAAACAAAACAAAACACTGGGGGCTAAGGATATAGCTAGTGGTAGAGTGCTCATCTAGCATGTATAGGCCCTAGGTTTTCCTGGTAATGTAAAATAATAAAAGACCTATTACAGTTCAATGAGATCTGAATGCACATGTGCTGTGGATGAGTGTGGTGGTTTGAAAGAAAATGGCCCCCAAAGGGAGTGACCTTGTTGGAGTAGGTTTGGCCTTGTTGAAGGAAGTGTCACTGTGGAAATGGTCTTTGAGGTCTCATACATGCTCAAGATACTGTTCAGTGTCTCAGATAACTTCCTGTTGCTTGCAAGATGTAAGACTCTCAGCTACTTCTCCAACTCCATGTCTGCCTGCACACCATATCCCACCATAATAGACTGAACCTCTGAACTGTAATTGAGCCACCCTAATTAAATGTTTTCATTTATAAGAGTTGCTGTGGTCATGGTGTCTCTTCACAGCAATGGACACCCAACTAAGACAATAAGCCTTACCCATTTCTACAAGAGGTCATGAGGTCAGTTTCTCAGAGTTATTTGAATTTACTTTGTATTTATCTAACTCCAGGAATGTTCAAAGGACCTTACACCCAGAGGAATAATGTAACCTGTTTTCATGCCTTTTCATGACTGTCACCTCAAGATCAAATCAAACAGAACTACTGCGTGACTTGTTCTCTCCAACCTTCAATAGTGTGCTTAGGTCTTGTCCTATCATAGCATAGCCACTATTGAAATAATCAGGGTCTCAGGGAGAAAGGTGCTGGACCTGAAGCTGACTTGAGATGGTGAGACAGTTTGGTTTTGTTTAGTCATAGACACTTGGGATTTTTTTGTTGTTGTTGTTGCTATATGACAAATACAAGGGGTACTATAGGGATATGGCTTTCTAGAAATAATAGATTATATGACATTGAGACTCAGAACTACAAGCTAAGAGGAAGAAGAGCCAAATCAGTTTAGAATTGCCCTTGGGGAAGACAAAATGTTTCAGAGACTCCAGTGGGCATCCTAGAGAGTTAAACCACATGAAAGCAAGAAGGAAATTGATAACAAGTCACTGCCCTTCCCTGACTGTGGAGTCATCCATAGAATCCTTTTCTCCAGAGAGATTTATTCTGAAAGCCAAAACCAAAGACAGGGCAAGTATAGAGACTATAAAAACCAAGAATTTATGGTTTTGCTAAAGGCTTTATTGAATCTAAGCTTAGAAAGTGGAAGTAAGCCTGACATGGGTGGAGGCAGAGTTTGAGGCTAGCCTGGTCTAAAGAGCAAGTTCCAGGACAGGCTCCCAAGCAATACAGAGAAACCCTGTCTTGAAAAAAACAAAACAACGAAGAAAGTGGAAATAAGCTTTGTGTATTGATGCACACCTGTAATTCCTGCACTGGGGAAACTGAGGCAGGAGGATCAGAGTTCAAGGCCAACCTGAGCTGTATTATAAATTCAAGGCTAGCCAGGAATACCTAAGAGCCTCAGTCACCCATGTCTAATGTCTCTCACATACCCATACAGGCACACATATGTATATGTGTGCCTGTATGGAGAAAGGAAGAAATGAATTCACAACTAGACCCTTGAGGTCAGGGCAGTTATTTAATCTTTGTTTATCTTAGTTTCTCTGTCTGTAAAGCAGGATTAAGAGTAGTGCCCACAAGCTAGGTAGTGAGTGGCACATGCCTTTAAGCTTAGGCAGAGGCAGAGGCAGGTGGTTATCTCTGAGTTTGATGCCAGCTTGGTCTACAGAGTTCGTTCCAGGACAGGCTCCATAACAACACAGAGAAACCCTGTCATGAAAAACAAACAAAAAATATCCCAGACAGACCAGACATAGTGATTCATACCTGTATCTCAGCACTCTAGAGTTCAGAGCCTGAAGCAATGATTTTCAACCTTCCTAATGCTGCAACCTTTAATACAGTTCCTCATGTTGTAGTGACTCCCAACTATAATTATTTGTTGCTATTTCATAACTTTAATTTTGCTGCTGTTATGAATTGTATTGTAATATCTGTGTTTTCCAGTGGTTTTAGGCAACCCCTGTGGAATGATTGTTTGACCCTTCCCCCCAAGGGGCATTCCTACTCACATGCGGAGAACCGCTGGTCTAGAGGCTGAGGCAGAAGGATTGTTGTGAGTTCAAAGCCAGCCTGGGCTACAAATTGAGTGCCAAGCCAGCCAGGGTTAAGAAATAAAGATAAGGGGCTGGCTAGAGAGATGGTTTCAGTGGTTAAGAGCATTGGCTGCTCTTCTGAAGGTCCTTAGTTCAATTCCCAGCAACCACATTGTGGCTTGCAACTACCTGTAATGAGATCTGGTGCTTTGTTCAGGCCTGTAAGCATACATGCAGACAGAACACTGTATGCATAAGAAAAGAAGGAGGAGGAGGAGATAAAGAGCTGGGCAGTGGTGTTGCACGCCTTTAATCCCAACACTTGGGAGGTAAAGGCAGGAAAATCTCTGAGCTCCAGGACTGGTCTACAGAGTTCCAAAACAGGATTATACAGAGAAATAGTATCTTGAGAAACAAATAAATAAATGAGCCCCTACTTCCTATGGTTGTTGCAGTAGATAAACAGTCCCAGTCTCTCACATCTTTCTCCAATCTACAAATAATGCAAAATTTCCCCTAGGCCATCTGCCTCTCTCACTCAGAACAGACCTGGGTGGGGTAGGGAGCGCTGAGGAGGCAAAGGCAGATGAACTTGTGAAGCTCAGGCTTCAGGAGAAGATGCTGCTGTTTGATTTGTAGTTTGCCCCAGGAGTCAAAGGTAGGTGGGTTCGCACTTCATCCTTGATTATTGGCAGTGAAAGTTCCCCAGGGGCTCATTCTTAATTAGTATTATAAATGTCTTCTCTTTGCCCTGCCTCCAAGAATACCTTTCTGTTTCACATGCACAGGCATAATGTATTAGTTGCTCTGATTCTTTAAATCATTAATAACCAGACTTCTGTGTCCTAGATCAATTCCATTCTCAGTACAGTATTACAGCTAGCTGTCTCGGTTGCCTCAAATTCCATTTAAGAACAATTATGTCATCTTCTTGTCATCCCATTATGATTTATTTGCACATGGTAGTGACCTTCTCCAGAAGTGAGACCCAGGAATGAAGCCTTGTGTAATTATAAAGCAGTACACATGTGGTTAAGGGCCAGGATCTGGAGGTATAGAGATTGGCTTGAAAGTCTGGTCCTACTTCTTCCAAGTATCTGCATGTGACCCAGTAATTGTCCCCTCATGAGCCACATGAGGCTTGCCTGAAAAGAATGGATATAAAATTTTGTTGTTATCATTCCTGTTTTTGCGTGCTGGTGATAGGACTCAAGGCATCCCCCATGCTCGTACAGTGTACCACTAATGAGCTACACCTGAGCTCAACAGTAATAAGGTTATGTGGGCCAGGTGGTGGTGGCACATGCCTTTAGTCCCAGCACTCTGGAGGCAAAGGCAGGTGGATCTCCTAAGTTCGAGGCCAGCCTGGTTTACAGAGCGAGTTCCAGGACAGGCTCCAAAGCTACAAAGGAAACCTGTCTTGAAAAAAACCAAACAAAAAAAAGGTTATGCAGTTGTGTGATTAGTTAATACAAGTGAAGTATATAGGCATGAGGGTAACCTCAGCACCCAGGTAGGGAAGATCAAGGGTTCAAGGACAACCTGGGCAGCACAGTTAAGAGGTCAAAGAAAGCTTGGGTTATAAAACTTTGTCTCAAAAACAAACACATACAAAGTGGTCATAGTACAACTTTAATAAATGCAGATTAAGCCAGGTATGTTAGCAAAAGCCAGTAATTCCAACAGTATGAAGACCGAAGCAGGAATATCACCTTGAGTTTGAGGTTAGCCTGATCTACAACTACAAAGCAAGATCTTGCTTCAAAATACAGAACACCTCCCTCACAAGAAAACACACAACAAATGAATGGTAATTAGTATACTAATTTTGATTCATTGCCCAGGCTGTCCTATAAGGACATGGCCATTCTTAAGGTATGGTTGAGAAGAAGGATTTTATTGTACATGAGGGGGAGTTCAGCCAGAAGCATCTGGAAGGATCCAGACTGAACATGGCTAGCAGAATAGATCAGGTCAAGAGAGGAGAGATATGGGGACAATGAAAGAGGAAGAGGAGAGGGAGCAAACAGACCAAAAGCCAAAAGATCCAAGGATGGACAAAGCCACTAGCCAAAAGATCATGTGGCCAGAACGACTGGTTTATATAGGAATCAGAAGGTGGGGGAAGGGAATCAAAGTTCAGCCCCTGGACTGGAGAGGTTTAGGGTAGAGTGTGGGGTGAGAAGTGCTGGGAGGAGCTACTGGTATTGAGTGAGCCTTGTCATGGCTTTCTGTGGGACCTGACAACCGTGATCTTATAGCAATCCTCTTTTTTTTTTTTTTTTCCCAGACAAGGTTTCTCTGTGGTTTTGGAGGCTGTCCTGGAACTAGCTCTTGTAGACCAGGCTGGGCTCAAACTCACGGAGATCCTCCTGCTTCTGCCTCCCGTGTGCTGGGATCAAAGGCGTGCGCCACCAACACCCAGCTAGCAGTCCTTCTGCTTCCTCCCCCTCCTCTTCTGTTTTTTTGCTTTCTGAGACAGGGTATCTCTGTGTAGCCCTGGCTATCCTGGGGCTCACTATGTTGATCAGGCTGGCCTCACAGAGGCTGGGATTAAAGGTGTGCAGATCACTTCTTGGCCTCCTTCTACTTCTTGAGTGATGGAATACCTGGTTATCATCCCTTTTAAAATACTTTTAAAGTCCTATAGGTCCTTAAGGTCCTTAGGTAGACAATTCCAAAATGTCTGTCCTCAAACCTGGCATCTTAACTCCCTTTAATTCCTAAAAGCTCTCTCTCTCTCCCTCCCTCTATCCCTCCCCTCCCCCCGTGTGTGTGTGTGTGTGTGTGTGTGTGTGTGTGTGTGTGCACGCATATGTACACACCTGTAGTAGGCAAAGCAGAACCCTGAGCATACTGATCTATCCCTCTCTTCTTTATAACCTGAGACACTTTCTAACTGAACCTGGAGCTAGGTAGGTAGCCAACAAGCCTTACTGATTCTTCTGGCTCTGCCTTCTACAGCTTTAGTATTATAGACATGTGCTCAACCATTCCTAGTTTCTATTGTTTTTAATATGTGTTTGGGGATTTGAACTCAGTTCCTTATACTTGGGCAGCAAATGCTCTAATCCACTGAGTCATCTCTCCAGCCCAATTGCTGAACATTTTCTATTATAATCCTCCACTGGTAACATTACAACAAACCATGGCCCTCTAGCACGCCCACTCTGTGCTTTCCTATTCCCATTACTATCACATTGTCACAGTTTCCAAGGCTGACATTTAGTATAGTGTATCATACAGTCTGTTAAATTTTCACTGAATTACTTTATGTAAATTCTCACAATAATCTTATGATGGAGCTATCATCTTCATTTAGCAACTATAAAAATTGATTCTTAGAAATGTTGAATAAATTGTCCAAGGCCACCTTTCTAAAAAAGTGACAGAGCCATAAGCCACACCTACATGCTTTAAAAACACAGCCAAGCTCTTAAGCCCTGTTATTGCTTAAGTGCCCATCTAAGTGCTCTAATCAGGTGCAAACCTTGTCAGTGTATCCCAGGAGTCCATCAAAAAAAGATCTGACATGTCACTCTTTGGTTATTGATGATGCCTACAGTCTCCTATTAGACATCTCTCCCATCCTTTCTGTCAAGATCTTGGTCAAGATCTAAATCACAGCTCTCCCTGTGTACCAGAGTGAACATGAATTAATGGGGCCATGCCTTTTGTTCTTTTCTCCATTAATAGTAAAAAACAAAAGCAAGCAAAACCCAATAATAATCAATGGTTCATTTTTTTGTATTGTTTCATTTGAGTTTTTGAATTTTTTTTTATTTTGGTGAACAGTGTCTCATATACCCTAGGCAGGTATAGAAATTGCTATGTAATGGAAGATAGCCTTGAACTCCAGGATATCTCCCAAGTTGTTGTGATAACAGGCATAAGCCACTATGCTTGGCTACTCTTTTCCTTTTTTATTTCTATTTTTTTTTTTATGGTTCTTTCTTGGGGAGCTGATGACACCCATGTAGAGGTCAGCTCTTTGGAGTTAGTTCTCTCCTTCTACTATATGGAGTTCAGGGATCAAACTCAAGCCATCAGGCTTGGTGGCAAGCACCTTTACTCACTGCCCCCTCTTTTCCCTTTGATAATAATTGTTATCATTAATGAAGTTCATTAAACATTGCTTTCTTTGTTATTTTTATTATACTTTAATATATTTAAATAACATTTTAGCTATGCATGATGGCCCATGCCTTTAATTCTAGTACTCAGGAATCAGAGGCTGGTGAATCTCTGTGAGTTTGAGGCCAGCCTAGTCTACAAAATGAATTCCAGGAGAGTCAGGGCTACACAAAGAAACCCTGTCTTGAAAAACCGAACAAAGATTTTTAGCTAGTGTGTATGGTGATATTTTGCTTATGATATAACAAATAAAGCTTGCATGAAGATCAGAGTGCAAAGCTAGCCAGCCACACTAGTTAGCCATAGAGGCCAGGAAGTGGTGGCACACACCTTTAATCCCAGCACTGGGGGGACAAAAGCTGATGAATCTCTGTAGGTTCAAAGCCACCCTGGGCTACACAGAATAGATCCAGTCTAAAAGAGAAACAGGGCTCACACAAAAGTGGTGCCAGCACTTGGAGTGACACTAAGGAGGTGGAGAAAGGAAGGCATATGGCAGAGAGAGGAATATAAGACAGGAAGAGACAGGAGCTCAGTGCAGTCTGAGGGTGCAATCTGAGGAGAGGATCGACCCTTTGGTCTGAGCATTGGTAGAAGTGAGAACTCTCTAGTGGCTGGCTGCTTTGCTTCTCTGATCTTTCAGCTTTTACCCCCCAAACCCCCCCATAGCTGACTCTAAGTTTTTATTATTAATACCAAAGAGAATTCGTGCTACAAATGTATTGGCTATTCTTTGTTGTCAGCTCAACTACATCCAGACTTAATTGAAGCCCAAGTGGCTGGGTACACCTGCACCTGTGAGGGATTTTTTTTCTTAATTAAATTGTTTGAAGTGGAAAGATCTGCTTTTAATCTGGCTGCCTATATAAAAAACAGGGAAGAAGAAAACTAGTATATGTATATGTATATACATACATACATATGGGCTGAGGACATAGCTCAGTAGAGAGTGCTTACCTACCATTCATGAGGCCTTGGGTTTGATTCCGAGTAACATAAAAGCAGGAGCGCACGCACACACACCCCACCACCTCCAACAACAATAAGAAATTATGTAGGAAAGGCTGAAGGCCAGTGAGTGGCTGCCAGAGGAGATAGTGAACTCCAAGCTGGGATTTCTGGGCAGGGCATAGCTTAACATGCCTGTGGGCTAATCTTTGTTGTCAGCTTGAGTACATCTGGAATCAACTCAAACCAAAGCGTCTGGGCATGCCTGAGAAGGGTTGTCTTGATTAGATCATTTGGAAGACCCACTTAATATAATGTGCCATACCATGATTATTGCTGTTGCCAGCACCTGGTGGCAGCCCATGCACAAGGGCATGGAAGAAGGAAGTTTTTGCTTTTTGACTGCCAGCTCTCTCTGGTCAGTTCATTTTTCCTGCCACTGAGGCATTCCTTCACTGATATGAGAATCTACTTCTTCAGATTCCAGTACAGACTAAAGACCAGCTGAGACATCCAGTCTCTTGGACTAAACAACTACCAGATTCCTGGCCTTTCTGTCGGGAGACAGCCATTGTTGCACTGGGTGGGCTACAGTCTGTAAGCCATTCTAAGAAATCATCTGCACACATTCTATATATATTAATTCTAGCAGTTCTGCTCCTGTAGAGAACTCTCACTAATACTACAGCCAAAGACCTTTCTTTTAGTTTTAAATTCTCAGTGCTTTCTGCCTTGGGTCATAGAACATTTACCTGGAGAATGGAGAAGCCCTTGTGGGTTGTGCAATGCTAGGAAGGAAGGTGAGGATGGAGTCATATAATTAGCATGCATTCCAGGAAGACAGGAAACCTTCCTGCTCTTATATCCCTTTCCTTAGAGTCTGCCTCCCAACTCCTAGTAAAGCTTATTTTTAAATCCTCACTTCAAAAGAACCTGGCTGAAAAACAAAACAAGCCAGTGAGGTGGCTCAGTAAGTAAAGGCTCTTATTGCAAGCCTGATGACCTCAGCTGGACCCGAGAACCTACACGGTGGAAGGGTCACATGGGCTCCTTCAAATTGTCCTCTGGTCTCTATGTACATGTCAAGGCACATGCCCCTCCACTCCAAATGTATTTAAAGTTTTTGTTTTTAAAACAAATGCTGGACAGTGGTGGAGCATACCTTTAATCCCAGCACTCAGGAGGCAGAGGCAGGTGGATCTCTGTGAGTCTCTGTGAGGCCAGCCTGGTTTACAGAGCAAGTTCCAGGACAGGCTCCAAAGCCACAGAAAATGCCTGTCTTGAAAAACCAAAAAAAAAAAAAAAAAAAAGTTACATTCATTTATACGGTGAAATATTTGTTTAAATGATGCAAACATGTGTTGCGTTTGTTTAACTCTGTAAATATGTGTTACCTTGCCTGCCTAAAACATCTGTTTGGTCTAGGAAAAGAGCTAAACAGTCAACAGCTAGGCAGGAGAGGGATAGACAGGGCTGCCAAGCAGAAAATGAATAGGAGAAATCTAGGCTGGGGAGGGGAGGAAGATGAGTGAGGAGCAAGAAAAGGAGAGACGGATACCATGGCATAAGAAAGAAAGAAAGAAAGATATAGAGAATAAGGTAAAAAGACCAGAATGCCCTTAGAAAGACAACTTAAGAGAGAAAGGTGGTGCGTGCATGTGTGCATGTGTGTGTGCTCCTAGTTCCAAGTCACAGTCCAAAATAGCAGAGTCATAGCAGCAGGAACTTGAGGAGGCTAGTTACACCTGCTAGTTACATCCCTTCCTGTGCTCAGCTCACTTTCTCCTTTTTATATAGTTCAGGGACTTTAGATTCCTAGCACCACATAAGCTGGGTGTGTGGCAGGTACCTGTAATCCCTGCATTTGGGAAGAAGATGTAGGAGGATGGAAGTTCAAGGCCATAAGAGAAGTGTCTTAAACAACAAACAATAACAACAACAATAATAACAAAATTTAAACCAAGAAGTTAAGATGGACATGGTGTCTCATGCTTATAATCCCAGCATTTGGGAAGCGAAGGTAGGACTTCTGTAAGTTGTAGGCTATCCTACATAGTGAATTAAATACTATATAGAGCAACTATCTCCAAACATCAACAAGAAAAATAAAAACCCAACCAAACCAAAACATAAACAAATCCAGAAAACGTCACTCTTGTTACCCACAAGAATCCTGCATACACCAGTTTTCCCTGTGCTCGTTTATGTAATGTATTTTTTATTTCCTGAAACTTTGTTATACATGTATAATTGCCACCACAGTCAAAATACAGAAATAGGTGAGCCACAAAATAAATTTGTGGCCAGTCTGAGCTACATGAGGCCCTGTTTCCAAACAAACCACAAATAAACAAAATCAGCAATTAACCATCTAACTAAACAACCACACAAAAGTTAAACCAAAGCTTGCTGGACTAGGTTAGGCATGGTGGTAGGATTTCCTTATGGTTATAGAGCACCCACTGTTATAACAGAGAACCCAAGTTCGATTCCCAGCACCTACATCAGATTGCTTACAACTGTAACTCTAGCTCCTGGAGATCTGACACCCCTCTATCTTTGTTTGGGTCTCTATTGCTGTGAAGAGACACCATGACCACTGTAACTCTTATAAAGGAAAACTTTAATTAAGGTGGTGGCTTACAGTTCAGAGATTCAGTCCATTATCATCAATGCAGGGAACATGGTGATGTACAGGCAGACAGGGTGCTGGCTACATCTTGATCTGAAGGCAACAGAAAGTTAGGGCGGTATCCTGAGCATAGGAAACCTCAAAGTGACACTCTTCTTTAACCACTCCAACAAAGCCATACCTCCTAATAGTGCTACTCCCTATGAGCTTATGATGGCGGAGGGTATTACATTTAAACTACCACACCCTCTGACTACCTCATACATAGATATTCGCATGAACACATAAATAATCACTAATAATACCGGACGTGACACCTTTAATCTCAGTACACGGGAGGCAGAGGGAGGTAAATCTCCATGAGTTAGAGACCAGCAGGATCTACAAAGTGAGACTCTGATTCGAAAAACAAAACAAAAAACCCAAAAAACAATAATTTAAAAAATCCTCCTATAACAATAAAACATTTCTCCTAATGAGCTTCCTACCATCCAGGGCTACTATAATTCTCCGCTCTCTAATAATATTATAACTAGACTTCATGTAGGTCTATTTGAGTTTTCACTTCTGCAGATTTCTCAGCCTTGTTTTTCTTCCCTGCTCTGTTCTTTCTTCACAGAACTTACATAACACCGTGTATTCACTATCAATTGTTTTTTATTGTTTGTCCTAATTTTCATCCCTCCCAGAAGCCTCGAGTGAGCTTACTGCTTTATCCCTAGGTTCTAGAACCGTGCCTGCTGGGCACACAGCATTAGCATTTAGTACTTTTGTTGCTTGACAGGACGAAGGGAAGCGGGCGAGATGGTTCTACCGGGGCTTTAGTTCTACTGCGTGCAGTGTGAGCGCCACCTCCCGGGGAACCAAATTTTCTCGGGGACCGAGTGAGTCACAGGACATGTCGGATAGGAACAAAAGATGGCCGCCAGCCGTAAAAGCTCGGGAGGGGGCAGGGAAGAGGGACGACAAAAACAAAAACCACACCCAGTGCCGGAAGTGAAACCCGGAAAGAGTGCCCCCCAGAATGACATCCTCCTCACCGGAGGAAGCGGGGGCTGGCGGTGTTCCACCAAAAGGGCTCTCCTGAATCAGAACTGTACGGAAAGGTTCCGTGCGAGCCGCTGCTCGGAGCCACGTGAGACCAGGGCGCGTTTCCGGTGCAGCCGGAGTGAGAGACCTGCCTTCCGAAGGGGTGAGCGGGGTTCGGGTGCTGAGGGGAAGGGAACGCTGAGGGCCTAGGCAAGCGGAGAGGGAGGTGGGTGTTAAATAAAGGGAGAGGGTGCATTCATTCTCTGAGAGGCGTTGAGGAAGCTCGCGGCTTCGGCTGTGCACAGGTGCAGACCTGTCAGCTTGACACGTGGGCTCGCCTTTGTCTGTGGCCGCAGTTCCTGTCAGACTGCGCCGGCCGGGCTGTGCCTTACTCTCCTTCCAGCCCGGTGCTGGCCACAAAGCTGGAGGCTCCCACAGTACTTGCTAATGAATGACGTGTGTGTGTGTGTGTTGTGTGTGTGTGTGTGTGTGTGTGTGTGTGTGTGTGTGTGTGTGTGCTCTGTGCGCAGAGCCTTTCATAGGGGCTGTTTCTTTGTATCTGTGCTTGTTTGTGTGTGTGTGTGTGTGTGTGTGTGTGTGTGTGTGTGCTCTGTGCGCAGAGCCTTTCATAGGGGCTGTTTCTTTGTATCTGTGCTTGTTCCACATTCCTTCAGAGATCCTCCAGCTAGTGTGCGGGTTCTGTCTTTTGGAAGGCATGGTTGACCATTTAAGGCATCCTCTTTGCTCCTATGGACTGTGAGGCCCTGTGGCTATTTAAGGCATCCTCTTTGCTCCTATGGACTGGGAGGCCCTGTGGCTAGTAATCAAAACTGGAGTAGATCAGCTCTTTATGCAGTCACAGACCGGGGAGGCGGGAGAGGGGAGGAAGAAATCCACATAAATGATCACTAAAAGGTTATGTCTTATTGTATGTTTGTATTGTATGTTCACACATGTGAACACCAGAAGACAACTTTGTGGAGTGGGCCCGAGGGATCAAACTCAGGTCTGTGGTACAAAAACCTTTGCCCACTGAATCACCTAGCTGTGTCAGGCCCCATTCCTAAGGTATAAAATTAGAGGTTAACTCATGTTTAGAAAGCCAGAGACAGGAGCCGGATATCGTTTTTCAAGGTGGAGTCTCCTTTCATCTTGTGGGATTGTGTTCCTTGGAAATGGAAGGTTCTGAAGGTGTCTTCTTTCAGTGATAATGTCCCATGTTAGGAATTGTGCTGTGGGTTTCTCATAAGCCACTGTTCATTGGTTAGTCACAATACTCATTGTACTTTGCCCTAGTATGTAGTTTAATAAATGATAATTGTTGTTCTTACTAATGGACCTTCAATTTTTTTTTTTTTTTTTTGGCCTTTTATTCTCTGACAATTTTATATGTAATAGTCATCTCCCCGAATCACAATCTTCTGCTCTCCTGCTCCTGTTGAACTCCTTTCCAGGGAGTTCATGTCTTAAATGTGTGTGTGTGTGTGTGTGTGTGTGTGTGTGTGTGTGTGTGAGAGAGAGAGAGAGACTGAGCTTAATTAGAGTTGCTTGCATCATGGATGGAGGAGTTAATTCTGGAGCAGTTTACCCATGGCTATATCCCTGAAAAAAAATATGATGCCCACTCACCTACAGCCATTAACCACCGCCAGCTCCCCAGGCAGCATAGTTAATAGTTATTGAATCTTTTTTCTTGTTTTTTGAAACAGAGTCTTTTGTAGCTCAGTTCAGGTTGGGATTATTGACATGGGCTACCACACCTTGCCCACTGCACTCAGCTCTGTTTTCTTTTCATTCCCCTTTTTTCTTTTTTGATTCAGTGTCTTAGGTTGCCCAGGCCAGCCTGAAATCCTCTGTGCTTTTGCCTTAGACTTCCTAGTGGTAAGATTTTGGCATTCATCCTCAGGCTTGGTTTTTCTTACTATATCTTAAGGTGCATAGGGCTGGGGAATCTCATTCTTTGACATAGTCCCTAAAGCTCTTGTGGGTTCTAATGCTGTAGGTCACACTGTATCAAGTCAGATGTAATTTTTAGTAGGAAAACTATACCATTGCAGTCTCCCCTAACTGGCATTACCAAAAGATTGGTATGCCTTAGTTTTACATCTCCCTTTTTAGTTCCATCACAGTCTTAAGTACACAGTAGAAGCCCAATAGGAGCTTATGAAATCAAGTGGAATAGAAATTACATTTCTTCCTTTGAGTGCTTTGCTACTTTAGGATCAAAATTCATCGGTGAGTGAACGGAGCAGGGATTGGGATTTTACTAGAGAGACTTGATATAGACATAATATATTAAATCCAGTTTTATGGAAGAGTAATCCGCTTGAGAAGGATCATGATGAGGGTAGAGATTCCGTCCTGTTTCATTCCCTACTTATCTTTCCAGGACCATGGCCAACAGTGAGCGCACCTTCATTGCTATCAAGCCTGATGGGGTCCAGCGGGGGCTGGTGGGCGAGATCATCAAGCGTTTTGAACAGAAGGGATTCCGCCTTGTTGGCCTGAAATTTATGCAGGTGAGTGGATCTCACATTTCCTGTGTTGGTTTTTTGGAACATAGTAGAATGTTGCAGAGTAACTTCTGTGTTTGCTTTGTTTCCTGTCTAGACTTCTTCATGGTACTGTGTCCTCTCAGTGACTAAGCATTTTGGTTGAATCTTGGAACAAACTAAGTCATTTGGGGTTTTCAAAAATAGTCTGTCTTTTCCCCTAACAATGTATAATTCCATGTATTACTGCAGAGCTATAATTTCTGACTCAGCTCTGGATGTTTTGGAGCTCTTGGTCTCTAGCCTCCTAAATGGATAATTTTAGAGACTATCCTTCCATTCCCACCCCCTTCGAGGTAGGCTGTCAGGAAGAAAGTCTTTGCTTTACTAATTACTACCTGATAGTGCCTAGCATGAATCAGGCATGATACATGGGGTTTTATGGGGTGCTCCTGACAACAGAGATAAGAAATAATTCTAATACTCCTCCTTTCTCAGTATTCTGAGTCCTGGGATTCTGTGCATAAGTCATCCACTCAGAAAACAATATTACAATAAATACCAAGGATTGATTGGCCAAAAACTCTTTTTCAAACAAATTATGAGATGTGAATTCCAATTCTCAAAGCAAATATATTAGGGGAACAATTTTTTTTTCCATTAAAGCAATACACTTTTGGCTTATAGTGTATTTTGAGTTTAATTTGATTTTCAATGTTGAGTTCTTATTTTATTATTATTTTGCTGCTGTTTTTGAGACAGCTGTATAGCACCAGCTAGCCTGGATCACTTCTTTGTACAGTTTTGCTTTGGTAAGTGATGACCAACCAGTGACTGAAGGGTAGGATATTCTGAATGTACCTTTTGGCAGATAATCCTGGCCTATGTGTATCCCTTTAACATGGCAATATGCTTTGTGTGATGTAGTTCTTCCGAAGTGTAAGAACCAAGGGTCCTGCTATGCCCTTGCAAGGCTATGTAGATGCAAAGAGAGTGCCCAGCCAGAGCACATGAAGATGATTTGTTCTATAGCTTATTTGATTTTTTTCTCACACACCAGCCTTGCAAGTGAGTGTTTTAATTCTCTTCTTTCTCTTTGCTTTTCTCCTTTCTTTTGTTCTTCCTCCTTCTCCTCCCCAACCCTCCTCCCTGAGATAGGGTCTTGTGTTTTCAAGGCTGGCCTCAAATTCACTATGCAGCTGAGGATGACTTTGAATTCCTTGATCTTCCTGCTTCTGACTGAGTGCTGGGGTTGTAGGCATGTGATACTTACCTGATTTAATTCATTTTCCTTTTAGATTTAAAACCTTTTATGTACATGGGTGTTTTGCTTGCTTGTATGTTTATGCACCACTTTTGTACCTGGTGCCTGTGGAAGTCAGAAGGCATTAAATCCCTCAGGACTGATTGCAGATGGTTATAAAATGCCATGTGGATGCTGGGAATTGAACCTGGGTCCTCTTGATGAACAGCCAATGCTTTTAACCCCAGAGCCATCGCTCTATCTTTAGTACAATTATTTATTGTTGTATGTCATGTGCTTTTAGATAATTTAGAGGTAGGTACCTCTGGGAATTACATGGTCACTGCAATGGGCCTTTATCCTTTGAATACATGTCAGGTGTCTCTAGGAGAAGGCTGGGTTCAGTTTAATGCTCATCTGTTACAGACTACCTTCCTTGTTTCCATCTAACATTTTAGTTGAGGTATTTTCTGGGAACAAAAAGCCATTGTATTGTTACTTTTCCTTTCTAATAGTGGGTTCTTTTTTGTTGTTGTTATTTCAAGACAGGGTTTCTCTGTGTAGCCCTGTTACTGCTCCCTTCTGCTAAGGTAGAGGATGAATCTAGTTATAATGGACCAGCTAGCTATGAGCTCATGCTTCAAATATCAGGAGGGATGGGGGCGAGAAACTAGCCTGCTGATTCTTAAGGGCCTATGGCCAGTTTTTACTGTCCATCCTTTGACAGGCTTCAGAAGACCTTCTCAAGGAGCACTACATTGACCTGAAGGACCGTCCCTTCTTTACTGGCCTCGTGAAATACATGCATTCAGGACCAGTGGTTGCTATGGTGAGTATTTCTGTGTGGGATGTTGATGGGAATGACTCATGTGAGTGTAGAGCAGAATAAGTGTTGCATTTCCTATGTTGGGTGCCAGGCCCTCTTTGTTACAGAGGAAACAGGCTAGTGGGATAGCCAGTTAGCATGAGAATTGGCTGTCTGACCCACCAAAGAAAGCATACATTTGTTTGCCAACCCGAAGACCCAGGACAGGGAGAAATCAGGAGAGATCTGCTTGATTGAATTCCCATGTAACAGAGGGAGCTTGGTTTATTACTGTACTGTATACTTATTCAAGAATGAGCTTGCTTTACTTATGCCAAGTGCCTTCTAAACATTTTAGATACTGTTGTGTGATAAAACAGGTATCTATTTTCATTCTTACTTTTTGAAAATGATTTATTGAGACAGGGTCTTAGTATGTATCCCTGCCTGTATCTTATACTTCATTGTGTAGCTCAGGCTAGACTCAAAATAGTTCAGGCTGGCTTGAAGCTTTTGATTCTCTTACTTACAGTGTATTGGGATTAGAAGTGGGCATCACCACGCCAGACACAACTTTGCTTTTTAAAGTACAGAAAGAAGGGTAGAATGGATGGTGGTAAGAAGGAAGATAGGATGAGATGTTTTCAGGGACTACGTAATGATAACATCAGGGCTGTGCTGTTATGTCACCAGTGCTGGGAAGTTAGGGGAAGTACCATATTCAGTGTTTTATTTATTTTGACTTTTTGAGATAGGGTCTGCTTTAGTCACTGTTCTTTTGCTGTGAAGAGACACCATGACCCCAGCAACTCTTATGAAAGAAAGCAATTAATTGGGGGCTTGCTCATAGTTTCAGAGGTTTAGTTCATTATTATCATGGCAGGGAGATGCAGGCAAACATGGTGCTGGAGAAAGTAGCTGAGAGTTCTATATCTGGATCTATAAGGCATCAGGGAGAACTTGGACCTCTGAAACCGCAAATCCCAGGGCTAGAGAGATGGTTCCGAGGTTAAGAGCACTGCCTGATCTTCCAGAAGTTCTGAGTTCAATTCCCAGCAGCCACATGGTGGTTCACAACCACCTGTAATGAGATCTGGTGTCCTTTTCTGGCATGCAGGGAGAGCACTGTATACATAATAAATCTAAAAAGAAAAAGAAAAAAGAAAAGAAGAAACCATTTCAGAGGTGAAAATAAAAAAAAAAAAAAAAAATGGAAAAAGAAACCTCAAAGCCTACCCTTGTGACACACTTCTTCCAATAAGGCCACACTCCCTAATCCTTCTTAACTAGTGCTACCCCCTGAAGACTAAGCATTCAAATATATAAGCCTGTGGGGACCATTATTCAAATTACCATATTCCATTTCCTGGCCCCCATTAGCTTATAGTCATATCATAATGCAAAAATGCATTCAGTTCAACTTCAAATGTCTCCATAGTCTATCACAGTATCAGCACTGTTTAAAAGTTCAGTTTTTCTTGAGACTCATGGCAATCTCTTCATTGTAACCCCTTGTAAAATCAAAAGAGAAATAGTAAATAACCTACTTCCAACATACAATGACACAAAATACATATCACCATTACAAAAGGGAGCACAGTGAGGAAATACTCTGGACCAAACCAAGATCTAAAACCAGCAGGGCAACTCCAAACCGTATTTCCATTTCTCATGTCAAAGCCCTTTTCAGAGCTCCTTCTCCTTTCAGTTTTAGTGACCACCATACACTTTTAGCTCCTGAGCAGGTTCCACTCCCCTTATGCAGCTTTTTTTTGGCAGGTATCCCATGACTCCAACATCGTGGGGTTTGCAACACAGAGTCTTTCTACATAGACCTGGCTGTATCCTGGGACTCTCTTATGTAAACCAGGCTGGCTTTTCGAGATCCACCTGCTTCTACCTCTGGAGTGGTGGGATTACCTACCTCAATGGCAATATTTAGCATTTAAAAAGGCCACTGGCTGCCACATGAATGAATCTGGGAGGGTAAGAGTCTGGGCAGGGTGACCAACATCCCTAGTCTTGGAACAAGTAGGCATTCTGTTTGTCTAGTAAATGAGAGGGCCCAATTCTGGACCCTTTTTCTTTTGTTTAAAATCACTAGATGCCAGGTTTTCTGAGAGAATTTTTCTTCCTTGACTGTGTCTTCTCTTGTCCTTGGAGGTCTGGGAGGGATTAAATGTTGTGAAGACAGGCCGGGTGATGCTTGGAGAAACCAACCCTGCAGACTCTAAACCTGGGACCATTCGAGGAGACTTTTGCATCCAAGTTGGCAGGTAAGAAGTCTTGTTTTTCACCTTTTTTCCAAAATCCAAGTTAGTTGCTATTAAGAATTTGGGCCTCTTGAGGCTAGAAGTGGACATGGTACCATCTGCAGGTCCATTTATTTTATTATTTATTTTTATTTTAAAGATTTATTTGTTTATCATGTATACAGTGTTTTGCCTACATGTATGCCTGCAGGCCAGAAGTGGGCACCAGATCTCACTACAGATGGTTGTGAGCCATCATGTGGTTGCCGGGAATTGAACTCAGGACCCCTGAACGATGATGAGTCAGTGCTTTTAACCATTGAGTCATCTTTCCAGTCTCCTATTTATTTTATTTTAGCTTTTAAAGCTTATGTTTTACTTTTTCTTCATGTATATGGATAGTTTTTTTTTTTTTTTTTTTTTAGCCTGTATATTTCTTGGTGCCTAAGGAGGCTAGAACAGGGAAGGCATATGATCCTTCAGAACTAGAGTTACAGATAGCTATGAGTCACATGTGGATGGTGGGAACTAAACCTAGGTTCTCTGGAGGACTAGCCAGTGATCTTAAAGCCATCTCTTCTGCTCCTAGGTTAGTTGTTGTTTGTTTGGTTTTTGTTATTTTGAGAGAGTTTCTCTGTGTAGCCTTGGCTGTCCTGGAACTAGCTCTGTAGGCCAGGCTGGCTGTGAACTCAGAGAGTTCTGACTGCCTCTGCCTCCCAAGTATTGGGATTAAAGGCATGTGCCACCACCACAAGGCAAGTTTAGTTGATTTTGAGACAACGTCTCAATTATGCTAGCTGGGACCTCAAAATTGTTATCCTTGAATTCCTGATAGTTTTTTTTTTTTCTCTTTTCTCTCTCTCTTTCCCTTTGTCTCTCCTTTTTCCTCTCTTTTTTTTCCCTTTTCTTTTGAGTCAGGGTTTCTCTGTGTAGTCCTGGCTATCTTGGAACTCCATCTATAGGCCAGGCTGGCCTTGAACTCAGATTCTCCTTCCTCTGCTTCCTGAATGCTGTGATTAAAAGTGTAGGCCACCACTTCTTGGCCCAGGTCATTTTTTTTTTTTTCCAAGACAGGGTTTCTCTGTGGTTTTAGAGGTTGTCCTGGAACTAGCTCTGTAGACCAGGCTGGTCTCAAACTCACAGAGATCCGCCTGCCTCTGCCTCCTGAGAGCTGGGACTAAAGGCATGTGCCACCAACTTTTAAATGGGAGTTTTGTCTTCCTGTCTCTGAACTGGAGGCTGACTTGGAGGGTCCCCTGTGTTTGCTTGTCTCGATTCCATTGCCTATTCCTTTCTAAATGTAGAGCCTGGCCAGAGCCTTTCTGAAGGCTGGCACTCTTGTGTCAGGGTTTCTGGTAGGCCACTCACAGGAAGTCATTCTGTGATGGTTTTCTTTTGACATGTTCTGAAGTACTAGGGACTCTGGCTTTTCTGCTGGCTTTTCTTTTGGCTCTCAGCAGTGGAAATGCAGGGGACTGTGGGCAAGTTCATCTTTCTGGCTTTGGTTAATGATGCAGTACCTCTCCCCACCCAGGAACATCATTCACGGCAGCGATTCTGTGGAGAGTGCAGAGAAGGAGATCGGCTTGTGGTTTCAGCCTGAGGAGCTGGTGGATTACAAGAGCTGTGCGCAAAACTGGATCTATGAGTGACAGGAGGGCACCTGCTTTCCTCCCCTCTACTTACCCCTACACACAGGCAAGGGACCAGCAACTCTAGATGTTCCTGGAACTTCCATTGACCTGGAAGGGATGTCTGGGAGCTGCTTCTTCCTGTGCAGTGTTATGTGCCACTGGTTGATTAAAGTGTTTCATCTCCATTACTGGGTCAGCTAGTTACTTTGTGTTGCTGTGTGGCTTTGCATGCCTTACTTCCTCTCAGGCTTCTGGATAACCTGAACTGACAGAATGTAAATGGTATGCAAATTACTTATATTGGCCTCACATACACAGACACTCTTGGTTGTCCTTGAGATTTGAGCCACCATCCTAGGATGAACAGGTAGTTCTTTGCCTATCTTTCTTCTTATCCCTGCACCCCTATTCTCTCTTGGCAGTGAGCCAGTGAGGTATGTCTGTGGAGGGTGTGAAGTCCATAAACTGTGCTGGGAACAGAGGATTCATCAGATATAAAGATGCCAACTCAAGCATGTTAGGTCAGGCTTATAATCCCAACACTCAGGAGACAGAGGTAGGAGGATTATGAGTTCCAGGCCAGCCTGGACTACAGAGTGAAGCCTTGTCAAAACAAAACAGCTGGGTGTGGTGGAGCAGGCCCTTTAGTTGTAGCACTCAGGAGGCAGAGGCACTTAGATCTCTGAGTTCAAGTTCAGTGTAGTCTACATACTGAGACCCTGTCTCAAAACAAGAACCCCCCCCCCCATCCCCAGACTGGGGATATAGCATAGTTGGTAGAAAGAGTGCTTGCCTAATACACATGAGGCTTTGGGTTCTCTCCATCAATACATAGCTGGGCATGGAAACACTGTAATCCCAGCACTCAGGAGAGAGGATCACAAGTTCAAAGTTATCCTCAGCTTTATAGTTTGAGACCAGCCTGGGCTTTTCAAGAATTTACCTTAAAAAATAAAAAAAAAAGTGAAAAATGAAAGATGCTCATCTTGGTCAAGAGGCTCTCAGAGGGGATGGGGAATTGTAGGTGGATTTTGGTGTAGCTTTAGTACCAGTACTCGGGAGGTGCATCTTTATGAGTTGGAGGCCAGCCTGGACTACAGAATGAGTTTCAGGACAGCCAGGGCTACACAGAGAAACCCTGTCTTGAAAAACCAAAAAGAAAGAGGGAATTGTGAGAAGTTGTAGCTATCCTCAAATAAGAAAAGCAATATCTTCTGTAAGCCTGGGATCATCAGTTGGTGTCGTATGAAGTAGTGACTACTATTATAGGGTAGGGAGGTATGTGACCTCACTAAGAGGTAAATGGTAGATAGATATTGTAGTTGATCTTTTTACTCTTTGGTTCTCTGGTAGCCTACCACCCAGCTCCCAAATAAATGACATTTTTTCTTATAAATGCCCAGCCTTAGCTTGGCTTGTTTCTGGCAGCTTTTCTTAAATTATCCCATCTATCTTTTGCCTCTGGGCTTTTACCTTCTCTATTTCTGTATACCTTTTTTTTTTTTTACTTCTTACTTTGTGTCTTGCTGAGTAGCTGGGTGGCTGGCCCCTCAAGTTCTCTTCCTTCTCTTGCTCCTAGATCTCCTCCCAGATTTTTCCTCCTATTTATTCTTTCTGTCTGCCAGCCCACCACATTCTATCTCCTGCCTAGCTATTGGCAGTTCAGCTCTTTTTTTAGACCAATCAGGTGTTTTAACCAGGCTAAAGTAACACAGCTTCACAGAGTTAAACAAATGTAACATAAAAGAATGAAACACATCTTTGAGTTATTAAACAAATGTCCCACAGCATAAATGAATGTAACACATCTTGAAATAATGCAACAGATACATCCAGTAAAATTGCCAGATTCTGAGGACAGTTGACATTTGATAACTCCAAAACCAGAGTTCATGCCTATAATCCTAGCATTTAGGAAGAAGAGGCAGGAGGATTGTAGCAAGCTGGAGGACAAACTGGTGTAGTTCAGCCAAGACTATGCAGTGAGATTTATCTCAAAAAACTAACCAGCAGACTGACCAGGCAAATAGTGAAGGAAGTGGCTCTAGAATGGGGGCTGGTGCCAGTCATTGTCAGAGTTCCTAGGCTGATGCTCTGTTAACTGAGGTTTGGGATGGTAATGAGGTGATGAGGCCATTCCTTATTCACGGATTAATCAGTTACAAGTGATCGGTTGGCTAGAGCCATGATGATGATGATGACCTAAGTTTTGAGGTTAGACTCCTTAGACTCCCATGTGAGATGGTGCTGCTGTATTGGTGTCATAGAGAATACAAGAGAAGGGCAAGCTGGTTCCTTCAGAGAAGATGATAATCATTAGAGCTGGGTATGTCCTCTTGGGGGCTAGAGTCATTCCAAAACTGCTTGTTGGGAATCAAAAACGGAAAAAAAAAAAAAAAAAAAAAAAAAAAAAAAGGAAATCTAGGCCAAGGTGCCCAGTACAAAGCCTGTATGAAGGGAATTTAGAGTATAACCATCTTAATGGTCAGAGAGCAGAGATGTTCAGTCTGAGCAGCTCCTTAGCCAGAGGTGATGGAATGGAGTTGGAGGAGGGTTTTAGACATTTTGACTCATCTGGGCTGGTCTCAGTGTTTTGGGCAACACTTTACACCTTCCTGGGGATGTTTTAAGTCCCCAGCTCAATCTCTAATCACACTGGGAGAAGAGGCAGCTGGTTCACAATCTATTTATTATTTCCCTCTGGACACAGAAACAAAGCTGTGGACATCTGGGTGGGGACCTTTAGGTTGCTGGTGGTTTGCAAAGAAGATTGGAGGTCTGCAAGCTGATGGGCCTGGCTTCTCAGAATATACAATCTGTTTGGAATACTGGAGGTTGGTCCTAAAGCCTTGTTTGTGCATGTTACACAAGTGGGCCTACCACAGAGCTCAATTTTCAGAACTCCCCATCCTCATGTAGTTCAGCTGGTCTCTTAATTCCAGGGTTGCTAAGGATGTACCATCATACACCTAATTTATGTGGTACTAAGGGTCAAACCCAGGGCCTTGTATATGTTACGAAAGTCCTAAAAGAACTCCACCTTCAACCTCTCATTATGTATATATTTCTCAAAGATTTACTTACTATTTATTTTGTGTAACCCTGGCCTGGCTGTTCTGGAACTCTAAACCAGGCTGTTCTCACATAAACATGCTTGCCTCTGCCTCCCAAGTGCTATCATTAAAGGCACCTGCAAACCCTGCCTAGGTTTATTTTTAGTTATTTTTTTGAGGCAAGGTTTCTCTGTGTAATAGCCCTAGCTATCCTGGAACTCACTTTGTAGACCAAGCCATGAAAGCACCTGCTACCATGCCATCTTTTATTGTTTTTTAAAATTATGTGTAGGTGTGTGTGTGTGTTGCATGTGGTTATATGCACAAGGGCACTTGGCCTTTGAGGGGCATCAGATTCTCTGGAACTGGAGTTACAGTTGTGAGTTACCTGAAGTGTGTGGGTGCTGGGAACTGAGCAAGTGCTCTTAACTGCTAAACTATCTCTTGAACAGCTCATTTTGTATATTTAGAGACATAGATTAGGCTGACTTAGAATTGTGTAGCAGTAGCTGTCCTTGGACTCCTGATCCTACCTCTACCTGCCAAATGCTAGAGTTACAGGCATCTGTCATTTATCACACCTGTCTTTGCTTCTTTTATTTTGAGATGGGAGTACTGTGTGCTAACTAGACCAGGCAGGCCTCGAATTCTCTCTGAAGTAGAGGCAGGCAGTCAACTTTTGTAAACTCTAGGCTTGCTAGGAGTGGCTCAGGTTGAAGTGGGTGACGCTGGGTGGGTGGTGAGCCCAGTCTAGGTGGGAAGAGGGTGTCTGATGGTCGCTGGAAAGTTAGGTGGGAGATAAACAGCAGGGAAGCAGATCCCGGTGACAAAAGGTGTGGGTTATCTTTGGAACTGGAAAGTCATTATGAGACACAGACATGAACAGATGGCCTTCTGAGGAGGGGTTGAGGACAGACTTGGCTCCTAAGGGAAGGCTAAGAACTCAAAGCAAAGGGGAAGGAATAGAGGGGTTGATTTTCAGAGGTGGGAAGGACTTGGGTTACCCTAGGGCAGGGAGGGTCCAGCTGGGCACTGGGGCCCCAAGGAAGGGTGAATGCAGACATTTCCTTCAGGTATAAAGAATTAATGACCAAGCTGGGTGATGGTGGCTCATGCCTTCAATCCCAGCAAAAGCAGAGAAGCAGAGAGGCGCAGAGGCAGGTGGATCTCTGAGTTCGAGGCCAGCCTGGTCTAAAAAGCCACTTCCAAGACATAGTCCAAAGCTACACAGAGAAACCCTGTCTCGAAAAACAAAACAAAAACAAAAATTCAGGAGCTTGTAAGCAAAATGCAGGAGTAGTTGGTTGGGGAAACAAATCACTTCCTGCCTCTCAGCCCTCAGTAGCCTTGCAAGGCGAGGGCGGGCACCGCGGGCCGCTGGGCGGGGACAGAGACGACTCGCAGATCAAACTGGCTGAGCGTCCCGGGTTGGGCAGCGGGTCCTCCGGGGTGTGGCGTCCCTCGTCCCGCCTTGCGCCCCTCCTCCTTTGCCCCGAGCCGGCCGGTGGTCGCTCTGGTCTCTACTCCCATCGCTCATCGCAGACACCGGAGGACCAGCCGACTTTCGGTAAGGCTGGAATGCACTTTCCACCCCAACATCACCCCACCTCAGGCTACCATGGTCCCCTTCCTGGGCTTCCCGGGTGGGGAAGAAGTACCCGGAAAGCCACGTGTCCTCCGCAGCGGCGGGGGGAACCCACGTGGCCTTCTGGGCCGGCTTGGTTCGGCCGGGCCTCTTCGACTGCACTTCTTGCCCCAGCAGGACTATGGCCAACCTCGAGCGTACCTTCATTGCCATCAAGCCAGATGGCGTGCAGCGCGGCCTGGTGGGCGAGATCATCAAGCGCTTCGAGCAGAAGGGGTTCCGCCTGGTGGCCATGAAGTTCCTTCGGGTAACCTGCCCCTAGCCCCCTACTCTTCTGTTGTTGGGTCCCGGATGTTTAGCCCTCCCGTCGTGGTTTGCCCAGGTCGCCTCTTGGAGTTGGAGTCAGGCTTCTTGGCTGATTTTGCTTCCAGGAGAATCCTTTTGACCTCCACACCTCAATAGACGTTGGTGGCCGGCTGGCTGGCCTCTTCCCAGACCCGGGAGGATAGACGCCCTTGGGAAGGTTAAGTGGAGGTAACGTGACTCAGGCCTGGCTTCCCTCCCGCTGAGCGTCCTGGATCTGCCTAGGTCCTGTCCACCTTGCAAAGGGCCTCTACTCTTGTGAGTCTCCTGGGGCAGCAAGGAGTGGAGGCAGCCCCTGTCCCACACCGTATGGAATGGGTGGGTAGGGTCTTGCAATCTTTTGGTGCTTTAGGGGAAACTTTGGGATCACAGAAGTGTTAAGGCTTCATCCCTCCATGGAGTTGAAGGTGTAGTTCATTTGTATGGTGCTTAGCATACATGAGGGCTCCAGTTGGATCCCCAGCAGTAGGCCGCGGTGGCACATACTGTAATCTCAGATGTAATCTCAGAGGATCAGATGTTCAGGGTGACCCTTGGCTAACACACCTGGAGTTTAAGGGAAGCCTGGGCTCCGTGAGACCCAGATTAAAATAATGGAAGAGGAGGGAGAAGGAAGGAGGAAGAGGAGAAGGAAGAAAGAAGGAAGAAGAAGAAAAGGGTTACTTTTTCCCTCATGTTTTCGAAGCAGGGGTTCTATCTGTATAACCCTGGTTGACGTGGACCGGTCTCTGTAGACCAGGTTGATCTCGAGCTCACAGAGATCCTCCTGCCTCTGTTTATCAAGTGCTGGGATAAAAGCATGTACCACCACTGCCCTGCTAAAAGATTACTTTTTAACAAAGGCCATCAGTTTAGTTTTTGGGGCTGGAGAGAAGGCTCAGTGGTTAAAACTTTACTCTTTTGGAGGATGGGTTCAATTTCCATCATTCACATGATGCAAGTCCAATTTCAGGGGATCTGGCTTACAACCATCTCTAACCAGTTCCAGGGGACTGGTTCTAGCCTTCTAGCCTTCTTATCTGGAATGTTTAAAAGGTTTACTTGACCAGGGGAACCTGAGGTGACCTATTATCTGGTACATTCAGCCAACATTTCACTTTTTAAATCTCATTTCAAACCACTTTAGTGTTACATATCCTTAACAGCGTTGATGTCTGTGTGTAGCCATGGCTGTTGTTCTGTAGACCAGGCTGGCCTTCAACTCACAGAGATCTGCCTGCCTATTCCAACCAAGGGCAAGGATTAAAGGCATGAGCTATCATGCATAGTTCATTGTACCAATACTTGATCTTCTTATCTAGTGTGTGAATGTGCTTTGGTTCATCTTGTTTGAGACAGTTGTGTTCATTGTTGCATGTTCCAAGCTAGCTGGCTGATGAACTTCCAGGGCATCTCCTGTTTTTACCTCTCATCTCTGGGTGGGAGGTTCTGGGGATTCAAACTGCGTTCTACAAGCCTGCACTTTATCCTCACATGCTTCCTCATGGAATCATCCTCCTTTTAAAAACTGATGCTGAAGAGTGAACACAAGGTCTTTCATGTGCTAGGCAAGCATGATACCACTAGCTACATTCCCAGATCAAGGATATCACTTTTCTGGGGGGGGGGGCAGTGGTAGTGGTTTGAGACAGGGCTTCTCTGTATTGCTTTGGAGCCTGTCTTGGAACTAGCCCTGTAGACTAGGATGGCCTCGAATTCAGAGATTCACCTGCCTCTACCTCTGCTGGTATTAAAGGCGTGCAGCACTACTGCCTGGCCACCAAAATAGTTTTTCTTTTTGTTTTTCTCTGCCATAATGGTGTCAGTTTCATAGGATGGATCCTTTTGACTGTACTGAAATCCTAAACTTGGAATTAAGGACCTGCTGTGTGGGATGTGGTTAATCAAAGCCTTTCTAGTCTGTTCCCTAATGGGATGCTCTGTCTGCCAGGCTTCTGAAGAGCACCTGAAGCTGCACTACATTGACCTCAAAGACCGTCCTTTCTTCCCGGGATTGGTGAAGTACATGAACTCGGGGCCTGTGGTGGCCATGGTGAGTGTTTGTGACAGACTAATGGGGGAATTACTCTGTCCTCTCTCTTTTTCGGACTGGCTTTTGCTATGTGGCCCAGGCTCATCCAGAACTCTTGAGTACTAGGGTTATAGATAGGAAGGAGTTAGTTAACTAGGTGTTTGGGAAGGGAAATGAAAGGAAATCAGATTTTGAAAGTCTCTGGACTGGACAGAGTTCAGTGGTTAAGAGCTTATGATGTTCCTGAAAATGTCTGTAGGTAGGTTCCCAGCACCCACACAAGCTGCCTTGTACCACCTGTAACTCCAGCTCCAGGGATCTGATGCCTCTGGCCTCCATAGGCACCAGTATTCACATGTGCATGTTTGTATACACGCATAACTAAAGATAAAAGGAGCCAGGTGGTGGTAGCACATGCTTTCAATCCCAGCACTTGGGAGGCAGAGGCAGGTGGCTCTCTGTGAGTTCAAGGACAACCTGATCTACAGTTTTCTAGGACAGCCAGGGTTACATGGAGAAACCTGGTTTCAAACAAATAAATGAAAAGACCTTAAGGCAAGTCTCTAGGTTCTCAAAGAAGCACTATGTCTGACAAGTACTTTTGACTGCAATGCTACTTTCCTAGACCTAGAAAAGTATTTGTAGGTATGTAGTCCATAATGCGAAAGTTCTCTGGTCCTGCACTACAGCCCTGCAGTGTCTTCTGGGTGGCTTTGATGTCCCCTGGGGACATAATAGTGTAAGGAAAAGGCAACGAAATTATCTAAGAGTTCTTCCATTTCCTAGACTTGTCCTTGCCTTCTTTCCCTTGACGTACATTCTCCTTTACGATTAACCCTTGCCATCTCTTTCCCAAGGAGGCCCTTCCCACTGATCACTGATCTTTCCCCAGACTTTGTCCTCTCTTTGTTAAATGAATTTAAAACATAGGCTCTTGCTCTCTGTTGGGGTTATCTGATGGCCACAATGCCATAAATCAGAGTCCTTAATGGTTCTGTCATAGTAATTGACTTTTCTTCTGTCAAGGTCTGGGAGGGGCTCAATGTGGTAAAGACAGGTCGAATGATGCTGGGAGAGACCAATCCAGCTGATTCTAAGCCAGGCACCATTCGAGGGGATTTTTGCATTCAGGTTGGCAGGTAAGTGTATGTGCTGTGTGTGTGAAGGGAAGTAATAACTTTTAGAATTTTTTTTTTTTTTTTTTTTTTTTTTCCCAAGACAGGGTTTCTCTGTGTAACAGTCCTGGCTATACTAAAATTCACTTTGTAGACCTGGCTGGCCTTGATTGAACTCATAGAGGTGTACCTGCCTGTGTCTCCCAAGTGCTAGGATTAAAGGCATGTGCTATCACCACCAGGCATAATAACACTTAACTCTTAATGGAGTATATATCCTTTGGAGCATATCTCAAGTTTAGGAAAACCTTAACTTTTAAGGTAGAAATTATCACTAAACACTTTCATGAATGATTGTTTAAAAATTATAATTAAGACCAAGAGCTGTATGTGATAGTTCTTATGTGGGGAAAAAAGGGTTTTAACCTCAACCAGATATGGCACTGCATGTAAGGATGGGAAACCTAACCGTTTATGATTCCTTGTACCTAAAATTTGTAGATTCAGAAAGAATAAAAGGATTATTACTAGCAAGCATGGATGGCATGGTTTGGTTTGCAAGTCACTAAGAAAATACATGCCAGGTATGGTGGTGCACAACTTCATTCCAATTTGGGAGGCAGAAGCAGGCAGATCTCTAAGTTTGAGGCCAAGGAGTTCAAGGACAGCTAGGGCTACACAGAGAAACCAACCAACCAACTAACCAAAAAGAGAATTTCCAGCCCATGCAAATCAGATATGGTGGCACATGCTGTAATTCCAATATTTGGGAGGTGGAGGCAGGAAGATCAGAAAGTTCAAAGTCATTTCTAGCTTTATTTGAGACTCACCTGTCACCCTCCAAATTAGGACTGGTTTTGATTTGGAGGTTGTCCACTTCTATTTTTCAGTAATTTATTAAGAAGGACCTTTTCTTTGGCAGTAGTAACAATCTTGGGTTATAAATACTCTTGAAGGGAAGATTTGGAAGTTAACTAAGGCGTTTTTGTCTTAACACCTTCATAACTTAAAAGATTTTTTTGGAGTGTTTTGTTTGCATGTATCATGTGTGTGCCCTGCGTCTAGAGGTCAGAAGAGATTAGGAGATGTGTTGGAACTGAGTTTGACGTGGTTGCAAGCCACCATGTGGACTCCAACCAGGGTCCTCTGCAAGAGCAACAAGTGCTCTTACTGGATTTTAGCTAAATGTTTTGTTATGTTGAAGATTCAATGTAGGGGCCTCATACATTCTAGACTAGCATCCTCAGTCCTACAGTTGGGTTTTGGGATACTCAGGTGGGCCTTTGATTGAAAAGGTCTGCAGTGTCTGCCCTTTGGACTCTGGCACTTAAAACACTAACAAATGAGCTTTCTATCTGTCTGTCTTCCTTTCTTTTTTTTTTTTAGGAACATCATTCATGGTAGTGATTCAGTGCAAAGTGCAGAGAAAGAGATCAATCTATGGTTTAAGCCTGAAGAACTGATTGACTACAAGCCTTGTGCTCATGACTGGGTATATGAGTAGAGGTGGATATCTGGGTCCTTTTCAGCATTATTGATGGATCCCTGAACACAGCTCTTCATTCCAAAGAATGAATGGATCATCTTTTCTAAAACAACAAAGACTAGAATAAATAAATCAATCAAAACAAAACACTTTTGGAAGTGGATGCAGTGTCCTGTGCTCATTTGCTAGACTTGATTTTTGTCCCATGACTATGATGGCATTTACTAT
This sequence comes from Phodopus roborovskii, assembly GCF_943737965.1. Lineage (NCBI taxonomy): Eukaryota > Metazoa > Chordata > Mammalia > Rodentia > Cricetidae > Phodopus > Phodopus roborovskii. The sequence goes on along the minus strand of NW_026125052.1, from coordinate 9,858,401 downwards.
GAAGAATAATCTGAATCTTCTCAGAAACAAGCTAGAGGTCAAAATACTTATGAGGGACGGTACTAGGGGAGAGTCAAAGTGTGACACTGGCACTTTAAGGAAATAAACAACCCCAATTGCACTAGCTGATAGATGTGCCTTTCTACAAAACTGGTGTGTGAAAACATGGTAACATCGAAACAAAGCCAAGTAGGCCAGATTTATGTCTTTGTTGTTTAAAGAGCAATTAATGCAGTTCCCAGCCTGAAGCTTGTACAACTGTTCTGCAGCCTTATTCCCTCTCATCAATGACTGAATGTGTCTATTGTCTCTAAATGTTTTGTCTACATGCATGTGTGGGTCTGTTGTACAGAGGTCAGAAGGTCTGATTGCCTGGAACTAGATTTATACTTGTTGGAAGCTGCCACGTGGGTGTTAGGTATTGAACCTAGGTCTTCTGACCATTTCTTCCCTTAACACGTTCCCCTGTGATAGGATGCCTATGCACTGGTGTGGGTGACCTCAAGCTGGAGTGGTTCAGAGTTGCCCACTTTGGGTACTGGGAGCCAAACTTGGGTTCTTTGGGAAAGTAGTGTGTTTTTAACTGCTGAAGCATCTCTCCAGGCCCCCGAGGTAAGAGATTTTTGGTATTTTAGGCTTACCCATCACCATCACCATGGGGTACTTAGCATATTCTTGGGAGGCTGTATTTCTGTCTCTCAAACAAGTGCCTGTTGAATATTTTGAAACTGATAAACTGGGCTTGGTGGCTCACATTTGTAGTTCTGTCACTGAGGTAGGAGGGTTGTGAGTTTTGAGACCAATCTGGGGTACCTAAGACCATATCTTAAAATAAAAGTTGGTGGAAACTGTCACTCCTAGCTAAGACAATGAGTTCTTCCATGTAGCCATGGCTACCCTGAACTAGCTCTGTAGAACCAGACCCAGATGTCTGGAACTCAGAGATCATCTGCATCTGCCTTGTAGGTGCTGGGATTAAAGAAAGGTGTGCTCCATCACTACCTGGCTGTTTTTTTTTTTTTTTTGTTTTGTATACTGAATACTGACACTGATGTAACACATGACCTTGTCTCTGCCTGTCTGCATACAGCTCCTAAACTAATTCCTCTGATAAAAAGTGTCTGTATGTTGAGATGATGAAGCTCCAGGAAACCCCAAAAGGAGGGTGACAGGAACTAAAGGTTGACCTGTCACCAGTGGCCAAACATATGACCAATTATGTCTAGGTAATGACATCCAGAGAAGTCCAAAGGACAGCATTTGGCTGGTATTCACATTATTCCTGTCTGTGTGCTTACCCTTTGTCTTTTGTGATATTAGGGAATCAAATCCATTACCTTTTTACAGTGTCAGCCACCTTTTTCTTAAAAAAAAAAAACAAAAAACAAAAAACAAAAAAAGCTGTATTTATTGTGTGAAGGCACACACGTTGATATTGATATATATCTTGCAGGAGTGGAACCAGAGGACAGCTTTTTCAACTGTTTTCTCCTTTCACAATGGGGATCTTGGGGACTGAACTCAGGTTGTTAGGCTAGGTGGCAATTGCCTTTACCTGCTGAGCCAGCTTGCCAAGATACCCAGGTGGTATCTACTAGAATTCTACTTGGTGTGGGGGGAAAAAACTCCACACATCTGATTCAAATGGGGCTGGGGAATGTCTCTGGTAAAATACTTGCTAGTGTACCTGAGGCCTGGGGAGGGATTGACAGCCTTGGCACAAACACAACTACCCAGAGTATGGACTCCAAAGCACAATGTTCTAAACTTCCCCACAAGTGACACACACCTTTGCTCTTGCTCTGGCTGTGGCCCTTTTCCTGCTTAGCCATGTAATTTCAGCTCAAATACAGCTGAGGACAGTTGGATAGCAGGAAGTTCCTCCTCACAGTACCCTTTTCCTTTATTTTGTGACTATCCTTTGAGGCCATCTTGGGCAGTTCAGATGTGTCCCATTGTCAACTGTTTATGCTCCCTAATGGAGAGGTGGTGAGGGTTACTATCTGGCCCTGAGTACACAGCCATTCAACCACCTACTATATAACTGCTTAATCGCACGTGGCCTCAGGGAGAGGTTAGAATGTACAGGGTAAGCCTGACTAGTTAAATTCTCAGATCCCACAGTGAAAAGAATGATTGATCACTCACACCCACACCCACCCACACCCACACCCACACCCACCCACCCACCCACCCACCCACCCACCCTCAGGAGCCATGCACAAGGGGCTTGCTGCTGTATCTGACCACCTCAGTCCCACACCAGGACTCATCTGTGGAAGGAGAGAACTGACTTCTGCAAGTTGTCTGAGCTCATGTGCACCACGGCACATCCACCCACACTCCCTAATAAACAAGCATTAAGAAACTGATAAAGCTTAACTTTAACATTTTATTTTGTGTAAAAAAGGGCAAATTTAGTGAATTATTTTCATCTTGTACACAAAGTTATAATTTTAATGCTTTTCACATCCATGCTGAAAATTTGCATTTTGGTAAAAATGAAAGGAACATAAATTTCTCTGAAGGGATTTTTCACGACATTATATACACTTCAAGAGAAAGCTTCAAACGCTTCCTCAATGATCACAAGTTACCAGAAAATAAAAGGTTGAATTTGTCCAGATATTGATCTATATATCAAACACAGAAATGATGTAAAAACCTTATGTACTTTACTTTGGCCTCTGTCCTTGAAAGGTTTGTCCAGGGACAGATGCATCTTTATTTATTTATTTATTTGTTTTTTTTTTTGTATAAATGACTGTGGCTTTATTTAAAATATGAAAATCAAAGGAAGATACCCAGTTTAATCACAGTATTTTTAAAATCCCTCCCCAATATTAAAGGATCATTACCAAATATATAGCACCATAATACAAATATTGATGGGTGAGGGTATTCACATCACACAAAATTAACAATAATAAAAACAAACAAACACTGAAAACCCGTGTTAGTATCCGCAGAATAAGAAGTTGATAACAGCTTTAGCTTTCCTCATACACAGCAAGGAAAAGGTTAGATAGAAAGTTTAACTACTAAAAAGTTCCCAGGCTCCTAACAGGAAAACAGAAACAAACCCAAGGTCAGCAGTACATTTTAAACTGTAAAAGAGAAAGGGGCTACTGAGTTATTTGACGACAGTAATTATGGCTACGATGGAAGCCTCCTCTGGTTAACTTTCTGTGTTAGCAGCAGGAGTGAGGGTCGTAACAAAGAAGAGGGCTTCAGGTTGTGTTCAGACTCTTTAACAAGTCCTTACCAACCCTTCACTGTTGGTGAACATAAACACGTTATAAATGTAGGCGGGGAATTTTAAACATGCCAAGCCTGGTTTTGGTGTATAATTGGAAGCTTGTAAAACCTGGCTACAAATGAGCATTTCACAGAACTAATTACCAGGACTGGCTGGCATGAAATCACATCCTTCCTGGCTTACAGTTCATTCCCTGGAGAGCTCCTACACCTAAGGTATGAAGAAAGCACTCCACACAACAGGCTTCTTGTGCTGGTACCATGGAAGCACAGTCCTGGGTTTAATCCGCTGAGCCTGAGAATAAAGACTGCTATAACCTTTGCTTTGGACCTCTTCTAGGCTTGAAGCTCCTGGGAAGATCCTTCAAAGTCAAAGATTTGGGAAGTTTGAGGATGTCACATTTACAGTAGGTCCCTCTCAGCAATGTTGTTTAAGATAAATATCCAGTAATTTTACAGCTGAATTCACATATATTTGACACAAGATTCAACTTGCATTGATGTGATCTACATTTAGCCCCCAGAGTCAGTATTAAGAAATGGTGACATGCGATTCCATACATTTTTACACTATAAAGTAACACATTTTACTTCCAGTAGCTACTACAAAACCTTATGTTATTAACCCCTCTTGCATAGAATGAGGTAAACCTGTGCGTATTACCAATGCTATTATTCCCAAAAGTAGAGCAATATTTTAGAAAATAAATTGCTGGTTTTTAATGTTCTATGCATTTAAAAGTCAAACAAAAATCTTACCTAAAATGTCTCCTGGGGCTTTCCATTAGCGTTTTTTAAAGCATTCCATAGGCTGAAGGGCTGCAGAGGTTAATCATTTTGATTAATTTCTCATTAGCCCTGCCTATTTTTCCAGAGGAGATGGGCAGTATTACCACTCTGAAGAGGCCAGGCTCAGACCCAGAAGCACTTCTAGAACAGATGCAATGAATTCCTGAGAGTTTAGTTTATGAACCTCACTGGTAAATTCTAGAGCTCTCATTCAGTCACAACTCGGTAGAAGGGTAGAAAATGCAGAGAGCAAACTTTTCACCAATTTACCCTTTCATCCTATTTTTTAAAGGAAGCCATATGAGTTTTAAAATAGGGAATGTTTAAAATGGTCCAAATCAGTTATTGTTAAAATAAATTGACTACAGTTAAAGGCGACTCATAATGTGTGTGTGTGTATATATATGGAATTTTAAGAAAATTCAGCTTTCTTTCAAATCAGTTTCTAACAAATCCAGGGAAGTTAAAAGTGGAGCTGGAATGATTCTGAAATCTAAAGTTATTCTGGTTAACAATTTTCCATCTGATTCCCTTGGTAATATAGAACATCTGTTTTCAGGTGTGGTTACATTACATTAAGTTGCTCTCTCTCAGATGGAGGGAAATGGCAGGCAGAGGTTTGATAAGAACATCCTTTTATGGGATAAAGAATGCTCTCTAGCAAGGAAAATAGAATAAACTTAGGAAAATATTCATTTCCCCCAACCCTTATGTAGACTGAGATCCTGTATATCTTGTCAACCATTCCAGTTTAACACATTAGTGTTAGAAAAGTTACCATTTTTATGTGAAGGAGAGCATATAAAAGTATCCAGAGTTCTCCTAGTTTCATATACAACTCCAAATAAATTTTAGCAGAATGAAAAAATTTCTGTACAAACATTTAAATGGGCTGCAATAAAATGTCAGCGAGCACAATTAATGACCCCTTCCGTGATCTACATGGTGATGAGCCCTCTGTGAGGGGTTCAGTTGCATATTTCTGCAGCAAAGGAAGCTGGAGATGTGACTGGCCTAACTCTAAAATCCAAAAATCTCCCAACAGGTACCAAGAAGGTTCATTTGTAATGACAGTTCATTTGCATTTACAGCTATGTCCTTCTTAATCATTTCCTTCAATCCTGCTACCTAAACTTTAATCTTACCAAAAAAGTTAGAATTTCAGTTCTTGTTAACAATGCACATAAATCCAAACTTGGAAAATATTACAAAATTCTTTCAAAAGCTTCAAATACAACACAAAAATCGTCCATCTTTATAAATTGAAAAATTCCCCCCCCACCAAAATAGTTTCCCCCCACCTGAAAAATCTGGAACTGAACTTTTCTGTGTTTAGCAAAATGTCCCAGTAGAATAGCCCATTGTACAGCTGGATGACTACAAATCTGTCCTGTAAAACAGTCCCTCCCACCCCTAGTTTCTGAGCCACCTCATGGCTCTTGTTTGATGTAGAAGGTGGCAGAGCCATTGCTTTCTTGGTCAGATGCTCCTTGGAGGAAGCTATAATCCTCTCCATCTAGCAGCTCCTCCTTCAGCTGCGATGTGGTCACTGTATGAGACAGAAATGCACGGGATGTTACCAAGTCTTCTGGAGTGCCCTGGTTGTTCATCTTCATGTTCTATCAATTTTACAGCTAAGAAGACGTCATTTCTTCAATACCTATAAAGATGAAATCATGGAAGGCTAGGTGGAACTCAAGGGTAGAATGTTTGCCTAGCATGCGTGAGGTGATAGACTTGACCCCAGCTCTGCAAAACAGACAATGATAATGTCTTAAAAATACTAACTTTGTGTGTGGTTCTAGGGTCTTACATATGTGTATGTTAGGCAAATACTCTACCATTGGGCTACACCTCTCAATCCTAATTTTAATTTTAAAGTATATAGTCAATTAAATGTTTAGGAAAAGAACAATGATGCACACTGGATACTACACTGAATAATCTTCAATAGAATGATGAGTAACAGTGTTCACTAATTCAACTAAAATAACTGAAATTCTTACTATTAAATATTCACTTTTATGTCAATGCCTATAGAAACTAACATGTTTCTTATACATTTGGAGATATAATACTCAACATGACAGTTATGACAGTGTCTGTTTATGTAGATCAAGATGGCCTTAAATTTGTGATATTCTTGCCTCAACCTCCAAAGGCTGGGATTGTAGATATACATTGCCACATCCAGCTAACATTTCTTCAGGCAACTCAGTTCTGATAAATCTGAGGTCTCTAATTATGGCTCCCTCCTCTTACCTGAACCCTATGTTTATTTTTCTTTTCTTCCTTTTTTTTTTTTTTGAGACAAGAGCTCATGTAGCCCAGGCTAGCTTCCTGTTTCAGCCTACAAGTGCTGAGATTACAGGTGTGAGCTACCACAGTAAACTGCTTTTAATCTTTTAATATATCTAAATATGAAATTAGCTTTATTATATGTATGTACTAGAAAAATACAGCATACAGTACATATGATTGATTTCTCTATATACACAGACCACACATGCGTGTGTAGTTTAGTACTATCTATGGTTTGAGGTATCCAAGGTGGGGCTTTAGAACGTACATTTGAATGAAGGGTGCCTGCATGTGGAATATAAACCTGCTTACAACAAAACCCCTTGTATTTCCTTTCTTCCTTCTGTCCCTCATTCCTCGTGCTGGAAATTGATTCTAGGGCTTTGGGCATATTAGGCAAATGCTCTACCTCATGGGCTAAAACCTCCACCCCAAGCCCCCTTTTAAAGTTTGAGACAGGGTCTTTGCTAGGATACCAGACTAGATGAGAATTTGTGATCTTCCTGCCTAGCCTCACAAGTGCTAGGATTACAATTATGTGACGTTACCACACCTAGCATTTTATTTTTTCATGGTGCTAGAGACTTAATTTGTTTTTTGTTTTTTTTTTTTTTTGTATGCTAGGTCAGTACTCTACCATTGGACTACACGTCTACACTCTGTACTATTTTAGTTGATGAAGATTTCTTTAAAAATTAATGATGCCTCTTCTAGTCCAAGTGTGTTGACTCACACCAATAGTCCTAGCAGTCTTGAGGCTGAATGAAGCAAGAGGATCTTGAGTTTGAGGCACAGACTACATACTATATAACAAGACCAACAGACAAATACAAAAACTCATCCTTACTTAGGACATCTTTTAAAATATTTATCTGTATTTTTGGAACTTCCTATGTAGGTGGACTAGACTAGACTTGAACTCACAAAGATCCAAATCCTGAGTGCTCAGATTAAAGGCATGCACCATCAGCCAGCACTTCTGACATCTTTTACTAATTTTAAGGAATAATGTTTTGAGATTACAATTCATCTTTCTTTGGTTCCTATTTTGGTATCGATGGTGAAAGACTTAATAGCCCAAAGACAAAAAAGTGAATATACTGTGTACAGTAAGAGCAGAAGAAATAACACATTGTTGAAAGGCAAAGAATGTGCAACTATATAGTTCTTCCTTTGCTTAATAAAAATGTGTTCTAATGAATAGTAGAAAATATGCAATAGTTATCTTTCAAGATCTAACCAACATGCATTAAGTATTAAGAGACATTTTAGTACTATCACAAGGATAAACATGGAAACAAAACCCACATTTCATTAAAGGTGCAGTACCCACAATAAAAGGTTGAACTTTATCTTGTTATACGATGATTAGATGGCTAAATGAATGGGAATTACCATGCTTCAAGATCAAAGATGTTTCACTCAAACAGATGTGTTTTATGTAAGAAAGAAAAGCTGAGGATCTAAAGCATATCCTAAAGCTGTATTCATTTGTACTCAAAACAACTATCTGGGGTAGAATCATGTTAAAATATGGAAATGATGTACTTCAAAATCACTAAAGATAAAGGTGAATCATTCATCACTCAGGTATGAAATGTTTTAATGCAAACTTTCACTATCATGGAAACTAAAATAAAACCTGCCTGGGATAATCCTTTCTTCCTAGTCTTTATTCTCAACTAATGATGGATGAATCCAATAGATCAAGTGGCTCAATGTTACATTTTTATACCAACTCTGCTTTTAAAAGGAATTCACTTTAGTGACACTAACCACCAACAGTTCACAAAAGTAACAAATGGAAGTGACATTTCATAGATACAAAGCCAATAATAATACATTCTCCAAACAGCTAATACGGATTTTCAGACTTGAAGGTAGGAGTACAGTTTCCACATCGTTTCACTGAGACCACACCACAGCCCACAGGACATGCCCCAGAGCTCAGAAGAAGATAGGCACTAAAGTTAGAAGCCATGAGGTTTTCCCTGTAGCATCTCACAAGTTCAGCTTGTGAATCAGAACCTCTACCAAAACATACACTTCCAAAATTAGTCTGTTTAAAGAAAATGCTCTGAAGAGCTAATACACATTTAAAAAGGCAAGAACATTCATATTTAATCATGTAAAATACTGCTTCGTAAGTAGCATGTATGAAAAGAGAAAAGTTAACAATGAACTGGAATGCTCTTATTTTTTAGAGGTTGATACATTAGAAGAATAGCTAACACTGTTAGGTTTTTTTTTCTTCCTTTTTTTCTTTTTTGGGGTACTTGAGAGACAGAGGCAGACTGTTTTGGAGACAGAGACTCTCTCAGGAGGTTGCCTGGAATCCACAATCTTACTGCTGGGTTTACAGGTCTTACACCATGCCTGGCAAAGCAGATTAAACCTGGGATTTGTAATCCTAATCTGCTCTTCATATAAAATGAAGCATGGAACTCTCCCTTGATGTAAGGCTACCATAGTGATCATCAGAAAAACTGACTGGTGAAAAGCTCAAGATGACTGCACAGAGCTGTGAGAGCTAAGGAGTACACCTTAAATTGAAGAGAGAGAGAGAAAAAAAAAATGACTGATAATGTCAGGTACAAACATCCTGGCAAGCAGAAAAGGGAACAAGGTACTAAGTTTCATGTATGTTTTCAAACTACAAAGCCATTTAGGAAATGCTGATCAGTTAAAGTAAGTCAATTGAAAAGCAATCCTTAAACTGTGGAAGGATATATGTTAATAAAACATGCCCTCTAGCTTTGAAGCTCCAAGATCAATACTCTTATCTAAAAGAAGCTTTGTTCTCAGCAACTACAAGGGGCAAAACCTTGAGCAGTTTTCCTTGACTGTACGACAGACCCTGACCTAACCAACTAACACCAAGAAATGTCACTCACTTAATTACTGTGCACACCAAAACATAGAATTATGGCAAAAAAATTCAATCTAATTCAGCACCATGATATACAGTTAATAATATGTTTCAAGTCTGTGATGATATTCAGCTAAGATTTACTACTACAACTAAAATTACTTGAACTCAATACACATTTTTCCAAGAATGAGCCACTACGGAATGTTATAGAGAATGTCTCACTTTTAGGTCTGATTAACCAGAATAGTTCTTCAGGATGGCTCTCTCCCTCAAGTTAAGTCACACGGAAGTCTACAATGTAATATGTTAGCTATTTTAATTAAAGCATGAAATATTGGAAGTTGCCTTATAATTCTAAAAGCTAAAATGACAGCTTTCACAGATGCTCTGTAAGGAAAGCAAAAACTCCTTTCCTGATGACTTAGTGAAATGACTACCAAGAACCAGTGAAAATGGACATTTTAGTTAAAAAAAAAAAAAAAAAAAAAAAGGAAAAAGAAAACTTTGATGAGTCAGCACTGTCACGCCAGACCATGCTTTGTCTCCCACCACCCTGCCCAGCACCTGACCCTCTGTAGTACCTGTGGTGCTGCCGTGACTAGTTACCTGTTTTGAGGCTGGGCCTGAACTCTCGGCTAGTGCTGGGAGGTGGGAAGGCCTCCAGGGCTGTCTGTGCTGGCAGGGTTCGATATGGAGGAGGAGTCAACTCTTCGTCCCCAGAGAAGCTCCTCCGCACCCCGCCTGTCATGGGCAGGCTCGACAAACTGACAGGCTTCTTCCCAACTGGCATCTTCCTCTCTAAACATCAAGTCAGACTGAAGTAAGCTTTGACTTAGGTGTGTGGTAAAAAAAAGTGCATCGTATTACTAGGGAGGCTCGGTTGCTATAGGACACTGCAGTCAATTGACTGTGTGAAGTTAAAGCAACTTCTGTAAATGAGTATGAGAGAGTGTGTGTGTTGTGTCCATATGAACTGCATATGACATGCTGGGGGGCAGGTTGCTTCTGGAATCTCAGGTTTGACAATCCAGGTCTTTACTCTCAAGCTTAAAAATGAATAAGGCAAAACAACTATAAGTTAGTGAGGACAACTAACTGCTGGGTTACTTTCATTCAAGAAAACTCAGCTTGAATACTGGGTAAAAAGCCAATGGAAGGAGAAGTCCTTTACTTTCTTGTAGTAGTGCTGTAGACCAGCAGGCTCTCATGCACACTAGCAAGTGCTACAGTGATCTGCACACTGATCCCAAGAGAAAGTCTCTGAGCATATCTTTTAAGGCTGCATTTCCTTAGCTACAGAAGCCTAATTATGGCCCTTCAGGTGAGAAATCAAACAAACTAGCATCATATGTCTTGAATGGGTAGCACAATCTCATTGCTATATAGAGTGCTCTCCTAAGTTTTTGTCTGCAGTACATTCAGACAGCATTTGTAATCCTGACCCAGAAAAGTACTTCTAAAACTCAAAGTGCATTACATATTGGTTACAAGTTCTTAATCTCACATATTAGGACAAGATCTCAGGCAACCCAGCTTGGTTTTTAACTTACTATGTAGATAAGGCTGGCCTTAAACTTCTGATCATCTTGCCACCATTTCCCAAGTGCTGGAAGTGCAAGTGTGCACCACTGTGCTCAGCTTTCCTTAATAATTATTAGTTTTCAAGGCAAAGTCTCTTATAGACTAGGTTAGCCTTAATTTCATTAGATAGCTGAGGATGAACTTGAGGTTCTGATCTTTCTGTTCCTACTTCCTATGTGCTAAGGTTAAAGGCATGTAACACTTTTAGTTATAGGTTCATAAACAAACTACATTCCAGAACTCACAAAATGCTTTTACCAAACTAAAATATCCTTTAAACTTTGCAAATACTGAACTGCCAGGCATAGTGCAATAAGAGTACAAAATGAAAGATAGTCTTATCTCTATAAATGCACATCTTCCTCCTAAGTGTACAATGACCCAGTAATCAGCTAAGCTTTAGATAATTGGAATGAAATGAATAAATCTAAGTAATCAGTATTTCCATATAAAATGAACCTGAAATCCAAGTGAGTTCACACTCAGCTCTCAACTGCCAGGCCACTGTCATGTGCAGTGACTACCTGACTTTTTCTAACACATTATGAGTACAATACTAGGAAAGTCCACCAAGTTCTACATAGTAGCTCCTGAAAATGGTGAAAATTAAAACTACCTCAGAATTACTATAGTTTGAGATAATGTTCTTTGAGGCTGAGCAGCTCATAAGATCCTCCTGGTAAAACTAGATCCTTACTTTCCAAAGGGCTAGTTAACAACTGGACTCACTGTTCACCATGCCAGACAATGAAGACAATCAACTACTGGGGTAGACAATAAAGACTACCGTAACAACTACAGTACAGAAGATGACTAAGTTTAAAGAAACAACAAAGCCCCAACAATCCACCAGCAAACTTAAAAGGCAGACAGCAGGTTCTGAAGCTCTTCTGTTATGGACAAGTTTCCTGCAATGGACAACTTCGATTTTTATTTTATGTTTATGTGTGTGTGCACCTGTGTGTCAACATGCACATATATACAGGTACCATCAGAGGCAAGAGTCTGTTGATTACCCTGATACAGTTAGACAGTTATGAACAACTCACTGTGGGTGTTGGATTTTAACTTGGGTCCTCTTACACAGCAAGTGTTCTTTCCACCTCCCAGTGTTTGTCTTTTCTAAGTCAGGTTTCTCTGTGTAACCTTGGCTCTACAGGAACTCCATCTATAGACTAGCTTGGTCTCAAACTCATAGAGATCCATTTCCTTTGTGCTGGGATTAAAGGCATGAGCCACCATTGTCCAGCAACAACTTGGATTTTTAAATTCCAAGTTCTTTCATGTTTTGCTAACAGATTTTGTGGGAAGGATTTGTGTGTGTGTGTATGTGTTGATGACAGTGTATGTGTATGTGTCCGTGGTCAGAGTTCAACTTCAGTTGTCATACACTTCTGGAACTTGCCAATTAGGTTAGCTAGTCACCCAGAGAACCACAGGATCTTCCTATTTCTGCCTTCTCACACTGAGATTATAACCATGTGTCACATTTTTTGGTTTGTTAGTTTGTTTTTAATGTAGGTTTAGGGAGTCAAATTCTGGTCTTCGTAATTGTGTGGCAAGTACTTTACCAACTGAGCTAGCGTTCCAGCACCACTCTGTACCCCCATCCCCTTGAGACAGGATCTCAATTCTGCAATTTTGGTTGGCCTGGAACTCACTATGCAGCTCAGACTGGCCTTCAATTTGCAGCAATCTTCTTGTCTCTGAGTACTGGAATTATGGGCCTGAGACACCATACCTAGCCTTACGGGCAAGATTTCTAAGAAGTTTGTATAATGGGGGAAAACAATCCTGCCAGCCAGTGGCAGGCACCTTTAATCACAGCAATCCACAGGCAGAGGCAGGTTATCTCTGAGTTCAAGGCCAGCCTGGTCTACAAATTGAGTTCCAGGACAGCCAGCGCTATACAGAGAAATTCTGTTTCAACTACCCTCCCCCCAAATCATACAAAACAGGAAGCAGATAGTACCTTAACAATGTAAAACTACTCTTCTTATTATAGTTCTTCAATTCTAACATTCAAAAAGCATTTTTTCTAAGAGTTTGGCAATAAAACCATACTCACTTGATGATACACTTATTATTTTCACTTGGTCTACTTACTGTAAACATTTGTATTTTGCATCAGAAAACACGTTCCTTTCTAAAAGGGAAAAATTCCTAATACAAAACAAAACAAAACAAAACAAAAAAAAATATATATCTGGTCCCAAGGGGTTTTCTTTCTATGTCCAAATAATTTTAAGGCATAAGAGATGATGTCATAGTATTAAGATCAAAATGCCAGAGGAGTTAAGGGCTATGTTCCATCTATAACTAAAGTTAATCTCTAACTCAGAAATCTAGCAACATTAAATGGCACTGTAATTGGTTTAACTGATATTCTTGCTTTGTCAATTCATTCATTTATCCCCATATTACTACCCTAGGAATTCAGCAATTCAAATATTTAAGCCAGAAACAAACCCTGCAAGGATCACAAAAAGGGAGGCAAGAGAACTGTGCATATAATGCTCATTAGTTAGTAAAGGAGTGTGTGTGTATGTATGTGTGCGCATTCCCTGTGTGCTGGTCAGCTCTGATACAGAAAAGGCCTGGGATCCTTTGGAATTAGAGTTATAGGCATTTGTAAACTGCCTGATGTAGTTTCTGGGAACTGAATCTGGTCATATGCAAAGGCAGCCAAGTGCTGCTAAAGGCTGACCCACCTCTCCAGCCTTCTTTCTTCTTTTCTTTTGATTTTTTTCAAACAGGGTTTCTCTATATAGCTTTGGAGCCTGTCCTGGAACTTGCTGTGTAGACCTGGCTGGTCTCAAACTCATAGAGACCCATCTGCCTCTGCCTCCTGAGTGCTGGGATTATTGTAAAGGTGTACACCACCACTGCCTGACTCCTCTTTCTGTTTTTGAAGACAGTCTTATTCTATAGCCCAAGCTGGCCTGAAGCTTGTGGCCATCATTCTGCCTTAGCTTCCTGAGGGCTAAGATTACAAGCATGAATCACCACACCTAACTAGTAAAAAAGACTATTTATATATCAATGGAAGGGAATGTGTGTGTGTGTATTCTCCCTGCCCCCTTAAGACAGGGTCTCATGTAGCCTAGGTAGGCCTTGAACTTGTTTATGGAACTGATGATGTTGAAATCCCAATCTTCCTGCCTGTTTGTTGAGTGCTGGGATTATAGTCATATGCCACCATGCCTGGCTAAAACCATTGTTTGACTTCAAATGTCTTAGAAACTTCTGAAATCTTTCTCAAATTCTTATCCAACACAAAATGGTAAACAAGTCTGTTAAATTCACTTTACAGAAAGCTGAGTGAGCATACCCGCTATAGTTCATTTAGGTACACAAAATTAACACGTGATTCTTCCTAAGCACATTCAAATCAGCAGATCTCACTCTGACTGTGAATGGTCTAGCAGTGCTCTCTAAGCTCCTGTAATCAAACTGCTGTACTAACAAGATCCTGATGGGTAGAGTAATGGGTCTGTGGGAAGTTTTGCCCACAGAGGAAAGGGCAGGGGACAAGCCTGCTTTGTGATGATGTCATGAAGGTAATCACTCATTGAGACTGGATACATTGTCATGATGGGAAGAACCTTATTTTTCTTTTTATTTCTTGACACAGGGTTTCTATGCATAGTCTTGGCTATCCTAGAACTCACTCACTAGATTAGGCTGACCATGAATTCTGTTTCCCAGGTGGTGGAATTAAAGGAGAGCTCTACCACTGTCCACCTTGCTTTTCAAAGCGCCAGCACAATAATTAGGTTTGTCACTTAGAAAAAGTTAACAATAACTGTTAATTGGTAAGAACAGATACTATCTGTTTAATCCTTAGGTACAATCTTAGAATACAAGTTTCACGAATAGAAAAACCTGTGGCTTTCTATGGTAGTGAAAAATATTTTATACCACTACTGATAATAAAGACAACCATAATTTAAGAAAAATGCATTATAGGAAGCATTTAAAATCTGACTTTGCTAGCTAGACATCAACTCAGTTTTCCCCCCCTTATTTTGGTGTGTGTCTGTGACATGTGATATACCCATGTATGAGGGAATGTGTTCTTCCTTGTGGAAGCTTATCACTTTCCACCTTAGTGGGTTTTTTTTTGAAGATAGGGTTTCTCTGCATAGATCTTGCTGCCCTGGAACCTGCTCTATAGACCACACTAGTCTAAAACTCAAGAGACTGGCCTGGTTCTTCCTCCTGAGTGCTAGGACCAAAGGTGTATGCCACCACACCAGGGTTCCACATTGCATTCTACCCACTGAACTGTCTCCTCAGGATTATCATCCTAGATAGAGTGGTACTTTGTAGGAATAATGGCTACTGTAAGCATCAAGCACTGTTTTTTTTTTTTTTGTTTCATTAAAAATGTTTTTAAAAAAGTGATTAACTTTGAGTGGGTATATAATTATTTCAAGAACCATTCTCAGGCTCTATTCTTTATCTGTGTGCTTTAAACACGTAGATAAAGAATATCTGATTGCTCCTGTCAATTAAAAGTGTTTCTTAGTATCAAAAAGGTTGGCCTTTTATGTCATACTGCACCTTTAAGCGTAATACATAGTGAACAAGCATCAGGTATGTAATTTTCTGTGCAAGAATACCATGACCTCAATTGATCAATATTTAGAAAATATATGCAAACACATGGTGACCCACTTTTCTTATGTCCTTTGTATTGCTGGGATTTAGCCTTTTTCTTCTGTTTTGAAGAAGCTGACTGGCTTTCTCTTGATGCTGGAAAATAAAATAGGAAAAATTACAATCCTAGACAGAAATTGGATGAATTATCTTTCTGAAGATCGTTATGCTTTTAGAAGTACACACTACTTTTAAAGGTATATTTGATCTTACAAAACTATTCACTTTATTACTAGATAGAATCTACTATTTACTCAACAACATTTATGAATGATACATTTTTTTAGCCTGTAATGTCCAATTTGACAATAGTGCAGTTTAACTTGGTGACTTCTGTTCTCTATTTACTAAGTAACCGATAATGAGTTCATATCACCATGGCATACAGTCTAATTCTGTGATACTGTTGAGTCTTAGTATCTTACCTAGAAACTCATCAAACATTGATATATTCTTGTCCTGTGAGCTTACAAGTTGATTTACATGAGATAGACCTCTGAAGAATTAGCTGTTTTTTTTCTTTTTAATAAAAGTACATATTTTCTGTATCAGCAACTTACACTGTGATGCTGGAGGCTGTAGTTGATATCCAGTTAATTGACACCACCCTACAGGATAGAGGTCAGGGGACTCACAGTCTACCCACTGATCATACTCTTCTTCCCATCCATCAAAATGTATCCTCAAGAGACGATGAATAATTCGAGTAACTGTGGCTACACATATTAAACGTGGCTCCATGAGATCTACAGCTTCTAATTTCATTCCTACACGAAATCCGTGATTTGGAACATCCTGACACAGAGAAACAATGTATTAACACTGGTGCTCAGGAGAGTACAGTAGGCTATCACCAGACAGCAAATGATTTGGATTTGGAACATCCTGACACAGAGAAACAATGTATTAACACTGGTGCTCAGGAGAGTACAGTAGGCTATCACCAGACAGCAAATGATACGTTTAAAATCATTTCCCAAAAATATTCACAGCAATTCTTTTGCTAGGTCACCATATTGTAATAGGGAAGCATTTAAAAACTAGTCAGGAAAAGTATTCATTTTCATTTTCCTATGGTTAAAGATCAAATAGTTTAGGGTTGACAAAATGGTTCAGTGTGCAAAGGTACAAGCCTGGTGACATGTACTTGCCCCCAGAATCCATGTAGAGATGGAAGAGAAACCTGACTCCACAAATTTTCCCTTTGAGCTCTATATATGAGTCTTGGCACAAAGAACCCCCATTACACTCATGAAATAAAAAGGAAAAAGTTTATAAACATTCTTCTTTCCCTAAAGAAAATACACTGTTTTTACTAATTTTCATTAAGAAATTGTAATATATGGCAAAGAATTTTGGCTCAAGAATAACTTCTATTCTTAGGTCGTGATCATGCCACCATTCAAAATTACCTTATTAAATAGTTTTACTGGTGCTGCAATGGAGCCGGTTTCCCTGAGGTAGTCAAACCATTTAAAAGGAAGTTTTGTGTAACCTAAAATATACAAATGGGTTAGTTAACAGGTCATTTAAAATGAGCATAATTTTAAATAACTAACATGAAATTTTAGATTTTAGGTGATATATTTTCTTTTTACATTTTTTTTTTTTTTTTTTTTTTTTTTTTAAAGACAGGGTTTCTCTGTGTTGCCGTGGAACCTGTCCTAGTACTTGTGCTCTGTAGACCAGGCTGGCCTGGAACTCACAGAGATCCACCTGCCTGAGTGCTGGATTAAAGGCATGCACCATCACCACCTTGCTTATTCTGCTTTTAAAAAATTATATTTTTATTTTTGAGGTTGGGGTCCAAAATAGCTCAGGTTGGCTTCAAACATGCTATGTAGTAGAAGATAACCTAATGTTCCTTGCTTCTCCATCCCAAGTTTGGGATTGAAGGAAAGTACACTTCACTTGGTGATAAGAACAACTTCTAACTCATGTTCTAACATAACTGAACATACTGGCTCTATATTATAAAGATATCCTCCTTTGCAAACACACATGTATGCTTCCTTACTTTAATGCACAGTAACTCTTTTTTGTTAACTACACGGATAGACTTATATTTTTCTCTTTCCCTTGGAAATCTAATCCAGGGCCTTGGCATACCAAGAGCTACAACTCCTCCATGCAATACTAGGCTTTAGAACTAACAGTCTAGCACTTTATACTCTGGAATTTCTTTTTGTGAAGCAAATACTTTTGACAAATCTTGCCTTTTCCTTAATACTACTTAGAGAAAAACCCAAGCCAAAGGCACTGAAATTTAGTCACTGGTGAACTGGGTAGTGGTGGCGCACACCTTTAATCCTAGCATTTGGGAGGCAGAGACAGGAGGATCTCTGTCTACAAAGCCAGGATAAGTTTCAAAGTTACAGAGAAACCCTGTCTCAAAACCAAAAAACAAACAAATAAACAAAAGTCACCGGTAAAACCATGAGTTGCTAAAGACCTTCTTTTAAAAGGTATAAAGCTGGGCGTGGACATGCATGCCTTTAAACCCAGAAAGAACTCTGGAGGCAGAGGCAGGAGAATGCCCATGTTCTATATAGAGAGTTCCAGATCAGCTAAGAATACATCTCAACAAAACAAACACACAAGGAAATTAGGGCTGTGCTAAAAGTGAGCAGATACCATATAGACACCAAGCAATACTAAAACTGATTGTTTATACCAGGATGGAGTACCTCTGGGTGGAGTCAGTTCTATCATGTTAATTTCACAGAAACCCACAGGGAAAATAGAAGGAGAGGTTGCATGATAACAGAACCAGTCAGATCCATCTGCTGCTTCTGAGCCATCGATCCCAATCATCAGGAACCCATCAGCCAGCACCTTTGAAATCAAGAAAATCCCAAATACATGAATAGGAATACCACTATTATAAAAAAAGAATGTTTTTAATTCTATTCTGAAAGGGAAATCTATTATATAAAGGCATTTTAAAAGTAAAAAACACTTTCTTACTGAATGTTAAATAGATACAATAATGAGAAACTGATGTAGATTGTTATTGTGCACCAAAAACAAAAACCATACGGTACGCACTCACGCACGCGCGCGCGCGCACACACATACACACCCATAGTGTTAAGGGTCAGGTGACTACATTCTAGCCAGTCTGGTCTACAGAGTGAGCTCCAGGACAGCTAAAGCTTCACAGAGAAACCCTGTCTTGAAAATCAACACCTGGGCCCCCTTTCCACCAACTCCCCCCCCCCCCACAAACACACACGCACACCACACACACGTACCTAGTGTTAAGGGTCAGGTTCTTAGTCCTAACATGGTGATGCTTTTCTTCTCTTCTGATTTTTCATAGAGAATATTTTTTGTTAAACTGCCACCTTCTTCAAGTTTCAACTTGCCTTCTTTTACCATAGTCTTCTATAACACAAAGACTGCTTGGGCCCCCAAAAAAGGTCCTCTTAACTCTACTTTATGCTGTTAACTCCACAGACTGCTGTTAATAAGTAGCATGCCTGCCTCCTAATACCAGGACTCGAACTTGAGAAGCTTTTGCTCCAACCTCTAAAGCTTGGAAATATAGACTTGCAGCACCTCATCTAGCTCCTTCCACCATAAAACCAGATTTTACTTATTTTGTATGTAGTATTCTGGCTGCATGTATTGGTGCATGCCAGAAGAGGGTACCAGATCTCATTATAGATGGCCGTGAGCCACCATGTGAATGCAGGTAATTGAACTCAGGACCTCTGGGAAGAGTACCCAGATCTGCCTGCTTTTGCCTCCCGAGTGCTGGGATTCAAGGCATGTACCACCACCGCCTGGCTTTCTTTTTTTTTTTTTTTTAAACATGTCAAACTTCTACATCTTGCCCAATTATCACAAGACCTTGTCCAAACACGTTTTACACTCTAACATTTTCTAATTTCCATCACACTGAAAATATTTTATACCCTGCATAATAACCAAGAAAGAAAAAAAGGAAAAATTCAGATAGTTTCAAACACAAAAGGCGTAAAGTTATTGCAGTGAATTCAGTAGACTGCATTCTGAGACCTAGTTCAAGGTATATACTATGCAATTTGTTGCTCTTCCATTTCTATCCTTATCTAGACTGCAAAATTCTCGGACAACCTTGCTTTCTCAATTCAGTGGATTATTTTCCTCAGGATTTACCTACTCAAATATAACTTATTAGTGAGACAGAGTCTCACTATGTATCCCTCTGGCTGGCTAGGAACTCACTATGGAGATCAGGCTGGCTTTAAACTCAGAGATTAGCTTGCCTATGCCTTCTGAATGCTGGGATTAAACACATTCAACCTAGACTGTCATATTCCCTCTATAACTCTTTTGGTACTTGGCTTTTCACCTCCAACCCTTAAGTTTTTGATTTTAGCTCTTTACTTTGTTTCAACGACACTATTAACTTCACGATCAACGGGAGTTTGCCTCCCTTGCAGAGTCTCAGTATTTATCTTTATGCTGAACATGTTCTTTGAGAGCTAGTCTTTGTGTCAAGTCAATAGGTCCTTCATTCGTCCTTCAGAAGTAATCAACCACTCAGTTCACAACTCATATCTCAAAACATTCTGGCTCTTATTTATTTATTTTTTTAAAAAATCTTAAAGCACTAACTAATTTTTTAAAAAATGTTATGTATATGGGTGTTTTTGCCTGTATGTATGTATGCCTGTGCAGCATATGTATCCCTGGTGCTTATGCAGGCCAGAAAATGGCATCAGATTGCCTGGAAAAAGAAATATGGATGATCATGAGCCACAATGTGGATGGCTAGGAACCAAGCTTAGGTCCCTTTGCAAGAGATTTTAACTGTGGAAGCAACTCTGAAATCTGACCTGTCCCCCCCCCCCCCGCCCCCCCAATTTGTGTTAGCCCTGGCTGTCCTGTTGACATCTTTTTGTTTATACAGGGGATTGATCCAAGAACCTTGCACAAGTTAGGCAAATACTCTACCATTGAGCTACAGCCAAAGTCCCAACTTTTGTATGCATATTGTATGCATATCAACCACTTACCATTCCCTAAATGTGCCAATTGTCTCAAACCAGAGTCATTAGGAAAAAGGGAACCTCTATCAAAATGGCCTATGGGCACGTCAGTGGGACAGTTTCTTGATTGTTAAATGGTGTAGTAAGGTCCAGCCCAGTGGGTGGTACTATCCTTAGGCAGGTAGGTCCCAGCTGTGTAAGACAAGTAGCTGATGGCCAGACATTGTAGCACACACTTTAAAGCTCCACACTCAGGAGGCAGAGGCAGATCTCTATGAGTTCCAGGCCAACCCGGTCTACATAGAGAATTTCAGGATAGCTAAGGGTGAGATTCTGTCTCCCCCCAAAAAAGTTGCTGAGCAAGCCAGTGAACAGAATTGTTATGTGGTTTCTGTTTCATGAAGTCCCTACCTTGGCTTCTTTAATGATGAACTATATGGGTAAGCTAAAGAAATTTTGTTCCTCATGCATACACTGTTACAACAGAAGCTTCTTGAAATATTCCTAGCTCACACTTGAAATTGAGTCTATCTTGTATCATTCTTACTTCAGCTTATAAGTATCAAATCAACCTTTATTTGGATTGTTCTCTTAGACAATTTTTGATTTTGTCTTTAATAAACAGTAAAATTATACCAATGAATTGTTTTAAAATAAATTTATGCCATGAGTTGCATTAGAGTGAAGTCCTGATCTTGACTATAACATATTAAAAATTAAAACAGATCTGAGAACAGAATTAAAATTTATTTAGAAAGTTTAATTTTTAAACCTGGTTCTTCTGATTGAATCTCTCCAATATAGGATATATTCTCTTACCTTTCTAATGGTTGCAACACATATTGTAGAAAGATTTAATGGGTCTATAGCCTCCAATTTCATTCCTTCTTTGAACCATTCTCCACTCTGATCTACTTCTTTTACCTATAGAAAGCACATACACTATATTATACGTGTCCTTTACAATTACTGATCTAGTGTGCATGCACATGTGTGTAGATGCCACTATGCATGTGTAGGTCACAAAACTTCTTTAAGTCAGTTCTTCCTTCCCACCTTGTTGAGGCAGGATCCCTCCTCTTGTGTCTCCTGCACCGTGTACTGCAAGCTGTAAGCTTCTAGGCGATTCTCCTATCTGCACTTCCCATTTTGCTGGAGGAGTGCTTGGATTACAAATGCACTCCACCACATCTGCACCAGGCATTTTACATATGTTCAGAGCATCAGGATGTATAATAGAACCTGAACCTGCTATTTCTTCCTCATCCCATAAATGTCCTCCCTCTGCCATGCCACCCCTCAAACAGGGTCTGCTTCTGTAGACAGGCTGGTCTGAAGCTTGTAATCCTCCTTCTTCAGCCTTCTAAATGTTTTCATTTTAATAATGAAAATATTTCTGGTTGGGTGGTGGAGCATGCCTTTATTCCCAGCACTTGGGTGGCAGAGGCACGTAGGTGGATCTTTGAGTTCAAGGTCAGCCTGGTCTACAAAGTTCCAAGGCCACACAGAGAAACCCTGTCTTGAAACACCAAAAAAAAAAAAAAAAAAAAAAAAAAATCCAACTTAAAACATTTCCCAGATGGCTTTTTCTATCTATCTAATGTTATAACTCCCTTTGTTTAGAGAACAGGAAGAACTTATATAGGTATACATAATTTATAAATGAGTATAGTCCTTGTTACACCTAAGGATTATAGATTTTAATTTTTTAAGAGAGCATATGTGATATACATAATTTATGAAAAAACCCACAACCTTCTTTCAACCTAATTTATAAATGAAATGAGGGCTCTTATAGAAACTTCTTACCTTAGCAAATAAATGTGGTGGTGTATCAAAATGTCCATCCTGTTTCTTTGTAATATCTACAAGGAAAAGTTACATACTATTCTGTCAACATTTGTGAGAAGACCAAAAAACAAAACAAACAAAAAAACCACACTTCCTTGAAGGGTTCAAACTCACAAGGTATGCAATACTCTAAAATATGAAAAAAACAAAAATAATGGGAGTTGTCATTCTGTAAATATGTTTCTCTTATTTGTTAATGAATAAAGCATTGTTGGCCAGTAGGAAAGCAAGATAGGTGGGTCTATGAGACAAGGAGGAGAGAGGAAGTAGTAGGGAGGAGTCAGCATGTAGAGACTGGAGAGAGCAGTCGTCGGTTCCACTCTCCAGTAAGATGAGACCATGTGGGAATACTTAGATTAATAGAAATGGGTTAATAATTAAGACAGTGCTAGCTGATAAGAAACAAGTAACTGGCCAACAGCATAATATCAAATACAGAGTTGCTGTGTGTTAATTGGGGCTGGAGCCGGGGTGAGACTAGGCCTGCAGGGAAAATCTACTCCTAACACAAAAAAGCATGTCTTCTATGTTTATGATGGTGAATAATATTAATAGTCTTTCCTGTGTTTAGAGCACATGTACATATGCTATTACATTTCGGTTAATTACAATGCTGGTAATCCCATAAAATGGGAATTACAACATTAGAAGTTTTGTTTTCTTTTTGGTGTGGTACTGGAGGGTGAACAGATCATCTCAGACATGCCAAATTCTCTTGATAACAAACTATCTCCCTAGGTCTTTTCACTTTTGGTTTTGAGGCAGGGGCTTACTAAGCCGCTGAGGCTGTCTTTGAACTAGTGATGATCACGTCTGACTCTGCTGCATAGCCTACACCACTAGGCCTTTCTAGAAGAAATGTTTTTGTGTGTGTAGTAAGTATTATGTCTAGTTAAACTTAATCTGGCCATTTAGATGACAATTAAGTGGAAAGGAGATCCCTTCAAATCTTTCAAATGGTCTGGATAAGAAAAGAATAATGAGACAATTGTAGTTATGAGGAAAAATTTCAAGATTAAAAAATTTTTTTCTTCTTGGTGCTAGAAATCAAACCCATGGCCCTATGCATGAAAAGTACATTATTTTAAATGGGTAGGAAGAGGAAGGAATACAATAATTAATACTGTAATTACAGTAGGATAGTCCAACTAGAATGCTATCTTTGATCTATGCTTTATAGAGAGAAACAATCAAGTAGTTTATTCACCCTCACTGATACTTTTAAAAGTTTTTGTGACAGTTGCTTACCAGATCTTTTGAATCGATGGCCTATGCTTCGGGACCATCCGATATGGTGGATTAACGGGCTGTGCATGTGGCACCAGAAGTCATCCGTTCTATCTTCACTCTCTTCATAAACTAACCTTAATCTTCCTCCAATTACACTTTCCACCACTGCAACTCTTGTTCGACATAAATGCCTCTTGTCAACTACTTCTACTCTCATGCAAGGTTTGAAAGGATACTGCATACTCTCTGAAACCTTCAAACAAAAGCAGAAAAAAAAAATTCCATTTGAGACTCATGACAAAAGTCTATAGTTTTGTTAATGCCCTGTCAATATTAAATATACTTACATATTACTTTTGTCTTTTTTTTTTTTTTTTTTTTTTTTTGAGACAGGGTCTCACTATGTATCCCTGGCTGTTTTATAACCTGCAATGTACACAAGACTGACCTTGAACTCATGGAGACCCACTGGCCTCTACCTCCCAAGTGCAGGGATTAAATGTGTGCACCATCATGTCTGACTCTTGTTTTGTGGAACAGGGTTTCACTTTGTAGTCTAGAGGTTAACTATAAACTTTTGGCCATCTTTCTGCCCCAGTCTCCTGAGTACTGAGATCATAGGTATGAGTCACATTTTCTAAACATATACTATGATATTTAACAGCTAAGAAATTATAATTCCTTAATGCCTGCCCTCCCTTTCTTTTCAAGACAGGGTTTCTCCATGTAGCCTTGGCTGCTCTGGAATTCACTTTGTAGATCAGACTGGCCTTGAACTCATAGAGATTCTGCCTCCCAAATGCTGATATTAAAGGTGTGCACCACCACCACCCAGCCTAAGTAATTCTTTTAAATCAGCACTTAAATTCTTTAAGGACCCTATTTACCTTTTGTGAGAAATCAGGAGGAAGAGTTTTGGCACCGGTAAGTCTTTTTACTAGAAAAGCTTTCCAGTTTGTATATTTGTGTTGAACAGCTAAAACAAAAGAAATAACTACAATTATTCTTTAGTAAACAGAACTGTTTCACAAAATAATTAACATAAAACAAAAACAAGGTTAACAAGTCTCTCTGGAAGTCATGAATGACGGTGTTGAAAAGTAGCAATGAAGAAGATAAGCATGTCTTGCTAACATAAACATAACTTCTGTATCACTTTAGGATATTATGTGTAAGACAGCACTAAGATACATACATTTAAAATGCCATGGGGCTGGAGAGTTTGCCCAGTGGTTTAGAGCACTTGTTGCTGCTCTCACAGAGGACTGAGGTTTGATTCCCAGCATCCAAAAGGTGGCTCACAACTGCCTAGAACTATAGCTCTGGGGGCTCCAATGCCTTCTGTGGGGCCAGGCGTGCATATATACACACATGCAGGCAAAATAATCACACCTATAAAATAAATGGATGTGAAGTTTAAAATAAAATAAAATGATTGTGAGGCTACTACTCACTTCTGGGAGGAACGAGAGGTTTTCCACTGGCTGCACACCAACCAACTGGATGAATATCAGACCCACATATATTGCACCAGAAGTCTAGAGAAGAATCATTTTCAAATCCTTCATATCTCAAAAGGGCATTGTAACCTAAAACCAACAAATCAATTATTACATAGTAAGATAACAAAACTAAAATGATTCAGTCCCTAGGGTGATGGCCGTCAAACTTGGCTTTCCCTCTGTAGCAGAACCACCTGCTATTGGGTATAGGCAGAGAGTAGTCCCTTCCAGAGGGTCCCTCCCATGCCAGGGATTGAGATTTAGACATGGAGTGGTATGAATAATCTACACTTCTAAATCCCTGGGCAATAATGAACCTGTTATACTATGGTCCAACTTGGAGAGACTCTCCAGTTTTTCAGAGTATGTCTCCCTCTCTTCTGCATTTTAATTTATCTATAATTTCTCAAGTTCTCGGAAAGGGGAAAAAACCTCAGTGAAAACAAGTGGTGAGATAGTTTCATGAGAATATGCAGTTTTCTTTTGAGGGTCGTATATAGGTGAAGCTGGCATCAAATTGACTACTTAGCTGTAGAAGACTCTATTCTCCTTTACCACCTAAGTGCTGGAATGTTAAGTGTGACCAACATGTCTGAAACAGTTCTTAAAAGTTTTGTTTTTGGGGTGTGTGTATGTACATGAGTGTACAGGTCGGAGGACAATCTCAGGTGTTGGTTCTCTCCTTCTGCTTTGAGATAGGATCTTTTTGTTGTCTGCCACAGCGTATGCCAGGCTAGCTGGTTCATGAGTTTTTGGGGGATTTTCTTGCTTTTATCTCAACTTGCTGTAGGAGTAGGCCCTGCTTCTCTGAGGCTTACTACCAAAATAGTACATACAGTGACTTAGAAGATATATGAGACAAACAGAAAAAAACAGAAATATAAAATCAGTAATTAGGAACAATTATTAGATTGTAAATGTGCTGATATTTCAAACTACTTACATGAAAGTGACTCAAATATCTGGGACATAATGAATTACAATATAGCAAACAACAGAAGCATTTAAAGAATGCTTATGTAGACCAATGTCTCAAGGAAAATACATGGGATTGAAGGATCAGGCATGGATAAGATAAAAAACTTTGAAAGAGAGACCAACTTCATGTTAACAGATCATTTATATTGGGGAAGAAAAAAGTCTGTCCAGCATTTTTTTAGAGCAAAGTTGGAAACTCTGACGACCTTTAAGGATAAAGAGGCTACTCATGACTCCTGAAGAGGACAGTATCATTAGAATTATCTTTAGCGGGTAGAGAGGTAGCTTACTGGGAGAGGACTTGCCCAGCAGCACACAAACCTTTAGAGGACTTTCTGTTACATAGGTTTGGCTGATCTGGAACATGCTACAGAGACCAGGCTGGCCTTGAACTCAGATCTATCTGCCTCTGTCTCCTGAGTACTGAGATTAAAGGTATGGGGCCATCACACCTGGTACCAAGGCCACTTTTAGGTAATATGGGCAGTGTACAGTAAATCAATATTCAGAGTGTTCTAGGAAGCAAGTTAGACATAAAGCCCATTAAGCTGGCCGGGCCTACTGCTTGATTTTTTTTCTTCCTTCTTTTATGACTAGAAAGAACTGAAGGAACAATATTTCTTCAGATAAAGATATGTCAGCGTCATGAGACTCAAATTTCATGAATTAAATTCTACAGTTATATCCATCTGTTTATATGTTACTAGAGTTGTTCACATGTTAAAATGAGGGAAATGGGTAGTGAAAAGGAGGAAACCCTACAAAACCAAGAATACTTATTGTCTGGCCATGTATAAGAAAAAAAAATCTGCCAACTCCTACTATACGTGTATTATTTATTTGGTAATACCCACAAAATTTATACTTTGGAAAAAAAAAGTTTGTGTTACTGGCATTTTCTAGTAAATCATCATGTATGTTTTTCACCTGCTAATTTTATAATTCCAGCAATCCAGAAGACTTTGGTAGGTAGACTGCAGTCTGTATTGGGAACTTCTATTCTTACATTTTCTGAGATATCACCCCAGCAGGTTCCCATAGGTGCCTGTCATACAAAAATTATTGAATTATTATCTTAGTAACTAATACAAGCAAGAAATATCATTCAAAATTAAGTATCACCAACATGGACTATTCAAATAAAAATGTCATTTTCATCCATTTATATTTTCTTATAGTTTCTATTCATTGTTGTAAAGAGTTCTATTTCAAGAAAGCCAGAGTCAGGCTTAAATTCAAGATAGAAGACAGAATCTGAACCTATTAGATCCACATTGACTTAGAAATTCAAGAGCAAGTAACAATTATTCTAAAACTTAAATTACAAACTTGGCCAACATCATAAAATCAAGATGACTTGAGGAATTTAGTGTTTTTAATGTGTCCTGAAGGAAAATACTTTAACCCTTAATTTTTGAAGATCTTGTCCAAGAGTAGGAAAAACAAAAAACAAAACAAAACAAAAACAAAAAAACAAAAAACAAAAACAAAAACAAAACAAAAAAACACCAAATCCAATTAACAGGCTTTAATATGATCTGGAGAAATAAAACAGGTATTTGAACTTCAAATATAAGTTAAATCCACATAATGTAAATACAGTCTATTAAGAGTGACAGGAAAGAACAGTGACAAAGTCATTAAAGGGGAAACTGAAGAGATCTGGAAATGAGGCCTGTGGTAAATTGTTAAACAATTTCTCATGCCACAATTACTATGAAAAGAAAACTTCCCATGTTAGAAGTGCTGACCATTGGCCTCCACACTACTGGTTAAGATATCAACTGAAAGAACTTTACCTAAGAGTATAACAGTCACATTTCCCAAAAGGTAACGTTCTCATTTCTATGAATCCCTAAACTGCAAGGCAACACACAATTACTTGGATTTTTTGCAACAGTAAATTAATCAAGTAAATGAATTTATAATTATTCATTAGTGCTGATAATTCTAGCCTCCGTGGCCCTGGATAATCAGGTTTCCATGAAATGTATAACACTGGACATAAATAAAAAGATAAGGTGAGGCTCCAGAAGGCCTGATAATATGAATAAATCAGATGAAAACAAAATAGCCTCAAATTAAAAGATAAGCAAGCATAGACATGAACTAACAAATATGGACATCGGGAAAATGTATTCCATGGAAGCAATGCCCCTCATACTTTGATGATAACCCAGAATAGTCAGCCTAAAGCAATATTTAATTCCTACCCTCTAAACAGTTCATAAATTTCTGAAGGAAACAGAATGTCAAATAATAGCGAACTAAGATCTAAAAACCAAAGACAGAACCAATTAATAGCTAACTCTTTGAATAGCAACGAATATACCTTATGAACTTAGAGACATGCCCAATCTCAATTATTTGTTATTATGAGTAACAAACATATATACATCTTCCCAAGAGGGAAGGAACAAACAAAACTACCTCCTCCCCTTTTGATACAGGGTTAGCTCAGGCTGGCCTGGAATTTGCCATGTATACCACACTGGCCTCAAATTTGCAATGCTCCTGCCACAGCCCCTCCCCCACAAGTGCTAGGGTTGTAGGTGTGTGTGCCACCATGCCTGATTTTCCTTTTTAAACAGGAAGATTGGACCCTTCAGGTTCTGCTACCTCTCCCTACATCATTCTAGACTGTAGGGCCATCCCTATTGCCAGCAGATATGATCAGAAAAAGAGAGGCTAGGAAGACAGGTAACACAAACTAAGCTAACATACATCGATACAAAGACCATACATTATTTCTTGGAAGGTAAGCAATCAGAGAAGATAGGTGCAGGTAAATGCATGCATAAAGCTGCATTAAACTCAAGTAGGGTAGCTACTCTTTGCTTGACTGCCAGATCTGTTTATTTGGCTTTTACTGAGAACTGTGGTTATGTCAACAAGCTACAGGTTAGGCGGGCACAATGCTAAATGAAATTTGCATACAGGACTCTTCTCTGGGCTAGACTTGACAATCTGTCGCACTGATTTCTTTTTAAAGCTTCAATATTATCTTTGGAGAAGATATTTTTAATGCTATTTATTGGAGAAGTGTCAATATTTATTACAAGAAAGAAAAAAAAGGTAATGCTCACTTGAGTGGGAGATCTTTGCTTTGGTCCCTATAGTCTGGATTGGTATAGGAGAAAGTAGCAGAAAGTGACATTTGTTCTTGCCTGTAAGGTTGTGGTTCTGCTAGGCCCTCTTAAACCAATCCACATGGTTCACACTATATAAAAAACAAAAAACCAAAGAAACAAATATCAACAAGATAGAGCACTACAGTTATAACAGAGTATGTGCTCGATGTGTTGAAATGATAGTGATTCCATAGATAAATCTGCCCTTTTTAAAAAATGAATATTCTTTAAGTGTGGAAGACGAAATGACCCAGGGCTTGACAGCCATCTTCATCCAAGTCATCTGTCTTCTCTTGCTGGCAGGAGGGATACCTCTTAAGTCTGGATTGGTATAGTATGAACTAGCAGAACCATCATTTACAGGTAACAACAAATTTACCTTCCAGACTCAGGATGCGAGGTCTACCTCAGGCTCCTCCCAAACAAGGAAGATCTGCTCCACCAATTCCTGCTCCAGGGCCACTCGTGAGAGCTATCTGGGAGCGACTCTCCTTCCCTGCAAAGTAAGCTGTCATCAGGTCCTGTAGAGACGGCCAAATCCAAATGCTGAGGGGTCCCCAATACAATGTATGATAACCTCCACCTACCTATCTGAAAGAAAATAACTTGGCAGGAAGTCTTATTTCCTTCACTCCAAGAACATTCCCAGATGACTGGTATTCAGACTAAGAGGGCACACATGATGCACACAGAAATAAAGATCTCCTTCTACAGCACTGCAAACCCTGAACTTTGATAAACACACCCAACCTTTAGAGAATGTAACTAGGCACAGGTGAGACCTGAATTTGTAGGTCAGAAACCAAGAATTTATCCCCATGATAAAGCAAAATCCACCATTACTATATTTCAGAATGAAAAAGTACATGATTACTAAAGTGTACTTATTAGAGAAAGATGAACAAGGAAAAAAGCCAGGCATGGTGCTGTACATCTGTAATTGCAGTACTTGGGAGGCTGAGGCAGGAGCTTTGTGAGTCTGAAGCTAGTTTGGGATACAATGCAAGGCCCTAGATCTCAATATATGACCTGACCCAAACAAAAACTCTAACCTATTCTGTCCAGAAAGTATACTCACCTGATCTGACACTAGAATCTATTGGGGGGTAGATGGGGGTGATGGTAGCATAGAGATGGGGAGCACGAAGAAAATGGAATGCTAGAGAACACCTGAGAAAAATGCTACATAAAAAAAGGAGGGAAAAAAAAAAAAAAAAAAAAAAGGTAGAAACTACTAATTTGAAGGTTTCTTTTCTTTTTTTTTAAAGACAAGGTCTTAAGGTCTTACTCTGTAGCCCAGGCTGGCCTAGAACTCACCATGTAGACCAAACTAGGTTTATAGTCAATGTAATCCTCCTGCCTCAGCTTCCCAAACAAGGAAGCCTTCTTTCTATGTGTAAGATTACAGGTACGCACCACCACACTTGGGTTTAAAACTGCCTTATTAAAATAAAACAAAACATAGTTTAATTATTAGGAGATAGCAAAAGAAAAACAAAATCCCAATCCACTCTGAGATAGAGTCTGAAGTTAAGACATTCACTGAGATTTATTTAAGCTTCCGTTTAATTTAGGTTTTCTTGAAAATCTGTGGCAGTTGACTTTCACGATGGGGGATGGGGGCTTGTAGCCTTTGTAGAATGAGAACAAATTTCATGTCAAGTGTTAGCATGGGTGGAATACTAAGCACCAGAAGCCAACTCAAGTTTGCTTAGAGATTTATTTATTTTATGTAGATAAGTGTTCTATCTATATGCATGCCTTTATGCCAGAAGAGGCATCAGATTCCACTAGAGATGGATGTGAGCCACTGTTCGACTGCTGGGAATTCAGCTCAAGATCTCTGGAAGAGCTGCCAGTGCTCTTAACCACTGAGCTGACTCTTCAGCCACAAATATTAGAATTATTATTTTTTTTATGTATATGAATGTTTTGAAAGCTATTAGCCACCATGTGAGTGTGAATTTAACCTGGGTCCTCTAGCCCCAAGTTTTATTTTCATTAGAAATGCATTTTAACATAAAATGACACATGGAGATTTGATCTTTAATTATAAAGGAGATTAAGTTATATTATGCATTTTCCAGAGTTCTCTTTCCGTGGGTCAAGGACAGAGGAGGAAAAACCCTAAAGGTAACTGTAGTTGAATAATATTCCTAATAAACATGCATCTGAGAAATTATATTGTGATTTTTACTACAAAGCTAAACTATTGTTATAGCTCATATGCAAACAAGATGGCTTCTGTTTTTCTTTTTTAAATTTATTTTCTGTGCATTGGTGTTTTGTCTGCATTCATGCCTGTGTGAGGGTATAATACATGTTGCAAAAAAAAAAAAAAAAAAAAAAAAAAAAATCAAACCAAACCAAAAGAAATAAAAAACCACCACCACCAAAACCCCCCACAAAAACATGTCTTCAAAAGGCTGTACTCAGATCAGAGACAAAAACAACAGAAAGACTGTTATTATGTTAAGTGATATCAGGTATATTCATGGAGCAGAATGAAAAGGTCAAACAAACTTAACTTTATAGTCACAGTATTAGCCAGGTATGGTAGATTATATCTCTAATCACATCACATAAGAAGCAGAACTGCCATGATTTCCAGAGTAGTCTGATCTATAGAGATCCTGTTTTGAGAACCAACCAATCAACAAATAACAACCCCATCCCCTACCACAAAACCCAGGTCTGCCACCCACATCCCATCCCAAGTCATAGCATAACTGCACATGTCGGCACACGCTTATAATCTTGCTTAGGAGGCTGAGACAGGAAGATTGAGTTTCAGGCCAGCCTGGGCTAAGTAAGTAGTGAGAGACCCTATCTCAATTCTCTGCCAACCTCCCCTGCCCAGATAAATACCCATGAATCTGAGGAATCTATACAGCATCTCTAAATGGTATATGGTTCTATATTAGTATCATGCATTTTGTTTGTTAGTTTGTTTTTTTGCCTTGAGTGGATACAACTAACCAAGAACTAAGAAAGGGCTGGAGAAATGGCTAGGGGAATACTGCTTTTGTAGAGAACTTAAGTTTGTTTCTCCACACCCATGTCAGGTGGTTCACACCCACTTGTAATTCTAGCTTAGAGGGATCTGACATCTTTGGCCTCCATGGGCTTCTGTATTTACGTGTGCATACCCATCATATACATAATCAAAATAACAAAAGTAACCTGAAAAAGAACTAATGGCTTTAAATTATGAAAATTAAGTTTAAAATAACTCCGATTCTCAAAAAAGTCGTAAAGCTTTATATAAGAAATGGTCTAGGTGAGCTAAGGATTCTGAAGACACAGCCTGCTTCATGATTACACATTAGTTTTGAGGTTTTTGGTAGAGTTTTACACTGCAGCCAGGTTGACCTGGAATTTATAGTGCTTTTGCCTCAGCTTCCTGACTCCTGGGATTACAAGTATGTGTCATCATATCTGGTTAATTTAGGATTAAAGTAAAAATCTTATTATCCAATTTGGTGATTTCCAACTCAGGACTTCGAAGGAAAGTTAGACAATGGTTGGAGATCAGTTTGCCAAACCAGTCAGATTTTATTAGGAAAGAAATAATATGGGAAAGAACAAAAGGGACTCAATTTTCATTGTAAACTTATCTTTCTTTCTTTTTGGTGGTGGTGAGGTCTCACCATACTGCCCAGGCTGGCCTTAAACTTGTAATTCTTTTATAGCTGAGATTACAGGGCTACAGCACCAGGGTTGATCACAAAGATTTTTGTTTATTTATCAGACAAAGTCATGCTATGTCATTGGCCTGGTACTGAGTATACACAAAATGGCCGTCCACTTGGCTTATCCTTCTGAGTGGTGGGATTACAGGTGTATACCATCACTACTTGGCTCCACACCTTTACTTTCCTAAATTTTTATTTTAAATTATATTTATGTATGTGTGTGTGGCTTTGGGTATTGTATGTAGGTGCCCATGGAAACCATAGGCATCAGATCTCTGTGGAGCTGGAGTTACCAGCAGTTCTGCACCATTCAACTTGGGTGCTGGGAATAGAACTTGAGTCCTGGAAGAGCAGGGTATTTATGAGCGTAACTGCTGAGCCATCTCTCTAGTCTTATATGTGGAACTTCATTTCCAGAAATCTATAAAGAATTTCACACTTGAAAGTATCTGACTGTGTTAAGTGCCTTGAATAGGGTATATGGACCCTTACTTGAGTTAGGCTGGTTAAACTGGAAAATCCAGGCAGTCAGGATTCTTGACAACAGGTTCATAACAACTCCTGTTTCAATGACAACGGCTTTGCTTCTGCATCACACATTACAGATAAGCTTTTATAAATTAGGTTTGAAAAAGAATCTCTATCAGCAAGAAGGCTCCTATTTGATACCCAAGTGGGCAAGAGGGCAGACGTGAGCCTCTAAGAAGAAAACCCTGTTAATTAAGAGAACGGCTTCAACGGAAAATGTTGATTAAAGCAACAAAGTAAATCCACTGTACTAAGTCAAAGCTTTTCCTCTGGTAAGGAGGAGAAAGCAGTAGAGTGAGACAGGAATGATGGGCTCCACATTACCAACAGACATTTTATTCTGAGTGAGAAAGCAAAGGTGCCACATTATCCTTATTATTCTACATCACAGAATATCCTTTATTGCTAGTCTTAAAATCACTATGTAGCTGAGGCTAGCCTTGAACTCTTGGATACTCCTGCTTCCATCTCCCAGGTGCTAGGATTACAGGTACATGCTACCATACACAGATCCTGAACTGATTTTAAATTATAAAATATATATTCTCCTTGTTAAAAAAAAGTTACAAGTCTAAAGGTCCTTTATTACTATTTATTACTATCTCCAACTCCATTCAAACAGCTCCACTTCATACAACCACAACTCTTAAATTTATTACCCATTTTTCCAGTCCTTTCTGGAAATCAGCACTTATTTCCAAGGTAGAATTACCTGCCCTGTTACCATTTCAATCTTAAAATAGCAAAGCAGTAAGCAAAATCAACCAACTTAATTATTTTAAGAGATATTCTTGAAGAACTCGATTCAGTATAATTATTCAAGGATATGGCCAGAACTGAAATACACTTTCAGGACCTTGGAATAAAATATTATGGTTACTTACATAAAAAGGCTTGACCTAGTTTATGACATTAAGACATTAAAAGGAAGATCTAAAGAAAGATGAAAGCCACTTAAAAAGAGACAACAGACAAATGTGCCAGGAGTCTGGGAATGAGGACTTAATATGGAATTCTGAGCATCTCAGCACCACAGAGCAGCACTGTGAAGGCTGAATTTGTGCTTTGTGCTCTGCAGTGCTAAGTATTGGACCTTTTGTGTGTGGCTGGTAGGTGTCCTGCCAGTGAGTGACACCCCAGCTCTGTACTTCTCTTTGTAGCTATGGTATATAATGCAATCATATATGTTACACAGTTTACTAGTATGTCAGTATTATCAACAGTACATCATAAATCACCCACTTGACTCTCAGGTAAGCACCTAAAGGTTACATTTTAAGTTATCTTAGACAACATGTCACAGAAAGGGCTGAACATTTGCACGTTAAAGAAAACCAACAAATTAATGTACGGGGCTTTAATGTAAATTTATACTAATGAATTAATATGCTTCCGTCTTATAAAATCTTTCACCAGGAGAATGAGTGAGAACTCATTTGGATTTCATGGTAAGAAAGCATGTGTAGTTTTGTTCCCATGCTGTTATTCAATAAAGCCCTTAGTAAAATGTTAAGTGCGAAGAAAACTGCATTAATTCCTAGCTTTTCTGTTTATGTATACCCAGAAGTAGACAGTCTTTAAATATAAATTAATCATGTCAGTTTAAGAAATATTGGGGCAAATTACTAAAGATAAATCAAAGTGAAATAATAAGACATCTGACACATTGTTTTTTACATCAGATGCCCTGAAAACAGCATCTTTCAAACTGTTTTTAATGACACAGATTACTTACTCCAGCTCACAAGAAAACATTTCTGCTGCTTCTGTGGTGTGTGATTTTACATTTTGGAGGCAAATACAGAACTGGAGGAGATACCTGTTTTAGAAATTACCTGCTCAAATTGCAAAATTTTTGGGATGTGCTAGGCTGAGCCACAAGACACTGCTAGTAGCCAACCAGTTTTGTTAGAGAGCTCCTTCCACATACTTCATGTTCCATATGGTTTAACATGGAAACTGGATGAGAATAATTTTTATTGTTCAAAATCACTCATATTTCAACTAAAAACTTTTTAAAATTTTATGATCATTGGTGTTTTTGCCTTCATGTATGTCAGAAGTCATGGAACCAGAGTTACAGACAAGTGTGAGCTATCATGTGGGTGCTGGGAATTGAACCTGGGTCCCCTGGAAGAGGAGCCAGTGCTCTTAACTGCTGAGCCATCTCACTAGCCTTCAACTAAAAAAAAATTTAATGTTGGAGGCAAATCACAGGGCCTTGAATGTTCTAGGCAATCACCTTGCCATTGAACTATACTACTTCACATGTCCTCAAAAAAGGCTTATTTTTTCCTGGGATAACAAAGATTTTACTTGTAAAACACAGGAAGTTATTCTTAACTACTAAGTATAATAACTACTAAAGGAGAAACATTTTAATTTTATGATATAAACAAAAACTTTCTAAGGATAAGATGATGAGGTGTGAGTGTATCTTCAGATTTAAAGACATTTCATGGTAAAGGAAAAATTCCATACTCACATGCTTAAAACAGGCAACTGGAGCTGCTATGAAGCTATTGCTGTTGATGTAGTTACCCCAGCTGAAGCCTTCCACAGAGACTGCTGAAATAAAGTAAACTTAGATATAATTCTTCAACATTTTATTAAAAAAGTTGTTCTTCATTTATTTAATGTGTGTTGGGGAGCACGTGGGTACCAAAGCATGTATGTGGAGCTCATAGGTTGGTTCTCTCCTTACAGTATGTGGGGTCCAGGGATTAAATTCAGGTTTCTAGATTTACTTGCTGAGCCACATCTTGCTAGTCCCAGAGTTGTTATTATTATTTTGTTGTTATTGTTTTTCAAGACGGGTTTTCTCTGTGTAGTCCTGGCTGTCCTGGAACTCACTTGGTAGATCAGACTGGCCTCAAACTCAGAGTTCCACCTGTCTCTGCCTCCTAAGTGATGGGATTAAAGGCATGTGCCATCAAAAATTTTGAGTTGGGCTGTGGGGGTGGCATGTCTTTAATCCCAGCACCTGGGAGATTTAGGAAACAGTCTGAGGCCAGCCTGGCCTATAGAGTTTAGTTTCAGGATAGTCAGGGATACAAAGAGAAACCCAGTCTCCAAAAACCAAAACAAGCAAAAAACACCAATCAACCAAACCAATTCCCAAAACTTTTTGGTGAAACGTGATGACATATGACTGTACTCCAATCACTTCAGACAGATGATGGCAGGCAGGGGGATCAGAGTCAACTAGGGCTATATAGTCAGACCCTCTTTCCAAAATCCACTCTCATCAAAAGCTTGTTTTCCCATAAAGATTAAAGAAGTTGACTAAATAATATGTTTACTGGTTAAGCCCCTTTTCTAAATATTTGCTACCAAAAGTATATTAATTTCAGAGTTTCATGGATTTTCAGGCATTTGCATGGACTTTGTGTAAATAGCATGTATTTCAAAACATTTTGGATTTCAGATTTTCTTTTTCAGTGGTGCGAGGAACTGAATGGAGGGCCTTATGCCCTATGTGAGTACTCTACCACTAACCAAGTGCCTTACCCAGATCAGATTTCTTATTTTCTGATTGGGGAGTTCCCACATGTATTGACAAACACATTACCACTAGAATGTCTTTGTGTGTAAACTATCCTCTTCTATAATAGTTAACAACCAATCAATCACCTGATACCAGGAAGCACACAGTCTTAATATGCTAACAGAAAAAACATATAGCTCAAACGTAACCCAAGGTTAAAATACTATTACCTGAAACCAGTCACATGAACAATATTTCTTTTATTACACTCACCAGAATTACCTGCTTTTGTCTTTGCTTGATTTTGCAAGGTAGCTTGATACTGAGCATAGGCAGCTAATTTAGCAACTAAAGGTTGTTTCTGAAGAACTTTTGCTTTCTTTGTTGGAGGCTTACCCTGAAACAAGAAAAGTTAAGTAAATAGAGTTCTTTACCCCCTCCACAAGTGAAATTTAACATGATTGCATACTAATTCTGCTTAAATACTGAGGGTTTAGAAAAATTATTAAAGCAGAAGAAACATACAAGAAATTTTAACATGAGAGCTTTTTCTTTTTGTTCTGCTACAATGTAGTTATCTAATATGGACAGCAGAGCTGGTGCAGACTAAAACAGCAATATGCGAATTAATATGTTAATAAAAATTATATCCCATAAAATGTTAAAATATAGGCTGTGGTGGATATTTGACCTCTTCTTAGAGTAGACAGAATCAGTGTTATTCACTCATGCAGCTGCGAAGCATTGCTACTGATATGGTAAGAGAAGACAACTGAATGTTCAAAGAGCAAGTGACTGAGGTTTATACCTTTAGTGCTAACGGAAAAGGTCAATGACATAATGATCATGGCCAAATTCAGTGTGAGAAACTGCCATCCATTTGGGTACAGACCACTGCTCAGGATCTTTGGGAACTGTCTATCTGAAATATAGAAATACATCTAAGTGATGTATTTCCTTCATCTGGGGGATTTAAATAACTTTTCAGTGCTATGTAATGATCACAATAAGTTAAATGAGAGATGAAAACTGTGACCATACAAAGATAATTACAAAAGTCAGTACTCTAATGCCTTAAGAAATTTTTAGATGGTACAGTAACAACTAAGTCAAATAGTCAAGATTCCAGGATTCTGTAGGCACTAATATACACATAAAAGATGATTTTCTTTGCATTTCATGGATTTTATTTTTTTTAAAGGTGAGTTATATTAGCAAACATATTTGGTTAAGGCATCAAATTGGTTGTACTCAAAAGTACAAAGTTGAACTTGCTTATCACGCATAAGACTGGGGTTCCTTACCAGCAACAAACCCCCCAAGAACAAAAACCAAAGTATAGAACATGATGAGGGGGGAAAAAAACAAACCAAACCAAAACTGAAAAGCCCAAAGAATAAATCACTTTCACCAAAATGATGATTCTACCTTGTTTTTATTAAAGGTTTTTTTTTTTTTTTTTTTTTTTGGTTTTTCGAGACAGGATTTCTCTGTATAGCTTTGGAGCTTGTCTTGAAACTCCCTCTGTACATCAGGCTGGTCTTGAACTCACAGAGATCCGCCTTGCCTCTGTCTCTCTGGTGCTGGGATTAAAGGCATGTGCCACCACTACCCCGCATCTATCCTGATATTAACTCAAGGTAACATTGGGGATGGAGCAGAAGAGAAAAATGGCTATATATTCTACACATAACAGGGTGTTTAATTGTACTTATGTGGAAAAATGTCTTTTTAGTTCATTTATATGCTAGTTTACAGCTTATTTTGAAGAGCCTGTCTTTACCATGTAAGATACTCCAGCTTATATCACTTGTGGCTCATATACACTTCCTAACAGTACAGGCTGTAAATCACTGGCCAGTTGGGCAGAGGTGGAGTGCAGTGAACCACAGTCAGCTGACAGGTAAGTAAAAGTTGTGTGAAACAGGAAGAATGAGAAGGTTTCTGTACCGTTACCTGAAGTCTGGCCAGAATGCTTGCCTTCTTAGAGTTCGACGAGTAACTTCTTGAACAAGAAACACTGCAGAAACGTTTTGTTTTAGAGTAAAAAGCGTCTCGTACACCGACCATCCCACACATCTCACAGGTAGCTAATTAATAAAATGAAAACATAGGTATGAAAGTTCATGTAAAATCAACTCTCTCTACTTGTCTTAGAGGTATTTATCTAAAAATCTGCAATGAATTTTTTCCCTCTCTCAAACACAAATGATAGAGAAAAGTTATAGATAGGACCTGTATGATGCCCTGGTGGTGGGGGTCTATAAAGTCTGAAATTTCCCTGAAGTCCTAAAGGCTTTAACAGGTAAAGGGATATGGTGATGCATACTATAACCCCAGCATAGAGAGGGAGGAAAGAGAAAGAGGGAGAGAGACCACTTTCAATTAATATCTTCCTAATGCTAACTATGTGGTAGGCATTTTCATACTGATATACATATATTATGAATTTCAGCTTTTAAAAGGATTCTGAGCAAAAGATTAAAAGGAGTGCAACATAATTGAGGGTTAACAAAATTATAGCAAAAGCCTTTAAAATATTGCAAAGGCTGAAACCAAAGAAGAGGAAGTATTTAGAAAAATTAAGAAGATTCTTTCAAATTATGTTCAGGGGACATAGAAGGATGAAGCTGGCTCCAAGTGTGAGGCAGAGGTCAGGACAAGAGATAGCTCGGCTTCTGATGGATATTATATAAAGACCAATAGCCCCAAAGGCAGAACTGCATAAACATGTCATATGAACCAAAATTCAAAAGAGCCAAATAGTTGGGCCTGGCTACATAAGCAGGCTGAGGCAGAAGGGTTGAGAGTTCAACGTCTACCTAGGCTATACAGCCAATTCAAGGCCAGTGTGGGTTAACTAAGTAAAATACTGTCTCAGTCAGAAGTGGGCTGGGATACAGTTCAGTGGCAGAGTACTAGCACACTCGAGGCCTTAGGTTTAATCCTTAGTGCTTCCTAAGAGGGAGAGAGGAAACAAAACAAGTTGATAGGTTAATGTTCCACCCAAATGGTTAAACTGAAGATACCTGTAGCATAACCAGCACTTACAAATCCATGAAAAATGGAAACAAGACAAAACACCAAATAGCTGAGACATTAGCATTGAATACTGGTTGTCCCATTTGAGAAAAAAAGAATGGTTCTCTACAAATTCTAGATTACTAAAAAGATTCTCAATTACCTATGTTAAAAAAGAAAACAACATCTGCCATAGTGGCACACTGTTTTGAACCTAGCACTTGAGAGGCAATACCAGGCTCTGTAACCACAGTGAGTTCCAGGCCAGGCTGGTCTACACAGTGAGACCCTGTCTCCTAACAAAACCAAACTAATCAATTATACAGTATCACACTACAATGCTCTTTTGTGATAAGATTTCCACACTGGTATGGCATCATCAAATCACAGCAAGAATATTTAGCAATAGGAATTAAGATTTTTTTTTTTTTTTTTAAAGACAGGGTTTCACTATGTAGAAATGGTTGGCTTGGAACTCACTATGTAGTCTAGGCTGGCCTTAAACTCACAGAGCTCTGCCTGCCTCTACTCTCCAAGTGCTTGGACTAAAGGTGTGTACTACCACACCAAGTTCAGTATTTCTGACAGTTTCCACATAGCTTTGTCAACTGTGTCAGCTAGAGTAGAAAACACCTAGGAAACCCTTCTTTTTGGGTTTGTGGTACTAGATTTAACATAGTACCTTTCTATGCAAGGAAAGAACTCTACCATTGAGGCACACATCTATCTTTCCCTAGGTACATGGTTGCTTTTTTGAGACAGGTCAAGTCTTGACTGTCATGGGACTTGCTACTTACTATGTAGACCAGGCTGGCCTCAACCTCAGAGAGATCCTCCTGCCTCTGTCTCCAGAGTGCTGGGATCACTCCTGGTCCTAGGTACATTTTAATTGATTGGGATCAATCTTTTTGTTTTGTTCCCAAGTCTCATATTGCCCAGGCTTGCCTAAAACTCTCAATCTGCCTGCTGTTGCAGCCTCTCAAGTGCTAGGATTATTGGGTGAATTAATTACCACAGATTATCCTAGTGGGTTTTGGTAAATGAAACTGTGACAGTGTATGCATTATGCCCATGCATGCTGCCTGTACATGTGTAAGCCAACTTCAGCTGTTGTTCCTTAGATGCCATCTCCCTTGTTTTGAGACAGTCTGGCCAGGTGGTGGTGGCACAGGCCTTTAATCGGGAGGCAGAAGCTGGCAGATCTCCGTGAGTTTCAGGACAGCCAGGGTTATTACACAGAGAAAACCTGTCTTGAAAAACTAAAACCAAACCAAAAAGAGACTGGCTCAATGCTTGCCAAGTAGGTTAAGCTGACTTGCCAGCAAGCTCCATGGATTCACTCACTCATCTCCACCACCCCAGTGCTGGCTGCGATTACAGTAGACACTATCTTACTTGTCTTTTCACATGATATCTGGGGATCAAACACAGGTCCTCATGCTTACATAGCATGCACTTTACTGACTGAATTATTGCCTTAAATACTGAGGTTAACTTTTATAAAAAATTTATTTCTGGGATAGCTTCCTTGTGTAGTTCATAATGGGTCTTCCTGTTTTAGCCTCTTCAAATGTTGCCACTGCAAGCTAAGTACAATTTCTTTAAATATGGTTTGAAGAACTCTATACCAGGCTCTAGCATGCTCGGCTTCTTAGTTAAGATAGTAGAATGCACAAAACAGGATTATCACCATCTGTAAATGATACACAGCTTAAAAATTAGATGACATAGCATCCAACACTTGATGACAGAATTAAAAATTTCTAACATCAAAGGTTAGTAAAAAAGAGCCTTCCAAGAGAGATCTAAAGCCAAGACCTGGTTTTGGCTGGTGTATATATGCCATAAAACAACAACAAACAGCTGGGCAGTAGTAGCACACACAGTTAACCCCAGTACTCAGGAGACAGAAGCAGGTGGATCTCTGAGGTTGAGGTTAGCCTGGTCTACAGAGCGAGTTCCAGGGCTAAACAGAGAAACCCTGTCTCAAAAAACAAAAATTAAAAAAAACAAAACAAACAAACAAACAAAAAACCAAACAAAAGCAACAATAAACAGTAAGCTGGTTCTGTAGGTAAAGGCACTTGCCAAAGCAAGCGTGGCAACCTGAGTTGAATGCCACACATGCATATAAAAGTGGAAGAAGAGAAATGACTATACATAATTGTCTTTCTGATCTTTCCTAGTGCACCAACATATATACCTTCACCTTCTTCTCCCCACCTTTCAATTTAAAAAAAAAAAAAAAAAAGGAAAAACTATCTATTATTTGAAATTCAGTATTATTTTAGAAAAAGCCAGTGATTTAACAACTGCAGTATCTTGAAGAAGACCGCAAGGCTGAAATGCCTTTTGGCCCGGTCACGGTGTAACCAGCCATTTGCTGGAAGTGTTTTGAGGATGGGATGCAAATCAGGCAAATCAGGAGGAACTGTTGCTATTAGCCAATAGTCTGAATATCCCAGGAAAAAGTGGCCAGAATATTGATGAATGGAATTACTTAAATGGAGGAAATGACTGTGGTTATTTGACATGCCTACCAAAGGAAGTGGTCAAGTGTGAAAAGATGTCATCATAAAAAGATTAGAATTATTATTGCAGCTTGATTAAAAAAAAAAAGTCACTTTCTTCATAAGGTTGATTCCCAATACACATGCACACACCCTTTTTTATTTGTGGTTCTAAGGATGGAACCCAGGAATTGTGCATGCTAGGGAAGCATTACC
The DNA here is from genome assembly GCF_943737965.1 of Phodopus roborovskii. Lineage (NCBI taxonomy): Eukaryota > Metazoa > Chordata > Mammalia > Rodentia > Cricetidae > Phodopus > Phodopus roborovskii. The sequence continues at coordinate 9,815,810 of NW_026125052.1, read as the reverse complement.
TCTTGGCCTCTAATTTAGCCTTAAAAGTAGCATTAAAACCAAATGAAAAGAATCAAAACAGGATAATTCTGGTTCAATATAAACCACATTCTTGTGCTGAGAACCACTAAAAAATGAGACCACTTTCTGTGTAAGATAGGCAGCAACTTATTACTGAAGGTGGTAACTTATGTTTTGGGCATGGTGAGGCAGGAATACTAGCTCAAGCTTCAGGCCAGCCTGTGATTCACAGTGCAACCTGTTCTGACAACCAACCAACCAACCAACCAACCAACCAACCAACCAACCAACCAACCGAACGAACGAACGAACGACCGACCGACCGACCGACCAACCAACCAACCAACCAACCCACCCACCCACCCACCCACCCACCAACCCACCCTCGACTGCTCCCTGGCCACCGCACATCTTGATAAACTGTCACAGAGAAGCTCTATCTCAGTGTTTTTAAAAACTCTATAATCCTTCACATTTTCAGCCCTATAAGGATAGTCATTAACTAAATTTGTCTTAGATAGTTGCTTCCCATTAGAAGGTAAGATGGCAGAGATAAACTCTGTGATATTATCTGGTACTCATGAGTTTTCAGTTTCAGTATCTTCAAACAATCCTCTTTAATAATTCTAAAGGAGAAGCCAGGCTTGGTGCCATTGTTTATAATCCCAGCACTTTGGAGGCTGGATGACTGTGAGTTCTCAACCAGTCTGGGCTACACAGCAAGACACTAAACATAAAATAAAATGACCAAACCAACTTAACAAAAACGTTAAATGAAAACATACAATCAAACACAAAGTTATGCAACAGGTGAAAGTGTAGACACTCACCCATGCCAGATTTACCATCTGGGTATGTGTAGACTTGTCCATTGTTTTTGATAATTGGGAGACTGGAAGGTAAAGGAGCAACTTCTTCTTCACTCTCCTCGGAGCTGGAGCTGCTACTTGTGTCCTCACTGCAGCTGTCATAGCCGTCAAACATCCCGAACCAGTCTTCTTTTTCTTTTGGATTGTGAAGAATGTTCTGTCTTTGTAGAAGAAACCAGTGACGTATGACACAGTGCTCACATACATCCCCTTTACAAGCCCTAAACACAAATTCTGCTACGTGAGATATGACAAACAAAATCCAGTATTGAGAACAGATAATTTATGCTTGTCTATTGGGATAAGTAGGATCTCAGGTTTGCCTCAAACTCAGGTAAGTGATCTTCCAATTTCAGTCTCCCAAGCTGCTGGGATTATAGATGCAGACCTAGAAAACAACATTAGCTTATAATGAAATACTAAACACTGTGGCAAAATGCACTTCTTTACTATGAGACACAAATAAACTGGTGAACTTAATAATGATGACAGAACTGAGACTGATGTAATGACTTGTATATTTAATGAGGCATGTTCCTCCTCCCCTCTAAGAAATTATACTTAGATCCTTTCTTTTAAAAAAATGAGATATAGTCAGGTGGTTGTGGAGCACACCTTTAATCCCAGCAGGGAGGCAGAGGTAGGTGGATTTCTCTGAGTTTGAGGTCAGCCTGGTCTACAAAGTGAGATCCAGGACAGATAGGGCTACACAGAGAAATCCTGTCTTGAAAAACAAAACAAAAGAACGACACCAACAAAAAAGAAATACAAACATTATTTCTTAATTTGTCTTTTATTTATAAAATTCTAAGTTTCTTAAGAAAAAAATATTTTTAAAAAAATGCATGTGGGTATTTTGTCTGTATGTTTATCTGTGCACTGATTGTGTGCCTGGTACCCATGAAAGGGAAGAAGAGGTTGTGAATTCCCTGGAAATGGAATTATAGACAACTGTGAGCTGCCACATGGGTGATGGGAATGGAACCAGTGTCCTCTGGAAGAGTGTTAACCACTGAGGATTCTTTCCAGCCCCTCCTTCTTATTCTGAGATAAAGTTTGCCTGTAAGGCTGCCTCAATCCTCCAAAAGCCTAACTGGCTAAGATTACACAGGTGTGTCTTCTGTGCCCAATTTTGTTTTTCAGATCACATACTGGAAATGTCATACCCTCAAAAATATTGACTTGGAAAAATTTGCATGCTACAACTCCCACCCCCTTCACAGTACTCTTCTATTGTTCTGAGCAACTTTTGGATTGTTTTATAAATGAGATCTATCTTCAAAGAGTCAAAATCAGATACTACTGGAATATTTAAACAAGAAGAAACCAGACTCTAAAGGCAATTCCAAAAGAGAAGTTTTGTTAATTTACCCTGATGAGGTAGATGGTAGGGAATGGGCTAATCTTCATTTGATAGTGTGGGGCTATGAACACAGCTTCTGCAAATATTACCTGAGAACTCCAGTTTTTTCTTAGTCACCCAACAACTACATATCAAACACCCATGTACCTCACTGTGTACACAGCAGACATGATTCTTATAGATGGTGTCATGGATTGAGAGATGGAGCAGTTATGTGGAAACAGAATAACTAAGATGGGGCTGGTACCATCATCATTTAGGAAATTTTTGTGCTTTCAAGGTACCTTAGAGCCTTTAATATGCTTATGGACATTATTAAAAAAGAATATCCAGTGTGTAGTAAATATCTACCTAAATTTTTATTATTTTTAGTTATTGGTAGGTGCCCATGGAGGCCAGAAGATCTCATATTCACTGGAGCTGAAATTACAGGTTGTGACTTGGGACTTTTCCAAGTGTAGCAAGTGTTCTTAATTGTTGAGCCATCTCTGTAACCCAACATCATAATTTATACCACACTTCTTAGGTAAGAGCTGTTCTCTAACTACCTTGTTTTTCATTAAGATAGTCTACTGGTGAACTTACATATAAGAGATAACAGATTTACTCTACGTAAATTACCATGTTTATTAAGAAGGCAGCTGTATATTCAATGAAAGGACTAGTGGGAAAAAGAATTTTGACTTCAGGAGAAAAGGATCTACAAAGGAGTCTTTTCTACACATTGTTTGAGTGGACAGATTTTCTTTTTTTTTTTTTAAATGAGACAGGGTCTTTCTACATGGCCTTAGCTGTCCTGGAACTCACAAAGATCCAACAGTTCCTGCCTCTCAAGTGCTCAGATTAAAGGCATGTGCCACCATGTCCAGCTTTTTTTTTTTTTTTTAAAAATTATTTTTATTTTGTATATGATAGTATTTTATTATTTTTGTGTGTACATGGGTGTTTTGCCTCTCTGTATGTCCATGTACCACATGCATGCCAAGTGTCTACAGAGTCTAGAAGGACAATGGATCCCCTATAACTGGAGTTACAGATAGCTGGATGCTAGGAATTGAACCTGGGTCCTCTGGAAGAGCAGCCAGTGCTCTTAACCACCATCTCTCCATCCACAGAATTTTCCTTCCTTTTCTTTTTTTAAACAACTATAGGCTTATACTGCTAAGTCTGAGCAATTTACTCTATTTTCTGAAAATCCCCCATGGCAAGAAGTAAAGTGGCTGTAGTCTACCAGTATCTCCAAAGCTGACATTACTGTAAATTTTATCAGGTGATAGTGATCTACAATTCAGGAAGTTATTTTCAGATTTATCAAATACCACCACATAATCAAATATCAGACATGCAACCACCAACTATCAGCAGAAACAGAAGGCAGGTCAGAAGAGGTTGTTGAATTCCCTAAAACTGGAATTATAGGCAGCTGTAAGACATCAAATGGGTGCTAGTAACTAAATCAGGTCCTCTGGAAGTACGGTGCTCTTAACCCTAGAGTGGACAAGGAGTTCAACCAGGGTCAGTGAGACAGAACAGTGTGTTAAGGTCACCAAGCCTGACCACCTGAAATAGATTTTCAGGACTAGCAGTGAAGTAGAGATCAACTCCTGAAGACTGTCCTTCAAATTCCACACAGAGGCATGTATGTATCCCATGTCCTTACCCCTAAAGAGTTCAAACAGATGATCCAAAATCCAATACACAGACACATTAAAAAAACAGATGAACAAAATTGCTTAAGGCCATAATAATTCCCCTCCCTAGGACAAAATTTTTGTACTCTAAAAGGCCTCATTTATACATTAAAAGATAGGCAGAAAACTAGAAACAAATGCAAAAAGTACTACTTACAATATTATTAAAAGTTATGAAATACATGGGGATAAATGTAGCAAGAGACAAGAATCCTAAAAATGAGAAAAAAAGCGCCAACAAAAGATCTAAATGGAGAGGAGGATCATGTTTAAGAACTAGAATTAATTTCAATAAAAGGTCAATTGTTTTACTTTCGGATTTTTGAGGCAGGGCACACTTGGTTGACCAGGAACTCATGACCATCCTCCTGCCTCAGGCTCCCAAGTACTAGGACTACAGGTTAAGCCCCCATGTCTTGCAGTAAAATGTCAGTTCTTTCAAAACTGATTTACAGATTTAAAGTAGTCTAATCATAATCCTACTAGACTGATAGAAACTGGCAACCTGATTACATTATAATAATGCTATTGTAATATAGACAGTGGGATTTTGCCATGAACACAGACTGAGAGATCAGTAAATAAAGTAGAATAACCTAGAAATAAGCATATAGTCAATGAAAATGAGATACTTCCATCCATATTCCCCAACTGACTGACTACATGCTAGAAGATGCTCATATATATGACAAAAAAACCCAAAAAACAAAAAAAAAAAAACAAACAAACAAACAAACAACAACAACAACAAAAAAACCCCACAAAAAAACAGAAGAGTAAGACAATCACAGACTGGGAAGATACATTTGCAAATCAGTAAGTACCTGATAACAACAGCAACAACAAGCACTGAAACTCAAGAGAGGGCTAAGGCTCTAACTCAGTGGAGCTCTTACCTAACACACAAGTCCTGCCTTTGGTCCCCCACACTGCATACAATACTGAGGTGAAGTCAGGAGGATAAGGAGGAGTTCAAGGTCATCCTAGGCTACAACCCAACTTGAGGCCATCCTGGGCTAAATGAGACCCTACCTCAAAAAACAAAACAAAACACCCCTATCTCCAATCCCCTCAACAATTGCCTGGTGTGGTGACATAAACTTACAATCCCAGTCACTTGAGAGGCCAAGACAGAACATTTTAAGTTTGAAGACAGCTTGGGTAATTTACCAAGACCTTGCTTTACATAAAAGTCCTTTTAAAAAGGACTGATAATATAGTTAAGTGGTAGAGCTCTTAGCATGCACGCACTAGGCCCTACCTAGCACTGAAAAACAAAACCAAAAAAATCAAACAAACAAAAACCAAACCAAAACAGAATAGTGTAATATCACTCCCAGAACTTAGGTTAGAGGTATCAGGAATTCAAGGTCACTTTCTCCTACAAAATGAGTTCCAGGTCAGCTGAGGGTACAAGCAACCTTATCTAAAACAACAAAACAAACTCATACATAAAACATAACCACATTCTCAAAACAATGAAAGAAAAACCAATATCACTTTAGTGACTAAAACAATCCATTTTAAAGATGAGGCAAAATACTTAACAGATTTCAAAGACGCCCAGATAGCAAATAAAGACATGAAAAGCAGCTTAATATTTTTAGCTATTGTAAAACGTAAATTAAAACCATGAGATTGACTGGCTGGATGGCAGAAGCCTGTAAACCCAGCATTTATGCCTTTAAACCCAACACTTAAAAGGCAGAGGGAAGAACAGTGTTTGAGGCTGGTTTGGACTATATAGCAAGATTCTGTGTGAAAGCAGCTAGAGGTAATGGCTCAGTGGTTAAGAGCACTGGATACTCTTGAAGATGGATCTGGGTTTGCTCTGGGCTCAATTCTTAGAACCCTTCAGGTGGTTCATAGCCACTTGTAAATCCTGTTGTAGGGGGTCCAATGCCTTCTTCCAACCTCCATAGACACCAAGGATGGACATGGTACATTGATATACATGCAGGCAAAACACACATAAAATGAACAAATTGACTTGGACAGCCATTGCTACACAAAGAAACCATGCTTTGAAAAGCTAAAAACCAAAATCCTAGGGGGAAAAAAAATTCTCTTTCAAAAAACAGTGACAAAAAAACCCCCACCAAACCAATACCATACTAAGAACCCCACATTCTATGCTCTGTGTGGCAAACAGAACTGCCAATACAATGCAGATGGGAATTGTTTGGTTGGAGTCTCAGGCTTGAGCATGCACAATCCAGAAAGCCCCCTCACCTGAAACCCTGCCTATTCAGAGTCTCTGAACAAAGGAAAAGTGCCAAAAAGACCAATTCTGCATTCTTGGTGACTATTGCGATTTCTTCCTCTGATGCCACCAGCAGCCCAAGTACTGTCTAAGTGCTTTTGACTACATACTTAGGCACAAATCCAGCTTCTGGCAGACACATCAGCACCCTTCATCTATACAACCTATAAAATCTCCCTGCTTTAGATGAGGGCATGTGACTTCTCTGGCCTCAACTCTGGGACTAGAGAACCTGCCTGGGAGTTGCTTTGGTCAATATACCTGTGGTCATACTTTTTCAGTTTGGCTCTGACTTACTGTGTTGGTAGAAAAAACTTATTATGGGGGTGGGGTGGGTGACAATCTATTAAGAATATAAAATGGCACACTGCAAAGCAGTTTCCTTAATGTTAAATCTATACATGCTATCCTCCCACTCCTAGGTATTTCACACACTTGAGAAACGGTATCAAAATGTCCATAAAAAAAAAAAAAAAAAAAAAAACCAAACCAAAACAAACAAAACAAAACAAAACAAAAAACCCAGAAATGGTCTAACAATCCCACAACACAAGGAATCTAACTAGCGATACCCAGCCTACAAAAAGTACACAAACACATAAACCTGCCACCCTTAATTAACTATCAAACTTGATGTACTATATACACACTGTCTCATGCTACTTTGCTAGGACTAGCACCATAGGTTTGTTGATACCAGAAACACATAGTGCTGTGCTACACTGTTTTAGCTACAGCTAAGATGTCATCAAGCAAGAGGAATTTTTTAGCAGCATAGTAATTTTCATGGGACTACTGTCTTACATGTAGTTAATTGACTGAAACATTGCTATAGTGCACATGACTGTGTTTCACTAGTCTTTCATGTGGCAAAGTCCTGCCTTTATAATTTCAGAGGCTTTCTAAGGTATTTTGATGTTTTGTAAATCTAAATCTACCTTTGAGAGAGCCTCAATGTTTCTTTCCGTTTGGTTTTTCGAGGCAGGACTTCTCTGTGTTGCCCTTGCTGTCTTGGAACTCTGTGTACATCAGGTTGGCCTCAAACTCACAGAGATCCTATCGCCTGTGCCTCTTGAGTGCTGCCACCACACCCATCATGAGATTCTCAATGGTTTGATTTTCTTTTCTTCTCCCTCCTTAGCCCAAGTGATTTTTTAGATATTAAGTAAGATTTATGCTAAAATATTAGTGTTATTTTATAGGGATCTCATTAAATTAATTTTTAACTAAAGGTTGAGGATGTAATTCAGCTTAAAATTCACAAAACCTAGTCTCCAGCATCTCATAAAGGGGCATGGTGACAAAAGCCAGTAAATTCCAGCACTTAGCAGTCAGGAGTTTCAGAAGTTCCAGGTCATTTTTGGTTATCTAGCCAGTTTGAGGGCAACTTGAGTTACATAAGACAGTCTCAAAAGCAACACTAAAGATTTTATTAGTTTGGGAAGGGCAGCTTGATGTTGAAATGGCCTATCTCCTCTAAGACAGGGTTTCTGTGTAGCATTGGCTGTCCTGGAACTCTCTCTGTAGAGCAAGCATTTCAGAGCTCCTCCTGCCTCTGCCTGCTGGGATTAAAGGCAGCACATGCTACCACTGCCCGCAGGTTTTTTTAAGAAGGGGTTTTGTCTTGTAAGCCCAGGTTGGTTCTGAATTCCTATGAGATTGAGGATGACCGCCTACTTCTCCTATCTATGCCTCTGGAAGTGTGTACCATACCTAGCACAGTTCTACTGCCAGTAACTGTGTGTATTTGCAGTGCATGGAAATTTATCATTTTATATTCTATCTTGTCCAATTTAAGATAGTTTTGCCATTGATTTCTGGGGCTTTTCATATTAAACAATTACATTACCACGAAAGAAACTTTTATGTCTTTCTCCATTGTTACACCTCTATTTCTCCTTTTCTGTCTATGGGCTCATACATGCCATTAAACAGAGACAGTGAGAACACTTACTTTGGTCTTTATCATTCTTATGAAATGCTCTTTATCTAATCCCAATTACAATGCTGGTTTTAAGATTGAGGTGTATCGTTATTTGACTTAGGGAGTGTCTCTTTGTAGTTAAGGCTGGCTTTGAGCTCTCAATTCCCCTGCGCCACCAAGTACTGGATTAACAAGCATGTATACTTCATGACTTTCTATAGTCAAACCTAGTTAAACATTCAATACAGTGTAAGGCACATATTTATTAAGACAAAATATTAATAAAATCATCTATGAAACCATTCTTGTTTCTTCAATGTTTTAATTAGAAAAGGTGTTTATAGGCTTTTGCAGATCAGAGACTTTTCTCTTTAGACCTAGTAATGTTAAGTAACACATATTTCCAAATATGAAATCATCTTTGTATCTGTAGTATAATTTAACCTAATTAAAATGTTATTTCCTGAGCCCAGTGGTGGTGGTGATGGAGCATACCTTTAATCCCAGCACTCAGAGGCAGAGGCAGGTGGATTTCTGTGAGTTAGAGGGCCAGCCAGCATAGTCTACTTAGGGAGTTCCAGGACAGCCTCCAAAGCTACAGAGAAAACAACCCTGTCTCAAAAAACCAAAAAAAGTTATTTCCTTAAAAACCAAAGACCACATAGTCAAGGTTTAAAATAATATCCCTGTCTTATCTGCACTTTTCATTTCTTTGTGCTATCTTTATCAGTTTAGAAGCTATGTATTATCCCTTCATTATAAAAACAATTATGTTTTTCTTCATTTTGTATATTAATGCAGCACTGGGACCACTTCTATTTTCTACTTTTATGTTTTTCAAGACAGAGTTTCTCTGTGTAGCTTTAGAGCCTGTCTTGGAATTCACTCTGTAGGCCCAACTACCTCTGCCTTCTAAGTGTTGGGATTAAAGGCATTTGCCACTACCACCCGGCTAGAAATTTATTTTTATTGATGTATTTAGGGTTATCAATGTTCCTCTCCTCTCTGCTCTGAAGTACATCCTATAGATTAAGATTATACTAATTTCATTAGCACTTTTTAGAAATTAAAGTATGGAGCAAGCTAGATAGCATGGTGGGACAAGGTGCTTGGTTTCAAAAATCTAAAACCAAAACACACAACCTCCCAAACAACAACTTGCAATTTGTATTTCTCTAAACCCCCATGAAGCCACACTTTTGACTGTGTATTCGAATTCAAGACTTTCCTGTCTAGCCTGAAAAGTTCTCATGTGCTTTTCCTATCAATCCCTACTTTTGTTCCAGAGTTCTGGCCTGCCTTTGCCTCCTCCTGAGTGCTGGGATTAAAGGTGTATACCACCTTTCCTGGAGGGTATCCTTTTAAAGATTTATTTACTTATTATGTATACAGTCTTCTGTCTGCATGTATACCTTCAGGCCAGAAGAGGGCATCAGATCGCATTACAGATGGTTGTGAGCCATCATGTTGTTGGGAATTGAACTCTGGAAGACCAGTCAGTGTTCTTAACCACTGCAATCTCTCCAATCCCTGTTATCTTTTATCTTAAATGCTTTAGACTAGAAGAGTTTCAATTCCCAAAAGGGAATCTATCATATGGTATAGGTTAAAAATCTTTATTTAAAACGAGTTTTCTTTGGGACAGACTCAAATCTAAGCACAGAAAACTTTATGTTCCATATACATAAAAGTACTTAAATCATTTATCTTTTGAGATAATGGTTTCATTCTGGAGTCCATCATGGCCTCAAACTTGTGGCAGAGTCTTCTTGCTTCAGAGTTGGAACTATAGGTACAAGTCACCATGCCTGGCTTCTATTATTATAGTTATAATATAGGGTCTCACTAAGTTATCTAGGCAGGCCCTAAACTCATTTTGTAGATAAGGCAGACACTGATCTCATTTGCTCTGCTAGTTTCTAGAATAGTTTGGATTATAGCCCTGTTCTACCAGCACCACTTTTTTGGTTTTCTTTTCTGCTTCAGACATGGTCTCACCTGTAGTCTAGGTTGGCCTTGTCCTTGGGCCAATCTTCCTAGCATTTGGGTGTGAATACCACAATTAGATTATTTAACTCCTCCCCCCCACCCCAAGACAAAGTCTGATTAGGTAAAGCTGGACTTTAACTTGAAATCCCCTGCCTTAGCCTTCTGAGTGTTGGTATTACAGCACCTGCCTTTACATGTAAATAATCTTATTTTTATTGCACCTACGTTTTTCTTTTTTGAGATAGGGTCTCACAATGTAGTCTTGTCTGGCCAAGAACTTGCTATGTAGACCAGGCTGGCCTTGAATTCCCAAGGATCCTCCTGCTTCTGCCTTCTAAGTGCTGGGATTAAAGGTACCTGCTAATATTTGTTGACCCCCTTTTTAAAAATGTATTTTATGAGTGCTTTGTTTGCATGTATGTCTGTGTATGTACTTGTATCTGGTGCTTGTAGAATCCAGAAGAGGATGTCAGATCTCTTGGAACTGGGGTGACAGATGGCTGTGAGCCACCACTTAGCTGCTGGCAACCAAATCTGGGTCCCCAGGAGTAGCCAGTGCTCTTAACTAGTAAGCCATTTCTCAGCTTCTGTATCTATGTTTTGACCGTGGTCTATCAGCGCTTTAGGTAAGGTCAAGTTTTCTACCTGTGTGGTGTCATACGGTACTCATGTTGTGAGTTTTGAGACACTTCAGACTTTAGATTTTTTTTGGATCAGGGAAGGTCAACCTGTATTTAAGATTAAAAGCTGGGCATTGGCAGTTGTGAGCCCAGCACTTCGAAAGACTGAGGCAGGAACAAGGTCCCTTAGGTTACACAGAAATCCTGTCTCAAGGAAAATATTGGAAAGTATGAACATTTCTGTGTCTCATTTCTTTCAATCAGCATGGCTTATTTGAGACCCATCTGTTACTACATCTACAAATGGTCCATTGCCTTTTACTACTAAGCAGTATTCCACTTTATTCATGTATTACAGTTTATCTTTTTTCCATCCAGATTTGACTATAAGTCATAAAATTTTTGTACAAAGAACAAACATGGTGGGTCTCTTTATGGAGATTTCTTCTAAGACACGTCCCCCAGAGAATGGCAGAAACTGAGAGGATAGTTCTGAACCCTATACAGACGTGTACTCCTACATGTAAGTACCTAAAATGAAGTTTAACACTTATGTGAATGTACCTTCACAGAATTTTACTGAGCTCCCTCTTCTAGTGATGACACAATGCCTACATAATGAGATGAAGAGTGGGATGATACAGGGTTAAGTTGCTATATACATAAAGGTATTGGAAAACAGCTTGTGACACATTGACAATCAATCTGATAATCAAGATGGATAAGAAGTAATGGTTAGACATGGAGTGTGCAAAGCATGGATAAGCTGGACAAGGAATAAATAATTCATGACTTAGACATAACCATCTGAGAAGCTGTGAGGTTTTTTTTTTTTTTTGGTTTGAGAGAGGGGTTCTTTGTGTAGTCCTGGCAATCCTGGACCTCTTTAGACTAGGCTGGTCTTGAACTCACAGCGATCCATCTATCAATTCTCCTGAGTGTTGGGATTAAAGGCATGTGCTACCACTGCCCAGCTATTTTTCTCAAATCTCAAACTTGTGTGTGAGAACTCAAGAGCGATGGGTGGAATCAGGAGCTAAAAAGCTACTTAGCTCTTGCTAGCCTCTGTCTCATTACACCACCAGAATCAAATGCATAGTTTGGTTAGTTATTAGGTCCAAATCTCTACATTTCTGAGTCCAATTTCTGGTTCTATCTGTATTATAAATTTGGATACCACAATCACTTGGGTCTAGCTTTTTTTTTTTTTTAAAGAAAATATACTGCAAAGAAAGGACATTACTACAAATGGACTTTTTTAGTTTTTCAGGAAAAAAAGTTATGAAACTAAGTATGAACCTGATAATCTAACTAAAAAATAACATGGTTTTATAAAAATTAGGACTCACAGTAGCCTAGAGGTTCTCAAAGATCATTACCATGGTTTAATTTTTTTGTGTGTGTGTGTGTATGTTGGGGATTAAACCCATGGCCTTGCAAATGTTAGGCAAGCATAGCATTTAGCTATATCACTGGTGCATTTATCCTTTAAAAATATATTTGGAACAGGATGTTCAGAAGACATGTATGATTGGTAAGCTGGGTAGAGGGAAACTTGCCACCAAGCCTGATGACCTGAGTTTGGTTCCAGGGACCTAGATAGTGGAAGGCTGCAAGCAGTTTTCTGACCTCCACACACATGCTATGGCATGCACATGCCCACACACATAAAATACAAACACACAATAAATAAATCAATACAAATGGAATGAAAAGTTAAGTAATTACTGAATATATGCTAACCAATACTGACTTAGATACACATAATGTATACAAGGCGTATTTCTCCCATGTGTAACAATTTAACAAAAAAAAAAATTTAAGGTCTAAAAGTAAATAGGAACTAGTCTGTAAACTACAATGTCAAACACCAGAAATATAAAAATCTACTAGACGTTGTATGTCTTTCTTTGACTAGACTACAAAGTAGGGTCAAATAAACTATTATAAGCAGCTTTATAATAGGGGTGGCAATTATACAGTAAAAGGAGATCGGGGAAGAAACTAACTTACTCACTTTTTAAGTGCAGTGATCATCACATCTTCAGGTGGAAGTTTACAGAAACCCTATGAAAAGATTAAGACTTGATTCTAACCCGTATTTCAGATGAAGACAAGGAAGCTCTAACAGTAGGCAACTTACTTTTAGAATAAAACAAAGTCAGAGCTAGAGTCAAGCCAGCTTACCTACTTTGTTCAGACCTTATTCTAGGACATTAAATTCTAAATTAACACTCAAGTCAGGGTGAAAAGCAAAAGGGAATTCAGAACCAAACTTAGTGTTTCCCTAACTAGCTTATTAAGAAAAACTTTCTGGGTCACACATTAAACAGATTCTTGGCAGGGCTTGGAGCACACACCTAAAACCCTTGTAATTTGGAAGCTGAGGCAAAGCCAGCCTGGGCTATTAAATAAGACTTTGTCTCAAGAAATAAAACTGGGCTGGGAAGATGGCTGAGTCCCTGTTGCCCAAGCACTAGGATCCAAGTTCAGATTTTCCTCCACAGCATGAAAGAGGTCACAACAGTGAGGCGGAGACAAGCAGATCCCTGAGGTCTTTAGTTAGAGACCTCATCTCAGAAAGAAAGTAGAGAACAATTAAGAAAACACCCAATGTCAGCCTTTGGCTTCCACATATATAGATTTAACACACCCACCCTCCCACATACACCCATCCACCCTTTGGCTTCCACATACATGTGTAACACACACACACACACACACACACACACACACACACACACACACCAGACCTACAACAAATTCTCAAAGTAATAGTAGGACTAAACAACAATTACCTCAAGGAAAGGGGTGTTTTTAACTAGTGTCTTTAAGAGATGACACCAGTGATTACATTGTTCTAATACCCACATGTTCAATTTGGAGAGACATAGCTGTTTAAGTTGACATCAAGTAAAAACAATATGATAAAATATTGAATGTTTCCATCCATTAGCCACTGAGGTTGATGGCTTCCATACTGGCTAGCACAATTAGCACACGTTTCCATCACTGCAGAAGCTCTATTAGATATCAACATATGATTCTATATCAATCCTTCAACTATAAGAAGAAAATCAAGGCATCTGATGCTATCCCACAAGGTCATGGGGATCAACAGTGGCAAAAGTACAAATCAAGCCTCTCTTGACTAGTGTTCCCTTATCACTGCACCCCTTTCTTACAATAAGGGTTTATTCAAGTGAGTATATATCCTTTTAACCTTTCATTATGCTTTCTAGCAAAGCCAGAAGAGAAACTGTAAATTTATGGGGGAGGACCCTTAATAAAGATTAAGAAATAGTAATTTCTTGGCTGGGGATAGATACAGTGTCAGTAACAGCGCTCAGCACACATGGAGTTTTGGGCTCACTCACCAGCACTACATAAGTTAGATATGGTGGTACATACCTATGAACCACACTAAATTTCAGGGCAGGAAGGGATACTTGAGACCCTGCCTTAAAACAATAAACAAAAACTCCACAATAACCTAAAAGTAAAACATGCATCTTTAGTAAAAATAAAAGTTACCTGGTACCATTAAGGATACCCTATGAGAAGATGAGTCTAAGCTTGTAAATACTTAAAATATTTTCTGTCTTTATGGTTTTTACTATCATGTACTTGAAACCCTGAAACTAAAGACAATAGTCTTTGACTATTATGCCGAAGGTTAAATCTTCTGTTGTTTTTCTGAAATGGGGGGGGGGGGAGTTTACTATATAGCCCAAGTAAAGCTATATACTCTGCCCCTTGGGTGGTAGGGATTAGAGGCAAACACCACTATTTCTGGCCCAGATAGACATGGAAACAATTTTAAAGATGAAAAGGTGAGGAATAGGGCACAATTCAAAACAGTTGACTTCTCTATTTTAGAATGTGCTTATTCAGATCACCTGAGCACCCCTGGCTTTTGGTACTATAGTACTTTAATGGTTATGACATCAATATATTGTTTATACTTATAAACAACAATTATGTTTTAGTTTGAATACTGTGTTTGAACATAATTTGAAATAATTTACTTTGTTTTTAATTTAAAAAGTAACTAAGGGACAAGAAGGAGCATTGGAGTATCTGGAAGATTAATAAGATCCATGTATAGCCAGCCATAAAAATACAGCAATGCCCTCTTTAAAAATAAAACCAGTTGTTCCTGTCTAGTATGTTTAGAATGCAAAGTCAGTCAAATTATGTCATGACAGTTCATGTTTAAAGTTAGCAGGAAAAAAAAAAAAAAAAAAAAAAAAAACAAAAAACTTGGAAGTCCATACTGACTCAAACTTTGAGGAGCTCTGTAAATTTTCAAATCCCCATTAAAAGCTAGTGACCAGCCCTGAGAGAAAACATTGTATACTTTACATAAAGTTACAAAATGGTTAAAAACCTTGGCTCACCAGAAGATATCATGAACAGACACTTATTCAAGACAGCTTTTGCCCTAATCTGCAAGGCATTTGCAATCCTTGAATATGGGGTTTTATATAAATAGAAGCTACTTGTTATTCAGAGGAGGTGGTGCAAAAACCGCTAAACACTCTTTGGTGTTGAGGTAAACAGTCTGAAACACACAAGAGCAAAGCAACAGCTCTATCATAGGCTAGGGAACAGGAAAAAATTTGCTTCAACAGTAACAAGAGACACTGGGAGTTAAGCACATCAGTGGGTGCTGGTAGGTATTTGCAAGTGAACTACTAGGTGACAAACACTGTTGAATATTAATGTAGAGAGAGGATTAGAAATACTGAAAACTCCAAAGTAAACATTAACGTGCTATACACACTTTAAGTCTCATATAAGACAGAATTGTCATTAAAAAAAAAAAAAAAAAAAAAAAAAAAAAAAAAAAAGGCTCACCTAGGTAAAAGTCTTGCTGCCAACCTTGATGACCTGGGTTTGATTCCTGGGCCATACATGGCAGGAGAGATGATGACCTCAACCTGTCCTCTGACTCCCCCAAGGTAGCACCCTACCCCATAGTAAGTAATTGAAAAACAAAAAACCTTTGTGACACCGAGCCTTCCCTTTTTGGAGGAGACTGGGTTTGCAAAGATCACAAGTCAAATCGATGGGAAAGAACAGTTCTGACCATTTGTTTTACCGGTAATTGCCTTTGTCAGCTTCAATACTATTCCCTCCTAGGCCCAATTTTAGACATTCTTAGGAAAAGTGATTCAGGCACAGACAAATGTACACTGACAATACTAAAGAAAAGGCGTTAAAATTCCTAATCTCAAGAATACCAGTGAGACAACCATGAAAACCCACTATCAACCATCTTTAGTCATGTAAGCAGCACATTTGCAACCGACCCAGTAAAGTTTTCAGTTGGCCTTCACTATCTCTTAACTCTCCCCACCCCCCTTCCTCCACTTCCCTGCTCTTCTCCTGGCAGGAAAATATAGGCCAATGAGCAGTGGGTGGGTGAGGAGGATGTGAGAACAAATTTGAGAAGTAAAAAAGGGAGCAACTTAACCAGGACATGAATGAGGCTTAAGGGTCTAATAAGGGCAGACGAATAAGTATCAGAGGGACTGAAAAATAATGGAAGGCGCTTTCCTTGGCGGTAGTGCGTGTCATTATGTATGCAGGTTTAAGTAGAGGTCAGACTACCTACCACTTGTCAGAAGCTGGACAGGGGCGGCTGCTTTGGGTGACTTCTAGTGTCTCTTCCGACTCTGAAATGTTAGGATTTCTAGTTCACAAAGGAGAACGAAAGGATGATGGAAGCCCACCGCTTTGGAACTCTTCTGAAGCAGCAGCCCTGGCCGCCGACTCCCCGACACCACTCCCACGTCTCCCTCCCACACGTGCCCACCCCGCCCCCTTTCAATATCAGCACCTCCACGTGCAAAATGCCTCCCGGCACTGGCCCCGCACTAGTGGGCTCCTTCCCCTGCAAAGCCCTCAAACTCTGTATGCGCCTGCCCCCACACCCCAGGGAAGAGAGGACACCACTCTCCCACTCTTGGCAGCTTAAAAAAAAAAAAAAAAAAAAAAAAGGAAAAGTCTCCAATCCAGTCTTTCTCTTCAGCCAGAACGGGGTGATCGTGGTGGTGGGGGGGGGCAGAGAAAAACTTTCTTCTCATTTTTTTTTCTCCCAGAGAGTAGAGAGAACCCCAAGTCAGAAGTTGAGGGGGGGAGGGGAACCCCTTGAACGTTTAACGGCCAGCAGGGGGAGGGGAGCTCTGGGGATGGAGGGGGCGTGGGGTGAACAGGCCCGCGAGCGGGGTCCCGGGGCTGCGGGGTTCCTGGGGCCGGGCAGCTGCAGGCGTCCCCCCCACCTGGCACACAAAGCGGCTGCTGCGCTCGGCTCTCACCAGATCCTTTGTGTTTTCCATCAGGGCCTCATGGGTAGGGGCCGTCCGTGCTCCCCGAGCCCGCGGCGCCCCCTCCCTCCCGAGCAGGGGGCGGACGCCTCTCCCCGGGACTGCGGCGACTACAGGGGGGGACCCCCGGCTGGGCCCGGGCCAGTGGCGGCAGTGGCAGCCCCCGGATTTCCCCCCTTTAACTCGGGTGGCCCCAGGATATCAACAACATTAGCATAGCCCTCCCTCCTCAGCGCGCTTGCGCCGTGACCCGCGCCCCGATTGGCCCACTTCCCCACGTACCCTCCTCTCTCCCCTCCAGCGTGGGACCCTCGGCAGGCTCCGTACTCTAAGGACCGTACCAAAACCCGAAGGCGATGAGGTAATGAGGGCTCGCGGCAAGGCGTGGGGTCCGGAGTCAGCAGGAAGAGGAGTTTCTCTCAGCCACTTTCATTTCTACCCCGGCCTCCTTGAGTCCCTTCCAATAGGTGGCCTCTGAGAAGTTGTGTTGGGAAAATTTTCCACTCCAGTCACGCCGCTTCCCCCTACACCCGGAAGATTGGCCTTCCCCGAGGAACTCCCACACGGGGAGGGGCTGTCGGGCTGAGAGGGAGTGACGTAGCGCGTGAGCGTCGGTCACGTGGCTCGAGGCGGCGCAGGCTCCTTCCGGCTCCCCGGGGCTGGGCCGCGGCGGTGAGCGAGACGCCCTGGCACATGCGCAGTGGTGCTCCACGTGAACGCCTGCGTTTCTCTGCAGACCTGAGGATGCCGCCGGAACGCAGGAGCCGGACGAAACCTGACCGGAGAGCCGGCGCGATGCCAGGGAGGAAAGCCAGGCCCGGGAGCGGCGACACGCCCCGAAAGGCCGCCCGTTCATCCCAACGGACACCGCAGGCCGGGCAGAGGGCGGCCCCTAACGCGGTCACTGCGGCGGCGGCGGCGGCGGCGGCTGAGGAGGAGAGCCGGCTTCGGCAGCGGAACCGCCTGACGCTCGAGGATGACAAGCCGGCCGCCGAGCGGTGCCTGGAGCAGCTGGTCTTCGGCGACGTCGAGGACGACGAGGACGCGCTGCTGCGGCGGCTGCGGAGCTCGCGGGTGAGGGAGGCCTGCTGGCGCTGCGGGCACACGCTGCCGCCGGGCGCGCGGCGGGAGGCGGGAGGCCCCGGGGGCGGAGCCTGGGGGGACCTGCGGCGGCGAGCGCTCAGGTGGGAGGGACGGGCGACCGCGGGCGCCGAGGGGCACCGCTGCGCTCTCCGCCGAGCTGGCGAGGGCGGAGACGCTGTCTTTCTCCGCCCTAAAGGGGCCGCGGCACTCGGCATCCAGCCTGCGCCCGACTGCTGCCTCGATTTGCCGGAAGGGTTGCCTGCAGTCTGGAGTCGGGCATCTTCGGGGTCTGATACCCTCCGCTGCAACCACAGGGCTGGCCGTGTGCTCACCTGTCGCGATTCCATTTCGTGGATGGAAACAATGACGTGGGCAGAAGGCGTAAAGCTGCATTTTTACAAATAATTTGTCCGTGTGATGCACACGCCCAGCTTTTTGAGAATGATCAGTGTATTCGCCTCTAACGCTTTTTGGATGCTGACTCTTCTTCGTAGCAGTTACAAGTCCTTCGTGATTGATACAATTTTGCGCTGTCATTCCTTTGCTTCTATACCTGGTCGGTCCCTCGTCTAAGGTAGAGAGCCCCACGTATTGTTCTAGGTTCCGGAGGGAGAGACAGCAATGGAGAAAGCCAATAAACCCCCCTGCTCTCATGGAAGATAAAGGAGACGACTAGTAAAGTTAAAGTACGATGGTGGAGAGGAAAATCAAAAACATTTAAACATTTGGGGAAGGGAATTAAATTTATGTGGAGCCTTTTTTTTTTAAGGTAGGGCTGTGAAATGCCTCAAGAATGTCAGCATTTGCTGAATTAAGCTGACCTTTTGTGTGGGTGCTTCAGTGGAAGCGTGTAGCAGTTCCCTTTGGGAGATGGAGAACAGTTATTTTCTGAGTGGTGTGACAGACAGTTGTGTGTCAGACAGGAATCCTTTGGTGGGCTTTGAAAGATCTTATGTCAGTAGTGCAGGTGGATACTGGTGTGGGTGGGGGAAAGTTCAGCTCATTTCAAGGGACATTTTTCCTTGTGGGCTAGTTTTAGGCTTGAGTGTTGTATAAAGTTTTAAGGAGTTTGAGAACAAGCACACAGAACAAGAGATCGTCCTTAGTGAGGGTAGGAGACAGATGATGTTGTGCAGGATTCTAGATGGCCCCAGGTGCTGTAGTAGTTGAAGTATAGATGTTTGTTCTTTACCTGTCCACTTACCTTTTTCCCTGGTCTACTGTGGTCTTTTCCTTGGCTATTCCATCCTACCTCTCCTGTCCCTCTCTGGTGGTTCTGACCTCCTTTCCTGCCTTCTCCTTCAGCATGTGTTATGGTCGTATTCCATCACATTATTTCATCAGCAGACCAGGAAAGCAAAGCATTCTACAAGCCATCTAAGTCTAAGGTGTGGGTGTCTGCTACCACCCCATAGGAAAAGCACAGTGGCTTGAAGATGGTATGTCTCTTTAGGGTCACCTACATGGAAGCTCAGATGACTCTGAAGTGGAAGATGAAGCCACAGATAATCTCCCTTCTCAGAAAAAGCCAGTGTGGGTGGATGAAGATGATGAAGATGAGGAAATGTAAGTTACCCATTCCTTTCAGAGTCCCTCCGGACACTTTAAAAGTTAACTTGTAGATTTTTACAAACCATTGTCTTGGAAAGTATGATTATATGAATAATCAAACATTTGGAAGTGCAGGGGAAAGGTGGTTCGTAATTCTGTGTCTGAGAGAAAGGCTCTGAGACTGCTGACTATATCAGAGGGTCGTTTGGATTAAGTGGTGCATATAGAGTTTTTAGCATAGTGCCTGAAACTCAGTGAAGACTTGACGTAAAGTTAGCACACTGTGTTATATGAGTGTATACTACATACTTTAACGGTTTTACTTTTTCTATCTAAAAGTTATATTTGAAGCATGGCACCTCACTTTTGAAAAAGACCTTTATGAACAGCTTTAAATGGCTGTGTTGTCCCTTGCATAAATCAAAATTTATTAAACAAATAAATTTTTCTATTTTTCATTTAAGAATGCTAACATAAACATCTTTATGAAAAACCTTTTGCATTTCTAATTAATTTCTTAAAGATTCTTTGGGGATATTATTATTTGACCAAAGACTATATTTTAGGGCTATTGATTGATACTGTTAGACTTCCCGAAGGTTTATCTTCCCCATGTAACATGGGTTTCAGGTTTTTATTTTCTTTTTCTATGATCAGTGAGTGTTATTTTGCAGACTTTCTTAGTTCTATAGGAAAATAACCCTACTTAAATTGTGTTGGGGGAAATTGATACTAGTTATGCATATTATATGTGTTCTCTGTTGTCTTTGTTAGAGACCCCAGTGTCTCAGATTTCTTAATAAGAATTTCAAACTTTTATTTGCTACAGATTGAACCCAGGGTCTGTGCATTCTAAACATGTACTTTACTATTGAGCTCCATTCCTTTGTGTCATATTTACCAAATGTTTTCTTTATTTTTTTTTAAGCACAGAGATTTTCAAGTTTTAGATAGTCAGATCTTTGAATCTTTTGATTCATTGTTTTTATTTTTGTTTTTTAACAGTAAAATGTCCTTTATTAGACTGCTGTTTGTCTATAAAATACAGGCAGTATTTGATGATTTACTTTTTTGTGTATTTGACTTGCCTGGAATATTTTGGAGAATGACATGAAGTGTCACTCCAGATAATTAAGGATGAGTTTTCTTAAGTACTAGCTCTCCAGACTGTATGAGGAGGAATGGAGAACATGTATATGAAATACTCCACATCTTACACTCTTTAACTTCATTGTTTAGTGATCGCTTCTTCAGACTATCAAAATCAGCACCATTTTATGATGGCCTTTTGCAGATCATTTAAAATATGCTTGTTCTATACTTCATAGAGTTGACATGGTGAACAATCGGTTTCGGAAAGATATAATGAAAAATGCCAGCGAAAGTAAACTTTCAAAAGATAAGCTTCAAAAGAGACTTAAAGAGGAGTAAGTATCCTTTTTTCCTGTGATTTACTAAGATTTGTATAAACAGCCATTTTTCTTTCTCTTTGGAGCAGCTTTTCTGATATATATGATATATATATATATGTATATATATCATATATGTATACATATATACATATATGTATATATCATGAGAAAGTAGGCATTACTTGCTTTGTGAAACTTCATGTAAGTATTTTTGGCAGGGAATACAACAAACAAAGATAATTTGAAGTAGAAAATAACAGCTTGAAGAACTACTACTTAAATATAGTCAGTAATACTGGTAAGATAATTATCTGTATGTAAATCAACTCTGTCCCAACCTTTTTCCTCCTGAGACAAGGCTCTCATTGTGTAGCTTAGTCTAACCCGGAGGCTCTAGGTTCTCCTGCCTCAGCTTCTTGAGTACTAGAGTTACTGGTAAGTACTACTATGCTTGCCTTCACCAGAATATGAAAAATTACAAAAATGTAAGTACCCATTATAATTGGATTCAGTTTAAAAAAAAAAAAAAACCCTTACCTTATTAGCTTTATTTATTTGAATATTTGAATTTTTAGGTTCTGTGTGAGAGTGAGATGTTGATAATGTGACACTAACACCTGAATTTCTCAGTGTACATGTCATAATAAGAGTAAAGAGATTTTTCTGTATTTTTACAGTGTCATATCTAAGAAATTAGTAGCTGACCAATCAACATTAACTTCTCTTGATTAATAATTAAACCAACACAACTACCTTTATTACTTTTTTATGTAACACTTCACTACTTTTTTATTTAAAAACAAATTCACTCTTTACTGTGTGTGGTGAGGTCAGCAAACAACTATGTGGAATCTGTTCTCTCATATGGGTCCAGGGATTAAACTTGGGTCGTTAGGCTTGGTGACAAGTACTATTACTTCAGGTAGGGAACCCAAAGGTTCCCCCATACCAACTCTTACAGCCCAGATTGATCTCAGACTCAATAGCTGAAGATGATCTTGAACTTTGATCCGTCTGCCTCTGTTTTCCAAGTGATGGGATTGCATGTCTGTGGTTCTACATCTGTTTTTGTGTGGTGCTGGGGATTTGAGCATATTAGGACTTTAATAATAAAATTATAAATATGTTTAAAATTTTTTTTTACTGTTTATTTATTTTTCATTTTGGCTATTTTGAGACAGGGTCTCTGTAGTTTAGATATCCTGGAGCTTGCTGTGTAGACTAGGCTGGCCTTGATTGAATTCCTGTCTTCATCTCTCAAGCACTGGTATTAGTATTTGTAAAAATCATTATGGGGATTGAAACTTAGGGACTTGCTAGGTAAGTGTTATATTGCTGTATTCCTCCCCCTCTTCGCGTTTATTCTGATACAGATATTTCCTAAGTTGATCAACATGGCACTTTTAATTCCCTCTGTCATGTTGCCATATTTCAAAGTTAATGTCCTCTTCCCGTAGCCTCATGGAATTTTGTATATTCTAGTTATTTGTTTTCAGGCATATCCTTTCAGATGTGTTCTTCATGTATCTCTGTATTCTGCTATTAATTATCACCACAAGTAAACTGCATAGTTGCAAAAGTATAGGATAAACTGATGAAAACAAACAGGATAGCCATGTAATTGAATGTAAATTTAATAACAAATATGGATTGAGGTGCTCTTTATCCAATGCTGGTTTCAGTGGGCAGAGGTTCCTGAGTTTCTAGTACAGAGAGCTTGGAACCATTCAGTGTGAGTAAAGATACTAATTTTGGAAGAGATTCTGTATATACACTAATGGGTGCCAAGATCTATATAGAGTCTGAACATTCAGTAGTGTTACCACAACATTTTTGTTTTTCCTCTCAGATTCCAACATGCAATGGGAGGAGTACCTGATTGGGCAGAGACTGGGAGGAAGCGGAGAAAATCTTCAGATGGTTAGTGTTGATGTCTGAGCTAGTAATCTCTTCCCTTGTTTTGTTTGTATTGGAGTTTTCCCATGCTTTTAAAAATGAAGTGATGTAAATAAGCTTCCCTCCTTTTGTTGGCTTCATAGTCTGAGATTTCTCTTTGGGAAGTGTTATGAGTAAGGTATTCCCCTGCCAGTCTTATCCCCGAGCCACGCCAGCCCCAAATAGCACTCTGAGACGCTGTATTAGATATACAGCTGTTGGCCTGTTACTAACATTTTTTATTGGCTGGCTCTCTGTTAAATATTAACCCATTTCTACTAATCTAAGTATTTCCACATGATCTCATCTTACCAGAAAGAGGCCCTGGCATTCTTGTCTCTCAGACTTCCATCTTGAATCTCCTCCCTACTCCTTTCTCTCTCCTCCTAGTCTCCTAGTCCTGCCTATCTTGCTTTGCTATTGGCCAACAGTGCTTTTTTCATTAACCAATATGAGAAACATACTTACAGAATGACATATCCCATCGGGGAAGTCCTGTTTATATAGCATAGGCAGATGTAATACAGGTTGAGTATCCTAGTCTGATCCTTGAAATGTTTTAGAATCTGAAACTTTTGGAGCTCACAAGTCTGAAACTTCTGGCTTTTTGAAGCTAGGATGGGAAATTCTACACAGTAAAACTGTTTCATATGCAGAACTACCAGAGGTATCATTAAAATCACTTTCAGGCAACATGTAAAAGGTATAAAACAAATGAGTTTCATGTTTAGCTTTGAGTCATTCCTGAGTTACCTTATCATGTATATGTAGGTACTGAGTCTGTGCTTCAGAGCACTGCTGATCTAAGCTTTTTCAGACAGGGATAGACAGCCTGTGGCATCTTACTTACTGTAAGGAAAATAGGGTGAATGGATTGTTTCTGTCTTTACAGGACTGTGTTGTTTTATGACATAGAATTAAGAAAAAATGAGTAATACTTGATTCAGAGCCCTTTCTGATGACACCTATAACTAATCCAGCTGTCTACCCAGAAATGGGATGTCTTGTCAGTGGAGCTGATGTCAGATCAAGCCCAGATGATAATATAAAAACCTGCAGGTTTTAAGATTAGCCTGTTACTAAATATTTTTCTAGTTTATTTCTAGTTTAGATACTATAAGTATAGATGACTTTGTCAAGATCTGATTTGTGTGCACAATTAGAAAACTTAGAATTAACATTTAAAATCTGTTATGTAGCCTTACATGTAGGAAGCTCTTAACATTTTTTTTTTTTTTTTTTTTTAAATTGGTTTCACCTGGAAGTGATACATGATACTCATGCATGCTTCAGACAGTATTTTGCCAGGTAAATCTTGAGTGAGCTTTGTAGACCAACCTGGACTTGAGCTTTCAAGTATCTTCCTGCCTTTGGAGGATGTAAAGACTCAGGCCATCTGTATTTATCCTGTATTATAGTCTGGATGTTTTCAGATCTGTCAGGTAATTTTGGGACACTGGTTTAAAAACATCCATTGGAGACTAAATTTTAATTGCTGTGTTTTTTAGTTTTTAGTTCTAGAATTCCCATTGGTTCTTTTTTTGTCTTTTTCTTTTTTTTTTTTGGGGGGGGGTGCACAGTCTCATGTAGTTTATGCTGGCCCTGAACTCTCATAGCTTGTGGCAGCCCATTCTCTCTTTCCACCCTGTGGGGTGTGGGCATCAAACTGGTTGTTAGGCTTGGTGGCATGTGCCTTTACCCACTTAGCAATCTTGTTATTCCTCATAGAGGTACTTATACACTGTTGGTTGGCACTGATCTTTCTTTTTCATGTGTGGTGTTAAGCTATATCTCTGTCTACCCTGTTGCTAATTTTGCCGTAATTATGAGTTGCTCTTTTTAAATGAAATACTGGCTTTATTTAAACTTGATCTCTTTTCATCTTATAACCATCTGTGTGTGAGTCTTCTTCCCAGTCAAGCTTTAATTTTAACTATGTATATAAAGTGCTGTGTCATTTTTTTTTCCTTTCACTGTTTTGATTTTTACTATTTTCAGCTCAAAAAGCAATTGAGGTTGTAAAGCAAGGTTGGGAGTTGGCTTTAGAAATAGAGAGGTTTGGGTTAGAAAAGGGCCTTCTGATTGATTCTAAAGATTAGCCTTGTGGGTTTATTTGACTCAGATGAAAGTGAAGAGGATGAAGACGATTTGTTGCAAAGGACTGGGAATTTCATATCCACATCCACTTCTCTTCCAAGAGGAATCTTGAAGGTGAGAGTTGTTGAAATTGGACCTATCCAGTCACTGACCTGTGAAATCCATCCTGCTTCCTAAGTTTTGCAAGTATGGATACTGCTTGTATGCGGCGCTAGTGTTTTTGTTGTCATTTCATTTATTTACTAGATATTTGTTAGGTTTTTCTTTTGTAGAAATACTTGTATCCTACTTAGGTACTTCTAGGGATCCTATTTGGTTTCTTTTAATTTCCATTGACAGCAGTATCCTGCTGCTGCCATCTCAGCCTGCTTCAGTGGTTACATGACTAGGCTGTCCACGTCTACAGTACCTCATCCTGTGAGCTATTCTTAATATAGTAATACTAGAGGGAGATTTTATTTATCTGTGTATGTCAGGGTATGTGCATGGGAATGCAGGTACCCAAGGAGTCCCGCCAGAAGAGGGCGTTTGATCTTTGGAGCTATAGATGGCTATGAGCTATTTGATATGGGTGCTGGATCTTGGATCTGAACTTGGATTCTCTGCAGGAACATTGTATACTCTTAACCACTGAGCCATTTCCCCAGCCCCTAGAGGGAACTTTTAAAAATAGTTTCAGGTCATATCACTTTTAGTTGCTTTTTAAACCCTCTGTATTTCTATCGTAGCCTACAGTGTCCTTCATGGTCTTTTTTATTACACCTGCATCCTTAGCTTCATTTCAGACTTCCTTTATCTTATTTGTTACTCAGGCCCACACAGGCCTTTGTGTTTCTTAATTATACTGGGTCCTTTGTTGCTTTGAACCTGTACCTTGCTTTGTTCTGTCTATGCCTTCCTTAGGCACTGCTTGTGGCCAACTGTGTACATATTTCTTCCCAAATAGCATTTTGGAAAGATATATATTTCCAGTATTTTGTTTACTTGCACATGTCTGATTAATTGTAGTAACCAAGTGCTCCCCCAGCACAGTGCTTCAGCAAGTATCTGTCAAGTTAGTAGGCCTGTTTAGTAAACATTTTCCTTTCTATAAACTGTTGTGTTTATGGAGATGGGGCAGTGATAGTAGTAGTATGGTAAGTTACAGTTAGACAAGAATGGTGCTTGCTCTTTTCCCTTCCCCATTGTTCTATTCCTTGAAGTTGAAGTCCTTTACTGTAAAGACACTTCCTGTGCCTCTGACCTCCACACTTTACTGTGGCACACATGCCCGTGCTCACACATCATTCACATACACATTAAAAATGAGAAATGGATGAAGCTGCATTAAAAAAAGAGTAACACAATTTATTTTCAGTGATTATGAACACAGGCAGTGCTTTGTTCCTAAATGAAGTTTTAATGTGTGTGTGTTATTGTGTACCTGAAAAAATAAAAGACTGCTATAGTAGTCCATGTGATGTTAAGAGATCACCATCATTTTAAACTAGCCACCTGTGTCTTGAGGGGTACATAGTAGTGATTATGGACTGTAGACTGTGTGGACAATGACATAGCATCTGATGCATTTACATCAAAGCAGAACTTTTAAGTAAGATTTCTCAAGTGCCAGTCTCTTAACAAAAATTTGATGCATCTTTGAGGCATTACTATATGCTAGTACTCAAAAAGTGCTTAGTAAATTTACACTTCATTTGTAGAAAGGTATATCAGATTTTTGATTACTATGACAAAAATATATGATAGAACAGCTTAGAAAGATTTACTTTGATTTGATTTCAGACTTTTTTCCTAGGATTTTCAAAGCAGGGTTGCTCTGTGTTGCCTTGGCTGTTCTAAAATTACCTCGTAGACCAAGCTGACCTCAGACTCAGTGGTCTTGCTTGTCTCTGTTGGGATCAAAGGTGTGCATCACCACATCTGGCTCTTAAGAGTTGAGTCCATGGTCTGCTGGCATGTTTGTTTCTGAGCTTTGGTAATGTAGTGCATCATGTTGAGGGCATAGAGGAGTTAAGTTGGGTACCTCAAAGTGTCCAGGAAGCAGAAAAGTACCAGAGGAGGTCAGGGAAAAACATAGCGTCAGGGACATTCCCCAGTGACTTTCCCTGATGTTAGGCCTCTGCTCAAACGTTTCCAGCCCCTTCCAAAATAACCCTACCCTGCTTTAGATCTAGTCTTCAGTGCATGGTCCTGTGGAGGGCATTTCATGTTCAGAGCTTAGCAAAAGGACCTAAGTGACTTCCTCCTTCATTTCAGAGATGGTACAGATGGTAGTAAAATGACTTATTAACTGGTGCTAGGTCCATGGTCCTCTGGTTACTGTTCAATTCTTCTGCATTATAAAGAGCAATGTTTTGTTTTTTTCTTTCTCTAAGACAATGAATGACTCTCACCCTTCCTAATACGCAACCCTTTAATTCAATTTCTTGTGTTGTGGTGAACTTCCCCCCCACCCCCGGTTTAAAATTATTTTCTTGCTACTTCATAACTAATTTTGCTATTGTTAGGCATTATAATGTAAATATCTGATATGGAGGATATTTGGTATGCGGCTCTTGTGAAAGGATTGTTTGCCCCAAAGGGGTCGCAACTCACAAGTTAAGAACCGCTACTATAAGCAATGCTAAGACAATTGATGTGATAAAATTCCAGCTTTGTATTTTCACAGATGAAGAACTGCCGGCCTGCCAATGCTGAGCGGCCTACCACTGCGCGGATCTCATCAGTGCAGTTCCATCCTGGTGCACAGGTGGTGATGGTCTCTGGGGTAGATAATGCTATCTCACTATTTCAGGTATGAATTTCTAAACGAAGTCCTGTAGTGAAAAATATTCCCCACCAGAATACGGAAATAACCAAAGAAAATATTTGTACTTTCTTACAGGTTGATGGCAAAACAAACCCTAAAATCCAGAGTATCTATTTGGAAAAGTTTCCAATCTTTAAGGCTTGTTTCAGTGCTAATGGAGAAGAGCTTTTAGCCACAAGCATGCGTAGCAAGGTTCTTTATGTCTATGATATGCTAGCTGGAAAGTTAATTCCTGTACATCAAGTGAGAGGTAAGACTTGTATTGAACACAGAGTCAGTCATTCTTAGCTTACCCCTTCTCTCAGCCTGAATTTACCAATATTTTAACTATTCTTTTTAATCCCAGATATGTACATGTGCACAGTCTCACTGTGTATCTCTGAGTGTCCTCAGATTCTCTTGCCTCTGCCTCCCAAGTCCTGGGATTAAGGCATGTACCATCATACCCAGCTTTCTGCAGTATTATTAAAAGTAAGAGTTTGTTCAGTTAATAGTATTTGACAATTGTGTTTAGGAAATATGCTTGATTGAAGCTAGTGAACTGACTCTTTAAGAACTTAGAGTGGGTTCATAATTTAAAAATATACATGTTTTCTAGACCACAGATATTGTTGCTTGGCTTTATTTGTCCTTGTTAATTAATTGAATTTTCTCTTTTTCTTTGTTATTTTTTGTGTGTTGGGGGCCAAACCTGGGCTTTTTTGCTCACAGGCTAGGATTTTACTGCTAGGCCCTGGTAATTTATTTGAGGTTTCTTTAGATTGTTTTATTTTATACATATGGGAATTGTGCCTGTGCATGTATATTGCATGATGTACATACCTGGTGCCTACAGAGGTCAGAAGATGTTGGATCCCCTGGAACTGGAGTGCTATATGGTTGTGTTCCGCCAGTAGGTGCTAGGAACTGAACTTGGGTCTTCTGCAAGAACGAGTGCTCTTCGCTGCTGAACCTCCTCTCTAGTCCCTCCCTTTAATTAAAATTCCTTCCTTCTTTTCCTTATGTGTATGGATATTTTCTTCTCTGCACACCATATGTGTAGCCTGGTAGCTGCAGATGCTAGAAGAGGGTATCTGATTCCCTGAAATTGGAGTTTCAAATAGTTGTGAGCCACGACATGGGTGCTGGGGACTGAACTTGGGTCCTTTGGAAGATCAGCCAGTGTGAGCCATCATTTCTTCAGCCTCCTGATCCTTGGTTTTAATGTTAGTAGGTGAGGTGGTAAAATAACATTAGTTAGGGATATAGAAGACCTGGCTTCTACTTTAGATAAATTGCTTCATTTTTCTGACAGATAGGGCATTGGACACTTTAATTCTAATGTTACTTACTTTAAATGTTGATTTATTCTTGGTATAAAACATTTTGAGAAGTACTTATGTAATACATTTTAAAGAACAAAATAGGCAAAACTAAAATTAGCTTTTTTCATTAGATTTATTTACCTACCCTCTTATCCATTTTTTCTCTATTGTCCTGCTCATGCCTACTATAGGTGACACCTTCCTGATTCCTATGTGAATCCAAAGCCATTGTAATGATTTTGGCTGGCTTAACATACATCTTGGGCCAAAGTGTTGGCACAGGCCATAGGTCATTGGCAATCTTCCTATTGCACTTGTGTGGCTGTATTCCTGTTAATGGGTGACCAGTGACTAAGACCAAACTAAAGTGACATACATTCATGTTTATCTTCAGTATTTTTAGTCAGTTCTTTCCTGTTTGCTGA
The DNA here is from genome assembly GCF_943737965.1 of Phodopus roborovskii. Classification (NCBI taxonomy): domain Eukaryota; kingdom Metazoa; phylum Chordata; class Mammalia; order Rodentia; family Cricetidae; genus Phodopus; species Phodopus roborovskii. The sequence goes on along the minus strand of NW_026125052.1, from coordinate 9,786,143 downwards.
CACCTTTAATTATCCTTTCCAAGTTGGTTCTTTGTGAAATTCCAGCAGGGAGGAGTGTCTGTAAGTTGTTGTTTTGATTTTGTGGATCTGAATTCGCGTTTCCAATCTCATTAGGTGTATTTTCTGGTTATTTGGATGCTCTTTGTTGAAAAATTTCAACCAACTTATATTGAAACAAAATTACTTTGATGGCTTACTATATTTGCAATTCATAGTATCCACTGCTCAAAACCAACTGTAATCCATTTCCAAGGGCTCAAACTTCCTTTTCTGGCCTCTGAGGGGACTGTAGGCAAAACACCCATACACATTTGAAAAAAAACCAAAAAACAAAAAAGAAAACAACAAAAAAACCCAAAGCAGGCCCTATGGGATTGCTTAGCAGGAAAAGGTGCTCCTTGTTGCTTGAGTTTGATGGTCTGAGTTCTGTCTACATAACTCAGGATAGAAGGTGAAAGCAAAAGGAAATAGAACTGTATCATACTTGAGACACTTGTTTGTTGTGTTGAGGGTTTAACCCAGGGCTTTGATCCTGCCAGGCAGGCACGTTAGCACTGAGCCATATGAAAATACTAAGTCAATATGAAATTTCTGAGTAGGATATATAAGCTTTTGAATGTAAATTCTTGTCATAAATGCTTGTTTGAAAAGTGAGAATAGAATTGATTCAGACTTTATGTTCCATTAACCTATAAGGGCTTATAACTTAAGCAGTTAGAGATACAAGTGTCAATCAGCACTTCCTTCCTTCCTTCCTTCCTTCCTTCCTTCCTTCCTTCCTTTCTTTCTTTCTTTCTTTTTAATCACATTTAAAAATAGTTCTTCTGGTCTAATCAGTAGTTGCACTTTATCAGCTTGAAACTAGCTTTTTTTGACTAGGCAGCATTGTTTGCATGGTATAGAAATTCAGCTTATAGCTGGGTGTGGTATTGTATGCCTATGATTCACGCACTTGAGGCAGAAGGATCATATCAGTCATCGTTGCTTACAGGACAGTTAAAGACTGTCCTGGACTTGAAAAACACCCCAATCCCCACCTTTAGTGTGTACAAATGAATGATGATGGGAAGTCTATTTTGCTCCTTTTCTCTCTTTTCTTTCTCTATACCGTTTGTACCATTTTTATGTGTTATTTCTATTAGATCACTTTATAATGAGTAACTTGGCTCTTAGCCAATGGGCGAACAGACTCTCAATTACATGGCATGCTATCATACTTGAAAGTTAGGAGTTTTGGATTTTAAAGTACAAAATTAAAGATTATTTTCCCATAGTTTGGCTAGTTCAAGTGGCAGTGGGTTTCCTTTCTTTTGGTGAGTTGTGCAACAACAAACTACAGTAATCCTTTTGGTTAGAGTATCACTGTTTACATTTGGTAAATGAATGGATTTGTTTACTGTTTGGAGAGCTGTTTCTCTGGCTCACAGCTGAACTATTGAATGCTAACCAAGATGAAGTTTGCCAACCACTTTGAAATGAACGTTTGGGTTCTTTTTGATGTTACATGTAATCAAATTTATTCAGATATTGGGCTTTGCTTAATTTGTAGCTTGTATACATTTTAAAAGGTAAAGGAACTTAATTGTTAGTAGAGGGTAGACTTCTTAAAAGTCATTAAATCTATTGTTTCATCTCTAGGCTTGAAAGAGAAAATAGTGAAGCGATTTGAAGTCTCCCCAGATGGATCCTTCTTGCTCATAAGTGGCATTGCTGGATTTTCTCATTTGTTATCAATGAAGGTGAAATATTTAGTTGCTTCTTGTTCTTCCATTAGTGTTAATTCTAGGGTTAAGGACAGTCTTGAACCTAATGTGTTCTTTTTGTTTTGTGTTTTTTTTTTTTTTGGAGATGGGGGTTTTGCTGTATAGCCTTGGCTGGCCTCCAACTCATAGAGATCCATTGCACTCAATGTGTTCTTCAATCTGTACCTCAAGTAGAACTTTGGGAGTTGTAGATGTTTGGGGAAAAACTTTTGACATTGAGAAAAATAGAGTCAGAGTTGGAGAGATGGCTAAGTGGTTAAGAACACTAGCTGTTCTTCCAGAGCACCGAGGTTCCGTTCCCAGTACCCACACATTGGTTTGCAGCCGTCTATAACTCTAATTCCAGATTTGTTGTCTTTTTTTGGGTTTCTGTGGGCAACAGGTGCAAATGTGCACAAACATTCACGCAGACAAAACAGCTATACACATAAAATTAAGAAACTAAAAAATTAGAGTCAAATACTTTCTGGGAGATAGATAACAGCCTTCTAACATTGAGTAAATAATTACTCTTAGACCAAAGAACTGATTGGTAGCATGAAGATTAATGGACGAATTGCAGCATCCACATTCTCCTCTGATAGTAAGAGGATATATACTTCTTCGGGTAAGTTTGGAGATATTTATGTTTTCAATTTTATAAAAAGAAACCTGCTTGGTTTTTTACTTAATGTTTTAATAAGAAAATCAGATTATATTTAGTACTTATTTTCTGTCATTTGCCAGGTCAGTTAAGAACTGATACACAATGTTAACATGTATGCTATGTGTATCTGTACTACAGTGTGTGACAGTTTTCAAGAAGTTAGTTAAAACAAGAATTTCGTTGAATTCTCTTTGGGACCATAAGGTTGTATATAGAAGGGCAAACCTTGGAACAGTATCTGTAGAAAAGGAAGGGATAAGAGGGGCGAAGAGCCATCTTTAAGGCAAATGAGATAATACAGGTATAGGATGAGAAGGTGCTGTAGTAACAAGAAAAAGAATTGATTAGTTTTGAGAATTAGATACTTTAATGCTTATTAGTATTTTTACTTTTTATATATTCACTCCAAGAATTTATTTTAGTGAGATATAGCATCTTTTACTTAAAAGTTCAACCCAAATGCATGGTAGTTTTGTTTTTTACCTTTAAACCAAAGGCTACTGTGTTTTTGAATGACTGACTGATAAACTTGTGCTATTAAAGAGAGACTAAAAGTGGTTGCTTTTTAAAGAAAGGTTAATGGAATACGTCTTTGACTTTTACTTTCAGGGAATGGAGAAGTTTATGTGTGGGATGTAAATTCGAGGAAGTGCATTAACAGATTTTTTGATGAAGGCAGTTTGTATGGATTAAGCATTGCTACGTCAAAGAATGGACAGTATGTGGCTTGTGGGTGAGTGAAGAGAATCACATCGTGCTGATGAGGAAATGTTTAGCAGTTAAATACACTAGATGATACATGACTTTACTGACAACTTAGAAATATGAAATCATTAAACCCAGATGAGCCTTTTTTTGTAAAGTTGTCTTGATGCATCATTTATTAGTAATGGCAGTTTGTCAGCTTTTTAGTGAAGAAGAAACTAGACTACCTTAAGTCATTATATATTTTCCGAAGTTTAGAATACTCATGGTAAGATTTATTTTAGTGTATTTATCTTTTTGACATTGAGAAGGTACAGTGGTTCAACTTTGGATTTAAATCTCTTAAGTCCTTTAGCTAGATGTAGTATAAGCCAAAAACACATTCTTTGGAAATATTATTTGTTAGTATGGTAGGTGTCTTAGCCACTGTCCTTTTGCTGTGAAGAGATATGACCACAGCAACTCTTACAAAAAAGAAAGCATTAAAGTGGGACTTGCTTATAGCTTCAGAAATTTAGTACATTATCATCATGGTGGGGAGCATGTGGGGCAAACATGGTGCTGGAGAAGTAGCTGGGAGTTCTACATTGGGATCCACAGGCAGAGCAGGAAGGGAGACCCATTGGGCCAGGCTTGGGCTTTTGAAACCAAAAAACACTCCCAGTGATACACTTCCTCTAACTTATCCTTCTCAAGTAGTACCATTTCCTGATGAATAAGCATTCAAATATATGAAACTGTGGTGGTTATTCTTACTCAAACTATCATAGTAGGCACTTAATATTTAATAAAATATGTTACTAGGTTATTAGTGGAAAAATGGTTTATATTTGGGAAGTGATGACTTTATCTCCCCACCTGATCTTAAACATTTTGGTGGAAGGAGGAGTTGCATAATTAGTGGTAGTTGTAACCTAACTTAAAAGATCTTGTTATCATTAATTTTTGTAGTTAAAGATGTTATCTGTTTGACCTTAGACCAAACACAGTTGAGTTGTAAAGAAATTTCAGTTAGGTATTCTCTGGAGTGGGAAGTTAGTGGGGTGGTGTCTTATACCTTTAATCCCAGCACCCAGGAGTCAGAGGCAGGCAGATCTTTGGTGATACCCTTGTTTATGATCCCCAGGCAAGCTTCATTAAATCATAAATAATATATCACCACATGGATCTCTCTGAGTTTGAGGCCGCCTGGTCTGCAAAGCAAGTTCTAGGATAGCCAGAGCTGTTACACAGAGAAACCCTGTCTTGAGCTCTCCTCCACCCCCACCCCCCACCCCCCACCCCCGATATTAAGTATCCCAGTGTGACCTCATGGTAGTCTTTCTTTTTGAGCCTCCTGATTGCTAGAGGCATAGGCATCAACTACTATGCTTGACTTAAAGTACTCATCTGTGAATTATACTGTTATTGTAGACTAACACTAGGCACTTAATTTTTACTTTTTAAGAGCATTGGACACAATTCTTTGTTGGTAAACATTAATGTAAACTCTGAATGGATAACCATAAAATTTTGACTATTAACTAATGACTGTTCCCAGGAAAGCCAAATTAAGGTATCTGATTTTACTGTCTTTGTTCTCTAGTTTTGTAGTTCCCACAAATACATTCAAAGAATAAAGAAGAGCTAGAAATGGCCGAAGGGAATGGTGGTGTTTACTGTAAAAAGAAAAGTTATCAGTGGACAATGTCAGTTCAGTTATCTTTCACATAATAAAATATTAGGCAATGTCCAGGCCTGTTGGGGCTAGCTTTTAATCCCAGATAGAAACTCAGGTTGCTGAAGCTAAAGAGAGTTGAAACTTCCAGGCCAGCTTGGCAACATAAGAAGACTATATGGTGGGGTGGGGTGGGGGGGGCAAAAGGGCTGGAGATACACTTGCTCAGCATGTATGTGAGGCCTCAGGTCCAATCTCCAGTACTACAAAACAACAAAAAGTAGTAGTACTGGAAGTTAGGCAGTAAGCACTGTGGTTTGCCTTGCATCTCAAGCACTCAAGTAGTACCAGGCATGAGGTACATTCTTTAGTAGCAGAAAGTAAAATAGAGATTCTGTACTTCAAATTTGTAGCTAGATCTACATACAGTTGAAAGCTGCCAGAGTTAAGAGTTCAGCCAGATTGAAGCTGCGCTGAGAATGTCTTTTGTCTTGCCTTGAACTCCAGTCATTGAGCTCTTTGCAGTTTGTTTTCCACAAATACCAGTTTGCTTTAAATCTGTTTTATTTCCTTTTCTTTTTGCAGTTCTAAGAGTGGAGTGGTAAACATATACAGTCAAGATTCTTGCCTCCAACAAACAAACCCAAAGCCAATAAAAGCTATAATGAATCTGGTCACTGGTGTTACTTCCTTGGCCTTCAATCCCACTACAGAAATATTGGCAGTGGCTTCAAGAAAAATGAAAGAAGCTGTTAGATTGGTAATAATCCTTTCCCCCTCCCCCTTTATCTTTATAATTAAAATTTCATGTTGAAACAGTGAATGATTACAGGAAAGTAGTATTCGATTATTTCAAAAAGTGATTTCTAGGTTGGAGGTACAGTTTAGTTGGTAGAGTGCTTGCCTGGAATACATGAGGCCTGAGTTTAATTCCCAGCACCAAAACAAATCCGAGGTGGTGACCCATGCCCAAAATCAAGGTTATCCTTGTCTACGTAGTGAGCTGAAAGCTGGCCTGGTATACATGAAAACCCTGTCTTAAAAAGCCAAAAACAACAGCAACAAAATGCTAAAAAGTTATGTCATTTCAATTGTGTTATGTAGAAATTATTAGTTGGGAGCTTTTGGCTTTGGTTGTTGCATTATTGCATAGTAGCTACCAAATTTTGCATATGGTCTGTTTTTAATTGGAAATTCTTTATTGTCCATTTTAGCATTTTTTAAGTTATGGTCCTTATTTTCAGAGATTTCTTCTATTTAAATTAAGGAACATATTTAAGAAAAGCACCTCATTTATCTACAGTTATCTACCTATAGGTAGTGGAGTGGAGGCAGTTCTTAGACTTGAAAGTAAGTTGAGTTGACATAAGTAGAGGTGCTGTAATTCAAATAGCTAGACGGAGATTATGAATACCTGTATTAAGAATGCCTTAGGTTACCCTCAGTTTTGATGACTTAATGGAAAGACACAGGATTGATATTTGTCTATATTATGGCCAAGATTTATTACAGCCATAGGATACTAAGCAAAGCAAAATCAGCAAAGGGAAGAGCTACACAGGTAAAGTTCGGAGTAGCCTGGGAGTCCCTTCCCAATAGAGTTGCACCAGATACATGTAAAACCTCCAGTAGTGAGGTGTGAATGTGCACATCAAGTATTTCCTACCGATGAGGCTCATTAGAGACTCAGTGCCCAGGTATTAGGTGCAAATCACTTTATTTACACAACTGACTTGGGCTACCCAGGCCAAGTCTGTTTACCCAGGCATCATCCAAGGACCATTCTTGTAAGTCTTCCTGAGAATACTGGCTTCGGGACCACATTCACTCTTTTTGCTTCAATCTTAGAGTTCAGTTTAAATGTCATTCTGATTTCTGGATGTTTCATACTCCTCAGAACTGATTTCTTCATTTAACAATTGCTTCCTTTTAGACTCAGGTATACAGATTCTGTCCAACTTTGAGTAGCAATATTGTGTTCAACTACTGTTATATGTACACTGCTGGCTTGTATTTTACAACAGCTGATTTTTTTATCTTGCTCCCTCAATGAAAAGCTTACATATATTAGCTAATAGTGTATATCTTACAAAGACTAAAAAAGAACTCTTCAAAACAATTTTGAAGGGCTGTTGTTCAGAAGATTTAGTTTTTTTTTTTATTTGTAGTTATTGAAGGACAGAATTATAATTTCAGACTTTATGTTCTTTTTGTTTTGTTGAGTCAAAGTTGCATATAGCACAGGCTAATCTTAAAATTGCCTCCACCTCTCCAATGTAGGGATTACAGGCATGCACCATCATTGCCTTTCTTAGATTCTGTACTCTTTGTAACGCAGCTGTACAGGGCTTATTTGACAGGGTGAAGAAGAGGCTAAGTTCCTGCCTGGGTAGATATGCAGGGAGCTGTCCTGGGCCACATGTGGTCTATGTACTCTGGGTAGCTATGGCTGCAGGGTGATAGCTGCCTGTGAGGCCCAACACTTTGTAGATGACAGTGACATGATGCAGTGTCACTATCATCTGTGTGGTGTAGTGGAATTTGGTGTAAGACTGTCTTGTTAGATGATTCTCAGAACCACTTACCTAATTGCTGTGACTTTTATTTGGTTTGGATTGCTCTGTTTTTTCCCTCATTTGCTGACTTCCTGTGTTGGGTGTGATGGATGGAGTCTTTCTCTGATGACTTTTGTTCACCAGTTTTTCTCAAATAGTTTCTTTGCTGTGTTCTTAAAGTTTTGAGACTTTTTTTTTCTTCCTGTATATGTAGTGTTCTTTCAGGTCATAGTTGCCTACTTACATATTTTGATTCTAATCACACCCCCATTACCTTCTTTGGTCTCAATGCAAGTAACCCCTTTTCCCTGCTATTTTTCTTTCTGCCTCATGTCTATTGGATAGATTCTTTGTGCTGAGTTTTATCCTTGGCCTCTTCTCTCTGCCTGAGGTTTTAGGTTTGCTCTCTTGATCATATTTGAATTCTTTGTTTTGTTTTTCCAGACAGGGTTTCTCTGTGTAACCCTGACTGTCCTAGAACTCAATTTGTAGGCCAAACTCTCAGATCCACCTGCCTCTGCCTGTCTCTGCCTCCCAAGTGCCTGGGATTAAAGTCATGTACTGGGCTTGTGTCTGAAATCTTTTTAAAAAAATTTATGTGTATGAATGTTTTGCCTGCATGTATGTTCCATATGTATGCCTGCTGTCCATAAGGGTCAAAAGGGGGTATCAGTCCCCTGGAACTGAGTTACTGATAGTTGTAAGCCACCATTTTGGTGCTTGGAACTGAAACCATGTCCTCTGCAAGAGAAGACAATACTTTTTACAGCTAAGCCAATTCTCCAGCCTCTGTATCTGAGTTCTTGTTATTGTATTTAACTTTTCTTATAGATGTTTGAGTATAGTGTTTTGTCAGCCTTGTCTTCCACTCCTAATATTTTTCTTTTACTTGGTCAAATCTGTTGGTGACACTTTTTTTTTTTTTTGAGACCAGACCTCACCATATATCCCTGGCTGGCCTGGAAGTCATTGTACACCAGGCTGACTTCAAACTCGAGATCTGCTTGCTCTGTCTTCTTGGTACTGCTGTTAAAGGCATGTTCTCCTCATCTTTGCTTAGTAAGCTTCTGACGTCTTTTTCAGACATCGTCCCTGTTGAAGAACACTGAGGAGCTGTCAGTCTTTCAGCATGAGTCATGCTGCTGTTCTTGTTCTTGTTCATGCTTCTGTGTTGCTGTGTGTGCATCTGTGCTTTGGGTGTCTCTTCCCAGTTTTGTTTAGGGATTCTATTGAATACCTATTCTTGAGAACTTAGAATCTATGAAGTGTCACTGAGAGGAAACACTTAGCTATTATAAAAGTTAACCAAAATGAAAAATGTAGAAATATACTTAAATTTGATTTTAAAAAAAAATCACCTACAGATCCCAATGACCATAAAACAGAAAAATGTAGAGTACTATCAAGTTTAAAAAAACAAAAAACAACTCCCCCCCCCCAAAAAAAAACCCCAAAATTTCCTGATGAAAAACTTAAAGTTAGAGACCACGCAACTTTCAAGTTACAAGAAACAAAGTTAGCTATGACTTGGCGAGTAAAGTCTTCAAGTGTGAAGACCTGAATTCAGACACTCCCCCCCACCCCCCAGAGCTCACTCTAGACTCACTGTGAGATGGGGAGTAGATGCAGGAGATTCTGTGGGGTAAGAGAATGACTCAGCCAAGGCAATGACTGATGCTGACACTGGGTTGTCATCCATGCAGATTGCTTCCACTCATACAAGTAAGCATGCATGACACAGACACAGATTTTTGTCATGGACTACTTGGTTACGTTTATGGATCAGTGCCTCCATGCATGCCACAGTCAAAGTGACTTATGTTTTATATCAGGATAGAATGAAATGAACAACTTAAGATAGTTTCTAGTTTTTGTAATTCAAGGCTTTTTATAATCTCCTACAGGTTCATCTTCCATCTTGTACAGTATTTTCTAACTTTCCGGTTTTTAAAAAGAGTGCTGTTTCTCGTGTTCAAACCATGGATTTTTCTCCCAGAGGTGGATACTTTGCCTTGGGAAATGAACAGGGCAAGGCCCTATTGTATAGGTAGGTAATATTTATGTTTAAAAGTCAGATACATGATAAATTGCTTTTGAAAATATGGAAAGGATAATATGTATTATTAGTTCTTTAATTATAGCATGTCCAGCTTGACCCATCCTTTATCTAACTGTATTTTTTTCTCCCATAAATGTGTCACTAGCAGAAAAATATGCCCAAGGAATAAAAATTGTGTGTAAGTTTGTATAATTATTTTTTTCCCCCAGAAAGCTTTGTTTTTTTAGAATGCCAAATCAAGGGAAAGTAGCCATTTTAATAATATTTAGTAGTTTGAGATAGACTTTTGCTAATTTGAAGTTACTGTTTATTTCACTGGACTTATGTGAATTTTAAAAAACAATAGATGTTTCTTTCCTTGCCGCTCTAAGCTATAAATAAGGATGTGAGCCATAAAGATAGCAAAAAGTTAAATCATCTATCCAGCTTTTTTTTTTTTTTAATAGCCAACACACTTGTCTTTAAAATAGACACAAGCAAAATTAATTTTCATCAGTGTTAAACTGTTGGCAGTGTTCTTCAGGGAGAACTGAAACTTCCAGTGGTGGCTGCTCTGATACGATAGTCCCTTTCCTTTTTGTTGGTTGTGTGTGTTGCACAGAACCCTACGATTGTGAGGGAATGCTCCAGGGAATGTTGCAGGATGAATGAAAAAAGGAATGGAAATTGGTTTTAAAATAGTTGTGAAATGAGACTATAGTAGACTATGGGTTAAACGCTACCTCCTTTGTCAGTCTCATTTCAGATTAGTTTGGGATCAAGTACAGATTTTACTAAAAAGAATAGCTCTGAGAACTTTTTTTTTTTAAAGAACTAAATGGTTTTTTAAGCCCCAGAAGCCATTACTGTCCTGGTTGTGCTAGTGATTTGAATCAGCAACACTTTTATTTACTGTGGCTGATGAGGTATTTTGTCAGTCTTCTGGAGCCATCATAGCAGTTTATGTATTTTGGGATCTAAACACATCTGCTTGTTGAGAATGACTGAGAATGACTGAAATCTGCCCACCCCCCCACCCCCCCCCCCATCTTTCTGAGTGCTGCTCCATGACAGATTTAACTGTGGGTAATTAAAATTTATCTTTTGTTTTTCAGGTTACACCATTACTCAGACTTCTAAAGATGTTTTTTTTGAAGTAAGAAAATTCTCTTTTAAAATAAATATATGGGTTTTAGGGTTGTACCACTGGTGTCATTTGGTAGAGGTGCCATATTGGCTTAGCTCTGTTTTTCTGCTCCTAGGTCAGCTTTATATCCTTTATATTAGGGGAGCTGGGTGCAGCTAGATCAGGAGCTGGCCAAATGACCTGAGGCCTTCCTTGGAAATTACTAATTCCCAATCACAGTGGCCTGCCTCCTCTACTGAGATCACATTGTCACAGTTACTGAGCATGTAACCCACAAAACAGAATAAACTTCTCATAGAAGAATCAGAGCTACAGCTTGTGTGAACTTAAATTCTTTGACTTGGGCGATTATTAAGTAGCTTGCTTTATTGCAGAGGGCTCAAGAATGACTGCATAATAGAGTTTTGATGGCCAGTATTTAAAACAAAGTGTGTTTCCTATATGGCAACATCTTAGACCTGATACAGTGAGCTTTACAATTAATCTTTTTACCACAGCCTTCTTATAATTATGAATGTTGAAGAGACTACAGATAAGATTTAATTAGAGAAAAGGATTTTTAAAGATAGAATTTTGAGAATGTAACTAGAAAAAATAATGCATTCCAGCTATCTTGTCTCTCAAAAATAATAATGGCAGTACACATTGCTTGTGGTGAACAGTTATAAATCAGCTGCTGTGTAATTTTTTTCTCTTCTTTTTCAGATTCACTTGAATTCATTTCAGTATGTCTTCCCAGAAATTTCCAAGTGTGTGTGATAATATATAGATAATGACTTATGGAATCTATGCTTCAGTTAGTAGTAATGTCTTGATAAATATATGGTAACTTTTGTTTGAAAATAAGTGTACATGATTCTTTCTAGTCTCTGCATATACACATACACACAAATGTAACTTGGATGCATTTCCTTTAAACTCTGAATGTGAGAAATTGGGAACCATCTGTCTGTAATAATAAATAATATAGGCAGATATTTTCATGATTAGCCCCCCTCCTGCATAGAACTGTTCAGGTTTCAGAGCAAGGCTTTTAAAACTACCTAATTCACCTATTTTGTCCATTGTATTTGATACAGAGTCTCTGTGTAGTGCTGGCTGTCCTACAGTAACTTGCTAAGTGGATGGACCAAGCTGGCTTTGAGTTCACAGAGATCCTCCTGCCTTGGCCCACCTGAAAGCTGAGATTAGAGGCATACATTATCATACCTGGCTCCCACACTTTACTCAAGAGATTTTATGCAACCCTATGTATATAGGTATATAAAATCTCTATACAAGCATTTACTGATAGTAAATCATACATTTATTTTAAAAACAATCATTTGGTATACTTAACAGTTTTACCACTTACTAAGGTTAAAAGGAAGTTTGTATACTAAAGAGATGAATGTGTTTATTTTTTTCATAAAGAATTAATTCTTAGCTGGGTGGTGGTGGCGGCACACGCCTTTAATCTCAGCACATGGGAAGCAGAGGCAGGTGGGTTTCTGTGAGTTTGAGGCCAGCCTGGTCTATAGACTGAGTTCCAGGACAGGCTCCAAAGCTACATAGAGAAATTCTTTCCCAAATAAATAAATAAATGAAAGAATTACTTCTTGAGCCATGCACATATCTTTAATCCCAGCACCTGGGAGGCAAAGAGAAATGCACATCTCTTTGAGTTTGAGGCCAGTGTAATCTACAAAAACAGTTCCAGGACTGCTAGGATTATTAAACAGAGAAACCTGGTCTCCCCATCTCCAAAAAAGAACTATTCTTGGTGGATATTTTATAACTGAAGGACAATCATTTCACTCTTCTTTAGGGTTGATATTTTAATTTTGTAATCACTGCTGTGAATATTGTTTTATATACATTCATTATAGAAAATGGTAAAAGTATATTTAGGACTGTTTCAGGAGTTACTAAAAATTCTGTCCTAATCCTAAGCTAAACTTTATTATTAAAATAAAAATTTTAGTACTTGTTTTTAAGAAATTTGCACATATCTTGATCATGTTTACCTCCTTTCAACTCATCTAGATGCACCCCTCTTCTTTCCCACCTAACTTTGTGTCCTCTTCAAAAACAAAACCCATCAAGTTCAATTTGTGCTGCCCATGTAGTCTTGGATGTGTCTCCTTTCACTGTAGTGTGTTTGACTTCCCAGGGGCTACATTTTAATAAAATGGATTCTTCCTCTCTCAGTAGCTTTCAATTGCAGATAGCAACTCTACGAGTAGGATTTGGTGCCTACCTCCTCTTCATGTTGTGATTTGATCTGGCTTGAGCTTTTAAAAGTGTCGTGCATACTATCATAACTCCTGTGAGTTCCTAACATGTAGCTGCCCTGCTGCGTCCAGAAGTCATGGTTTCTTTGTAGTTTTCACCGCCTTTACAGTTTTTGTCCCCTCATCCACAGTATTCCTCAAGCCTTGGTAGGAAGGTGTTGGAACACTGTTAAAGGAATGATATGTGGTGAACAATGTCTTGGGGAACTGTGAGAGAGGATCTAGAAAAAAAGGCAGAAGGACTTTTTACCTCAAGTCTGTTTTGTTTCCTGGATTGTTCTTGGATTGATTTCATGCCTTCTGTGACAAATATTTGTTTTTCACCCTGTGCAAAATGCAACTCCAAATGTATTAAGAACTTCACTGTAAGATCCAATGCCCTAGAGAATACATTGGAATTCATTGGCACAAGAAAGGACTTTCTGAACAGGACCCCTAAAAACACAGACCAACAGCTGCATAAAGCTCCAGATAGATCAAGGACTTAAGACCTCATACTCTAGGAAATACATTTGGACTCATTGGACAAGAAAAGAACTTTCTGAATGGGGCCCAACAATACAGGCATTAAGACCAATAATCAGCAATAAGTGACCTCCTGAAACTAAAGTTTCAGTACCTCAGGGGGCAACTCGGGGAAAAATACTAGCTACGTATTGGACAGGGTTAGTGTCTAGACTACAAAGAAACTAGATTTCAAGAAAACCTAATAAAAAGTAGGACATGGAATTAAGTGAGTTTTCAAAAGATTGAGATGGCTGAACAGTTTTAAAATGTTCAACATCCTTAGTCATAAGGAAAATGCAAATTGTCTAATGGTTTCTTTATGAAATGAGTCAGCAATTCAAACAGTTTTAAAAACACTCATTGTAAGCAATACAGTCCAAAGATAAATTTGATTCATACTGAAAACTAATTGGAAAATATGGGTATTTGGTTTTCTGAATTAAGCCATTGCATTTCTGTAAAAGCAGAGAAATTCATATATACAGTAAAAACACCAATTGACTGTGAGCCTGTGTTGTGGGCAACATTGCATGGGATAGAATGGTGGCACTAAATTGTAGACTAAAGCTTCAGGGAAGTTGTGTGATGTAAATATCACTGCCAATCATCGTCACTGAACATTTTGTAATAGATGGAGTCAGCAACTACATGATTCCATGTGGGGCTGGCATCCAGTTGAGATGTGTTTTAGGGTTTTCTACTGACAGTTACGGAGCTTGGTGGCTTTGTGGAGTCAGCTTTAAATGTTCCTTTCTAGAAAACTAGTGCTAGGGGCTTAAGCAGGCTAGATAAGCATGGTGCCTCCCACTGAGCAATTGTCTCAGCTTCTCGCCAGAATCTTGTCTGGCTTCCAGCACCTTTCTTAAATTATATGTCCTGTGAAGATGAGTTGTTTTCTGGTTGTGGTGAGCTTTCTCCCCACCCACCCTTTTAGCAAAGACTTGATGGTATGATAAAACTTCAAATTCTTGAAACCAATGGCGTGGGTAATTTTTAGCCACCAGGGGGCAGCAGTGGATTATATGAGTCTTGAAAGGCAAGGCACTTAGACGCTGTCACTTTGTTCAGTTAAATCATGACTTGTTTTAGAAACGAACACCAAGCTGTGTATGTGCTTTTTTGTGTGTGTTTTTCAGGCACCAGGAATTTCAAGATGTACAGGAGTTCATTTTTATGGAAGCAGTGTTTAAATTTTAACTGCACTTCATTAAAACCTCTAGGTCGATTTTGTACTCTTAAGAGAGTTGGTGTTTTTTTTTTTATTTTTAAATCTATTTTAACCTTCAAGGCAGAGGTACTGTTTGTTCTACAGGCATACTGTTGAATCTGTTTCTTGCCTTTAACATTTTCTTTCCTTCAGTGGACATTAGGACATTTGAGTCAGGCTCTTATTGCTTTTCCTTATCACCAGAACCAAGCTAATTGTTCAAGGAGATTGGAGATACATGTAAGAATTCCTTCACACTAGTCTGTATTTGCAGTTGTTATTGCTAGTATGACTGCAGCTCAGTTCCTGCTTTGGGGGCAACCGTCATTAGCTGTAAAGTAATGATTTGTAGAATAAGTCCTGTGCCTAAATTATAGTGAAAGTTGTGTGTCTTATGAGAAAGTGTATGGATGTTGAATTTGCTTTTGATGAGGATGTGTAACCCACTCTGAGCTGCGGGTCTGTGACATGTATTTCTGTACTTTTGTGGCTTCAGTTTGGAATAGAGGCAAGTGTAAATGCTTGCACATACTTCCAAAGAACTCAAAGGCTACTTGCAATCAACTCAAATGCATCTCCATGCCTCCATCACATGAACAAAACATTACTATTGTAAACTGGAAGTGGATGCTAAACAGGTATAGGGAAAAGGTAGAAAATGGGATGAAAACTTGGAAGCTATGGCAACTGACATGTAATTCTCAGTATTGTAAGAAAAGTAGTATTTTATAGGACCACAGATGGAAGTTTCCAGCAGTTGCACATCCATACTATAGAGCAGGGAGTGCATACCCTAGGTGTGAGCTCTTGGAGCCCTAGATCTTATGTGCTCTGCTAAAGTATTTTGTTTCATAATATATTCATACTGCAAATTGGGTAATTTATAAACATATGTTTGCACTGGGGTTGCATTTAATACACCTTAAAAAACAACTGCTGATAATATATATATCCACTGCCCTCCTCTTCCTCTCTCAAATTCTCTGTATCCTTATAATATTAACAGCTGTATTGTCTTAGTCACTTGAGCTAGGTAGTAAGACTGCCTTCCCACTCCTGTCACAGGGTTTCTCTGTAACAGCCCTGAATGTCCTGCAACTCACTCTGTAGATGAGGCTGGCCTTGAACTCAGAGATCTGCCTGCCTCTGCCTCCCAAGTTCTGGGATTAAAGGCATATGCCACCACTGCCTGGCAATAAGACTGACTTTGACTTGAGATTTTTCTCTCCTTGTCACACCTTTTTGCTTCTTGAAATACCCTCTCTCTTGCCACTTTCTCAGTTCTCATCTGCTCTCAAGTTGAACAGTTCACTTTTACATCTTTCTATTTCACATTCTTTCATCAGCTCTCCACATTGCAGCCTGAGAGTTAAGAAAATATATTTGTGGTAGAAAAATTGAAACATACAAGAAAGATAAGGGGCATATATTGTATCACTCAGCTTTAGTAATTAACAGCTCATATAAATTGAACTGGCTGTTTTGAAGCAAAGGCAAAATTATTCCATCAGTAAATACTCAGTATGTGTTTAGATATGTTTTAAAAATATAAATATCAAGCTGGGTGTGGTGGTGCATGCCTGCAATCTCACACTCAGGAGACTAAGGTAGGAAGATTGACAGTTTGGGGTCAACTTGGGCTACATAGCTAGAAAGGGAGACTTTCAGGAAAATATAGATAGATACATACATAATACATACACACACAGTCCTTTTGCTCAAAATCCTTTAACAGCTCATCTCTTCCACAGCCTTTAGTTTGCCTCTAGAAAGCATGAAGAAACACAGTTCACAAGCCCTGCAGTGACTCCACTGTATAAGCTTTAGACCAATACCTGGACCATTCTCAGTGAATGTTAGCCACCATCACTAGAATGACAACTCTGTAGCTTGCTAGAAGGCTATGTGATTTAGGTCTTTTCCTGTCCAGGTTTCTCTCTGCTCCACAAGTCTTGAGGTGCTTTGTAATCTCCCAGAAGAAGTCTAGCTGAGTTTCCCCCTGGGCCTTTGTTGTTCAAGTATTCTTCTGACATTTTCTTTTCCTGCTTTTCACATACCCAACTAGAAAGACTCTGTAGGAACTCCTCACCCATATCCTTTGTTCAGATAACCTGGGCATCTACTGTACCTTTTATTGTACTTACTGGTTATCACTAGATATTAATGTTCATAATGGAAAGCGTAAAAGTGGTATGTAATGTTCTAGTCTGTCAGACTATATTTTAATAGTTTCTTCTGAAAAAAAAAATAAAGAACAAAAGATACTATTTATGTTGCTTATAAGCAGTTTATATCCAAGACTGAAGAGATGGCTCAATGATGAAGAGTGCCTACTGCTCTTGCAGAGGATTCAAATTCAGTTCTAGCCACCTGTGCTTGACCGCTTAACACAAGTTCCATGGATCTAACACCTCTGGTCTCCAGGGCCATCTCAACCTCCCACCACATAATTAAAATAAAGTTTATATTGGTTCCTTAGGGAAAGCAGGAACCTGTCTTCCTGTGTTAATGTTGTGATTTTAAAATATTTATCTCTGAACCGCCACCTCCCCCCACAAAGCTGAGGAATGAACCCAGGGCCTGGCACTTGCTTGGTAAGCACAATCTCCAACCCCCTTAATACATTTTTCTTTTGCTAGAATTTTATTCAACTTTGCTTCTCAAGCACCGAGCTCTACACTTGGTCCAAATATTAAATATGTCATTTTATGAGCTCAAAAATTGAGTTTTTTACATATAGAATAAAAGGTTTAAGGTAATGACCAAGTCCACATTTTCTGAACCTAGAATCAAGAATCTTGGCTGACACTGGATTTTTGTTCTACTTCCAGATGAGAGAGCTAATTAGAGATGTGATTTGAGTGTGGAGGCAGTGGACCCTGAGGTGTTTTGATGGTTTATGCAGAGAGCAGGCTCGAGTGCTTGGGATTAGGACTAGTTTAGGGGTTAAGTTGTAGAGAAGGGCTTAAGAAGGAATGTTGAGGCCTAAGAAGAGGTGGACTATCGGTAGCCAGAGGCAAAACCCAAGTCAGTTTTAAAAATAGAGGGTTAGTTGAAAATAAACTACAAAACCCTGAGTCAGCCAGCAGCTGGTAAATGCCATTTCTTACTGACATTCAGGCAGCAATAAAATTCCCCCATTGTTGGACCTGATGCTTATATGGATTTGGCATAGTAAAACCAAATTCTCAGAAATTCTACTGAGATGATTTGTTATTTTTATACATGCTCATGCTTTTCTTTGATGCAGTATCTTCCATCTTGTGCTCTCATTTGGGTTTTCAGACCATCCATTAACCTACCTGTCCACCCAGTGAGCGTCTGTTGAGCACCTGTTTATGCCAGGGACCATGTTTTCCATGCATGATTCCAAGCATTTGTGGGAGGAGGACAGGGTGTAAGTTGGCTGAGTATAGGGAATGGTGACCCTTTGAGAACATGGAACAAGGGAGCATGATGGGGACTCCTGGAAGACTCCTTGAGCAAGATGGTTAAGCTTGGCCCTCAAAAATATGGTATATTTCCCAAAGTACATTTTCAGATGTTGAATTATAACACACACACACACACACACACACACACCAACTAAACAAAAACCAATCAAGTACAACACTGTGTCTCAACTATATCCTGTGATGACTTAATCTCATTAAAAGGGAGAAAGAAACTGCCTTTTGCCTGCCTGCCTTGGCTCTTGCTGACACGCTCATTTATCCTGTTGTGATATTCTTTCTCTTATATTAGAAGTAGACCAGCAGCCTAGGAACCCTCCAGACCTTCAGAATGGAAGTGAGTGTTGAGACACCCAGCCTTGTAGACTGAGCAACTACCAGATTCTTGACCCCTCTGAAATGAAACATTTGTTGTTAGACTACCAAACACACATACCCTCTCTGTATAAATAAACACACGTGCGCGCGCGCGCGCACACACACACACACACACACACACACACGTGTTTCCCTACATCTCAGTCCTTTTGGAGGTGTTCTTGAAGCATGCCATTTGCTTTGCTGGGAGAATGGCCCTCCAGGTATCAGTTGGTACCCACTGCACGTGTCATTTTTAGTACACAGATAGGGTAATTCTAGAGATGAGCTCCAGGACGCATGCCAGACTTAAGGACACAGGATCTGGAGACAACTGACTTGGGTTTCATATCAGCCTTAACTTGGGAAAATCATTTAATCTCCATAAGCCCAGTTTCTCTCCCTGGAGAGTGGGAGAACAATAGAGGCCACTTCAGCCAGGTGGTGCAGGGTTAAGAGGCACCATCTAAAAGCATGCAGCCCACTGATTGGCACAGAGCAAGCATTTGGTGTCTGTCAACTATTATTTGTTGCTCTTCCAATCCTTATTACAGCCTTGGGAGTGGGAGTGGATAGATGCTATTAACTCTTTTATACTCCTGGGAGGTACAGATTCCAGAAATGTTAAATGACTTGATCTGAGGTCACAAAGCCAGCAAATGGCAGTCAGGACCCCAGGTGGCCTCTGAGTCCAATGATCCTTTCCCCCTCTCTTTGTGGCCTCTGAAATGAATGATATTTCCCTGCCTGTCTGCCTTTTAGGTTTGTGAATTCTTTTCCTTCCAGCTGCAACTCCTTTTGTCAGAATTCTGTGTGGTCTTAGTCGACAGAAACCATCTGCCTGTGCTGTGAGGCTTGGACATGAACAGGTCTGCCAGCAAAGCTCAGGAGGCCACTCAGTCATTGCAAAACTGGTGGATTTTGTTTATGCTGTTGAATCTTCAATCAGAAGTTAACTTAGTTATCTACTAAGTGGAATTAACTTTGAATCCCTTCAACTTGCACTAAAACCGGTCATATGTTTATGCATTTGAAAACTGAAGGGCGGTTTAATTCTATATAAGGTATTATAATGTAGATAATACTATTGAAAAGATATTAATAAGGTTTTGCTCTATTGAATCCAATACAAAAAGTAACTTCTCGTGCATAGCCCCTGGGTTTCTTGCTCTCATATGTTATCAACAACAGTCTGTTTTCAACAAAATCAAGTTTCATTCTCTTTGCTGTCTAATGGATGGCAGGTAGTTGCTAAATTCATATTCTCTTTTCTCTGGAATATTAATTTCTGAAGTAAAGGACTCTTTTGTCTGATTAGCTGGGTGACTGTGGGTATACTTTTGAGTCTCAATCACTAATCTGATATGGTGATAATTATCTCATATTGTATAAGGAGTTCACTGAGATGTGAAGGGCTTTGCATAATTTGGTCCCCTGACTTTGGTAAATGCTTTGCCAGTCTGACTTTATCTATTTATCTTGAGGTGCTGGGGATTGAACCTTAGGCCTTGAATATGCTAAGCAAGAGTTGCTAGGAAGCCCTTTAAAAAACACTTTTAAATATGTTTCTAGAGTCCTTCATATTTACCCATCCATAGTCACATTTCTCATTTTATCTCTTCTTTAACCTGTGTGACATAAGGATCAGGTTTAATTTGAAATGTAGATATAGCTAAATTGGCTGACACAAACTCTTATCAGTCATCAACTCTGTGTGAAGTGCCCCAATGTGTCATAGCATTTCTTAAGCACATCTTATCATTTTAAATTGAAAAAACAAGACAGATATAAAATCCAACACATGGCATTTGTATAGATTACTGGATTGTCCTGAGATGACAAGCTAAACTGAAGGACTGGCTTTATTACTCACCCTCAAAACTGATTATAAAACCTGTCCCAGTCCAGTGCCTTGTAAAAAACTTTCATCGGATGTGCTTATGGTACAAGGTGCCATGTTACATAAGGACATTTCCATACAGGTATATATTGTTCATTGAGCATATACAATCCCTTTTCTTTCCCTATAAGTGATCACTTTCCTGACTTACTGTATTCTTGTTTTTGCTTTTCGGAGTTTCAGGAAGCCAGGTGCTTATAATCCCAGCACTTGGAAGGTTGAGGCAGGAGAATTGCTGAGAGCTCAAGGGCAACCTGGACTAAAATGTGAGATCTTCTAAAAAAAAAAAAAAACAAAACAATGAAACAAAAGCTTTTCATCCACCCACCTAAATAATCAAACAAACAAAAACTAGTTTTAAAAAAATCCAAATGAATATCCCGAGATCTATAGTGTAATGTTCCCATTTGACAAAGAAGTGGTACTTTTTTTTTCTGTTTTTGAGACTGGGGCTCATGCAGCGTAGGATGCCCTCAACTCACTATTGGTGACCTTGAACTTCTGGTTCTCTTGTCTCTACCTCTCAAATTCTGGGATTACAGGAATATGTCACCATTTATTTCAATGGTTCTCAACTTTCCTAATGCTACAGCCCTTTAATACAGTTACTCATGTTGTGGTGATTATGTTCATTGCTACTTCGTGACTAATTCTGCTAGTCCTGAGTTATAATGTAAATATCTGATAAGGGACCTTTTGAGGTTGAAACCCATAGGTTGAGAACTTTGAGAACTACTGATTTATCTCTTAGTCATTGTGGATCAATGGTCTCAGATACAAGTTTCTTCTTTCAATGTGAAACTTTCAAATCCTTTTTTTTTTTTTTTAATGTCAGGAAAGTTTTCTTTGACAATTTCACACGTGTGTAGATTGTGCTGTGCTTGCACTCACCTCTTATGCTCTCTTATCCCCTCCTACTTGACTGACTCACTTCCCATACATTTCCAATCCTACCCGCATGTCTTCCTCCATTTTTCAGGGTCTTGTAGCAGGGAACTTTTCTTGAATTATTACAGTCTGTTCCTTTGTTGTGGTTTCTCTTTGTGGTGCTAAAGCTTGGGTGGAGGTCCTTGCCTGGGCTAGCACCACCCGCACTGAGCCACATCCCCAGCTCTGGCTCTCTTGAGGGATTCCATTAACATGTGCACTGTCTTCTTTGGATTCACTGTCTGTCAGTTTCTGTCAAATTGTTTGATTTCTTTTCTTTTCCTGAGACAAGGTTTCTCTGTGTGATAGCCCTGGCTATCCTGGAACTCACTCTGTAGACCAGGCTGGCCTCAAACTCAGAGAGATCCACCCACCTCTGCATCCCGAGTGCTGGGTGGGATTAAAGGTGTGCACCAACACTACCGGGCGAATCTTTTGATTTCTTGATGCATTTCTTTTTGTTTGTCTCTTACCCTAGTTTTTACCTTTTATTTCTCCTAGGAAAGGTATTTAAACCCTTTCCTAGCTTAGTTTTCATATCTGAAATATTTTCTTTTCAGTTTCTTTTTTCCACCTCACTTCTTTTAGGTTTTGTGGCTAATAAGAATGTGTATCACCTTGGTTTGAAGCAGGTATCATTTTGTTTTATGGATGTAATTTTTTGATATATTGTTTCTTCCTAGTATGGGGCCAGATCCTAGAAGGCAACCCCTCAGCCCTTTCCATAGGCTTACATATGAGCCCAGTGCTGGCAAAGGCCAACACCATTAACAATACAAAGACAAAAGTAATCTTTCAGTAATGGCTTCTAAGATTAGGAGATGAGACTGAACCAAATTAAACGTCCTCAAGGTGTGCCTCTTTCTGAGTACATGCTTGGGGTCCCCAGTATCCTAGACAGCGTTAGAGTTGCATCCCTCGAGGACAGCATCACTGGTGCTATTGGGAAAATGTGCTGTTTTCTTTAGTTGCTGATTAAATTCTAGTTCTTCTCTGATACCTGGAACTTCCTTGAAGGCTGGAGAATTTCCTAGTTCCCTGATTTCCTTTTGAAATTTCACCAACCACATATCTCCAGTAAACATCCGTAGGCCTATACACGTGCCTGCATGCCATCATAGACAGCTGCCCACCTCTTTTGGAGCCAGGTAGTTCATTTAAAGGCCTCATTGTGCCCTAGAGTCTTTCCATAATCTTTGGGTCATGTACAGTTGACGAATATGCAAATAAACTTTTATTGAACACTTACTAATGAATATGCTACATACTGTGTTTCAGATGGTATTTCATTTATCTCCCACAGCACAGTCAGTTAAATATTATTGTAGATGAGGCTGCTGAGAAATTGAACATTTTTTGCCAAGGTCATAGTAGGAGTAAGTAGAAATGCTAGGATCTGTATTGGGGTGTTAAGAATGACCAAAATGTGTGTGTCTTGTGGGTTCCTGAGAGCAGGCTCTGGGATGGAGATTAGTGTGTAGGTCTGTGAGTGTGCTGGGGATCTGCCCCTGGGGAAGGAACTAGCAGATGGAGTTTAATGAAAATCTCAGCCCTGGGGAAGCCTTCAGAATTGTGGAATGTGAGAGCCAGAGGAAGGAGAAAACCTAAGATAAAGTCTTGAACTTCATGCTAGATTTGAGATGAATTCTGAATACAAAGTGAGACCTACATCCAGCATAGAGAGATGACAAACATATGAGCTAGTCAAATACAGACTGGCGGGTGCTAAAATAGTATCAGTAGCATGGCTTTTCCCTTAAAGAAATGCAGAGAGAGAGAGAGAGGAGGGAGAGAGAGAGACTCAGACCAAAGAAAGTATTCTGATTAAATCTAACTTGGTAAATGTGAAAAAGAAGATGGGCTCTAAGTCAGTGATAGAGTTCTTACCTAATATGAACAAGGTTTAACATCTAGAACCCCAACAAGCAAGCAAGCAAGCAAACAAGCAAGCAAGCAAGCAAGCAAGCAAGCAAGCAAGCAAGCAGGAAAGCAGGTAAGCAGCCAAACAGTCAAGCAAGCAAACCTTGTAGACTGGTTGACTATTAAAGAGGAATTTATTTTGCATAAATCTGAAGACTGTCTGAGGTCAGGGTGCAAACTCAGCATCCTCTGGGTTGTAGACAGCTGACTTGTACGCTCTCATACTAGAAAGAACTGGCAAACTCTCTCTGTCTCTGTCTCATACACACACACACACACACAGAAAGAGAGAGACTGACAGGCTGTAGCTCTGTAGCTCAGGCTGGCCTTGTGTTTGAGGCAATCCTTTTGTTTCCCTGAGCATTAGGATTAAACAAACAAACAAAAAAACAAAACCCTGAGTGAGGTAACCTAGACCCAGAAAGACAAATATGGTATGTATTCACTTATAAGTGAATATTAGCCATTAAGTGATAACCAAGCTATAATCTGTGGACCCAGAGAGCTTAGGTAAAGACATAGGGGTCTAATGGGAATGTGTCTCTCCCTTGGACGGGGAAATAGAGTAGATTTTGCAGTGACCTTGGGATGGCTGGGGACAGGAGCAGGAAGGAACAGGTATGTGTGGAGGATGGGGTGGGGGAGTGGTGTGGAAACAGTGCTGAGGAAACTTCCTGGAATCTATGAAGGTGATTCTAATGAGAACACATAGCAAAGGCAGATAGAGTCTTAACTGGCCATCTCTTGTAGACAGGCAAGCTTCCAATAGAAGGACTGGATTACATGCAATTGAGTAGTTGGCTGTGGATATCTCCAAACAGCCCAGGCTGATGCTAGGACAGAGGGTTGCTCTCTGCAAGCTGACAGCAGTATATATGTGTGTGGGGATTGCTGAGAACAACATCCACACAACTCAGTGAACATGGAGAAGTCCAGTTGGTGCCTACATGGAGCCTTCACCCCTGTATTCTAGTCTCTGTGGTGCAGGAAGGTGCTCTGCAGGCTACAGAAAGAAACATGGACACCAAGCCAGCCACAAAATCTTTGACCCACATGTCCTGCCTGCAAAATTGCTAGGACAATGGTGGCACAGAGCTTGTGGGAGTAACCAACCAATGTCTGATTTGACTTAAGGCTCATTCCATGAGAAGGAGCCCATGCCCAACACTGCTTGGGTAACCAAGAACCAGAGATCAGATAGCCCAGAGACCTGGGGTAAAACAAACACTACTGATCTAAAATATCAATAAAATTATTCCTAATGATACTCTGCTATACTCAGAGACCAGAGCCTTATCCAGTCATCATCAGAGAGGCTTCCTCTGGCAGCATATGGGAATAGATGCAGGGACCCACAGCCAGACATTGTGAGGAGAGAGAGTCTAAACTGGAGGTCTCCATCAAATCCCTCCTCTCAGAGCTCAGGCAATCCCTTGGAAAGGAGGTGCAAAGAGTGTAACAGTCAGGGGATGAAGTACACCAGGAGAGCATGGCCCTCTGAATCAACTAGTCAAGGCAACCTATGAGCTCACAGAGACTGAAACAGCAAACAGCCTGCACGGGCCTGTGCCAGCTCCTCTGCATAAATAATATAGCTATACGCTTAGTATTTTTAAGGGACTTCTGGACATGAGAATGAGTGGGTCTCTGACTCTTTTGCCTGCTCCTGGGACTCTTTTCCTCATGTTGGTTTGCTGTGTCCAACTTCAATATGAAATTTTTGTTTCATCTTATTGTTTTATTTTGTTGTGTTTGGTTGTTATCTCTTAGAAGCCTATTTTCTAATGAGAGACAGAAAGGGAATGGATCCTGAGGGGAGGAGCGGTGGGGATAAAGTTGGAGGAGTAGAGGGAGGGGAAACTATACTCTGGCTATATTAAATGAGAAAAGAATCTATTTTCAATAAAAACAAAAAAAATTGTTGTGCTAGAGAGACTCAGAGTATCGTTTGTGTTAGACAAACATCCAATCACTGAGCTGCAGTTCCTGCATTCCTCTTAAAGTATCCTTTAAGGATACTAATCTCGTTTTCCATAGCTCCACCTGTAGTACTCATAGTACTTGCAGGGACTTTCTCTCTTAACGAACCACCTTGGGGATTAGGATTCAGCATGTGGATTTGGAGGGAAGGCACAGTCAGTTCATGATGACTCCGAGAAAGTGAGATGAGACTAGGAATGAAGACACAAATGTGTCTGGTAGGACTTGACCTATAGGATTTCCCTTACTCCCCATTTATTCTTGACTCTCTACCTTCCTCTCTCCTCACCAAAAGGAGGGAGTCCAGCACTGGACTAAAGATAAAAAAGGGGGCAAAGCCTTAATCCTTATAACCTTAGGATGTGAATGTGTTTGGACATCAGGTCTTTAAAAAGATAACCAAATGAGAAAATGTGGGTGGATGCTAATGATTGCTGCTATATAAGAAAAGATTTTGATACAGACACACCGGCAGGGAGATGATCATGTGAGACATAGCCACAAAGGGAGACCCGGAAGAACTCAATCCTGACATCACCTTGACCGACTCCCACTGTCCAGAACTGTGTGAAGATTCTGTTGTTTAAGCCTCTCAGCCTGTGTTTTATAGAGACAGACCTGGAAAACCACACACAGTGGCCATTGTTTTCTTCCTTAAGTAGGTTCTAAACATATGTGTGTGAGTGCTAGAAATCCTCACTGGGAACCACAATGGTCAGAATTGGGCTAGGTTTGTAGCCCAGTGATGGGGACCTGTGTATAATATTCAGGGCCCTAGGTTCAGTCCTCAGCACTGCAGAGACCAGAATTCCTGGCTTTCCAGATGTACAGCAGCAGCACAGGTGCTGTATCATAGCACATCTCACTGGATCCCCAGTATATCTTCCCCTAGTTTTAGAGACTTGTTAATGAGGCCAGGAGAGGTAAGAATTCAAGGCAGAAAGTAGAGATTGGGACATTGGTTCCTGAATACCAATCTCCATTGTCTTTTCGAAGTATGTCAGCTCCTTCTGATGGTACCTGCCAGCCTTGGCATACCAGCCAATAGGAATAGACTTCTTTGGACCCTTTAAAGCTCTGACATAAAGTATTTACCATGAGAAGTCCAGGTCCTGTTCCTCAGGATGCAGCAAGTTATAGCATGTGTCATCTTTAAAGGCTGGAAGGAAACCTTCTTTTCAGTAATGTCTGGGTGTTTTTCAGAGTTGGAGAGGATTCATCTGGGTAGCTTTGAAGACCCCCTCAGAGCCCATTCCACCATTCCCAGGAAGCCCAAGTCAACTCATTTCTTCCCAGTTCCATCACTCATTTTTCTTCCTGTGATGGGGAGGTGTGCTGCCTGCCCACAGTCAGCCTGTGGGACAGCTGAGCTTGGGAACGGTGCTGTGATCTGTGAAGTCTGTGATTAATAAACCTTGGGGTGCTCGTGTGAGGAGGAGGGTAGGTGGCAGTTCTACTAAGAGAGATGAGATGAATATAATTGACACTGACATTCATTGCTACTCTGAATCCCCAGAAGAGATCTTTGTCTCTTGTGGGACACCTTCACAGTGAGATGGCATCCAGCTTGGAGAATCAATTGTGGCTTCATTAGTCTCTCCTTGATATTAATAATTTGTGACTCCCAGACCCTCTAGAAGCCAGCTTAGGCCAGCTGCACTGGGAGGAGAAGGGTCAGGCTGAGAGGGTTCAAGCTGCAAGGGGATGGGGAGAGGAGCTGGATTTGCTTCTGGCTAGAGCAGGACCCTTCTTGTATTTCATTATCAGTTCTAACATGGGAAGAGTAAATAAAAAGAAAGAAATAAGCAAAACCAGGAAGTGGTAAAGCAACTGTAAAGGAAGAGAGAGAAAGCTGGTATTGGTGGAAGACTTGGATCTTTCCTAAATTCAGTCCATCTGGATTCTTGCAGAACTTCTGTGTACTCTATATATCATCCTTATTATCTATCTATCTTTACCCCTTATTTTATCCTTAGCATGGGTTCTGTGATTATCTTTATTTTTGAGGTGAAAAAGAAAGGGACCTGTTGAGGTTAAGGATCTTGCCTGGCTGCTGAGATGAAGGGTTTTTGAGAAAGTAAACTTTATGTTCTTTCTACTGTTTTAACACCTACCAACCATATCACTCAAAATCAGGGCTCAGTGAATTATGAGCTATAGGCTAAATCTACCCACTCCCTCTTTATGGCTTGCAACCTGGATTTGTTTTCTTCTGGGATTTAGTGGTTTAAAGATTAAAGCAACAGTTAGATTTCATCAAGTGTGAAAATATGAAACTCACACTTGTTGTCTATAAGTAGGGTTTGATTGAGACACGCAGGCTTGCTCATTCATGTGCAGGTTAACGTGGGCTGCTTTTTGCTCCATTATGTTGACACTGAATAGTAGGAGCAGAGACACTATAGGAAGAAAATGTAAGGATTTATTTGCAAGTTTTTAGAAGAAAAGTTTGCCAAGCTTATTTAAGTGAAAACCTGATTATCCTGAATGGCAGGAAAGGATTACCATTTTCAGATATGGATGCACATTTTATTGATAAACAACTTTGTTAGATATAATTAATATACATAATTTTAGAGACATTAAATTCTGTTCCACCACCAGTCAGGAATGGTCCCACAGAGTGCTGGTATTTATAAGCATTTCTCAGTACTGCATGCGAAATTGCTCAGCTACATCAACGATTTGCTGCATAGGTTCTTAATATTTTCAAGTAAACAGCAAGAAGAGGATTTTAGATATTCTTGACTAGCTTGCTAATTTCTTTGTCCCTTGATTATCATGGTCACAATTACCATAAAAAGGATAAAAAGTGCTGACTATCCCCAGGGGTGCTCAGCTTAGAATCTGTGGACATTTGGATTATCGGCCGTGGAAATAGAACATGTTTGTTCATTTCAGGTAAACAGAGGCAAAGGGAGAAACAAGACAGGCTATGTGGATGGTGGTTTGTTGAAATGTGCTTTTGATCACACACACACACACACACACACACACACACACACAAGCTGTATCAATTTTTCATGCAAGAATATTTGCTTTTGTGTGATGAAAATTCTCTGATATAACAGGAAACTACTCAGGGATAGGCAGAAGGGGAAGATCCTACTTTTCAAGGTTCTTTTTGATTCGTGGAAAGACTCCCTGTCCCAAACCACTTCTTTGTTCATGATCCCTGGGGCGTCACAGGTTCAGTGGATTTATCCCACGTTCCCATCAAGCTTTGTTTATTCTGTGGTCTTCTTGAACTCATAGCAGAGTCTTTCTCCTCATAGCCCTTCAATCAAATTCAAGCACCTACCCAATCATTTTTTTTTTTTATGAGACAGGGTTCCTCTCTGTAGCTTTGGAGCCTGTCCTGGAACTCATTCTGTAGACCAGGCTGGCCTTGAACTCACAGAGATCTGCCTGTCTCTGCCTCCTGAGTGCTGGCATTAAAGGTGTGCACCACCACCCAGCTGCACCTACCCAATTTTAAGGTATGTGTCTCAACCCAGGACACTTGTCTGTTCACATAGCCATTTCTGTCTGTGAGTTCTCTTTTGGTTTTTAGTGTCTATATTCCTAGAATCCTCCTGCCTTACCTTTCAAGGACTGTGATTACAGGCATGTGACATTCCCACTCATGGTTTATATGATGCTGAAGATAAAACCCAGAACCTCATGTATGCTAGGTAGTCCCCAGTCACAAGAGGTTCTATCTTGCCTTTTCATTTCTATAGCCCCAGTATTCAAAACTGTGCCTACACCAAAACTGATTCTTTCTAGATATTGGATGGATGGATAAGACTATGGAGTCTTATCAAGGAAAAAAACTTCCTCCCTGAGCTGAGTGTACCTCTCCTTTCTCTTATGGATGAGTTAGAAGGGAGGCAGTATCTTGGTGGCCATCAGGGAAGTGGGCATACCAAAGCATTATAGGCAGAGAAACATATCAGGAGATGGTAAATAGGAGGATTCGGGATACTTATGCATTTTAAATATTTACTTTTGTTTTTTGGGTTCGTGTATTTTGCCTGCATGTATGTCTGTGAACCACATATGTTCATTGCTGGCAGAGGTCAGAAGAAGGTGTTTGATCTCCTGGAACTGGAGGTACACATGGTTGTAAGCTGCCGCCATGTGGGTGCTTAGAATTGAACGGTAGGTCCTCTTAAATGCTGAGCCATCTTAAGTAAATGCTGAGCCATCTCTCCAGCCCACTTTTATATTTTTTTTAAGACTAGGTCTCCTGCAGCCCAGAATGGTCTCATATTTGCAATGTAGCCAAGGATGATCTTGAACTCCTGTTCCTCCTACTTCACTTTCCAAATGTTGGGATTACAAGCTCATATGATGCTGAAGATCAAACCCAGTACCGCATGCATTGTAGGTGGGCACTCTACTGAGTTACATCTCAGTCTAGACTGGTCCTGCCTCAACAAAGTGATGGGATAGACTTTGTTGATATCCTAGGGGAGGCCTTACCCTCTTGAGGAGCAGATGGAAGGTGGGATGGGGGGGGGAAGAGTTGGAGGAGAGGAGGGAGGAGGAACTGGGATTGGAATGTAAAAAAAAAGTATTTTTTGGCTGTTAAGAGACCTTGAATTATGGAAACTGCTATATTAAACCTACCAATATATTTAAAAATTTTTAAAAAGGACCAGTCTGAGCTATATGAGACCCTTTATAAAAAACAAACAAACAAATGATAAAATAAAAGAGCTCTCTACTGTGGGCACAGTGGGCCATGAGCAAGATGCACTTCTGTTTTACAGGGGGAATGAAACTCAGACAATCTAACCTTTTTGGTTCACTTGAATCAATGATTAACTGGGGGCTCAAACTTGACCTTCTCTCCATCACCATGTAATTATTCTTTCAGGAGAAAAAGCTACCTCTTTTTATGGTGGCTACTTTACAGAAAATTAAAATACTTTCCATTCCTATATTCTGGTAATTTCAGATACCTAGGAAATTGTCACACACTTTGTATTCCCCAGGGAAACCAGAAACCAGTATGTTTATGTTTTCTGCTTTGGGACTTTTATTTATTTATATTTATTATTATTGTTGTGTGTGAGGAAAGGTAGATGGATAAAGACAGATCAGATAGAGGCTATTGTATGTATACTCATGCTTTCTGCTGTTGGGCTATTTTATTATTATTATTATTATTATTATTATTATTATTATTATTATTATTATTATTTTATTGTATGTGCACACGAGTGTCAAGTTCCGTGAATGGCAGAACCAGCCATCTGCAGATCCCAAACCAAGACTTAGAGTTGGCACCTGCTTCTGCTTTATTTAGACCACTGAGGCCAACTGGAATAGCTCTGGGTTTGGTCCATTCTTCATAGCCCCTACCCTGGACCAACACATCTCCCTTTTCCTGGCATCCTGTAACAGCTCTCCCAAAATTCCCTAGAGTAGACACTTTCTCGCACTACTACCATGCATAGCCTATCCTCCATATTGTATCCAGAGACTTTTTCAAAATGCAGATCCAGTATGTCTCCAAGCCCCAACTTCTGCCCCATTATTTAGATCTAAATATATGTTTTCTAATCAGGCCAGGCCTTTCTGCTATTTTCTCTCAAAGAATCTTGCACTGTTCCTTCCAAGCAATTATTATGGTTTACATTATGCAATTCTTGTGTGTGATTAATAGATTAATTTCCTTCTGCTCACCAGGCTTTAAATTCCATGAGGAAAAGGATAGTGTCTATTTTTGCTCATCCATAACCATGTTTCCTAAGCAACCAAGACAACCTATAACTTTGTAGCTGGTAAATGAGTAAATAAATAAATCAACTTTAGTGAATGACGAACTTAATGAGTAAATGACAGGGAATAACTAGTTACAGCTGGGTATGTATTGAAGGAAACACAGAGTAAGATAGAGCACCAGGTTAAGACCTCTTGCCTCCTACAAGAGCATGGAGATTAAGTTTGAACCACTACTTAGAGATACCTGCTGGTGGCTGGGGAGATGGCTTGGGGGGTATGTTGGCTAGTTTTTGTTTTGTTTTGTTTTTTGTTTTTGTCACCTTGACACAGACTAGAATCATCTGTGAAGAAGGAACTTCAGTTGAGAAAATTCCTCCATCAGGTTGGCTTATAGGGAAGTCTTTGGGGGAAATTTTCTTAATGATTGATGTGGGAGGGCCCAGTTCATTGTCAGTGATGCCATCCCTAGGCTGGTGGTCCTGGGTCCTATAAGAAAGCAGGATGAGCAGGCCATGAGGAGCAAGCCAGTAAGCATCTTCCTCATGGCTTCTGCTTTAGCTCCTGCCTCCAGGCTCCTGCCTTGAGTTCCTGCTGACTCCCTTCATGATGAACTGGGATCAGGATGTGAAATAAATAAACCCTTTCCTCCCCAAATTACTTCTGGTCATGGCGTTTTATTACAGCCATGGCTAAGAGCACTTGTTCTGGAAGCATGAAGACCTGAGTTTGAGTTGCCAGTATAAACATATAAAAGACTGGGAATGGCTGCACCCCCAGTATCAGGTTAGGGGGGTGAGACAGGTGGATCCCAAAAGTTATGTGGCTGGCCATCTTAGCTGAAATGCTATGAGAGTGGCTCATCGAGAGTCCCTTTCTCCAGGAAATAGGATGGAGAGCACTAAAAGAAGACACTTGGCATCCTTCTCTGGCCTCCACACTAGTGCACAGGTGTGTGAATTCTTTTCTGGCCTTCACACTGTAGTTCAAGCTTCAAGCTGAAGATCAGAAAAAGCAAAGCAGCCAAGCCATTAGCTCTTACCTCTACCTCAGGCTGAAAGGGTTGATCCTGTCTCCATGAGCTTTCATCAAGCCTCAGACTGCTGCCTCTCCTCAGTGTGACTTGAGAATGAATACCACTACCTTTTATACCTCTCAAATCTTGGGACTAAAGGTGTGAGCTCTGATTCACTGTCTGGTAGCCCAGGGTGGTCTTGGACTCAGACATCTGTCTACCTCTTAATCCTGAGTCCTGGGATTAAAGGTGTGTACCTATACCACCTGACCTCTATAGCTTCTGGCTGACTTTGCTTTCTGAATCCGCAGGCAAGCTTTAATAAATCTAAATAGTATATCACCACACCACACATGTGTGCACAGGTGTGAGAACTCTTATGGTTTCTGCACATGTGTACATAGGTGTGTGAACTCTGTAGATGTAGGACACTCAGCTACTTCTCCAGCACCATGTCTGCCTGCGTGCCCCATGTCACACATGATGATAATGAACTAAACCTCTGACAATGTAAGCCACCCCAATTACGTGTTTTCCTTTATAAGAGTTGCCATGGTCATGGTGTCTCTTCACATCAACAGATACCATAATTAAGACACCAGGCAAAAAGAACAAACTGGACATTACAACATCTATAGAGCTTTCAGAGGAGGAGGTGGGAAGCCACCCTGGGAACAGTGAGCATGCGGGATGAGGTATGTGCTGTGGAACGAGAGCTTCTCTGGACTACTGGGTACATCACTGATTTTGAATAAGAAGCACCTGCTTCTGGGTGCTTGCTCTGGAAACTTCTCCCTCTGCCTGTGCATCTGTAGAGTGTGGTGCCTTCAGGGGCAATAGAGTGGAACCCATTTTACGGATGGGGCCAGCAAAGTGAAGTAAGCACAGTGTGGAGGGAGAGATGACACACACGTGTTAGCAAACAGCCATCTTCCACCCAGAGCACACATGTGCCCCACATGCTACCTTTCTTAGCTGCTGCCTGAGTCTGTCTTCAACCTTTAACTAGCCCCCTACTTATGTGTGCCCATTCCTGCTCTTCCATCCCCATCTTTGTTTCGAGCACGGTTGGGCAGATGCAATGAAGGGGAAAGCTGTGTCACCCTGCATAGACGGTGCAGTGAAAGGACCCGGGGCTTTGGAGTCAGGCATACTTGGGTTTCCATCACAACTGATTGTCGTAATACACTCCACTTCTCTGAGCCATCATGGTCTCACTAGTGAAGCAGTATAGTCAGATCTTCCTGGGAGGATTGCTGTGAGAACATGTGAGGTAGCTAGGACAGACACTGTGGAACCATTAGTATTTGCTTCCTTTTCTCTCCTGCCTCTCCTTTAGGAAGTAGCATGGCATGGAAGATGGGCATGTGACTTCCAGCCAGACTGACCTGGGTCAGATTCCTCCTCAGCCATGGACCAGCTGCGGTGTCTTCTACAAGTAGCTTGACCTCTCAGACCTTCCCTTTTTCCAACCATAAAGTGCGTCTAGTGGTGGGGAAGTACTCAGCTCAAAAGTTGGTAATCACACAGGGTAATGTGTGTACAGTGCCCAGAACAGTGTGCGGAGATTCACCATAGGCAGGTTTCCTGTGCTGTCTCTGTTTGTGGGTTGATGGAGCCATTATTTGCAGGTCAAGGAGGGATTGAGTTTTACAAAGCATAGTCTCTCTCTCTGTCTCTCTCACTCTCACACAAGGAAATGTGAGCCCAGGAGTAGCCCTGAAGAATATTAAGTAAGACATCTGCTTTCACAGCCTGTCTGTACAGAGGGCTGCTTGGGCTCACGCCTGAGTTGATATGCCAGTGGTGTGCCAAAATGCAGCTTTGTACAAGGCGGAACCTCTGTTGCCAAAAGACACTGGCTTTGTCTGAGCCACGCAGATCCCCAGACATCCTGAATGACAAAACACTCCCTCTGTTATGTCAGGAAGTGTAGCTCCTGGCACTTCATTTATAAAAACAGCCATTAAAAGGAACCCCAAGCCTCACATTCTGGGCTTCCTCTGAGAGTGTTTCTTTTATTTGTCTACACATGAGGTGATGTGATTCTGTTTAGTATTGTCCTTCGCAAACGGAGACATGGGGAGAGCTGGGTGCTCCATGTGTGAACAGATGGAGGAGGCTTCTGCATACACTGCCTAGTTTCCAGAGGTGCCCTATGACCCTAACTTTCATAACCTTTGTGTGAAAGGGAGACAGGATGGGGAGGTTCCTCGTGTCTCCCCTGAATTTAATTTAAATGAATCCCAGTCTTCAGAGTCATATGCACATGGCATTGACATTTACTCACCTGGAAGTAACACTTAGTCTTTTGAAACCTCTGTTCTGGCCGTCTTCAAAGTGGGAGGAAAGCCACCGCCTCAGAAGGCTGATAGAATGAAATGCTGTAGTGTTGGCTCAGCATCTGGCCAGGACCGGTAGAGGGTAGAGCTGAGGGTAGAGCTGCTTAGCAGTGTCCTTCCCTCCTGCCTGTTATTTTCTCAGAGGTCTGTTTAAAGGGCAAGTTAATTAGGCGTGGTAATGATAAGCTCTCTCAAACTCAGTCATTGTAGATGGTCATCTGGAGTGACGAGAGCAAGTCTCGAGGTCACTTGGAGACAGAACTTGAAAGGCTTGGCAACTCTCTGTCTAAGCAGAGCAGAGCATAAAGGAAGGGGGCTTGCAGATGTCCTGGACACAGGTCTTAGGGTGGCTTTCACTAGCTCACCTGGCCACTTCTCAGCTGTCATTCTGCAGTCAAGCCATCTCTCCCAGTGTGTAGGTGATATCTTCTGATCATTGAGAACCCCCAGGTGTGGGGTTGGCTTTTTTTTATGAGTGGCTGAGGCCTGAGCCTACTTTCCAAATCACTTTGTCTGCCCTTATGCTGGGAGTGGATAAATGGGAGAAGCCTGGAGCAAGAATCTCCTGGATAAGCCTCAGCTTCAGGCTCAACACCTTCACATGTGCTTTTCTATTTTTTTTTTTTTTGAACTTGAATGCAGAGCCTGTGTATGATAGACTAGTGCTCCACCACTAAGTTGCAGGTTCAGACCTTCATATGTGGTGACTTCTCTTTTGGAAGAACTTGGAATTGAACTTAGGGGTGTCTGCATGCTATACAGGTGTATTGTAGAATAAGGTAAAGAGTTATACCAATGTTTGCTCCCCAACATGACCTGTGGAGTCCTGGGCTGTGGGATGCCTCATAGACAGTTGCATGATCAGATAAGGATGGATAACGATGGGTCAGTTGCATGATCAGATAAGGGTGGATAACAGTGGGTCAGGTAAGGAGAAAGATACTTATTTTAACTTTTGTTTAAAAATTATGCTTCATACCAATGTGTTCTATCTTTGTGTGCATGCTTGCATGCCTGCCTGTGTGCCTATGTTCATGTGTAGGTTAGAGAACATCTTGTAAGAGTCAGTTTTCTCCTTCTACCACATGGGCCCTGGGATTAGGACTCAGGTCATCAGGTTTGGCAGCGGGTGTCTTTATTCACTGAGTCATCTCAATACACACACACACACACACACACACACATACACACACACACTATTATAGGACATTGCTTCTTGCACATGCATCTTTAATATTCCCAAACTCATGCCCCTGCCTCTGACAAAAAACAAAGTATCCGTTGAGATATGAAAGAGGATGTCATCTAGTGGTTAAGGATACAGGTTTGGGAGCAGACGATTTGCATACAAGCCCTGCTTTGCCACTTAGTATTATTGTATTAGATACTAATTGCTATTACTACTCTCATTCAGAACACCATAAATCATGTTGTGTAGTAATTGGCCATATATGTAGTGGTTGAGAAACAAGGACTGTTTGCTATCTGGAAATTCCCATTGGTCTGGAATCAGGAGAGCTAATTTGAGTCATCATTTTAGTGTCTCTCAGAAGGTGTTAGTGCCAAGTGCCTAGGGTTTGGTCTCATATGAAGTTTCTATCTAGCTAGGGTCTGCTCCTGAGCCTACTAGAGTGTTGTCATAAAGTAGTTCCCTGTAGGCTGTTGGCAAGACATTCTTTGTTCCTTACTATGTAGGCCCCTCCCATAGCCCACTCCATTAAAGCCAGGAAGAGAGAATCTGCTAGCAAGATGAAAGCGAAACTCTTTTATTTTTTAAATTAAAATAGTCATATTATTATTAGTTTCTTGTTTCTGATGTGCTGTGTGTTCCTGAGAATTTCCTGGATGTTCTCTTCATGCTTCCCATCTTGTACGAGTGTTGGTACTGGGACTCTAACTCAGGTCATCAGGCTTGCTTGACGAGTACTTTCACCCATTGAGTTTTTGCACCCATCTAGAAGCCCTGCTCTTATGTGGCTTAATAACAGAGCGACAACCCGACACTTTTGCCAGAAATGGTCACGAGGCCAGTTCACACCCAAAGAGAAGAGACTGTTAAGGATGTAGCTACCAGGGGACAGTGGCCAGAGGTGATGTGGGCATATGCTCACTTTTCTCAGCTGTAACACTGTGGTAACATGCTCTTATAAGACTGTCATGATTGAATCAATGTACATCAAAAGGTGTCTGGCAAATACTGGCCACTGTATAAATATTTGCTCCTACGAGTACCTAGGCCAGTGTCTGGCAAATAGACAGCAAAGCAAGTACTGGCTGAGGGAATGCATCATGGAGAGAACTTGAGTTACAGGGCTCAGTCTCTGGGTAAAGCCTACCATACTCAGGAGTGTTGCAGTCGCCTGTGTGGAGTATATACTAACATGGCCCCTCAGCACTCCCTGGGTCCCTTGTCAAGATCGTCTCCCCCCCACCCTCAATTCCAGATTCTTGAATCTGGGCTGAGATTGAAAGCCTCAGAGCAGTCAGGAGCCCTCTCTTCCCCCATTCACTCTCTCCCTGTCTTCTGTGTTCTTTTCCTCCTGCCTTTCTTCTCTCCTCCACCAATGGTCATTTTCTCAGTACAATAGATGGGATAGTGCCAGGAGCAGTTAAATGCTTCATAGTGGCGCTGGATCAGGCTGGTGATGACAATTAAGTGCACTTCAGAGGCCAGAGTGACCAAGGAAAGGAGGTAAATGGCTGGTGTGTGTGTGTGTGTGTGGGGTGGAGAATGAAAAGCAGAACTTGGAATGGACCACTTTGAAAAGCAATGGTTTTTTCTTTGTAGAGCTAAGAAGAATATATATATATATATATATATAAATATATATAATATATATATATATATATATCCATCCCTTACATCTTAAAAACATGACTTTATGTTTATTTATGTGTACATGCGTGTGTCTATGTGTGGGTATGTACCCATGAATGCAGATGCCCTCAAAGGTCAAAAGAAGGTATGATATCTCATGGAGCTTGGATTACAGGCAGCTGTGAGCAGCCTGACATAGGTGCTTGGAACCAAACTTCTTTCCTCTACAGGAGTGACAAGTGCTCTTAACCACTGAGCCATCACTCCAGCCCTGTCCATCCCTCACGGCTTAAAACCTGCCCCTTTCTTCCTTCATCATACCTCCGCTTCCTCACAGCATCCACTGCAGACTGGGGAAGACAGTCTTACCCAGTCTGTTGCTCTGCAAATGGTTGCCTGGGTATCTTCTTTTAAGCAAATTAAAATTGATTTGCTTTTTGACTTTCATGATGCCTCTTGAGTTAATAAAAACAGCTGACAGCTGCCTGGTGCTCTACAGTTGCAAAGTACTTTCACAGACATTCAATTCCTTATTTGAATCTTGCTACGACTTGGTAGAGTGCTGCCTTTTTCTTTATTTCGGGGTGGTCAGCTTGCTAGGTCAGCAGAAGTGAAGTGACTAAGACCAGAGCCAGTGTGAGGACCTTCTCACAGCATCCTGCTGTCACCCGAGGTAGTAATATCAAGTGAAACTTATTCATTCATTGTTGGCACTTGATCCCAGGCCCCTGGATGCCCACACCTTGTGCTGGAGAAACAGTGAACATCTTTAGCTGGTGAAACAGTTCTCAGCCATCTTGGGCCTGGTATGGTAGCTTTCGATTTGCACTTGCCTTCTACAAAGGATGTGGAAATGATGGTAGTCAGGCCATGCAAAGGAGGGGTGGTCTCCTTGTTGGAAAAATGTTTTCTGGTGTCTCTTGGCTTCCATATCTTCCATGTTGGCTTCTCTATAGAGCAGGCTGGGGTCCTAGCTATGGGCCAGAACATTTGGGGACTCAGATTGGTTCTGGTCTCACAGTGTCCTGAACCAGCAACCAAGCCTCTCAAGACCTTTCCCTTATTCTCTGAGATAGAGAGAGGCCATTCTCAAGCAATTTTCTCTTGGAGATAGGATGGATTCAGAGACCTGATGGGTCCTTTCTCCCATTTCCATGTTGCTTTTGCCCAGTGGTTCTCAGCCACGGGTGATTTCCCATGCCAACTTCCTAGTGGCTGAGGATGTTTTGCAGTGTCTGGCAACAGTCTGAATCACTACAACTTGGCAAGAAGGAAGATTTCAACCATCATTCCAAAGGTAGTAGACAGGGCTGC
This sequence comes from Phodopus roborovskii, assembly GCF_943737965.1. Lineage (NCBI taxonomy): Eukaryota > Metazoa > Chordata > Mammalia > Rodentia > Cricetidae > Phodopus > Phodopus roborovskii. Next base: position 9,747,908 of record NW_026125052.1, on the reverse strand, counting down.
TTCTAACTGCCCTATCACAAACAGGATATCCCCTTAGCACAAAGATTTACCCGATACATGATGTCACTGTTGCTAAGGTTGAACAATCCTACTGAGCTTTATTCTTTTAGGAGCTTTGACGGCAGTGGAGTCTAGAAGGATGGAGCCAGCTGGGTGTCATCACTGTCATCCCCTCCAGATACTCCTTAGAGATGGGCTTCCACTGATAAATAGGTTCCTGTCTCTGAGCACTTCATCACTCTCCGCTGCTTCCTCCTCCCATTTATCCAGCTTGTTTTAATTCTATTTTAACTGAGCGCAGAAGCATCTTCCCCACAGGTCCTGTGTCTGGCCTGCACTTGGCCATGGCTTCACAGTTCTGGTTGGGAATTCATGTGCTACTGTTTGGAGAAAGTCATATTTTTTACAGCAACATAACCCATTTTACCTTTATAGTAATTGTTTTGGAATAAGAAGTAATCATCCAGGACTGACCAACTTGCTTTACTAAGCGCCCCTTTCTCACTCCTGGCAAATTGCTTTGAGAATTGAACAAAGCTCGGCTCAATCATGCAGGATATCCATTCCAGAGGATGCCTGGGAAGTAAATCTCTGCTAAGCCAGCTCCAGTCATGTCTCCTTTGCTTTTTTTCTTAGGGATCAAATGGTGAGTGTGTGCTTCATCCCACCTGCTTCTTGTCTTGGGGGTGGCTGCCTTAACCCAGGCCTTCACCCAGGGTATTTGTGATGCTCATGGGACTGAAAGGAGCACGTGTAACAATAGACTGTTTTATTAAAGAGCTTTTGCTTCCTGGGGTTGATGTTGGAGTTGGTGCTTGAAGCTTCGTAGATGCTGAACTTAATTTATGAGAGCCTTTTCCTGATGCATGTTCTATCGAATGCTAAGTAGATGCTGATTGAAAAAGTGGTCAGGTAAGTTGGAGGACTCCTGTTCTCTACTGCAGGACTTTTCAAGGTCTTTTACATTGTTAACAAGCTATGTAAATTGCTGAGAGGGGGATGTGGCGTTCCCCAGACTTGTTTTTATGAAGCATTTTCTAGGGTTGGCGATCTAGCATGAAGGACATCAGAATACTGGAAAAGGGAGAACAAGATCTTTTCCCCTTTCCATCTTTTCTCCACTCTCCTTTGCTTTTTCCTTCCTATCCTTTTCCTCCTTTCTCTTGATGGGCACGACCTTTCCATTGATGTGACCCTGTAGCATTGTCCTGCCGAGGTCCACTTTCCATTCATGAAATGCGGTTTTGAGAGGCAGTGGGATTTGATGGAAAAACTATGGATTCTGTCATGCCAAGGACCTGGAAGTGCTATTTTCTATCCCCAAAGGGTCTTCCACCCTCTTCCCTGGACTAACTTGCACCTCCTCATCTTTTGGAGCTCAGTTTGAACACCACATTCTTAAAGGGGCATTACCCCTGTGCTTGGTCCTCATGACCACATCTCAGCTCAGGAACTTACTGCTTACATAAATGCATTGGTTTAACTTCCAGAACAATCCTGAGAGGGTGCTTACATGTGCCTTTGTATGTGTTCCTGACATTTATATCAGGAGAGGTTAACAGGACCATTCACTCTGGCTGGAGCTGTGACCCTCATAGAGTCCCAGGCGGGGTGGAGCTCTGCCTCCACAGCAGCTTCTGCCCCATTCTGTCATGTAGGGAAGTGCCTCAGAATGAGTCTCAGTAGCTCAGGTGACATGTCAAATATTTTCCAGAGGCCTGTGGTCTGTAATTATGCAGGACTGCAAGAAGCTGATCTCTTGAGTAAGTCATTTCTAGTTCTATGATCTACTACAAAGGCTATTACAGAAGCTGCCACCACCTTGGCTATTAATAATGTGATTACAAGTCAAAATGAGTGAGTGTAACAGCCCCAGGAAGTGGCTCTCTCAGGGTGATGCTAATCCACAACCTTCTAGTCATCCTTCCATCCATTCAGTGGGTGTTGATTGAGCCTTGCCTTGAGCTGGGCTCCCATCTGTCCTGAGGGCCAGCGATACAGAGTGAACAAGACAGGCGTTGTATGCCAGGGAGACATCTCTGTTCTTCAAACAGAAACTGTACAGGTATAGTCACATTTTCCAAGTCTATTCCCCTTCTGTGGCTGCAGTCATTGCTTTCAGGGGTGTCCAATCACTTGATATCATGACATCATGCTGTCATCTACAAAATGTATTGGTTCTCATTCATAGCTATCCTGGGATGCACACAGCCTTGGATGGACATGCCTGCTAATTCTGTGTCTCCTCCAGCCTCTTACTCCACAGGTGAAGGACTTTAGGGGGCATTGGTCTCTTCTCTTCTTCCGCGTTCCCTCTCCCTTGGCTTTGCAGAAGTGTTTGTTTTGCTCCTGTCTCCTGCTCAGAGAAAGGCTGTGGTACACTTCAGTTCTTTCCCCATGACTCTCACTCGTTTCCTCTTTGCCAGAGGACTGGTATAGATGTCCAGTTCTTGTGAGCTGTTGCTGTGGGTGAGATAAATAGCCCCTAGAAGATCCACGTGTTAAAGACCCATCACTACTGACAAGCACTGGAGTCTTTAGGAGGTGTGACCTAAGTGAAAGGAAGTTAGGATATTTCAGGTGTCCACTCAAAGGAACTAGTAAGACCTCGGCTTCTCTTTCTCCTCTCTCTCTGCTTCCTGGCCATCATGAGGTGGATAGCTTGCCCTTCCTTATGTGGTATACTTTGCTATTGTAGGTTCCAAAGCCACAGGTCAATGGCCTGTGGTTTGAAACCTCTGAAACTGTGAGCTAAATGAATGGGTCCTTTTTGTAGGTTGATTAGCTTAGGTATTTTGTCACAGCAACAGAAAGATGACTAACACAACAGAGTTCTTCATGCCTTGGAGAAGCTCTACTCTACGCATCTATCTGTCTGTCTGTCTGTCTGTCTGTCTATCTATCCATCCACCTACCCACCTATCCACCCATTTGTTTACTCCTGGACTTAAAGATCTGTCTGCATACCATGCTCTACCATGCAACATTCTGTGGTCCTGTGGTGAGGGATTAGACTATAGGGAGCTCTTTCTTCTTTTAACCTTAACTAAAGCCTCACTTGAAATTGCAGCTTTGTTGGGGGGGGGTCCTGCCTTCTGTGGATAATTGGGTATAAAGCTAGCTGTAAATCAGTATTGTCTTCTAATTTTCCTTGGCTGGCCAGCTGGAACAAAAGGGCAAGTGCTAGTATTCTGACTTTAAGTTCACCCTGAGTTTTCAGTTTCAGGGTGGAGAGGGCAAGGGGCTTGTTCTTATCGTAAAGACTTGTGGGGGATGCATAACTTTGAGTCTGGGCCTCCTGCCTCTTGGTCTGGTGCCTTTCTTCTTCATTATTCTCTCTTCTTCAAGTGGGGAGATCTCACCAGTTTTAGAACTATACCTGTTGAATCGGGTAGTGATGGTGCCTTTAATCCTGGCACTTGGGAGGCAGAGGCAGGTGGATCTCTGAGTTCGAGCCAGCCTGGTCTATACAGAATGAGTTCCAGGGCAGCCAAGGCTACACAAAGAGACCCTATCTCGAAACCCTCCCCCTCAAAAAACAAAACAAACAAACAAAAAACCAATCCTTTAATCCCTGAATCACAGAGGCAGAGACTGGGGGCTGGAAGGATGGATCAGTGGTTAGGAGCACTGACTGCTTTTTCAAAGGTTCAATTCCAGGTTCAATTTCCAGCAACCATATGGCAGCTCACAACTGTCTGTAACTTCAGTTCCAGGGGAATCTGACACCCTCATACAGACATACATGCAGACAAAACACCAGGGAATATAAAATAAAAGAAAAGAAAAGAAAAAAAGAACTATCTCTCTTGAAAAGAAGAGATGGCTGGATGGGCATAGTGATGAAGATATGGATTCTTGATCCAGGAAGAAGAGAATGTCTACATTTGTGTGCATGTCTGTATACGTGTGTGTGTGTGTGTGTGTGTGTGTGTGTGTGTGTGTGTGTGTGTGTGTGTATGTAGTTGGGGAGGTAGTTTAGGCCGGAGAACAACCTTGAGTGTTGTTTTCAAGGCACTATATACCTTCTTTCTTAAGACAGAATTTCTCACTGGCCTGGCTGGAACTTCCAAATTAGGCTAGGTGGCTGGCTAGGAGCCCCAAGAACCCACCTGTCTTGGCCTTTCTAGTGCAAAGTTTATAAGCACACATCACTAGGACCTGGCCTTTTTTTTCCTTTTCAAGACAGGGTTTTTCTGTGTAGCCCTGGCTGTCCTGGAACTCACTCTGTAGATCAAGCTGGCCTCCAATTCAAAGAGATTCACTTGCTTCTGCCTCCTGAGTGCTGGGATTGAAGGTGTGCACCGCCATCTTCCAGCTGGGCCTGGCTTTTTAAATGTTGGTTGACTCAGGTCCTCAGGATTGTAAAGACAGCATTTATTGACTGAACCATCTCCTGAGCCCCTTCCCACATTTTTAATCTCTTTACACCTCACTCCTTTCATCTAGAAATGGGGTTGTCATGCTACTTCACCCATTGTATCACGACCTTTAAACACATTCATGGAAAGTGCACAGCTCCGTGCCCAGAACTGGGTAGTTACTCACTGAGCATTACCTGTTTTCACTTAATACCAAATGAAAACAAACAAAAACAAAAGCCCTGAACTTCAAGTTAGACGAATCTGTCCCCAGAAGAGGACGACAGAATCTGATGGACATACTGCACTAGCCAGGGTCCTAATGAGCACCGTACCAGCTCTGGAGGAGTGATAATTCCTATCTGGAATCCACCTGGTTGTGTTGACTTTTCCCTGCTGACCACACAGCCCAGGCTGAGTGCTCTCCATCCATACGTCTAGAACACCACAGGCGCTGGTATCTATAAATAGGGAGGAAGCCATAAATGAGAGCTCATTAAGTTCTTACTGACTGCTGAAAAGTAAATTAGAAAAAATAAACAGAGCTGAACATTTGTGTAAGCCTCAATCTTTTTGATGTTTTTCAATTAGCAGAGCCATTTTTCATGTGAAAAATTAATGGCTGTCATGTGCCACCTGGCTATAGAACCAAATGACAAATTTGGTTTAATGGTCACTGTCATATCTCTGGATTCAGTTGTAAGCCATCTGGGCTGGGGGGGAGGCACAGAGATTGGGCTCCTTGGGGGTGGGGTGGGGTTATGTTGTATGTCAGGCACTGTGCTAGGCTCACAACATATTTTATCCCTTCATTTATTACTTTCATTTTGTAGACAAGACCTAGAGAGGTGAAGAATCTTCCCCAGAGTTACACAAGAGATGCACAGGAAATCAATTCTATTATTGTGCTCACTCCCCTAAATACATTGCAGAAGGAGAAAGAGTTTGTGGTAAGGTTGGAGGTGTGCTAGAAGGACATGGTAGGGGTTCAAGTGGGCAGATTCCAGTAAGAGAAACCCTGGTACAGGGGGTACTTGGATTTTTGTTGGGGTAGAGGTGTCTCTTGGGGTAATGGAACATCTGTCATCAAGGTGGGGCTTGGAGATGGGCTCTAGTCTCTGGGAGACAGCCAGGAAGAGTCAGGAGGACCAGAGTTAGCAAATCCTTATTGAGACCATTGAGCTGTTTCTAAGAACAGGAAATTAGAAGCAGGCATCATGGCAAAGGCCTCCACTTCTGCTAGAACAACTCGATGAGGGTGGGAATAGTAGTGAGGAAGGTGGAGGAAGAGCCCACAGCTGCCTTTGTTTTGGAGGGTAAGAGAAGAATCAGCCAGCACGTGAAGTCTGTGGTCCCACCTCCAGGCAGAAGAAGGCTCAGAGCTAGGAACCAAGAAGGGCTAACAACCTAGTGCCAACTTTATTATTTGTGCTACAGACTCTTTTATGGTTATCTTTAATCTCAAGACAATATCCAAAGATAGGTACTACTATCCCTGTTGGAAGACGGGGTGGGAGTTTAAGGGCACATTGCAGCACCTTCCTAGATTAAGGGTGGAGCTATTGGCTCTTACAGTTGCAGCTGATCTTCCTTTGGGTAATGTTTAACTGGATGAGAGAAGTTAAAAGAACTATCAAACCACTCCCTTGCCCCCAAGTTCATTTCTCTAAGCTGCAGCAGTTGGCCCCTGGGACCCAAGCCACGGGGAGCCTCAATGTTGAGGAGGTGGGTTATGAACAGCTCAGCCTCTAGCAGGCAGGGCAGGGACTCAGTGACCTAGGTGGGATTTGTTGCAGCTGCAGGCTTCTCTCAAGAGTTTTGTTGTTGATTGGTTTGAACTTTACCTTGAACCTGGTATTGGATAGAGGTGGCTAGGTTCCTCATAGGTCTCTCTTTTCATTTCGTTTCCTCTCCCATTTCTCATTACTGAAGTTCATAATTATTCTTTTTGCTCTTTTGTACCTGGGCGACTGTTAAGTTTGCCATTGCTTTTTCTTCCAGCAGTTGGAACATTCTTCACTGTGCACCCTGGTAGGCTATCAGAAGCCACACTCTTCTTCCTGGCAGTGTTGGCTCAAGGGCCGACCTCCCTGTGGACTACTGAAGATCATGCTCTGTATCTGTCTTCCTCTACTTACACCATGATTCATTGGCAATTCACCCTCTGTTTACCTAACTACTCATCTATACTTCATAAACTCCATGGTTCTGAATTGGTAAAGATGCTGGTACTTGGTTGAAAGATGAGCCCTGCAGGCCACCCCTGCTTTCTGGAAGTTATAGAAAGTGAGGAGAGTTAAACAGAAAGTGAAAACATAGTCAATTCAGTCTTAAACCTCGTCTGATTTACTGTTTTCCTTTCTTCCTCTGAAGTGTTCCCTTCCTTGTGTGTGTGTGTGTGGGGGGGGGGGAGACAGAGAAAGAAAGTCGGATTTATGTGATAGACTTTGTATATAGAGGTTGGGCTTGAACCACTGAAGGAGGGAAGGTGGCCGCCCAAGGTGGTGGCTCCTGTCATTGACTTCTCCTGATACCCACAAGGTAAGTCCCTGAGTCTTTGGATTGGATACTAGCAGCAGGAAAGGAACTACCCATACTAGACTCCAGAGTCAACTGCTCAGGGAATGAGGAATGGGTAGAGCATCTTGGTGTCTTGCCTGATTCCCCAGCTCTGCATCTAAGCTAGCATTTTCTGACCCTGTTGCTATGAGAATCCCTGGGGAGTTTTAAAATAACTCCTTACCTTCCTTAGTCTCCTGAATGATAGGATTTACAGGCATGTGACTTTTAAAAGAAATTGTATGGTGTGTGTGTGTGTGTGTGTGTGTGTGTGTGTGTGTGTGTGTGAGTGTGTGTATGCTTGCATGCACGTGTATGGCCAGAGATCAGCATCAGTTGGCTTCCTCTATCAACTAGATCTTCAGTTTGTTTTTTGTGATAGTGTCTGTCACTGTGCCTAGAGTTGATTGATTTGGTGGAGCTGGCTGGCCAAGGAGCTCCAGGGATCCTCTTGTCTTTATTCCCTTCCCCTCCAGTGTTTGGGTTTCAGATGTGTGCCACTGTACTGGCTTTTAAGTGGATGTTGGGGTTTGAACTCTGGACCTCATGCTTGTATAGCAAGCCATCTCCCTAGCCATTTTAAAAGATTTGTTTGATTTTTAATTATGTGTGTTTATGTATGAGTTTGTTCTTGTGAATGTTTTTCCTTGTGAGTCCGGGCAGGGGGGAGTGGGGATGGGGTAAGATCCCCTGGAGCAGGAGTTGCAGGCAGTTGTGAGCCATTGACATGCGTGCTGGCAACTGACCTCTCTTAATCAGTGAGTCATCGTTCCAGCCCTTCTTAGCCTTTTTCATTTTGTCTTCATATAGTGACCAACTCTATAAATCAGGTTGGTCATAGCTCAGGTTATGCTCTAACTTGTGGTGATCCTCCTGCCTCAGCCTCCAGAGTACTGAGATGGCCGGTATGAGTCACCTTACCAGGCTTCTCAATGAATTCTTGACCTAAAGAAATGAAAAGGGGCCAGGCAGTGATGGTGAATGCCTTTACCTAGTATTCAGGAGGTAGAAGCAGGTGGATCTTTGTCAGTTCAAGGCCAGCCTGGTCTATAGAGCGAGTTCCAGGATAGCCAGAGCTGTTAAACAGAAGCACTCTGTTTAGAAAACAAAGCAAAAGAAGAAGAAGAACAAACAAACAAACAAACAAACAAACAAAAACCCAAACTAAAGCAAAAAACATAACAAACAAAAAATGGAAAGGGACTTTTAGGTAGAAGGAACAGATGAACAAAGGCGTGGACATATTCTGAGGAAGAGTAGCTAAAGGTCAGCTGTCAAGCCATTGTATGCAGCTCTAGACCCCCTTCTCTGCTAACAGAGTGCCACAGGAGTGTGTTAGGGGAGAAGCCAGTCAGGGTTGGCTTTGTTTTAAAGGGGTTAGTCACTTCAAAGCAAGACTTGAGGAAAATCAAATTGAATAGAAGTTATTTGATCAAAGAACTACTCATGAGTTGGACAGCACTCAGAACCAGGAGAGACTCAGAACTCAGGCCAGCAGTGTGAGCAGAGAGCTTTTACAAGCTAATTTGGAAAGCACATTAGAGAGAGAATCTGATTGGCTATGTCAGGCCTAGTCTGATCAATTGGCTGTCAGCGACTGGCTAAAGCTTGGCTGCTTGTAACCCAGTGAAACTTGTAAATTTGTTGCAAGAAAGGTACTCCTGAGCTAGGATTCATTTTTGTTTGTGTATGGTGACTGCAGGTCTTGGTTTGTTACTTTAAGTAGAGAAGGATTCAGGCAAATGATCTGCTTATTTAAGTTCGAATGTAGGAGGCTATGCCAACAACAGCTTTCAGAAAAGAGGCTTGAGGGAGGGAATCATGTTCTCATTCACTCTTGCATCGTGCACTTCCTGGATGGTCTGTGATGATGGTTTTGGAATATGATTCTTTGGGAAAACTGAGTTGCCTTTTCAGTGACTGACTGACCCAATAACCATCCTACCTACTCATCCCTACCCCAGTTTCATGAGGATTACAAATGGCCAAGAGTTTACTCTATTTGGTGCTTATTATAGAATGTAGACATTCTAAAGCAAACTTCAGTCTTCTTACTTTCTGTCTGGGACTTCTTGGCTAGAATGAATGAGGGTTGAGGCTAGATGTGAAATTTTCTTGAAGGGTTTTGGAAGTAACAAGCAAGTAGCCAATTTTGCTGTATGGGCTTGAAGGAACTTGGATCAGATTCCTGAAACTAAAATTTAAACCCCAGATCAGCTGTTTACCAGCTAAATGCCCTTAGGTAAAGTGTCTGAATTCCTAAGCCCCAGTTTACCTAACTGCAAAATGGCAATGATAGCATCCACCTAGAAGATGAGGTGACAGGCCTGTCTGCCTAAGGCACTTCCTTTGAGCACAGTCAAGGGAGCAAGTGCTTATTGTGGACCATATCTGTTGACAGTATCAGGAAATCTTCCCTACTGGTTTCTCAGTATAAATATCTGCTGGGAATGGCTCTCTGGATCTTCCAACCTCACCCACTGTTCACTTGCTCCTTTGGTATAGGTGGTTCAGTATCTATAATTGCCAGATGAGAAAGAGGAACTGCGAAGGTGTGGTATGAACGCCATCACTGTCTCTCCGAGAGTGATCTGTATTCAATGGGTTGTGTTATTTCTTCTCTTCCGATTCCTTTATGGTTGGGGTGGGAACAGACAGAATAGTCAGAGGTGGGCTACCTGGGAGCATTCTGGTGGCAGGGGTAAGATAGACAGTCAGAACCATTCTAGAGACACATTGCTGATCACCCGGGAATCCAGAAGGATCTACCTAACCAATCCTCCATCTCTGCAACTATGGATTCTCTCTTTCTGTTCTTTTCATGAATGCTTTTGTTTGTTTGTTTGTTTTTTGAGACAGGGTTTCACTGTGTATCCCTGGCTATACTGGAACTCAACCTGTAGATCAGGCTGGCCCTGAACTGATGGAGGTTCACCTGCCTCTGCATCCTGAGTGCTGGGATTAAGGGTGCACCACCATGCCCAGTCACAGATGCTTTTAAAAAACTAACATGCATACTTAAATGTCCTTTCTATAAAAATGTCTATTTACCCTTTCATCATCTTAATGGGATGAACATACATAGCAACATACATGGGAACAAGGGGTTCTGTTCTCATGAACCAAGCATTAGGCAAGCAGTCTTTACAGATGAATTCTTCCTCATGACATTATGAGAGAAGTGCCTGCATTATTCTTGTCTCTTTTCCTTCACTGTTTCTAATATTAAAAACCCAAGATACACGGAGTTGTATCTTGTCTCTTGTCAACTAAGAACCCTAATGCTATGCTACCAGAACCAACATGACTTCTCAGCTTGTAAGTGGCACAGAGTGACTTGCCCCAGCACTGAAGTGACAGGGTTAGAGTTTCTTTATTTGGGGTGATTTGTGGCTGATTTAATGTTTTCATTTTTTTAAACAACTTACACATATCTTTTTTATAATGAAATAAAAGCGCTTCTTGCATAAACCTCGGAAGCCTATAATTTGCATTGTGCAAAGCACTAAGCAGGGGCTTTTAATTACACTATTTTTTGGGGGGTAGGCAAAGAAAAGAGAAGCAGTGGGAGTAAGGGATTAGACTTTGACCATCATCTCGTGGCATGCTTCAGAGACTAGTCATATGTTGCAGTTCTCATAGTACTTCTGATAATGTGTCCTAGAATGCTAGAAGTGCCTACTAGAGATGCCTGCTGCTTTGCTCCAGCTCTGCCACAAGATGGCAATCAGAGCACAATGATGAATCAATCTGCATCCTCTATGAGGGAATTTTGAGCATCTGTCTCCCAAATTTGGAGAAGCTTCTCCAGTGTTTCAGGGGAAGAGGGGGCTTTTAGAGCACACCTAAATCTACATCCCCTCTTGATTCAAAGTTTTGGCAGTTGGATGGTCATATGTGGACCTTTGCATTTGGATGACCCATGGCTCTTTGTAGGGTAGGGTGGCATTGCCCATGTTTTTCCTGAAGGAAGACAGAGAGACAAAATGATGCAGAAGTTTCCAAGCAAAGAATGAGTGCCAGAGGGCCTGGGAAGTGGGTCATTCATGAGCTATGAAGTTGTTGTTGACTTGTTGGCTTGTTTTGCTGCATGGGAAGAAATTGGTGCTGACTTTTCAGTTGCAAAAACCACAAGGTAAGTTCAGGATGGGCAACTGGCAGTTTTCCTTGGGGTATTTCTAGATGAGTTGCTGAGTAGGACAGTTTTAACTGAGGCCCAGTGTTTACACTGAACTTCCAGGAGGGCAGGCCCTGGCTGTTGTGAAATTGTGGAATGAAGGGGGTGGAACACTAGGGGTCCTTATTGCATTCCTACTACCCACAGTGCTCAGGAGGGAACTGAGGGAGGGAATCCTGCATCACTTATCATATACTAGACAAAGTGGCCACACCGTAGTTTATTAGCTAGCTCTTTCTCTAATGCTCATACTGGATGACCTGATACAGCAAGAAGGAAGCTCCTTTCTACAGGGCAACTCAGGTGCAACACTTTTTTTTTTTTTTTTGTATCCTCCATTGTATTTTATTTATTTATTTATTTATTTTTATTTAACCCATAGCTTAGGAGGACTCTTAAGAAAACAGAAATAGAATCACACATAGGAGGTTTGCTGAGCAAGGCCCACTCTGTGCCACTGGCCAGAGATGAGTAGCATGGCCTCATCTAACTACAAAGGAGTCTGGGAAATGTAGTTTAGTATGTGCCTAGGGGGAGTAAGGAAATAGTTTTTGTCTAACAACTGACTCATCATTTAAGTCAACTATGGAGTTTATCCCAAAGAAATAATCAGATTTGCTTGCACATCTGTGCTCATGCACATAGGTCTCCTTCATTGCTGTTACTACAAAAGCCAATGTTTAGAACCAAATGCTTAGTAATAATGGATTAAAGACTATACTGTCTATTTGCACAAAGGCATACTATATAGCTACCAAAAATTGTGTGGTAGAAGAATGTTGATTCCACAGTCATCATGGTGCCTTAGTGTGCCATTATGTTGCATAATTAAGTCATACTTTATTAAGTCACTGTGGTACTTAATAAGTCATCATCGTGTTCTATTGAATAATCATTAGTTTATTAAGTCACCATGCTTTATTAAGTCACTGTGATGCTTTATTAAGTCACCACTGTGCTTTATTGAGTTATCATTGCCTTTTATTAAGTCATTGTGGTGCTTTATTAAGTCATCATGGTGCTTTATTAAGTCACAGTGGTGTTTTATTAAGTTGTGATTGTACTTTATTAAGGCATCTAGTGTTTTTATTATTTATTAAACTGCTTTATTAATTGCAATCACAGGCAATTCCAGGGTTTATGTGAACCAAGAATAAAGAACCAAGAGGCATTATCTATTTTCATTGAAATATTCTACCACCTAGGATCATGCGCAACACATTTATTTTAAATATAACCCCATGAAATAGTCTCTCTGTATTTCTAGGAACACATTTCCCCAAAAGCAAAGTCTGTGATTGAGTTATACTGCAGATTTTGTTGGCGACTATTTAATTCACTTCTTATCTCCCTGGTTCAATGTCTGACTCCCACCCTGAACCTCTGCATCGCAGGGCAGAAGTTGTGTCAGCCCTGTCTTCTGTTCCATACCAGTGTGGGATCCAGAGCAAGCCCTCGGTAAATATTTATTAGCTTGAGTTGAATTGAGCCCAATCTTGTCAAATGTAGAAACTAGAATGAGAAAAGCAAGAAAAAAGTGAACACACAAGATGATGGCTGCTATGTGAGAAGTTCACACATGCCATAGAAAGACCGGGAGAGAACATCTTGGCATGATAGGGTCCTGTCATTCTCTTTTATTAAATTTTCTCTATTTCCATTTCTTCTACGGTGAATCATTTGCATAATCATCTACAGCTATCGTGTGCAGACATGATTAAAAGAAAAAGTCATACTTAAACAAGGTTGTTGTAGGGACCAGAAAATGATTCTGATCCTGTACCCTGGGGAAGGAATTCCAGAAGAGAGGCAGTCCCTGCGAGTGATGGACAGTGCTGAGGGAGGTGCTTCCCTCACCTATGCTCAGACCTTTGTCTGAGAACTGGGGCAGAGTGGATGTGGGGAGCTCAGGGGTCCAGCAGCGAGGATTTCTGACAAAGCTCATGGGGGGGGGGGCGGGATGCAAGCATGTCTCTATTCCATGCTGGCAGGTGTAGCCATCCCCTCTCAATGGAAACATTTCCTCTGAAAGAAGGAGGGTGGCTCATATGATACAGGAAGCTGGATGGGTGTGGTGGTACACACCTTTCATCCTAGCAAAGGGATGAAGGCATTCCTTTGGAGAGGCAAAGATAACCATTGGTTTGAGGCCAGCCTGGTCTGCAATACCAAGTTCTAGGTGAGCTAAGGATACATATTAAGACTGTCTCACGAGTGTGTGTGCGTGCATGTGCATGGCCCTACATCCCCCACCACCAATTCAACAAATAACAACAACAAACCAAATGAACAAAAATGATACAGGAAGCTCAGAAAATTACTGGGCTCATGAGGCCTCCCGCTTTGGTATATCAGTAGCGGGTGATTGCTGGGGGAGAAAGGTGACTCTTTAGTGGAGCTGCCTGCAAGTTGAGCAGGAGGGGTCCAGGGATGTAGCCTTTTTATTAGAAGGGTTGAGTTTTCTGATGCTGCCACTGTGCCAACCATTTATGCTCCTGTAAGTAACTGTTCCCCCATGTTTACTGAGTCATATTTGGCTGGGACACTTTTTTTTTTTTGCCTTGTTGTTGTCGTCCTACTTGAGGAGACAGGATAGTTAGCAGCATGGACCGGGCAATTAGCTCTGCAATTCTTCTGGGAGCGTCTCCATTCTTCAAAGACATGGCAATCCTAAAATATAAGCTAGCAGTTAAATTTAAATTGTAGATGAACAACCAGTAATTATTTTAGGATAAATAGGTCGCAGATACTGCACTGTATGTAGCACTAGCAAAGGGAAGGGCTTGGCTTTGGTGAAGCACTTTGAAGGAGTGGAGAGGTATAGTCAGCAACTTTCTGCCTTGACTCTGCCGCCCTCCCACAGTCCTGGTCATAGCACTCTCCTGCCTGGGGCTGTTCTGCAGGTCTTGAGGTTGGTTTCTGAAGGCTGTTTTCCCTGGAGAAGCCTGTCTGGGGTGGACCAGACCCTTCAGACTCATGTAGATAGTTATCTGTCTTTCCGTCCTGGCCAGCATCCTCCTTTTGCTATGCTCTCTCCCTCAAGGTTTGCCCCGTCTTGTTCTGTTCTGGTTTTGAGATAGCATTTCACACTGTAGCCAAGGTTGGCCTAGAACTCAGCATGTAGTCTAAGCTGGCCTCAGACTCATGACAATCCTCCTGCCTCAACCAAGGTATGTGCCACCACACTTGACTTCTAAGTCTGTCTCTCTCTCTTCAAGTTTCCAACAAGGTCATTGAGTCCCAGCTTCTCCCTGTTAATACATTTCCTAGACATTTAAGAGACATATGTGAAAGCCATTCTGCCTTGAATTGGGGATGAGACTGGGCACAATAAAGGAGCTAGGGAGAAAAGAGGATCATGGAGCAGGAATGGAAAGAAAGACACTTCAGTCTGGGAAACTGGGGTGGAGGGCCAGGCCGAGCCCTGAGCCTTCCTGCTGGGAGCCCAAAGTGCTTAAATCTCTAGGCAAACAGAGGTGGAGAACAGGATTATCTTCCCAGGAAATGAGGCAAACAGGTTCAGAGCAGAACACAAAGGAGAGACATGGTTCCAGCAGATGACACCACCATAGATAGTGGCAGGATGAGCCTGCCCACAGGAGCTGCCTGGAGCTGGGTGTGCTCAGAGCTAAGTGGGGTGTTCTCAGGTCCTGATTCTTCCTCCACTCGTGGCCTGAAATCCCAATGCTTCTTCTGTACTGCTTGCTGATCTTGAAAAACGCATTTTCAGTGAAGGCTGGTGAATACATCTTTCATGAATATGGAATTTTCCAGTTTTCAAAACATTAGGTGGAATCAAATGATGTGGCCAATACCTCGCTGTTTTGGGCTTACAAACCAGGAATGTGTGACAGCTCTAAAACTAGGCACACACACTGAGACAAGAGGTGTGAAAACACACAGTGCTGTGCAGACACTGTTGTCAGGGGCTGGTGACCTCGCTTACTGTGGCCAGGCTTGTCACAGACAACTGCTGTGGCTGAGCTGGTGACAGAGCACCTTCTAGAGCATGTATGTACATATGTACGTATGTATGTGTGAATGTATGTATGTATTTATGTATTTATGTTTTTTAGGGTTTTAAAACTGAACTGAGGAAGTCTCCGTTGTCTCCTGCTTGTTCTGTACCTTATCTTAGAGTGTCTTCTCAGTGCCTGTTTGCTCTAGAAGATTCTTCCCAATTCTTGGTGGTACTCCAAATACCCTTGGTACACCCCAGAAAGCCAGGGCAGAGACCTGCTGAGATCATGTTCAAATACAAGTTAGTTTTAAAATCATAAGCCATACCCTGGATTCTTCTGAACAAACTTCACTATTGTCATGTTACATATTAGCTATTACCATCTGGGGGATGTAATTCCAGAGTTGAGAAGGTAGAGACAGGAGGATCTGGGAGAATTTCTGGCCAATCAGTCTAGCTGAGTTGGCAAGGTCTGTGTTCAGTGGGAGACCCAGTTTCAAAAATAAAGTGGAAAGTGATTGAGGAAGATGTCCAATGTCAGTATCTGGCTTCCATGTGTATGAACTCTCTCTCTCTCTCTCTCTCTCTCAGAACATAGAGTGTTACTGAGACTGAAAACAGGATTATATGGTAAAGCCCACAAACAGAAGTGTCTGGCTTACCAGTGTTCATGTGGCTAGCAATCTGGTGATTTAAGGAAACTTTTTATTTCAGCTGTTCTACTTTAATTTGCTAGCCATGTGACTAAAGGCAAGTTACCTAGACTTTCTGAGCTTCAGTTTTCTCATCTATAAAATGGAGAGGATAACTCCTGTCTCACAGGGAAGCAATGGAAATTTGATGAAACAAGGTTATGAGGTAGCATGCTTTATACTGTGGCTTCAGGGAAATATCGTATATGTGAGGATTGTGAGATTCCTTCCTGGTGGGTGGTAAAGGGAGGAGAGTCCAACCATCAGGGAGTGATCCTATAGCTTAGGGAAGAAGGAGACACCACAGTTCTGGGAGAGTATAATGGAAGGGAACAGAGTTGCTAGGGAATCGGCTACAGGCCAGCAGGGATAAAGGATGTGATGCAGGATGCCAAATGGACACAAGAAATCCAGGCTTCTCTGAGTTGCTAACTACTGGGGGTTAACCAGATCAAATACCACCACTGGGTACATGCAATCTGCTCTTTCCTCTAGGGCTCTGAAAATAGAGGTCACAAGAATATCTCCTGTATGGTCTCCTGTATGGACTATTCTCTAAGGGCTTTATAGCTATGCTGTGCTGTGTTGTATTTTCTAAGCAATGACTATGACACATTTTAGAAATCATAATTCATGATATTCAGCAACAACAGTTTTGGGACGAAGGTCCCGTAGTCACTCAAATTGAGATCCTGTATCATTTATTAATAAAGTAATAGTTATAGAACCTACCATCTTCTAATAGACGTGCCTGCTACAGACATCCATGGTACTTGACACTTGGTCCTTCAAGTGAAAGAATATCATAACACAAGCAATAGAATATACATCAGACTTCAAAGAAGTTTAAACAAAAGAGAGGCTAATTTCTTGGATTGGGCTCTGAGTTTGTTTTCTCCCTCCCTCCCCCACCCCTTCCTCTCTCTCTCTCTTTCTCTCTCTCTCTCTCTCTCTCTCTCTCTCTCTCTCTCTCTCTCTTCTTTTCACCTCTCTCCAATTACTTCCACCAAAATGGCCACCATTATTTCAAACCTGTATCCTCTTGTTTAGCAACCTCTCATTGGTTCATTTTGGCCAATTAGGAGGATGAGAGTATCTCGATTGACCTCTTGGAGGGAGTGGGTAGACTTGGCCTCCTTTCTTAACCACAGAGAATATGGTTTATGTTAGAAGATAGGAGATGCTATTGGAGGATGACAGCAATGGATATGCCTTGTAGTGCTTCAGTGTTAACTGTCCTTGTTCAGTTTTCTAAGACAAGAACTATTCTTCTTGTTCATCAAATAGTCTTTAGTACAGTGTGTGGTACATGTGTATGTTCCCACTGATGAGCAAATACATTAGCTACTTTAGCAAGCTAGCTGATAATTTCTGCATCTCTACTGGAGCTCCCTGGTGTTTATATGGGTGACTTTTTTTTAATTGAAGTGATATTCACACAACTAAAATGAACTACCTACAGATACATGATTTGCTAGTATTTAGTGCATTTACATTGTTTTGCAAATGACACTTATTTCAAATTGCAAAACATTTTCATAATCTCCAAGAAACCCTCAAGCTCCCAGGCAGTTGGCCTTTATTTCTCTCTTCCTGATGTCCTGACAGCCACTAGTATGTTTTCTGTTTTTATGATTTACCTGTATTTCCTATAACACATTATTCCTTAGTGAAATCAATTAAATCCAGTGGCTATTTCTTTTTGCACTTGCCAACAAACAGAAAAGCACACATCAAGCCCCTAATATTTGGTTGCAAACAACACACACTGGCTTGGGCTAGTGTGATTGAGAAAAGACATGTTATGGATCTATCTGAGTTCTTTCCTAGAAGCCATGCCCAGTTGGGCAATCTGGTACCAGGTTCTGAAGACTTACCAGAATTCAGTCATCTGTTTCTACTTGTTTCTGCCTGCTGATTGCTTCATGTCTTCTCAGATGGGGTTTTCCATGGTTTCACAGTGCATGGCACAAGTGCCTTTTCCTTAATCAGCATGGAAATGTCCCTTTGTTCTTCCCACATTCAGAGGCTAACCCTGGGCCCCACTTCCCAACATCTGGGAGAGTAAATCAATTGGTCCAGCTTGACTGGTGTCCACCCCTGCCCCATACTGTGCTCTCAGGGCTGTGTTTTCTGAAAGCTGAAGAAGGAGCTTTATGGAGAGCAGCAGAGGACGACAAGGTTCTAAGCCAGCAAGGGAGTGGGACCTGCAGCAACTCCAAGCCTGGGGCATCTCCTCTGGAGACCTGCCTGTTGCTCATAAGCCAGAGGGCTGCTCTGGCCTCCCTGAGCACGGCTGTAATTGATTTTGCTTTAGAGGATTTCATGGCCCTTCTCGAGATAATAAAAAGGACTAACATAAAATTCTTCCAAACAAAATCAATTGCTTTCCTTTCCCCCAGCACACAGAGGCGATCTGCCATTCCTCTGGGTGAGCAGTCTTCTGAAGCATTGGTGCCTGCCGTTTAAGGGGGGCAGGTGGTTGGGAGGGCATTTGTGCCAGTTGGGGGTCATGTGGCTTGAGTCTCCTGCCCCTCTTAGATCTTTGCCCTATTTCCCGTCTCAGGGGATTCTATTCCACTTTCCTGACAAAAAAGCCTTGAAAATTGGCTGGTCTCTTAAAGTCAGTGGTAAGAGGCTACGATATGATAGTGACAGGTTAATGATGGAAACTCCCAGCTATGCTATTTGGAAAAGGCACCTTCAGGAGAATGGCTTTAGTGTCTTAGATGGTTTGTAGTATCTGCTGCAGGCTCTATTGACAGCTAAGCAGGAGTATCACCTCCCCCCCCCCCCCGGAAAGCATGGTCAATCATTTTCCTCTGGGATCTTAGGCTTCCTGTAGATCTCTTGGAGTTCACACTGGTATAGACTTGTATGTGTGATGATCGACCCACAGTTACTGCTGGGTGCTAAGAGAGAAGGTTGGCAACGTGTAGAGGAGAGAACATGGATCTAGATGGGCCCTCCCAGGTTCGACCCTGGCACATCTCACTTTGAGTTGTGTGGGTTTGGACTACTTGTTATTATCCCTGAGGTCAACTTTTTTGCTTTGTGACATAGGGAAGTATCCCTGTGTTCTTCTCTACTATGCAAGGTTACCAGGGAGAGAGTTGATACAATGTGAGCTTAAAGTGGTTGCCAGTTGATTGTTATAGTTAATAATAAACAATGATCAATGAAGACACACGTCACCAATGCTGGGTGGGGGTGGGGGTACACTAAGGGAAGGGTCTTTACTTTGTTATACATTTAGAAAAAGATTTATTTAAAAAAAATAAGTGTATGGATGTTTGCCTGCATGTAAGTATATGTACCATGTGCACGCCTGGATCCCTTGTGTTGGAGATACAGATGGATCTGAAGCTACTGTGTGGGTGCTGGGTCCTCTGTAAGAGCAGCAAATGCTCTAGATTGTTGAGTTGCCTCTCCAGCTCCTTGTTATACATTTTATATGTCGTCACCCTCTAGAAAGCAGAAGGGAAAGCTTTAACCCATCTATACTCATTTAAACACATTTCTCCATGACCTTGAACTGTATTCTGTGCAACTTTAGATTGTTCAAGGGTTAGGATTCAGTGGGTCACTGTGAGGATGCTGGGAGTGTAGCCATGGTGTTGTTACTTAACATCTCATCCTACCTGGAGGAATTTGAATCTACATCCATATCTGGCTAAGTGCTATCCTTGATTATTCCTACACAGAATTCCTACACCATACTCAGGAACTGATTCTAGATTTCCCCCTTCTCCCTTTCTCAGAGTTTGGTGATCAACTATGTTATCTCCAAGTTGCTTAGGCAGTGTAGAAGGTGCCTGTCCTTGCAAAGTTCAAGAGTAATTAACATGGTGGAGGGGAGGAGAGCAATTTGGACTTCATCATTTGGAGCTCTGCCTCTTGTAACTACCTTGTAGTTGGAGGAAATGACCCTTTAGGCTCACCATAGCATTTTCCTTTGAATAAATGACAAACATTCATCATGTAATACATCCCTTACAACATTTCAGCCTGTCATTAATGACCTTATTGGAGAGAACATTTGATTTAAGAGTTAAACCTTTCATGTCAACCTCTTTTAGCTTGGATACATACATTTAAAGTAAAATTAATATGGTTTTAGCCTGAAGTCAAGTAGTAAATTCATGACTTCTCTGGGTTTAAGAATCAGCCATTTCTATCTCCCCTCTTAAAAAAGCAAATATGCTAAACTGAACTCTGGCTAAGTCATATATATATATATATATTTTTTTTTTGGATGCTTTCATTTATTTTTGATCAACTGATGGGATGCTCTCTGAGGTGTTGGAAGAATTATTATAGTATTTTAGGGCCCAAGGCTGGAGCATCAAGTGTCTGTTATTCTATCTGTTATTCTCTGACAGCTGTATGTCAGACTCTGAACAAGTGGCTGAGGAGATGATTTAAGTCAGGATAAAAGACAATGGACACTGTAATGACATGTGGCACATGTGACGCTTAGGCAGTGCTGTTGCTGGGGACCTCCTCTTACACATACTTCTGCCTGCAGCCGCTTAGCACACACCTATTTAACCTGCAAAGGGAAGAATTTGGATCCTGACCTTTGCATTACAACGCTCATGTGTATGCAGTACCCTCACTTGGCTCATTTCAGGGGTATCAGGCACATGCTTGCTGACTTTCCTGGCTTTTTCCAGAACCATGGAATCTGTAGCTGCCTGTCAATTCCTGTCAGCTTCTCAATGAGATCCCTGCTTCTGGAGGGCAGTGACTAGCAAAGGTGTCAACCCGAGAAAAGAACTGGGTCCCTCTTTTGTTGTGGTTGTTATTGTTTTTTTGGAGACAGGGTTTCCAGAGTTTCTCTGTGACTTTGGAGGCTGTCCTGGAACTAGGCTGGTCTCAAACTCACAGAGATTCGCCTGCTCCTGCCTCCTGAGTGCTGGAATTAAAGGTATGTACCACCACCGCCTGGCAAAAATATACACCATTCACCCCAAGCCAACCCCAAGACGGAAGGTTCCTCTTGTTTTTTTTGAACATCAAGGCTTTTTTTTTTTTGCTACAAAGTACCCAGAAGAATTACAGGTGCCAGGACAGTCATGTCCTGTCTTGGGGCCAGAGCAAGAAAGGACTTCAGGACCTAGCAGGACTGGTGGACAGGTTAGAATTGTTAAAGACCCATCCGGGCGTCCGAACTTCTGCCACACTCAAAATGGCGACTCTAGGTCCCTCTTTTTTTTTTTTTTTTAAAGCTTCCTCCCTCCCTCCCTCCCTCCTTTCTTTCTTGCTTTCTTGCTTTCTTTCCTGTTTGTCTTTCTTCCTTCTTCCTTTCTCCCCCCAACCCCCTTCTAAGATAGAGTTTCTCTGTGTAGCTCTGGGTGTCCTGGATCTCTCTCTGTAGACCAGGCTGGCCTTGAACTCACAGAGATCTGCCTGCCTCTGCCTCCCGAGTGTTAGGATTAAAGGCATGTGCCATTCCTGCTCAGCTTTATAAAAGTTTTATTTGAGATGGCTCAGGGAATAAAGACCCTTGCTGCCAATCCTGACTTCCTAAGTTTCATTCCTGGAACCCACATAGTGGAAGGAGAAAATTGATTTCTGACAGTTGCCTTCTGACTTCCACACATGTTGTGGCATGAATGTGACTGATACATACACCTCACCTAAATAAATAATAAATGTAAATTGAAAAACACTTGAGGTAGATCTCATGTATCCAAGGCTAGCCTCAAACTTGCTATGTAGCCATACTGATTTGAACTTCTGGCCATTCTGCTTATACCTCTTAAAATCTTGCTGGGATTCTGCTGTACCTGGCTCATGCTGTACTGGAGATTAAATCCAGGGCTTTGTGAGTCCTCTAGCAACTAGCTACATATTCACACCTTGGCCTACCTTACCCTTATATTATGATTTGGCAGGTCCCAGATTCTAAATATGCAACAGTGGGCAGGACAGGTGTGGTCCCAGGTGTCATGGTTGTTCCTTCCAATAGGGAGGTTGGCAACTAATAGGAAGTTGTTAGTAGTTTCACAAATATGGAGCGAGAGAAACACAGGACCTTGAAGAAATATATACCAGGAGATTTTACTTTGTCTTGGGTTCTGAGAGGTCCTATGTAGAAGGTGACATGCTGAGGTCTGTATGTTTGGGTCTCAAGGGAAGCCTGTGACATAGCTGTAAAGCAGACAGGCATTTGCTCACACCATCTTGGATAGTGTGTACAAGGTGATATTGTTAGAACAGAGAAGCTGCTGTTCTACACAGCTCATTTCCCCATCTCTGTAGTAAAGTCATCCTACTCTTGCCAATCATTCAAAAAATAATCCTCTATCAAACATTCATATATTCTACTTCTGCTTCCCATAGGCCAAGGTCCCTATGCCATGGGGAGTGATCATACTGACTCCTCAGAATTCATTAAATTCTGATGGAGATTCCATTCTATGTGGAAAGGATATATATATATATATATATATATAGATATATATATATATATCTGATATCTGAGCAATCTCACTGTTCAATAGGTTATGGGAAGAAGAAAAGACCCATATAAATTCAAAAGGCATCAAGGCTGGTCCTTTAGAGAGCCCAGGGCATTCTTTGGGGTCCCCATAGTGCCTGTGGGACTGGCTAGACCTGAGAGATATAGCTGTGGATGGGTATCCCTGGAGACCCAAGCATGCTGAACTCATTTGGGCCTCAGATGCAGAGGCTATGTTGCCCATTGCAGAGAGGCTTTGGGGGTACAGTCCCTACACTACAGAGCATCCAGCTTTGCCAAGTTAACCAGGAGGTGTTTTTTTTTTTTTTTTTAAGGCCATACTAGTGTCTCTTTTCCATCTCAGAACTCTTTCTTCTGAGTTGTGCATATTCCACCAACTGGGGAATCTTCCTAAGGACCCCTCTCAAAAAGCTGTTGTGTTTGTGGTCTTCTCCCCCATTCACTGGTCCTGGCTTCCGTTTTGACCAAATTCTCTCTGTTGTGGACTCTAGGGCCATGACTCTTCCTCCTCTACCTAGTTACACTCTCATCCTGGAAGCTGAGGCGCCCTGACTCTAAATTCAGCCACTTTGGGCCAATGCCTCACCCTGAGCCTCCAGTCCTGTCTTGAGCATGAAGTCTTTGTTTTGGAAAGCACAAGATAGGCTCACGAAGGAGGAGATGGAGATGAAGGGATGCCATTGCTGGCTATAAGGTGGTGTGTACATATGTGAAAAACCTAGCCTGGAGTTAGAGTGGCAGCAGGAGAGTTGGGAGAGAGGAGAGGACAGGGCTTCCCGAGGTGCAGCTGTGGAGGAATGAGCTTCAAGCAGGTGCCGAGGCCCTTGCAGGACCCATCAGGAGCTGAAAGGAATGATCCCTGCTTCCAGGTGGAGAATGGCTCAGTGTTCAAGGTGTGGCCCTCATGGAGGACATCCCTAGAGGGATCAGGTCATGGTTTTTCTCCATCTTATTGTCTCTTCACATTTGCCTTTGTTCTTTCTATTTGCTCCCATATCCCATCTACCATTCTGTTGATTTGTTTCTCCCAAACAGCTGGGACCCACTCACACACTCCCTTGGCTTCTTGCAGGTTGTCAAAGTCCCTGAAAGCCTTTATCCCTTCACTTTCCTGCCTCTCTGCTGTCACTGCATCAGGCAATGCTGAACATTTTCTCCATCCCATAAAAGTCCTTTTTAATAATTTTATTTGGTGCGTGTGTGTGTGTGCGTGGCGTGTGTGCATGTGCGTGTGTGTGTGTGTGTGTGTGTGTGTGTGTGTGTGTGTGTAAATCAGAGGGCAATCTGCTAGCATTGCTTATCTCTTTCCACCACATGGATCCTGGAGATCAAAAGCAGGTTGCAAAGTTTGGTGGCAAGCACCTTTATCCACAGAGCCATCTCATTGGCCAATGCCAGAAAGTTCCCAGCAGATGTAACCATGCATTCACTTAGGTGATCAGGAAGTATGAGTTTCATTTTTAGAACTGAATTTATTATTCTAGTGAGAGGTACTTTATGTTTTTGGGGACCCCATCTCTCTCCCTGTGGTAGTACAGATTCTAGAAGTCTTGGAGTGGGAAGACTTGGTACTGTCCCTATCATTGTACCTGAGATATCCTTTCCCTCATTTGACTATTGGTCCATGAAGGACAAATAGTACTTGAAGTCTTATAGTAAAAAATGAACAACCAGGCTACTCCCTCCCCCTCCTTCATGCCTTCTCTTCTCAGAACCATCCCTTTCCATTTTTAAGAAGCTGTTTCCCCAGGCTCATAAATAATGTGTGTATAGCGCTCTCTCTTGAGTTATTTGCTTCAGACATTCTCTGCTTAACTCTTAGGGAGGAAGACAAGAATTTCTTCCTTTTGCTCAACCCTTTCCATTCTCCCATCTTTTCAATCTAGTTGTGTCATATGCTTTGTGTTTCATTATCGTAATTGTCCTACTGTTGGTTACTTTTGAATGCATTATGACTTTTCTTTTTGGATCAGCTCCCCTAGAATGATATCCATTGTGACATTTTGACATTTTACTAACTTTTCTGAGAGCTGATGGTGTCCCAGACTCAATTACATATGAGATCTGTAATGGGGATCTAGATACGGATATTGAGGAGGTGAGTGAACAGAACAGAATGAGTTGAGAAGATAATTTGTTAAGTCATGGAATGACACAAAGCACCTGGGTGGATACATCAGTCTAGGGGTCTTGTCCCATAGAGTATAGCACAAATGCTAGCTTTCCTCCTAATGTCCTGCCACTTTCAGACCATTTCTCATACAGCCTCATGAGGTTTCCAGTCATCTGGTCAACAAATACAATAGTCTATAAAAGGAAGATGTTGATTTGGCTGGGCCTTGAAGGCTGTTTATTTTTTTTGTTCAACTGCAAAAGATGAGGGAAAGACTAAAAAGGCAACAGAAGCAGCTTGTCTCAGTCAGGGTTACTATTGCTGTGATGAAACACCATGAACAGAAGCAAGCTGGGAGGAAAGGGTTTATTTGGCTTATACTTCTACATCATAGTCAATCATGGAAGGAAATCAGGATAGGAACTCAAATAGGGCAGGAACCTGAAGGCTGGAACTAATGCAGAGACCATGGAGGAATGCTGCTTACTGGCTTGATCCTCATAGCTTGCATAGCCTGCTTTCTTATAGAACCCAGGCTCTCCCATATCAATCACTAATTTAAGAAATGCCCTACAGGCTTGCCTGCAGTCCAATCTTATGGAGTCATTTTCTCAATTGATATTCCCTCTTCTCAGACGACTGACTACAATTTGTGTCAAGTTGACATAAAACTAGACAACCACAGAGCAAGGGGAAGCTTGAATATATGCACATTAAGTTTCTGGCTTGGCTGTCAGCTTCTTTGTGTCCACTGAAATTATCCACCTAGTCCAGCACTCCACCCTGCTGCCCCTCCCTGCTTTGAGAATCTACCCTTCTTAGCTTTCTCAGTCTGTTTGGTGGAGCAGAATCTCTCAATGGCTGGGTTTATAGTAAATCTTGTCCTTACAGGCAATAGAGAAAGGCATCAATGAGCTTCAGAGATCCATTTAGTATTGGGACTGATTCAAAGTGGAAAAGGTGCAGAGATAGATGTCTGTGTGCAAATGGGATTCTTCTCTACAATTGTGTTTACATAAATGGCTCATAGCCAGATTTTACTCCACAGAGAATTTTGTTTTTGTTATCATTCCCAGAGGAAGAATAATTGACATGAAATTTGTAGATTTACCCATGACTTTACCAAACTATAGCTTTGAAAACAAAGCAGGGGCTGAGGTACATGAAGCTTGGATGGTAGAATTCTTGCCTGCCATGCAGGAAGTTCTTTTGGGTTTAATCCTCAGCATCATATAAACTAGGAGTGTTGGCACATGCCTATAATTCTATCATGCAGGAGACAGAAGCAGGAGAAATTCAAGATCATCCTCAGCTATATAGTGAGCCCAGCTTGGGTTAGAGACATCTAAACTCTTGCAACCAATCACTACTACCACCACCACCACCAACAACAACAATCCAGGACACATTTTTTAATGCTTTTTTTTTTGAGCATGAAGCGTCTGACTGACTCACAGGGACATCTCCAGTAGAACCCCAGATGGGCAAAGGTGACTGACTGCCTTGGCACTGGATTCTACAGGATCAAATCAATTTGCCTCAAAAACAGGTATTTCAATTTATTTTCCTTGTATCTGAAAGTTAAACAGGATTAAGTCTTCACCAGCCATTCATTCCACACTTGTCAAATATGTACGCTTAGACTTGGCTGAGTGTCAAATCTCAAGTCCAAGTTGGGCATCGTCTGCTCTGATTTAGAGGAAACTTGTAGAGCTGCTTCTTGCACCATCCTTTCCTGCTGATAAAATGTATATTTTAACCGTTGTAACGTAGAACTCAGATCCTCACATGGGTAGACAGCACATAGCTTTCGAGAAGGCAGAGCATGGCCAAAGACACTGGCAACACAGGGCAACGCAAAAGGAATGCATACATTTCAAATATCTAAAACCGATGGCCAATCACAGGGTTCTAGTACTTTATTTTTGTTGATAATTTTTGACTTTCATTGCAATTTTGAGACATCATAGAATGCATGTTTGGTATCTTTTTGCCACTATGGAGAAGATTTTTTTTTAAAAATTGAGAATCATTTTCATAGTGGCCCAGCTCCAGAGATAAACAAATTCCTTTCCTTACTATCATCGGGGACCTGAGATGTCAGAGTAGATGAGTGTTTAAGGGAGGGAATGAGACTTCCTCCAGGTCTCCCGTGGCCGCCAGAGATCTGTCAGATGGTCTTGTTGGATGGAAATAAAAACGCTTCTATTTTTCTGGCACAAGAATTTTGGCTAAGATAAGACCAGCAGGGCCGTTCTGCTGAAGCTGATGGCAAAGGGGAGCACCAGGGATAAGTATGTGTACCGAGCTGGTTCACCATGCCTGGAGGCAGTTTTCTGTATTCATAACCCATGACTGCCCTTAAGGGACAGATTAAAATTCAAAGCATGCAGATCCTCGGCTGTTTGATTTCAGACACAAAATTGGAAGTGGGCTGATAAACATACACAGCACGAAATCTCACTCACATTCCCTCTGTGTTCTGTTACACTGGGCTCGGCAGTGAAGTGGAACTTGGCCAACTGTGGCCTAGATCCTCCCTCCCCTGCCTGCCCTGGTAGGAGTCCCACTATCCTAGTGAAGATTCTCCTAAACATTTGTGCATTTGGTAGATGACATCCAGAGGAACCCTGATAGAAGTAAGCTGACAGTCCCTTGGCTCCTTTTCCCTGGAGCCTGGAGGTGGGAAAGGCTCACCTACACAAGGATGTCCTCACTTTTTCCAAGAGGACTGCCAAGGTGTCACAATGTCCACAAGATCTAACACATGATGATAGCTCTGGGACCTGAATACACAGGCCCCCATAATTCTAGGCTGTAGCAGAAGTCTTTCATTGTTCTAGTTCTTTTTCTTGCCTGCCTTCTAGGTCTTGGATTTGGGGGAATTCAGTTGTAATTACTGAAAGCTCAGACAACAGGGCTTATGTCACTTGCCTTGAAGAGTTGTCTTAGGCATCACAATTGGAAGTACTCCTGAAAGTCTTCAGCCAGGCATTCTCATGTACACTCTGGGTTACCTGAACCCTTATAACAGCACCCCCACTCCCCAGACCTTAGCACAACTTATTTCATGCTAGAGGCACTGAGGCTCCATTCTGACCTAAATGCCCAGCATGCAGACCCCAGTGCCTGCCAAAATGAGACCAAAGACCTAATCCATTATAGTCTATAGACCACATCCTGGCTGATTTTGTGTGTTAACTTGACACAGCTCGAGTCACCAGAAGAAGGAGCCTCAGTTGAGGCTCCATTTGTAGGGCATTTAGTTAGTGATCAGTGAGGGAGAGTCCAGCCCATGGTGGGTGTTGCCATTCCTGGGCTGCTGGTCCTGGGTTCTATAAGAATCAGGCTGAGCATACATGAAAAGCAAGCCAGTAAGCAGCTCCTCTCCATGGCCTCTGCATCAACCTCTGCCTCTTGGATCCTGTCCTGTTTGAGTTCTGTCCTGACTTCCTTCAGTGATGAACAGAAATGTTGAAGTATAAGTCAAACAACCCTTTCCTCCCCAACTTGCTTTTATGGCCATGATGTTTCATCCTAGCAATAGAAACCCTAGCTATGACAGTCCCTAAATGTGCTAACTTTGCTTTTTGGCTTCTGTAGGGCTGCTTATTGCTAATTTTTCTTACTAATTGAGGTGTATCAACCAGAATATTGTTTTTGTGCATAAAAGCCAGGAACAATAAGGCTTTGCGGCTACACGAGTTGGGCAAGTTCCCTGTGTAGCCTATTATCCTCGAAATAAAGACTTTGGCTTTAACAGTCTGTGTGTTCTCTGAAGGTGTTGCTTTGCTACATCCTTAGAAGAAATGGACATTTTTTGCTTCTAGTGGCACAGCATCTGGTAACATTAGATTCTGGACCAGTCTGGTGTCTTTTACCATATGATGTATGTAGGTATAGGACAAGGCAATGGGAACTAATGAGGTGAATGTGATAACTACTATACTTCTGAAACCAGCCAAAAGTGGGAATTTATGATTATCAGTTCATGGAATTCTCACTCTTAGTGAGCAGACAGTTTGCTATTAATAATTGTTGGATATTATAAGTACTGATCATTACTTTGAAATATTAGTAGAGTTCTGGGTCCTTTTAGAGATAGGAGGTTGGAAATACATAGTGAGTATCACATCAAATTGCCTTTTTGGATATTTCTCTTTCTCCAGGTGTGGATTTAAGAGCCTAGGTCTGTGCGGTGTGATCTCAACCCTTAAAACCAAAACACAGCTGATTGAAGCAGATTGGACACCTAGCCCTTGAGGATCCATGATGTGTTGAGTGAATTTATTCTCTCTACTGATAAATTAAAACAAAAATATAGAGAGATCAGCTGGCTGGGATGGGGTTGGATAAGGGACAATCACGAAATTTGAGGGCAGAATTGGTGCAAAGGGCAGCCAGCCATGTTGAAAACCAGAAGGTATGTGTAGACCTTGCCCAGGTCTTCAAGAGCTGATCTTCAAGAGAATGAGTAGAGAGAAGCAGAGCAGAGAGAGAGAGAGAGAGAGAGAGAGAGAGAGAGAGAGAGAGAGAGGAGAGCCATAAGAGTGTATTCCATCTATGACTGAATTTTTTTTCTACCCTTGAATACTTTGTTGGTTGGTGTGCAATGATTCTGTCTATCCTGAGAGGGTTTCTTTTTCTTGCCAACATTTCTGAACAAGAATAATGGCTCATAAAGGCTGGAGGTGACTCATCACAGAGTCAAGAACAGGTCCAAGTGAGAAGATATGTAGAGCTAGGTTCAAATGAATCTTCCCTGAAGCCTGAGCATGCCACAGAAAACATCTCCCTGGGCATAAATGTCCTGGAATCTTGAGGAACAAATAAGAATGGAAAATCAGCAGAGATTAGAGGCCAGGAAGCATGCTAGCTGCTTTACACAGGTATCTGACTGTCATTTCATGGTTCTGGTAGATCAGATGATGATCCCACAAATACATGTTCACATCTATGATGATTAATTTCCATTGTCATCTTGCCTGGATGTGGAATGACTAGGAGTCACACTTCTTGTATGGGGCATGTGTGAGGGCATTTTCTAGAGATGTTTTACTGAGAGGGGATGATTTACTCTGAGGAATCCAAGGGGAAAGTTGGAGGGTAGATGTGGTCAAGTTACACTGTATACTTGTATTGAAGTGCTAAAGGATAAATAAAAGAAAAAATCCATACTGAGAGTGGGCAGCATCATACACCATGGACCACAGTCCAAAACAGAATGGAAAAGGGAATGGAGGCAGCCATCTGAGCATCATTGTTCATCTCTCTCTGCTTCCTGACTTTGGACACAAGGTCATCAGCCACCTCAGGCTCCTATAGCCATGCCTCTCTACCATGATGCCAAGAGCCAAAATAACCCCCTCTTCCCCTAAGTTGCTTTAGTTAGGTATTTTGCCACAGCGATGAGAAAAGTAATCGATATAAAATCCCAATCCCCAGAATCTCAGAATGTCCATCTTATGTGACAAAGGGGACTTTGCAGACATGATTAACAGTTGATATGTAGATGTGGTCCTTCCAGGATTTCTGGAGGGCCATGTGAAAACACAGTGGTTCTTTTAGGAAAGTCAGATTCAGAGGAAGAGGAAGCATGTTGAAACAGAAGTTGACATGAGATGTGCTTTGAGAATGGAGGCAAGGGGAATATGAGGCAAGAAATATGGGCAGTTATGAGAAGCAGCAGAAAACAGGGAAGTGGGCTCTTTGCTTCTCCTCTTGGAACCTCCAGACAAAACACCTCTGATGACCTTAACTAACTCAGTGTAGCTGGATTCAGACTCCTGAGCTCCTGAACTATAAGAGAATAAACCCTGTTATAATATCAAGCCAATAACTTGCCATGTTTGTTATAGCAGCAAATGGAAACAGATACAATGTTCTTTCCTTTCCTGTCTTTACAAAAGAGGACACTCAATGAAGCTGAGTAACTTGTCCAAGGCTGCACAGATAATAAGAGACGAATAAGAGATGGGCCAAAGATTTGGTTGAACACTGTCAGATTTGGAACCTCTGCTTTTCCACAATCTGCTTCCCAAGCATACATCAAAGACTGTGTAAATCTAGTGGACTATCTGGAGCCATAAGGGTAGGTGGGATGACCTTTCAATATCCTCCCTGTCAACAACTGTGTTGAAATGCATGGAGCCCCTGAGGGCTGCAGCAGCTGGCCCTTCCCAGCTAGTGCTGGCTTCAGGATCACTTAGGAGCCCGCTTATTTCAGGATGGAGAAGTGGGTCTGATTTATTGTGGAGCGCTCCCCAATTTCATGCCAAAATGATTCAATTACAGTCACCCTCAGCACTCAAGAGGCTTCCTGCTGGCTCACAAAGATGAGGCCAGGCATGGCCTGGAGCATGTAAGGAAATTTCACCTTATTATTTATTGGAGAGAGTGTAGCATTTCTCTCGCTTTGGAGTAGGTTAGTTAATCATAATATATGGGAGAAGAGAGAGGAAAACGCATCCTGTATCCAAAGCAAATTCAGGCTTTAATGAGGAGATAGGGCAGTGTTTTGACTGTATTTTCCCTGGCTGCATTGTGCCTCTCAGCTCTGGGTTACTCCTGCACTGCTGAAGGAATACAAGCTGACTGGTTTTCTACTAGCATCAAATGTATGGTTTCTATGGAGTAAGCATGCACTTTGTGCCATGCACTGTGCTAGGCAATTTATGAATAACCCTTAAGCTGAGCATGAAAAGCAAATGTTGTTAGGCTCGCCTTACAAATCCATTGGCTAACAGGCTCAGATAAATGATAGAAACAAACACAGCTCATGACCTGGATTTAAAGTGAGGATTTCCTGACTTTGGAGATTTTATTCCCTTCAGAAGTGGGATCAGGTTTCTTCTTCTTTCTTTCCCCCTTCTCCATTTCAAGGTGTTGAGGATTTAGCCTAGAGCCTTGAACAAGCTTAGGAAGCCCTCTACCCCTGAGCTCTGACTTTCAGGTCATGCTTTTTTATTTTTATTTTTTGAGATAAAGTCACACCCATGTGAGTCTCTGGGTATCTATATGCTCATTTGCTTTGTACTGTTGAGTATGGAGGGATGGAGGAGCCCCAAGCCATCACATCTAACATGCGTGTGTGCCGGTGACACCTTGTCACTTCTATTTCTTTCTTGTCGAATGGTGGGCTTAGTGTTCTTCATTTCACATACAAAGCTTAAATGGGAAAAGTGTAAATGCATGAAGGATGATTCAATGATGGATTACCATGAGTTTACTGGGACAAACTATTGGTGTTCAGCAAAACTTTCAAAGACTTACTTTACTATATGCAGGAAAGTTCAAATTGGTTTCCTTAATTCTGACATTTTTTGCGGGGGGTGGGATAGCATTTTTTTTTTTTTTTTTTTTTTTTTTTTTTTTTGTTTTGATTTTTGTTTTTATAACAGTTTTGGCTGTCCTGGAACTAGTTCTGTAGACCAGGCTGGCCTCATACAGAGATCTGCCTGCCTCTGTCTCTTGAGTGCTGGGATTAAAGGATCACTGCCTGACTGAGCTTCTCTTATTTATCATACAGGTGGGAATAAAGATACAGGTAAGAATGTGGAAACCTATAATATATAAACCCCAGAAGCAAACACCCATAACTAAACACTGATTCGAACTAGAATCCAGATGCAGAGGAAGAGGACAAGACCAGGCTGCAGAAACACATAGAGACAGCTGACCTGAACAAGGAGGAGCTAACGGGCCCCCAGACTGATAGCTGGGAAGCCAGCATGGGACTGACTCAGGACCCCCTGAATATGGGTCTCAGCTAGAAGAACTGAGCAGTCTAAGGGACCTCAGACAGTGGAACCAGGATGTATTCCTGGTGCACAAAAGGACCTTGCGGACACATCCCCATGGAGAGATACTGCCTTAACCTAGAGAGACGAGAGAAGTCCTAGTCCCTACTTCAAATGACTTGACAGATCTACATGACCCCACCTGGATGGCATTGCCCTACATGTGGAATTGGGGTGGGGGGTTGGGAGGGGAGGGTGGTCGGGTGCATGTGAGGGGGCAGGGAGGGTAAGAGGGAAGGAGAGGGAACTGGGATAGACATGTAAAATAAAAAATAAATAATTAAAATAATAATAAAAAAAAACTCAGGAAGTAGGTTCTGTCTGTATGATTTGTCTACCACTCCTGACCCACCATGCCAGGTATATAGTTCTTTGTGCTCACAGTTAAGTGTTAGAAGAACCAAGAATGCTAAACACACAGGGTTGTCTTTTCAAGGGGAGAGGTATATAACTTGTTTTATGCCTAGAAGGCTGGGAGTGACATGGTTAATAGCCTGGTAACCTTTGTGCTTTCTATATGGCCAGGGCACACTGGAATCTTCCTCTAGACCCTTATCTTGAACTTGTTTACCTTAGTCAATTTATAGTATTATCCTCCCCTAGAATTTATGAGCCTGTTTTCTCAGTCACTCTATAGAACCCATCTTTGTGGAAGGTGTCACATGTACTTTACAAAGAGTTTCAATGAAGCCATGCCCCAAGCTTTGTTGTGCACATAGGATTGAGTTAGTTATCACCAGGAATTTTTTTCACCAAATTGTGCTGTGCTTAAATATGCCTAAAAAAATTACTCAGAGTCAAACTCTCAAAGTTTTACCCAGCACCAGTACTGAGTCCTGTTGAATTGAACTATCTTCTTGCCTCTTTTAGATTGACATTCACAGATACCCACATCCTGTATTTTTTATATCTCCTAAAAAGAATCCCCAGATTGCTCAAGGGTGTTCCAGGTAGCCTTATCACTCTCTGCTTAGCACCTTACCTATCCCATTTATATTCCTGCCTGCCCCAAGGTCCTTGACTTGACCACAATTCCCCTTCCTATGCTTTAATCATGGTCATGGTCTTGCCTCAAATACAGATGCCTGTCTACCCCCACCCCCTGTGTCTATGCTGGGCAAGGTATCTCTCCATATAGAATAGGCTTCACTAAGTCAGTTTGTGTATTAGTGTTAGATTTTGGTTCCACTACCAGTGGCCTCTTATATTGTCCCAGTCGAACCATTGTCACCTTGCAGTGACGTACCCAGCTCCTTGCTTTAGCATCCATGACAGGCTGCAGAAAAGACCCAGCAACATATAGGCCTCTGACTCAGCACATGTTGCTGAGTTTCTGGTCTTCTGGCCTTGCTGGGACCTGCAGCAGTCACTAGGAGGTCAGATACTCTCCGTTTGGCAAGGAACCAATCAGAAGTTAGCTGGCAGGCTTTAGATGTGCTTTACAGTGGGGCAGAGTGGCATTCAGAGCATAGCAACTGCACTGGGAGGGCCTATAGGCCATAGCAACCAGTTGACCAATCAACACAGGGCAGGTTTCCCAAGCCTGGAAGTACACCAATCCTGAGACTGTTACAGACCCCCTAGACACTCCCCTTGCTCTACCCAATAAATTACCTACCTCACAGTTCCTAGGTTCTTCCAGGTCCTTCTCGCCCCACCTACTGTGGCAGACAGACTTAGGAACTGAGTTAATACAGTTAACTCATTAAATAATAAAAGACTCTTTGTTTTTGCATCAGAATGGGTCTCTTGGTGATTTGGAGATTCAGAATTTGGGCACAACAACTTATATTAAGGGAGTCTAGTTTGGTCTTACGCGGGTTCCCCATTTGTCAGACCTGAATCAGTGATCTCTGTGGGTTTCCTCATTCTGTTCTTGATTCCTTTGTCCATATTATTGCCCCTCCCTCACTTCGATTGTACTTCAGGGCTTGGCCTCAATTAGAGGGCAGATTTAGACTTCCTAGGGAAGGCCTTATCCTCTCGGTGGAGCAGATGGGAGGAGAGGGGAGTGGGGAGGAGAGGGGGAAAAGGAGGGAGGGAGAACTGGGATTTGAATGTAAAAAATAAATTAATAAAAAAAGTGTAAGAAATTAAATGGGCTTTTCAACAACAGCAACAAAAACAAAACAGATGCAGGATCTGAATTCCAGCCTCATTCACATAAGACTTTATAGCCTTTAGCAGATTCCTTGACTTCTCATCAGCTTCCTCATGAGATGTGTTTGTCAGAGGCCCATAGAGAAGAATATGTGGATTAATGGAGTCTTCAGAGCAGACTAAATACTTCTTTGCCACAGTTATAATTATGCATATGAGTGTGATGGTGCTGTCCTTGGGCTCTCAGGGGCTGTCAGGAAAAGGCAGGCAATCTCAGCACAGGACAGATCCTTGCAATGTCCATGATATTTTCAACAGTGTGGTAACTTAGGGTATTTCCAGAAAGAAATCTTAACTTTAGCCAACCAGGAAGATCCCACTGAGGCCAGAGGGAACAAATCTCTGCTGTTCCACCTGGCCATCTCTCAGTGTGCAATGCACACTTCCTGCTGGGAAGACCCTGTCTGATTGTCCTCTCCCTGCCATTTAGGAGCCCCTTGATCTTTCCAGGCTCTCTCTTCTTTCCCTGGAGTTATGACTCCACCCTGAGGGACTTTATCATTTGTATTCTGGGCATTCCATGTCTGCCCAGTCTTTGTTGTAAAACTTTCACAATACCCCCCACCCTGACTTTGCTATTATCATCAGCCTCTTACAAGAGAACTTGGGAGGCTTCTGTCCTCAGTACCTTCTCCTTCTGCCTTTTCTAAGACCTCACTCAGGAAAGTGTGTGGGAAGAAGAGGGTGATGGAGCAGGTAAGGAACCACCTCCATCTTGTAGGGCCCAGGAAGATCAAGCTTATTGGCAGTGGGGTGGCTGGGGTGATGTCATTTGGAGCAAGCAAACAGCTTGGGATCCAGCTGCAACCCAGAGTGTGATTTGAGACCATGCAGCCGGAGCCTGACTCTGCTACTAAAAAACACCTGCTCTCATCAGCATGCAGACCCTGATGGAGAAAGGCACTAATTTACAACAAAGGTGCCAAGTAGCAGACATGTGTCAATACGGGACTTTCAGCTTGGGTGAGAAAATAAATCTCTTTTTGGAATTAATGCCATGATTGACCGTGGAGCACATAAACTTGCTATGCAATTGATTCCGAAGCAGAGTAAGAATATGACTAAAAGGAATGGGTTGCATACCTCACACTGTGCTTGTTGCCTTTTCTCCCTCATCTCCCACTCTATTCTGCTGTAGGTCTAACTCACATCTCTCATGCTGTGCTCAGGTCTATTTCTGTACATTATCATTACCATGGAGATGAATAGTAATGGATCTGAACCTTCTAAAGGTTGTGATAGTGGTTGTCTTATGGCCACTCTATCCCCAGACACATGTACCACCAATAACACTATATTTCCATCATGATCCCTCTCATTCCTCCTGGGATTAAATCTGTGAGTATTGCTTGGGTATGGACATTTAGGTTATAGGACTCTGCCTCTGGAAAGAGGGTATATAACCAAGGAGAGAACACATCGCTGAGTTTTAAGAGTCTGAGTACTGTGGCTTTGAGGCTTGGTCTGATGTATTTACGGGCTGGCCTCTGTCACCCAGAGTACAGCATTATATCAGCTACTGTGCTGAAGGTGCCCCCAGTGGTTTATGGCTATGATAATGGAGTTGTTATGGGCCCTGGTGAGCTGGAATTTATCAAGACTCAGGCTCCTCTTTGAGTAGCTGGTGCAAATAACAATAGGAATAGCAATGATGATGATGATGAAATAGCTTGCGCCTGCTTAACTTTTACTATGTGCCTGGCTCATATGTTAACACTCACTATACATTATCTTGTTCTATTTATTAATTTTGTAAGGTGGATATCATTTTTTATCACAAATTTATGGCTGGGGAAAAAGGCAGGTTGAAGTTAAATGGTGTCTTAGAGGCCATACAAGTGGTAGGATTTGAGCTAGCAATTCAAATTTGGATTAGAATCCAGACCTCAAATTCTCCCAGCTCTCCCACAGCACCAGGAAGAAGAGGGTACCCTCATTTTGACACTTATAAACCCAACAGACTCTGCTGTGTGTACACATGGGCATCCAAGGGCAGCTGCTGTGAGTACTGGAACATTGTGGGTTATCCTAATTGCCAGTCTGGACTTCGAGTCACCTTAGTCTGTCCAGTCCCATTGCTTACTCTATAATGTGGGTTTCTGGAGCTGTCTTGGAAGGGTAGGCCAAGGAGAAAAAACTCAAGGTCACTTCACACCCCACAACTCTTCCTTCTTTCATCCCAGATACTAATCTCAGGCTCTCTGTCAGGCTCTTCACATGCAGGCTGAATAGGTCCTTCCTTGGGGACCGTAGTCTGTACCACAGGGACAGCTCTAATGCACACACCTCATTTAGACTATAGAGCATGCTGTGAGGGAAGAATGGGCTTAGATAGGGGAGGCAGGGAGCATGACTAATAAAAATAAGCCAAGGGACTAAGAGACTCAATGGTTCCCCAGCCAAGCTGTAGACTAATTGGTGGATATTAATGCAGCGAAAGAGAGAATGAGTCTTACAACAGGGGAATGGTCTAAATGAATTATGGCAACTACTTATAACAGGGCACCATGCAACCATTAATTAATGATAAAGAAGAGTATCTAGTGACATGAAAAGTTAGTTGCTATATATTGTTTAGTATGACTACCAAGTATGCACAATTTAATGCCATTCTTATAAAAGTACACACACACACACACACACACACACACACACACACACACAGTATTCATGTTGTTCATGCACTATTATATGTGCAAAAACCACTTGGATGTTTATATGTCTAAATGTTCAATATGCTTTGCCTAGGATTGTAATTTTTTTAAATGACATTTACTTTTGAAATTTTCAGGAGTGAACCTGAATTTGGAATCAGATAAACATTTGTTAAAGAAAATAAAAAAGCAAATTATTTAAAAGGAGGCACTTAATACCAATTTTAGGAAAAATGTAGAAATGAGAGAGAGAGAGAGAGAGAGAGAGAGAGAGAGAGAGAGAGAGAGAGAGAGAGAGAAATAGAAAACCACTCTTTACTGCACTGGCCATTAAGATTCGAATTTGGAGCCATGAGAATTCTAGGCCCTACTGTGTCTAGAGATAAATCATGATATAGGCCTCACTTTGGCTTCCTGGATGTGAATCACACTCACTGGGATTTTAATTAGACTTTTATGTGTTTTGACATTGAAATATTCTAGTTATGTAAAGAACAATAGACATCTTTATTTTAGAAGAACTCAGCCTTGGTATAGGACTGGCCTCATGGTGCCATGAGGTAGAAGAAGGACAAACAGATAGATTTAGCACTGGATAGAGTATAAATCGTTGAAGCATTTAATGATCTAGATCAGTGATTTGGACTAGAAAGTGGGCGCATGCCTAATCCTTAATACTTTGTTGGCTTTAAGTTCAGATCAAAGAATTAGGCATATACTTAGAGCCAGGGGCTATTTACTACTCTGTTCATTTTTATGGTCTGTAGAGAAACCGCAAAAAAAAATTAGCTAGGGTTGTTTGTAGGTAATCTTGGGGGGACCTACTCAATATGGAGGCAGTCATATCAAGGCGAATCCAGTCAGCTGTCTGAGAAACAGTCACTTTAGCATTCAAGTATAATGAGTTCCTTTTGGACTTGGCTAATGGGAGTCTGTTCCAAAGTGATCTGTCAATCAACTCTTGGGCTTGTGATTTTTAAGGATAAGACTCCAGAGATGTGGTGACAAGGCTGAGGAACTCTCTGCATGGAGCTGGCCAAATGACTTTCCCTCAAGACGCATTTTCTTTGGAGACAGTGAAATACTGGAAAGGGTTTGAACTTGGAAGTCAGTAGGCCCATCTTCAGATCTTTGGTCTGTCATGTCTCAGCAAGCAGACACTGAGCTGCTGACTTAACCTCCATGAAACTTGCCTTTCTCATCTGTAAAGTGGACACGATAAAACATCACATAAGATATAGGGCATGAACGTTCCAGCCTTGTGCATGAAATAGCAGTTCTCTGCTGTTTGGCCACAATGTCAATGAAGGCAAAAAAAAAAAAAAAAAAAAAAAAAAAAAAAGAATAATGTAATCCACAGAGATCACAGTTCTTGTTTATGGGGACACAGCAAAATTACTCTGGTCTTGTTCCCTGCTTTCTCCAATTCGACTTTGTGTCTATTTAGAGCAGGGGTTGATAAGCATAACCCAGGGGCCAAATGTGGCCCATTACCCATATTTTTAAAATAAAGTTTTATTGGCAGACAGTCACATCTTTCCACTAATGTATTATCTAGGGCAACAAAGCTAAGTAGTTGTGGAAGTCTGCATGGCTTATGAAGCCTGAAGAGTGGCTCCCTGGCCCTTTATAGAAAAAGTTCAGTGGTCCCTGGTGAAGAATATTAATTCTTACTCAGATGGGAGGAATTTCAGAGTGGGGAATCACAGAATCATAAAAGCAAGGAAACTACCGGCGGTTAGAGAAGGAAAGATCTGGGAGGAAAATAGCACTTTTTAGAGAAAGGAAGGAGGGAAACTAAAGGAAGAATATAGACTTCCACAGACCCGGCAATAGCCCCAAAAGACAAGCCAGGAAGTATTAGGAAATCAATAAATCTGTTCCCTTTAATTTCTTTGTCTCTGTGGGGGATGCAAAGCCGCTTGTAGAGATTATGAGAAAATATGCGTTGCATAGCTGGCAAAAGGCCAGGTCTCAAGATGGCCCTTCTGAAAGCTGGCTGGCGACCAGGCTGTCATCGACTATTTGTCTTCCATACCTCTGGGCTCTGACTTTAAGATCTGGAACTTGATGTTACTTGCAAATCTATCATCCTCTTGGCCAATTGGTCCCCAAGCCTTGCCTACTCGTTACGTACGCTTCCAGTCTGTCTCTTTCTTTTCACCTCTACTGCCTTGATCCTGCATCATACCTTATCATCTTACTCAGATTACGGTAGTAACCTGTGCTCACCTGTCCATCTGCCTACCTACCTATCTACCCATTAAAAAAAATCAACCCATACATCCTCCCATCTACACACTCATCCACCCCGACATTCATCACCCACTTGAACTGTATGTCGGACACGGCCATGTGTTGGACTAAGACCAGAGATACAAAGCTGAGTATGGCATGGGCTTTACCTCCAAGGGTTCACTAACTGAAGGCCTTTTATAACTGAATCCTACTTTCAGCCTCACTCCACCCAGGCTTTCCTTCCTGTTCTACGGGATCACATCACACCTCTCAGTGTGTATGTGTGTGTTCGTGTGTATGTCTAGGTACACGTGTGGGGAGACAGGTGTGATCTTTCAAAAGCACACATGATTCTGCTAGTCTCCCTGTTAAAACCCTTCCTATATAAGTTCCCATCATCTACAGAACAGGGTCCATAGCCTTTAGTGAGGAATTTAAGTACCTTTGTAAGTCGATTTCTAGTTTTCTTCTTTGCCCTTTCTCTCATCCATCTACATTTTAGAAAAAAAAATCCTTGTTCAAGCTTATCATGAGATTTCACACTATATTAGGGCAATACAGTAGGCTATGCTACAGTAACAAATAAACTCTGGAATCTCAGGGTTTAATGCAACTATATTTTTGTATCCTGATTTTGTTCAGTCCAATGTGATATTTCTGGTTGAGTACCCTTCCTGGGTCTCTCTCCTCTGTGTGATGACTCAGGGATCCAACATCCCTCCATCTCTAAGAGTGAGTTCAGGTTTATCCTAGAGTCATCCAGCCAGTGGGTAAGGGGCAAAAATGCACAGAGAGAAGCTTAGGAGTCAGATTTTATGTCACTCTGGCCCCTTTCGATGACTCAAGTATGTGATGCTGCCATCTGGAGGGAAGGTCAGGAAATGTTTAGCTGAATGCCCAAGAGAACAGATGTAGGGTTGATGGACAAATGGTGTCTTTATCTCTCACACCTTTGTGCCTTTGTCTTGGCTGTTTTCTCTGCATAGACTCACTTTCCTCAGCTGTTCCGGGCTTGTGAACCCTCCCTCATCCTTTCAGGCTATGCCTGGGACAGCATTTTGTAGCCCATGCTCCCTCCTGTGCTGCCGCAGCACTTTGTTGCTAGCATCAGATTTTTCCATGTGCCAGATGCAATTCTAATCTGCTCACACGCGCTGACTCTTTATGAGGTCAGTACTCCACAGCCCAAAGATGAGGGACCCGAGGCTTATGAGATAAAGCAAATGTCCAAGGGTTTTATTGTTTGTAGCAGCCCATTGTACTAATTTTGTTTTCCAGTCTTGTTCTATGGACCCTTGAGCTCCTCTCAGGCAGGAGCCTGGTTTGATTCATCTTTTATGCCTGAAGTAATGACAAATCCTCAGGAACTGTTTATTGCATGAGATATGTTAATTTGTTCATCAACTGGTAAATTTACTTAATATTAATTCATAATGGAGTATACCCAATAAATATATTTTTTTTCCCACAGTTGGTTTAAGAACTGAGTCATCTACTGGGTGTGACTAGGGATGGACAGTTCACTGTTTTAGAATGCATATGTGACCAGTTGGACATCCTGTGGTACTTCTGCAGCAGGAGCCTGCTTTTGACCTAGCACTTGCCTTAAAGCTGTTCTCTCTTGGTCACTGTTAACTTTGCTGGACTGCACTGTGAGTCATCGTGCACCTAACTCAGACCCCAAGCCTAGAGACCTATCAGAAGTCACATGCCTCTGGTTTAACCTTTGGGAAACCTTTGATCCATCACTTGAAAGAATAGCCAATACCACTGTTTTGTCTCAGAGAACCAACAGTGCAATTAGATTGACACCCCCCCCCCCAAAAAAAAAAAACAAAACAAAACAAAACAAAAACCCGCAAACCAGAACCTGAATCATGTGCTGGACCTAGACTGAGGGAGGAAATGTGAGATGAAAAAGACCCAGAAGTTTGCATACTGTAAGTGCTCATCGCCTGGGGCTGCAGAAAAATGGATAATCAGTAAGGCTCACCTGAGAGGGCTGCTGTGGGGAGTAAGCCAGACAGAGCAGATAAAGCTTTCAGTTAGTGCTAGGCACAAAGTAAGTGCTGGTTAGGTTCAACTGTCATGAGTGCAATGCAGGGTCACGCTGGTGTCATTAGTCAAGTACTGTAGAAGCACAGACTCCCAGTGTGCTTGGGGATCTAGGGAGGGGAATGTTCGCAGAAACAGTGCAATTTGAGTGAGACTTCAGGGGATAACTAGAAATGCCCCAGAGAGATATGACAATGGTGGCTATAGGACTCAGAGGTAGAGGAACATACCTCTGTTCTATAAGAACTGTCTTTGGTGAGAACTGTAAGGGGTACCATGGCAGAAAGGAGACAGAAAAAAATGCTGTGATGGTCAGAATATGCTTCCTACATCCCAGATGTCCTCATCCTAATCTCTGGCACCTGTGACACCTCCACAGTGACACACTTCCTCCGACAAGATCACACTTACTCCAATAAGGCCACACCTCCTAATAGTGCCACTCCCTTTGAGGGCCATTTTCTTTCAAACCCCCACAGGAGTGAGATGATGTTGAAAATTCTCAGCCTTGGTTTGAACAGCAGCATCCTCTGGTTGAGGAAGGGATGGGCACACATGTGTGTATCTTCCCTTGGCAAACTTGTCCTGTAAGTTCAAGGAGCTGCCACCTGTAAAGTTGTCCTCTGCTGTTTCTCATCCAACCACCAGCAGAATGCCTGAAGGTCCCAGTGTGGTTGCACTTGGCATTCCAGTCTCTGATGCATCTTTTGAGGAAGGTGACACATGAGTCAGTCTTGTAAGGTCATCAGTAGCAATATCTAGAAAATCCACGGAGTGAAGTAAGAGCTTTGCCAGACATGTACTTTGCTTACCAGAATTACAAGATACGGACATGTAATGTGCAGCCTAGGAGTGCTTAGAAGGATTATGGGGAGGTAGTGTCTGGGCTATTTCAAATAATGTTTAGTCATCAGTCAAATGAAGAATGATCTTAGAACAAGGAGGACAATATGCATAGTGGGAAACAGCACTGAGGGGAACATAAGGGAGTGGCAAGTGAATCTTGCCTGTGTCTTAGCTGGAAATGTGTGAGGTGGGGCAGGAGCTGGGGAGGTGATGAGGGCCCTGACTGCTATGCTCACAGTCCGGGGTTACCTTTACCCCAAGATTAGTGTTTGGCAAAGTTCTATCTCCATTGTCTTTACATCATAACTGTCTGCAGTGGCAGTTAGAAATCCAGACATTATGCATCCAAGCCTTAGAAGAAGGCACCCAGAACCTGCATTTTAAATAAGCTCTCAGGGGATTCTGCTGTTGCCTGAAGTTGAGGACTACTACAGAAGGGGACAAGAGTCATTGAAGAGTTTCAAGTGGCCGAATCTGTGCTTCAGACAATTCTCCCTGCAGCAGAACATAGGGTAGAAAAGATAAAGGCAGGAGACCACTTGGGAGGCTCTTGAAATAATTCTAGTGGGTGGCTGAGGACAATGTGACCACAGAAGGATGAGGCAGGATGCAGAGATGCTGCTATGACCTCAGAAGCATCGGTCTGCAAGTAAACATTGAGGCAGCTGTCTGAGAACTGGCTAGCAGGATGTCTGCACACACAGTGTACGTGTACTATGCACACATGCTCATGAAGAGAGCAAAAGACAAAAGACACTGCTGTCAGTTGTAAAAGAAGAAAAGGTGTTCAATTTTTATGAAGGCAAAAGACTGCTAGAGACACTGGGTGATTTTTTTTTTTTTTGAACTGGGGAATGGGGTCTTATGTTACCAGGCTAGCCTTGAATGTAGTTGAAGATGACCTTGAACTTCTGATCCTCCTGCCTGCACTTTCCAAGCTGGGATTCCAGATGTGTGGGTCACAGCTGGTTTTTATGTGATATTGGGGATCAAACCTGGGGCTTTGAACATGTTAGGCAAGTGCTTTACTGAGTCATGATTTTAGCCCACACTGAGCAATTAAAAAAAAATTAAACTTTCATTGCATCCATGCATTTATTTATTTTGTGTGTGCATGCATGTGGGCATATGTGCCATGGCAAGAGTTGGCTTTCTCTTTCTACTATGTGGGTGAGAATTCATGTTGTTACCAGCTTGAACCTGATGCCAGTGTCTAAAATGGGGGGATTTGAGTT
Organism: Phodopus roborovskii; assembly: GCF_943737965.1. Lineage (NCBI taxonomy): Eukaryota > Metazoa > Chordata > Mammalia > Rodentia > Cricetidae > Phodopus > Phodopus roborovskii. The sequence goes on along the minus strand of NW_026125052.1, from coordinate 9,704,571 downwards.
CTTTTCTCCTCAGCCCAAATCTAGTTTTCTCCAAGGACTCCATTGTTAATTGTTTGTGCTTAACATGCCAGGCTTTCCTCCACATGTGCACACCTGCATTTCCATGGATGAATGTAGTTTTTATCTCAGGCACGCTTGCCTTTCCTACATGCATGGGACACTGCATGAGTTATATAACTGAAGGTGACTATAGTGGCTCATGCTTGTATTTGCAGTACTTAGGAGGCTGAGGCGGGAGGATCATGAGTTCAAAGCTAGACCGGTCTAAATACTTTCTAAAACCTTGTCTTAGAAAAATATTGGGGCTAGTGATATAGCCCATGGAGCTTGCCTAGCATACCTAAGATACTGTCTTCAAACATCAGCACTAGAGGAAAACTGTATTAGATCCCCCCCCCTTTTAGCAATTTTTTTTGGAGGTTGTAAATATCTGACTCATTCTTTTCTTTTACACACACACACACACACACACACACACACACACACACACCTATATTTAAATAGTTTATGACAGGTTCTCACTGTATTTATTGCTCAGGCAGGTTTTGAACACCTGACTTAAGTTTTCCTCCTCCTCAGTCTTCTGGCTTCTGGGACTACAAGTGCATGTCACAGTGCTTGGCCTGATACATTCTTTTTAAAGGGCTGAGTTGTCTCCCCTTCTCCCCATGCCCCCCCCCTCCTCCCAGGCACTGGTTTCTTTTCCCTCACATGCAAATGCAGACCCATTTCCTTCTAGGCTCCCACTGATTCTCAAACTACAGTTTCATCTTATTCTTTAGAGTTCCACGCAGCTTAACTTCTTCCTAGCAGTGTAGTCCGTGTGCTATTTTATTTTATTTTTTAAATTTTGAGACAGGGTCTCCTTATGTAGCTGCTATGGCCTTGAATTTAAGATTCTTTTTCCTAGCTTCCTGGAGGTTGAGACTGCAGGCGTCTACTTGCAGGGAAATAACAGCTTGAAATCTGTACCCGACTGAGGAAGGCTTTGTGACTTCCCTAAAGGGCACATTAATCTCTGGCACCCCCTTCTCCCTCCCTGGCCCTGGGATCCTGAGGGTACTTCTTGTGTTGGGAACAGTCCTTCAAGCTGAGCATTCTCGCTCATTTACTGCTCGTCTACTACAGGAAACACAGGAGAGAGCTCACCGGAAGAAAAAGAAAAGTACTTGAAAAAAGATTTGGAAAAATGCATTTCTCATTTCAACACTTGAAAGAGATGTGAAGGTGACAGTAGATTTGTCCCAACAGCATCTCTTCATGCGGACTTCGCAGAGGTGACTTGTAACCACACCGGTCCAAAGTGATGATTTATTGGCTGAAAATAATTGGAAGGTCCTTGTGAACCATGGAACGAGGGTCGCGGAGCCACCGCAGGCTTCTCCACCCACATGCTAATGATAGAGCCACGTGGGCTTACTTAATTGAAACAGTCAGAGTGGAAACCGCAGAAAACCTGCTGCTTCTATTTATTCTCTGGGTTTCTATGGGGGAGCGGAGCTCTTTTAAAGTAGGATGCATGAAGAAAACAGTCCCCCCTCCGTGGTCAGGGGGTACCTAGTCTTGGGTGTAGTTAGTGGCTGGGTTTGAGGCATGTCCTGTGGTTATGCGAAAAGGAGAGAAAAGGAACTTACACCCACTGGGTTGAACCAACAGTAGTTGTAAAATAAAAAAAGCTTACACTCACACATTCTTTTGGAGAGAACCTGTTGTATTCTCTTCACCGTGTTACTTACTCCTCAGGCATCCATGAGGGGGATAGCATGATTGTGATAACTCTTGTTTTACTACCGGGCCTCAGAGAGGTTAAAGAAGCTGCTTGAGGGCAGCGAGGGGAGGGGGGGCAGAAAGACAAGGCTGGCAGAGAAGGTCCTGTTCAATTTATTATGAGATTGTTAATTTTAGACACTCTGATTGGGCCGATGGACGTGGGAGCCTTCTCTTTAGTGTTTTCAGTGTCTCATGTTTTCTTACTATGTGACATCATGAGTATCCTGGAATACGCAGTCCATGTATTGTTCTGGGCCAGGACTTAGCATTGTTCATCACTCCATTCTCTCTCTCTCTCTCTCTCTCTCTCTCTCTCTCTCTCTCTCTCTCTCTCTCCCTCCCTCCTCCCTCTCTCCCCTCCTCTCCTCATGTAGCCCTTGCTGGCCTCAAACTCACTATGAAACCAATGCTAGCTTTGACTACTTGATTCTCCTGTGCCACCTTCCAGGTTCTGGGACCGTAGGCATGTCCAGCTCTGTTCCTTCTCTTTCTTAAGGGCCAGGAGGGCACAGGACTATTTTTTATTTTTATATTTGAGATGGTTTCACTTTGTTGCCCAGGCCAATCTTAGACTTTTGTGTTCAAGTGATCCTCTCGACTCAGTCTTCTAAATGTTTGGATTAGAAGTGTGGACCATCAAGACTGACTCCAAAATACATCTGGAAAGGCAGAGTTTGGCTGTGTGGAGACAGAGGGAGATACCTTTGAAGTGGTGTGATACACTGTAGCCAGGCAAATCTTTCAAAGCAGGACAGGAGACAAGGTCCTGTCTGGAGGACTCAGGAGGGGCAAAAGAGTTAGTAAAATCACCTTATGCTCGGAGCAGGCTTGGATGGGTATGGATGGTGCAAGGCATTTCTGATATTGTGAGTGGAGAGTGGATGTAATGGCTTTGCCTATGGTGATACTGGGCAGAGGGACAAGACTGCACCCTTAAAGAACTAAGCCACTGGGATAGGGCCCATCCTATGCCTTATCTATGTCCTTATGGTGCTCATAGTGCATGTCAGTTTGAAAAGGCGTCTGTGTTCATTCAATTGCATGAAAGGAAACTCTACTGTATTACTTGGAGGTTCCTGCATGTCCATATGTACTATAGAAGTTTTGGAAGGACTCTTTGCTTTGCTTAAGTCTGGGATGTAATTCAGCCTTAAATTGGGTTAGCTTTTTTTTTATTCTAAAAAATAGTCATTTTCACAATTTCATGTGTATGTAAAAATATGGTTTGATCATAACCCTCCCATTATCCTTTTTTATTCTCTTCTCCCTCCCACTGAATTCCTTCTTTATCTCAACAAGTTCCCTCTGTGTTTGTCTTTTTTTATCTGCTCCCTGCATTTAATTAGGGCTGCCTGCATAAAGCAGGGATGAAGGGTTACTTACTTGAGCAAGGGCAACTTACCAGTAGTTACTAAGAAAGATGACTCATTCTTCCCCAGAACCCATCAACTTGCCTATAGCTCCTGAGGGATGGATGGGACCCTGTGGATATATCCTTATCCATGATGGAATGTTGATTTGCTCAGTCTTGTATAGATCTTGTATAGATAGCCACAGCTGCTGTGAAGTTCATAAATATAACTAACCTCCCATGCCATATCTGGAAGTCTAGGGAATGATCTTGAGACACAATGGCAGCAGGCATTTTTCTTTAAACAGTTCTGAGGGAAAGTTACAGAGAACAAAGGCGCATGGGCTGGGCTCCTTCTTGGTGGGAATGAATAGCTGAGAATTACCTTTGAAATGAAAGAGGGAACAATATCTCTCTGACAAAGAGAGACAATAGGGAAGTAATCTACTACTGGTGGCATCTCTCATGTCTAACCCTATTAGCCTTTTATCTGCTTTTTTCTCTTATAGACATTCTGTGTTTGGGAGTCACACAAACACACAGCTATTTCTTTTGGTAGCAGGATGCAGGATTTCCTTTGAGTCACTACTGTCCCCTCATGCTTGAGTTGTGAGGTTTGAATGAAGAGTTGGGTGGGTCATATGATCATAAGTGGCCAATCAGGCTCACTGAATTCCATTAGTCTTAATAATTGACTCACTGGTAGTCATGTGACTTGGATTTTGTCAGGGCTCTAGAGAAGGGCTGTCCTTCTTACCTTTGGTTTTGACATTGGGAAAATGAGAGGCTCTCACTGCCAGCATCTGGGAGAACTTCTTTGAGAAGAGCCAACAGATGTTACACAACCTAGAGAAAGAGACTCGTTTCTGATGTCATCTCTTGAGCCCCTGCATCAAGCTCATACCAGGAAGTGTCTACAGATTTTCCTGGGGAAATGTAAAAGAACAGCCTATTTACTCTAAATAGGAACGTAGATGACAGTACAAAGAGAGATTTGGTGAAGTTCAGCTAAGTGAGCAAATAGGTTTATTGGATTTACTTACAGGGTCATGGGTGACTCATAGCAGCTGCACTGTAGAGAGCTCCTATCTTCCCCAATCAAGTTTTTACCTTTGATGTCATTGGTTATGTTCAGCTGGGGCAGGAAGGAGTGCTGATTGGAATCTCAAGGGAAGGTCTTGTGAAGATTTTTGTGACTCTCTCTCTTTGCGTCTTCAAGAGGGAATGTTAACAGCCTCATTACCATAGATTTAGTTCTCTGCTGTCTAGTTATGTTCATTTTGTTGCTGCGACTGTGGGCAAAGGTCTCTGCTTCAGGATGGCGTTGATCATACATTAAACCCAGAGGAAACGGTTGTTACTACAAGATGGAACACTCAGAAGTCACACTTGAAGGAGGGATGATGTGGGGATTATTTATAGAGGATGAAAGGAATGAGGAAGCACAAGGAAGCATCTAATGGCTACCAACAGTGGGGAGCTCTCAGCATCCCCAGACCTGCAGGGGGAGAGAACAGTGTTACTAGAGACAGGCAAGAGTTGGAGCATGAGAGAGGTCCACTGACCGTCATGGAATGCAGGCACTCAGGTACAAGGCAAGGAGGAAATGGGATGGACTTGGGGGAGGTCAATACTCCAACCTTCCTTCCACATGTCTTCCCATCTCCTGCTGGTGCCAGTCACAAATGGACAGTCAAAGCTAGAGATGAAGGTCAGTCTGTTGGGTGTGAAGCAGAGTAGAAAGGAACAGACAGTCTGCAGTGGAGGAGACAAATGGATAATACCAGTACCAAGATGTTCTTGATGTTCTGATAGAGTTGCTAGTTTAGAGTCAGCGGTGCTTCTTTTGGTTCAAGCCAGCATTGGGTGGTTATTCTGTCACTTCCACTACCAGACTCCTATGTGATACATACATCTTACTAGCTAGCTCTCATTAGCCTGACTGATTATGCCATCCTCCTGTCGAAATGTAAGTTCTTGGAGACTCATTTTACATTTCTGTCTTCTCAGTATGTTGTCTGTCACATTTATGGGCAGGTGCTGAAGAAATGATGGTTGGGTTGCACTGAGTTCTGGGCAGAGAGAATGGCTAGTGTGGGTGGGCATGAAAGGCACATGCCAGTGTGGTGCTTGGTTGCAAGGTGGTGACCATCTTAGGTTGTTCATCTCTGTTGTTTGCTAAGAAGGCTCCAGCTTCTGGAAAAGGAATTGAGGCAAATGTGTGGGAGGTTGGGAGGGGAGCCAATCACTATGAACTTTGATAGGTAGGTTCACCAAGGTGAGACTTATCAGGGCATATGTTCAGCAGGAAAACTTAGGGCAGAAACTTAGGGTGAAGAGCACTATTACGATGCAAGCTTTTGTGGTGTGTATCTGTAATCATAGCACTTGTGAGACTGAGGCTGGAGGATTGCTCCGAGTTTCAGGCTAGCCTAAGCTACATAATTAATTCCAGGAGAGTTTGGGTTACAGAGTGAAAGCCTTTCTTAAAGCGTGCGCACATGTGCACTCGAGAACACACACACACACACACACACACACACACACACACGCACACAAACACACACACACACACACACACACACACACACACACACACACACACACACACAGAGTCATAGTTATACCCAATAACCCACCCAGACAGACACATAAAATACCATTAGAAGTCAGCTGATGGGAGTCACAGTGTGGGGATCAAGTGTGAAGGTAGGATGCATGACTTTAAAGCACCATCATAAAATTTTATGATCCAGTATAATGTGCTTATACTGCAGGGGAAAAAGAAACTGCATGTTAGAGAGGGAGAGGAAAAAAAAAATCAGAGAAAGTTTCTGATTGGCTGGGTGGAATTTGATGATTCTCCCTCCCACCAATCACAAAGGCCAGGAGTTTTCATGCATCTTTCTGCACCAGTTACAGGGAGGTAAATTCATTCTGTATTCCTGTCTATTTCTGTCCAGCATAGAATCTGTGTATTTTGTTTCTCCCAGAATGCCTTGCAAAAATTGCAAACAAGATAGGTAGCCTGGGCTTCCCAAAGACCATAAAATGCTTCAGGCAAGAAAGGGGGGGGGAATATTCTTAAACAGTAGACCGAAAAATCCAGAAGGAAGACAGTTAAATTCTAAACACATTCTGGGCATTTAATCCATACTACTTCAAGCCAGTGATTCTCAGAGTGTGGCCTAGAGATGCATGGGGAATTCTGAAACCCTTTTCAGAGGGTCCTCTAAGTAAAACTTGTTTCATAATAAACCATTACCTGCTATTTCCCTCTCATTCTTGCATAAGCATGCTAGTGGGAGAGAGGGAAACATTTTAGGAGCTGCCTGGAATGTGGTAACACTCCAGACAGAATGCAGAAGTCAGCCATCAAATCAGTCTGCAAAATAGCAAATCAAATCAAATCAAAACAAAACAAAAAACAGTAATAATGCTTTCTCACCAATTAAATTTGTTTTCTTAAAGTTACATAAAATAAGTTGTTTGCATTAAGGGGTCATATGTTTACTGTTGCTAAAGATTAGTTAAATATTTTAGAGATGTCTCAGTGCTAATTTCTGGTATGTAAGAATTAATAGGTTTAAGTCACATAATTGATTTTTAAGAGTATACAGGGTTCTGGGACTGGACAGTTTAAGAGTTCTGTTGTAAAGTCACTGTAAGTCCTTGATAATGCACAGGGAGAGGGGATTCACATTTTTTTTTTCTTGCTTGCATCTCCATTTCTAGCATTTTGCTTTTATACTGAGGTTACATGGAGTGAGTACTTGCCATCCTCTGGAGATCCCCATGGAGACAGGAGAGTTTCCTCCTGGCATGTGCAGGAAGTTCCTGCACAGACTTTGGTTATGTGGTCCTGTATTCAACTTCTCTTATTGTTTCTGAATGGCAGTTTCTCATTGGTAAAATGTGGATGGAAGTAGTGCCCACATCTCTGGAATACTATACAATGTAAAGGTGCTTACAGAAGCCTTGAGCCCAACACTATGTGTACAGCAGTTGCTCCCCTCGCCTCAGTCCCCTTTCCTCCTTCCCCTCTTGGTTGTGGAAGGATCAGGCCCTGCAGCATCTCTAGTGAGAGTTCTTGTTTTCAGGGTTTGCAGGGGTACTTCGTCCTGAACCCCTTTTACTATGTCTTTTGCTCTTAAAGAACCAATTTTCTGTTTATGGAACCCCTTCTTTTAATGCTATCAACATTGACTTACATGGTCTGGATTTATGTTATGAGTAGATTTTCCCACCGCCCTGGACCCACAGCTGTGCCAGCCCCAAATATCACACAGAGATGCTGTAGTAGATATAACTCTGTTGGCCAGTTACTACTTTCTTGTAGGCTAGCTCTGTCTTAAATATTAACCCATTTCTATTAATCTAAGTATTTCCACGTGGCTTCATCTTACTGGAGAGAGGGGCCGCATTTTGCTCTCTCCAGTCTCTCCATGTTGACTCCTCCCTACTACCTCCTCGAATCCTCCTAGTGTCCTAGTCCTGCCATCTTGCTTTCCTATTGGTCAACAGTGCTTTATTCATTAACCAATACGAGAAACATATTTACAGAATGACATCTCCCATCAGATTTATATTTAAAAGAAAACGTGTGGTATCTGTGCACATTTGTGTATGTGGATGATGCATGAGCCATGGTGTGTATCTCTGGGTACTAGTCTTTACCTTCTGCCTTGTTTGAGACAAAATCTCTCAGCTTTTTTAGTGGAGATGTTCATGGGCTTTCTGAGTGTCTCCTGTCTTAACCGCCTATCTCCACATAGGGGATGCTGGGTTCCAGACCCTCATGCAACCAAGTTAGGCATTTTGTGGTAATTCTAGGGGTTTGAATTATGATCCTCACATCTGTGGGACAAACACTTTATTTATTAAGATACCCTTGTAACTCATCTACTTGGTTTTCTTAGTCTTCGTAAATGTAGTGAAATAAAAAAAGAAAGTGTTAGAGATATATCTTTAATGGAGTTTCATAACCACTTTATCCTTATTCCTTTAGGATCAGAATTAGCTTGAAGAAAATGGAGCAAGTTCCTCTCTCTCTCTCTCTCTCTCTCTCTCTCTCTCTCTCTCTCTGTTGGTTTTGTTTTGTTTGTTTGCTTGTCCTGGAACTCATTATGCAGACCAGGCTGGTTTCAAATTCAGAGACTTGCCCACCTCTCCCTTCCCAGTGTTGGGATTGAAGGTAGACACCACTATACCCTAACGCGGTAAATAAGGATCAGGATAAACAAATAGGCCGAATAGATGTTTATTCAGGGAGAAATAACTTACAACCTAGACAGATGAACACCAGGAAATTCAACCCGATCCTCTCTTGTCCAAGTCACACCAGAAAAAGAACGCCTTCCCTGGCCCCCTCGGACCTCCTACCACAGGTCACTCCGCCCATGGCTCCACCCCCAATGGGTGTGGTCAGTGCCACAGAACTATCTCACTACAATACCCAGCTATTTTGGTTGTTGTTTATTTTTCCTTTGAGAGTTACCTAGCAACTATTAGAACTCAGGTGAAATATGATAATTGGATTGATACAGCATATGGTTGGAAGGAGTTTCCTAGCAACCAATGTTCTCCTAGACCTTGACATATATTTTGGCTGACCTCATCCTTGATGCTTTGCAAAGGGTTTCCTCCAATTTTGCTTACTCATGGAATATTTCCATCCATATTAGGATGCTCTCCTTCTCTGGTGTGTCTCTCCCTTGCTTCTTCTCACTCTTTTTAGATTCCAGTTAGCAAAGCAGGCAGGTGAAAGAGAGTTGGATTTTCTGCAAAAGAATAAGATCTACTGGAAAGGCCATGGGTTCTGCAGCCAGTCAAGTCCAAGTTTCCAAACCATTCTGCCATAATAAGTTAAATAATTTGCCTCACTTAAGAGTCACTGTCTTCAGGCTGTCCTCTCTCTCCATATCTCTTCAATATCGTACTAGAAGTTCTAGCTAATGCTATAAGACAACAAAAGGAGATCAAGGGCATCCAAATTGGAAAGGAAGAAGTCAAACTGTCTCTATTTGCAGATGATATGATAGTTTACATAAGCGACCCAATAAACTCTACCAGGGAACTCCTACAGCTGATAAACACCTTCAGCAAACTAGCAGGATACAAGATAAACTCAAAAAAATCAGTAGCCCTATTTTTTTCAGACGACAAAGAGGCAGAGAAGGAAGTAAGAGGAGCATCACCCTTATAATTAACACAACACAATATATAATATCTTTTTGTGTTATCTTCCAAAAAAAATAAAAATTTTATTTATAAAAATTTTTTTGTTTAAAAAAAAAAAATTAAAAAGAAAGACAAGAAAATGGGATGTCCTCCCTTTCTTTTGGATGGGGAGGGATAAACATAATAAATTGTCATTTCTACCAAAAACATTCTCCAGATTCAATGCAATCCCAATAAAAACCCCCCCCCATTTTCCCCCCCCCCTTGAAAGCCCCCCCTACATCACCCCAAATATATGTTCTTGGGCCCTCCAATTTTATTAAATCTTTTTAAAGAATAAGAACGTAGAGGTGCGGCCCCCCCCGCCCCCCCCCGGGCGCTGACGACCACCACCCCCCCTCCCACCCACCCCACCCCACCCACCCCCACCCCCCCCCCCACCCCCCCCCAGGCGATAATAATTAACTTTATATGGAAAAACAAAAGACCCAGGATAGCCAAAACAACCCTATACAATAAAAGAACATCAGGAGGCATCACCATTCCTGACTTTAAGCTCTACTACAGAGCTATAGTTCTGAAAACAGCCTGGTATTGGCATAAAAATAGACAGGTAGACCAATGGAATCGAATTGAAAATCCTGATATTAATCCATGCACCTATGAACACCTGATTTTCGACAAAACAGCTAAAATGATACAATGGGGCAAAGACAGCATCTTTAACAAATGGTGCTGGCACAATTGGATGAGGGTGTGTAGAAGACTGCAGATAGACCCATGTCTGTCGCCATGCACAAAACTCAAGTCCAAATGGATCAAAGACCTCAACATCAATCCAGCCACATTGAACCTCTTAGAAGAGAAAGTAGGAGGTACCCTTGAACAAATTGGTATAGGAGACTGCTTCTTGAACATAACTCCAGGGGCACAGACACTGAAAGAAACAATTAATAAATGGGACCTCTTCAAACTTAGAAGCTTCTGTAAGGCAAAGGACACAGTTGACAAGACCAAACGGCAGCCCACTGACTGGGAAAAGATTTTCACTAATCCTATATCCGACAAAGGGCTGATCTCCAAAATATACAAAGAACTCAAGAAACTAGTCAACAAAACACCAAATAACCCTATTAAAAAATGGGGTACAGAACTGAAGAAAGAATTCTCAATGGAGGAAATCAAAAAGGCTGAAAGACACTTAAGAAAATGCTCCACATCCTTAGCTATCAGGGAAATGCAAATCAAAACAACTTTGAGATACCATCTTACCCCCTGCCAGAATGGCTAAAATTAGAAACACCAGTGATGACTTATGTTGGAGAGGATGTGGAGAAAGTGGAACACTCCTCCACTGCTGGTGGGAGTGCAAACTCATACAGCCACTTTGGAGATCAGTATGGCGGTTCCTCAGGAAAATGGGAATTAGTTTACCACAGGACCCGGCAATCCCCCTCTTAGGCATATACCCAAAGGATTCACATCAATGCAACAAAGACATCTGTTCAACTATGTTCATAGCAGCACTATTTGTAATAGCAAGAACCTGGAAGCAACCTAGATGCCCTTCAATTGAAGAATGGTTAATGAAGATGTGGCACATCTACACAATGGAATTCTACTCTGCAGAAAAAAATAATGGTATCTTGAAATTCGCAGGCAAGTGGATGGCACTTGAAGAAACCATCCTGAATGAGGTAACCCAGTCACAAAAAGAGGAACACAGTATGTACTCACTCATATATGGATTTTAGACCTAGATCAAATGATCACCAGCCTATAATTCACATCACCAGAGGAACTAGGATACAAGTTGTATTCTAAGAGATTCATATAAAGTCCCTCACAGAACTGGGAAGGGACAAGTCCCCCAGACCTCAGGTATAGTGGGGGGAGGACAGCTAATGGAGAGAGAGAGTAGGAGAAAATGAGAGGGAGGAGAGGAAGGCATGTGTGACTAGGAGGATTGAGCCTGGTTAGGAATGGAAAATAGGAAAGAGAGAGAGAGACAGAGACAGAGAGAGAGAACATAAAAGAGGGAGCCAATATTGGTTTGAAGATAAAGTTGAACACAAAGAAAGGTCGAGGGAACTACAAGACTGCTCCCAACTAACAATCTCAGCTTCCGTGGAAAGGCTATCATAAATGCCCTTCCCGGAGAGTGAGATCAACAACTAACTTCTCCATGGAGTCCTCAACTAATGCCTGTTGAAAACAGGAGCAAACACCCATACATAAACACTGAGTCAAACTAGAACCCAGAAGCAGATGGAGAGGACAAGACCATGCGGTAGAAGTACATAGAGACAGCTTACCTGAACAAGGAGGAGCTAAGGGCCACTAGACTGATAGCTGGGGAAGCCAACAGAGGTCTGACTCGGACTCCCCTGAATATGGGTCTCAGCCAGAAGGTCTGAGCAGTCTAAGAGACCTCAGACAGTGGAGCCAGGATGTATCCCTGGTGCACAAAAGGACTTTGCAAACATATCCCCCATGGAGGGATAACTGCCTTATTCTAGAGATAGGAGAGAAGCCCTAGTCCCTACTTCACAGGACCTGTCAGATCTACATGACCCCAACTGGATGGCATTCCCCTACATATTGTATTGTGGTGGGGGGTTGGGAGGGGAGGGTGTTTAGAGTGCATGGGAGAGGGTAGAGAGGGCAAAAGGGAGGGAAGGAGGGAGGGAGGGCTTGGGGGGAGGGAGGGAGGGAGGGAGAGGGAACTGGGATCGACATGTAAAATAATAATAAAAAAAAAAAAAAAAAAAAAAAAAAAGAGTCACTGTCTTCATCAATGAGCTAAGAGATAAAGCATAGATAGAATTTGATCACATGGTCCTGCCTTTAAACGTCTAGTTCCTCTGGGCAAGTTATCAACATTACTTACTATTTCTGAGCTGTAGATTCTCTTCAGTAATATGGACATGTTGGGTTAGCAGCTGCTGTCCCACTTTCAGAAGGTTACCCTGGAGTTAAAATTAAACGAGACTCAAAATGCTTGGTGTATGTTGGTATTCATTGACATTTCTCCTCATGGACTCAATCACATAGTAACATAAAAAACAAATATTATAGAGAAATACATGGTGGTTATTAATACATCATTTTATATTTTAGACTTCCTAGTCCATTGAGACATGAGTAAGCAGACTCACACTCCTGCCATCATAGCTGTACTCCACACTTGCTGCCATGACTTTCCTACTTACCTCCAACTATATGACAAAATAAATCCTTGATCCCTTAATCTGTCCCTTATTAGCTCTTTGTTCATAGGAACTAGAAAATTAGTATTGAGTAGTTGGGTTCTTGTTGCAATAAACCTAACATGTGGTTCTTAGGCCTTTAGAACTGGTTTGCGGGAGGGATGTGGAAACATTTGGAACTGCAGGCTAGAATAGCCCTGGAATGCTCTAAGTAGAGATTGCTTGATAGGGTATCCTGGTGGATGAGCGGAGGACCAGAATGCTGATAGGAATGTAGACAGTCATTAAAAGTTATTCTCATGAGATTTTGGAGGAGAAAGAGGACTCAAGTAGAAATTGGACTAGAGGCTATTTGTGTTATATCTTGGCATAGCACCTGGCTATATTATTCCTGTATCCAAAAATTTGAATGAGGATGAATTCAGAGATAATGGACTAATTTATCTGGCAGGGGAAATTTTAAGATAGCCTAGCATTCAGGCTATGGCATGGTTATTACTCATTTATGGAGAAAGAGAGGGAGGGAAGGAAAGAGAGCGAGCAAGCAAAAATCAGAACGGAGAGAAGTGAAACATGTGCAGGCTTATCAAGGAAAGGAGCCTAAGTGAGTTTAAAGATGCTACACTGTAGAAAGTACTAACTCTATAGGGACTTCTAGGGTTGTATTAAACACATTTCACATTATGAGATGACCAGGAGCGCTATGATTTAGATTTAAAATGTCCTCACAGGCTCACTCGCTTTAATACTTGGTCTCCAGCTGGTGGAGTGGTTTTAGGAGGTTGTATAACTGAGAGATGGGGCTTAGCTGGAGGAAGTGGATCTCTTGGGGGGTAGAGCCTTGTTCTACTTCCTATCTGCTCTCTGCTTCTGATCCACTGAGTTGTGAGCAAGCAGCCTCATTCTCCTGCCACCACTGCAAGCCATATCTGCTGCCATTATAACTGCTGCCATGCCTAACCATTATAACTTTGTGTACCCTCAACCTATGATATCTCCTTAAAAGAAGTTACTATTTGTGGCCAGAGAGATGGTTTAGTGTTAAAGTGCTTGCTGTGCAAAGGTAAGGATCAGAGTTTGGGTCTCTAGAGCCCACATGCATTGGGGCAGTCATGGCAGGTCTCAGTGCTCAGAAGGCAGGGATGGTGATATCTGAGCAAGCTGGCTAGTTAGACTAGCTGTATTGGTGAATTCTAGGTTCGATTGAGAGACCCCCCCCCAGTGACTAAGATGGAGAGCGACTGGACTGAGTAATATTGTTCATAAGCATGAACAAACATGTGCACATGCACTTACACACATGTGTGCACATACATGCACATATACACACACACATTTGTGTGTACCATAAACACACATGTATGAGAAGGATTATATTCTATTTAAATATATTGGGAACAATTTCACCCAACAGTTCTTCAGAATTGGACATGGGAAAAGAACAAAATATATTTGCATGTTGGTGAAAATTTCTTTGTTTGCTATCCAGTACAGGGGATGGGGTGTTAGATCAGAGTGTTTTTTTTTGTTGTTGTTTTTGTTTTTTAAAATAAGGAATGTGAAGATGCTGTGTTGAAGCAGCTCCTTAGAGATGGTCGGTTCCTAATTTCCAGGACCTCTAAAGTTACAACTTCCCATGGCATTAGAGGTTTGTGAATGACTAAAACAGGATGATGTGGTCAAGAGACTTTACAGGATCATGGGGTCCTTACAAGGGAAAAGAGTCAGGAGAGAAGGTGACAGGAACAGAGATGGGAGAGCAGGGCATTTGAAGATGTTCCATGCTTGATTCTCAGGAATGGGTCATGAGGCATTTAGGTGACCTCTGGGAGGTGAGGTGGGAAAGGCAAGAGGATCAACCTTGCAGCCTCAAGAGAAGGGCAACACTGCCAACATCTTGATCTTCAACTAGGGAGATCCATTTTAGAGGTGTGATATCCAGAATCATAAAATAATAAATTGTGTTCTTTTAAAGCTCCAAATTTGTGATAATTGGCCACAGGAAAGGACTGCAGATGACCTTGAGAGTTTAGAAGAGGCGCTTAAACACCTGGAGACCTTCACTTCCCTGTGTCCCACGGTGCCTTCGGCTACCGGAGGCTAGTGAAATTCTTTCCTCGAAACTAATTTTTCCATCTGTTTATTGAAGATACTGGATTAATCTAGGATTTCTCTTGGGCCTCTTCCCCGTGAAGTGTTTGTATGGCTTCCTGCCCCAGTGTGGTCTAGTGGAGACTGTGGAGTGAGTAACCAGGCATTGTGACTTACACCGCGGAGGCCTCGTGTTCATTCAACAAACTGGGGGCTTAATAGGCACCAGGTGCTGTGCTAATTGCTGAGAGAATAAAGACAAATAAGCTGTTTCTGTCCTTGCAGAAACCAGAGTCTGGCAGGAGAGGGAGGGATGCTAGAACACAAGAGTTGGGCTGGGGGTACTTGGAAGCAGTAGAGGTAGAGCCTTGGCAGCTGACCCTTATGAGGAGGGTAAAGCAAGATTCCCAGGAGAGGTAAAGGCCAGTGGTGCTTAGCAGGAGAGATGAGTGAGGGCTGTTTCTATGGCAGAGCCTGTGCACAGGTAGGGAGATGTGGGACTGTGGCTGGCTGGGTTGCAGAAAATAGGAAATTTGTTTGCAAGAGTGGAGGATGGAGTGGTAGTTTAGGCTACAGGTGAAAGCATAATCCTGGGCGGGGACAAGGTGTGTCTGTCTGGTTATAAGGCACATGGAAGGAAGTGAGGGCTCATGATCATTGGTTCCACTGGGCCTGGCAAGGTGCCCTTCATGTGTTGTCATGATTTTTTTTTCCACTGTGATCGTTAAACTATTGAGATGATGGGTTAGAGAAGTTGTCAACTAATGACTGCTATACTGAGGATATTAAGCAGTGGGAAGACCTTGGGGGAGGTTTGTTGCCATTATTAACTCTGGAGCTACACTGCCTGACATTCAGTCTTGGTTAACAGTATGGCCTTGAATAAATCAGCCAACTTGTGGCTGCGTCAGTCTCCTTATGTATAGAACAGAAGGCAGTGGAGTAAGTACCTCGAGGATTAAGTAAGTGTAACATGAACACTGCCTGTGTCTTTGTTTTTCTATTGAAATTTCTGATAATATCCTACACATCAGAGTCCATTTGACATTAGCCCTCAATGACACACTTTTGGATAAGAGAGGTGTTCTTTCAGAATGTGTTCAAGGGACCTCATTACTGCATGAAGTCAGGTGCCGGAGGTGGACCTTGTTAAAACAGTAACTCTGCTTGGCAGCAAAGACTCCAAGGAGACCATTAAGGTGACACTGAAGTATTTCAGGAATGTTCTATGTATCCTAGTGTTCCCCCAGTTGATGAGGCCTGGCAGGTGACCCAAGGCAAACTTGTATGCTGCCAAGATTACTGTTGGCTTCCTTCACTTTCTCTTGCGAGAGTCTGCTAGGCTATTTGACCTTAGCTAAGACTCTATCTCTTTGAGGTTTAACTTTCTTGCCTATAAACAGGGAATAGTGATAATTTCATCTTTGCCTAACTCAAGGATCAAGCACGCATTGTGTTGAACCTATGGCTATGTTATTACACTAAAGTTAGCAGCATAGAATAACAAATAATTTATTGTGGGCCTGTTTCTCCTGACTTGGAACCTGGGCAGGGCTTAGCTGAGCATCACTGGCCTTGCGTCTCTTGGGTCTGCAGTCAAGCTGTGGCCAAGATGCAATCCTTTCAATGCTAACGGTGCTGTAAGGCTTCAACCACCTCCAAGTTCACTACCTTGCCACGATTCATCTATTATTCTGCCAATATGGCTGCATGGACTTAGAGACTTAAACAACAGGAAGTTTTCTTTGACTTAGAGACTTAAATGACAGGAAGTTTTCTTATAGGCCTGGAGTCTTGAAATCTAAGACCAAGGTGCTAGCAGGGCTGGTTTTTCCCTGAGGCTGCTCTGTCTTCTAGATGGTAGTTTCTTTTATGCTCTCCCATGGCCTTTATACGTGTGCCCAGTGTCTCTTCTCTATATGAAACTCCCAGTTCTATTGTATTAGACTTGGACTTTGGATTGTTCCCATGCCTTCCTTTAACTTTTTTTTTAAAACCTACTTAGAGGACTCTTCTACAAATACATACAGTCACATTACAGGGGTAGGCTTTCACTTGGTGGATTCTAGGGAACCATAGTTTGGTTAGGAGTGGTTTCTCGCCACAGGGGAGAGAGGATATGTGTGCTCTACAAGCTGGCTGAATGTCCTCAGCTTGTGACCTAAGAGGAGTCTGCAAGAACTCCCAAATATTCTCTTTCAGTAAACTAATCTTGGAAGTTACATCTCATCTCTTTTGCAGTGACCTATTTGTCAGACCCTTTGGCCCATCTACATCCAAGGGGAGAAACTATATGATGTCAGATACACATGATGGCCCCCAATGTTCTCATAAGGGTGCCCATCACAACCCTTCATACGACAGAAACTTACTAAGAACTGTCTTAAAATTTTTCATGTGTATGGGTGTTTTGCTTGTGTACCACATGCCTGACTGGTGCCCTTGGAGGACATAAGAGGGTGTCAGATCATGAGCAGAAGTAACAGATGATTGTGAACTGCCATATGTGAGTCTGGAACTCTGGGAGCCCAGATCCTCTGGAAGAGCAACAAGTGCTCTTAACCACTGAGCCATGTCACCTTCTCCAAGTGCCTTCTATATCAAATAGCAAATAGGACAAAGGCAATTCTGTACTTAGAGTACCGGCACTTTGTCAGAGGGTATATACTATGCATCTACAGCTCTCTCTCTCTCTCTCTCTCTCTCTCTCTCTTTCTCTCTCTCTCTCTCTCTCTCTCTCTCTCTCTCTCAGAGGGTTCAGTATACAAAATAAAGTAATTCTTGTCATACCCACTGAAATGGTTAACCTTGATTGTCAACTTGATGGCTATAGAATTACCATGGAAACAAACCTCAGGACATGTCAATGAGGGAGTTTCTAGATTGAGTTAACTAAGGTGGGAAGATCCACACTAAATATAGGTTGCACCATTCCAAGAGACTGAGTCAAAACAAAGAGAAAGTTAGCTGAACACCAGCATCCATCACTCTGTTTCCTGACTGTGGAGACCGCGTGGCCAGGTGCTTCCTATTGATGCTGCAGAGTTGTCTGCACTCCCTATGATGGACTGAATTTCTCAAACCATCGGGCGAAACAAACCCTTATTTTCTCAAGTTGCCTTTGCCAGGTATTTTGTTACAGCAATGGGAGAAGTAACTATTATATGCACTAACACTGGCATGGTGGGCCATGAGAAAGGGAAACACTTGTGCCACGGATGCCTGCCCAAACAAACAGCTACTATCTATGTGAGCATATGTGCATATCTGACAAAGGACAGAAGAGCTGTCCATTTCCTGGAGCTGGAGTTACAGGAAGTTTTGAGCCACCAAACCTGGAAAATGAACTTAGGTCCTCTGCAAGATCAGTATGCACTTTTAAACCACTGAGCCTTGTCTCCAGCCCTCAGGTAGTCCTATCTTTAAGACTCTTTGGCATGTAAAAGTTCTGTTAGCTCTTACCTTAAGACTAGCTTTGCATAGCTTTCCAGTCAGAGATCTTTAGCTTCCACAAACATCAGAGTGCCCCAAACCCCTTCATTTAAAATAACTTTATAGATTTATATATTCGAATAAAAGTCCCATCTTCTCTTTGTGGTCCATACATATTAGGCCACCCTATCCTGAGTGTGGTTATCTTGGGTCCTATTCATTTAATCCTAAAACGAAAGGCCATTTATTGGAGATTCATCTCCTTGTTTTTGTTTAACTTGGACAAAAGAGATAACTATGTTTCTGTATACATTCTTCTACAGGATACTCCTATGGAAGTAGGTATGCCACAGAAGTAGACATAGTTGTAGATATATGCATGTTTAGGGTTGGACAAGAATCAGTGTCCCATCCCAGGTCAGGATAGGGCTTGGCGTGAATGGAGAGAGAAGTGTATTGGAGAGGGGTGGTTGAGAGTTCATGGAGGCTGTGGGGTAAAGTGTCTGGTGTTAGGGTGTCTGAACTGCACCTGCTGTAAAACTTCACCAGGACCACATGTATGAAAGTGCCTGTAAATGGAGAAATGTGTGTATCTGCCAAGTGACTGACTCATTACTGTTGACAGTTTATGTTGCCCTACACTCTGATACCCCCTCATCCATCTGTTTTGTTGAGATATTAGCTGATTAGTGTGTGTAGATTTCTCGGGCACACACTTTCATGGAGTGTCCTTTTTCTCATTTAGAACCCATCTTCTTAAACTGAGGCTCACAATCTCCACGTGGGATTGTGTAAATGAATGTGAGGTCATGAAAAAACAATTGGCAGAAGCTAAAGTTTTTTGAATGTGCAGTGACCAAAAACTAATTCAGAATCAAAGGTGCAAGGAGTCTGAGGTGTTATGTCATGTAACTTCATTGCAGCCTCAAGCCTGAGCATATAGAATGTTTACTTTATACTGTGCATGATAGGCTTTGCAATGCCAGTGAATGCTTCCTGAAGCATCTTGGCTCATGCTAGAGAATGTTATATGTCATAAAAGTTGCCGCGACTTTTACTGCACACTCAGTGTTTTCTGAGCCTCTAGAAACACAATGTTTTAATTAGGGGAAACAAAGTCATTTTAATATTTCCTTACTGTCATCCCTCAGCATGTAAATATCAAATTACTATGGCTTTAGAGTGTATCATACCAGAATGTTTGATTTTAAAAACTGCTGTTTGAGTTGCTGACTTGAGTTTCATAAAATGACATTAAATGGATTTTGGTTTGGAATTAGGACAGAATTATGTGTCTGTATCTGTATGTCCCCATACAGATGTCTGTATGACCCCAAGTATGTTTCTGCCATTTTGTAACATGTATTTATGCAAAGGGACGTTTTCACCACTGCTGCTTACAAAGTTAAAATATTGATTAACTCTGAAAAATATTGAAGATGTTCTATGTTCTGCAGTAACAACATATTCAGTAAATATTTAATTCTTCATGTAAAATAAACATATGTATTCATCCCATTAGTATGCCAATTTGCTTTAGCCTTTAACAAATGGTGAGATTGTATATGTATATGCATATATATATGTATGTATATATATCAAAAGAGTTTTTAAAAATAAGTTTCTTTATGGTTTATTATCAGTAAATGTTTGATTTGTATACTTGTCTTTATCCTTATATAGTCTTAATTTTTTTTTCTCAGAATAAATTTCTGAGTCAAAAAAAAAGTTTAAGACCCTGATGTAGCATATCTTTTCTCATTTGCATTAAAAAATTATCATTTGTTTATTTTTTGAGACAAGGTCTCATGTAGCCCAGGCTGGTCTCATGTTTGCTGTACAGCCAAGGATGATCTGGAATCCCTGGTCCTTTTGTTTGACCTGCCAAGTGCTGGGATTACAGGTATGCTCCGTTACACCAGGCACTAGAATACCCTTCTTTAAAATGTTTGAGTTTTTAGTATAGATTCTGTCTTTTTGCCCGCGGTATCTCTATCCCTACTTCTTTTTGTCTGTGTTTGCCTGATGCATGTTTGTTTGTTAATTGAGTTTTCAACTTCCTGGTGTTATTTTGTGTTTTTACTTTACAAATAGCACGTAACTAACTGCACCTTTCTGTTCTAAACCCATTTTAAGGACCTTTCATGGTGGAACTCAACCCTCTCACATGTGCTAGCGTCCATGATGTTAGGGTTGTCTCTGATATTTAATTATTTATGTTCTATTTACTGCATTACTCCCAGCCCCCCACTTCCCCTTTGCTTCTTAAAATGATGAAGCTTCTTCATTACCTTTCCCCACTCCCCAGTGAACTGGTGGCTCAATACAAATTTATATTTGTCCAGTGTTTACATTTAACATGAGATATGTATACTTGAACATATTCCTATTTCAGAAATTAAATAATGGCCATGGTTCTTTGGCCCTGTTGAGAAATTGATACTTTAGGTTTATGTTATTGATATATTTTCATTTCATTTTTTCACTTTTCTTTTTTATGGAAAAATTTTGTACAATGAATTCTGACCAGCTTCTTCTCCCTCTACTCCTCAAAGATCCTCCAACCCCCAAAACTTTTAGATAATGCTTTTTATATCTGAAGAATCTATTAAAATTTGCATTGAACTTTCAATGCTTTCACTACACAAAACATTACAGATGCTTAGGAGCCTGGGAAATTCCTTTAGTTAAACAAAAATGGGGCAAAAGCCTAGCTTTTATTGAACCTGAACAAAGTACCATAGGAAGATTCAACTAGAGATGACTTTTCATAACATTTCTGGCCCTAGAGGTGGACACAGACCAAGGGGATGAGATGTGATTGGTGTTCATTGTCTGTCCTGTACCTCCTGAACAGGGATGAGCTGTAAAAATCAAACATGAGCTGGGCAGTGATGGCATACACCTTTAATCCCAGCACTTGGGAAGCAAAGAAAGGCAGATATCTGTGAGTTTGAGGACACCCTGGTCTACATGGCAAGGTCCCAGACAGCCAGGGCAACACAGAGAAACCCTGTCTCGAAAAAACCAGAAAGAAAGGAAGGAAGGAAGGAACGAAGGAAGAAAAGAAAGAAGGAAAAAATTTCAAGAACATTTCATGTTACAATTGACCTCGATTTAATTACTTTTAAATTTGTATTCCAGTGAGTGTAGTGACTATTAAGAAAGTAGTTTCTTGCTGGGCAGAAATGGATTGTGCTTATAATCCCAACATTCTGGTAGCTGAAGCTGAAGCTATGACCCAAAACAAAACAGATCTCCCAATTCTTTGTTATAGTTACCCAGCACCTTCCACATGGTAAATCATCCACTAGCACAGGAGGGAGATATCACGTGCCCTGAGGGGGGACCTATGTTTGTGTGAGCTTAATTACCATTACTCATTATTGGCTCCCTCAGGTCTGGAACAGGAAGGAAGTAAGCCTTTAGCTACTGCTCTGGTGCCATGCCTGCCTGCCTGCTGTCATGTTACCAGTCATCATGATTACAGACTCTATTACCTGCAACCGTGAGCCCTACATGAAACACATCTTTCTATAAATTGCCTTGGTTATAGTGTTTTGTCACAGCAATTGAAACATAACTAAGATACACCCTCTAACCTTGCTTGCTGATTTTGAGGTCTCAAAAGCTCATGCCATTCCCAGTCTCTCTCTGCCACCAACTTGTTGGTAAGATGTAAGCTCTCAGCTATTGCTCTAGCACCATGCCTGCCTGGCTGCTCCCAAGCTTTCTGCCATGATGGTTATGGGCATAACCCTGAAACTGTAAGCAAGCCCCCAATTAAATGCTTTCTTCTGTAAATTGCCTTGGTCATGGTGTCTCTTCACAGCAACTGAACAGTGGCTAAGACACATGGTAAGCAAACTTTAGTGTGTAAGTGTGACATGCTGGAGAGGCTGTCACAGGGCAAGAGTTTAGGTAACTTACTATCTAGTTTCTGTGTCTGTGAAAAGAGAAGGAAGAGGGTGCATGAGACAATTCCATGGCTCAATTCAAAGTCTAAGAACTTCATATTGCACTCAGGAATGCACAAAGAAACATGTTCTAAGGTTTTCTGTCTGAGACAGGCAAGACTGGAAAGATTGGCCAGCATCATACACACACACACACACACACACACAGAGAGAGAGAGAGAGAGAGAGAGAGAGAGAGAGAGAGAGAGAGAGAGAGGACCTTGGAAAGACTCATAGTAGTGGTGAATGTGCTCTGGGTCTACCCAGCCTCCAAGTCTTCCTAACAGCACTCTGAGACCATCTGGTGGGGATGGGGAGTATCTCTTCTCCAGCTGGGGCAAGCCTGACAATGTCCTTAACTCTATAAATAAAGAGTGGACTTGTGACCCAATCTAAGTGGCTCCTGATTTCCTGTAATCTGAGCAAATTAGAGATGGCTACAAATGTCTGGTGACTCCCCATCCACAGGTTGCCTCTTACCCTGCCTGCCGATTTTGAAGTGAGACCATTCATTCCTGGTTTTTCTCCTTTTAGGAACTATTTGTATCCCTAAACAGGGTCCAGGCATGATGGGCATGCTTCTAGTTGATTCTGAAAACATCAGTCTCCTCCCATGGTATCTCCTTTGCTTCTGTTAGGGAAATAAACTTGTACTGTTTGCAACCACAGATTTCTGAATGTTGAGGGAATTTCCTCTTAAACTTAAATATGAGTTTGAGGTGAGAGTTTTTTTCTTTGTGATTCTAGGATCTTTCTAGAAGGTCCCGACACCTCTGATATTTAGGCTTTGTAGTGGACATACTTAAGCCAAACCATACATGCTGTCAGTTGGCCCCTTTCTTCATTGGTATCCTTGAGTAACTCCCCCAAACTCCTTACGCCTCACTTTTCAAGTCTATAATTTGAGGGAAATAAGACTAGCCACAGAGAATGGCTCTAATGGCTAAAGAAAACACACAGCAAATTCTCAGTGAGCATCCGTTTTGATTACATTCCCAATCATGAAAGCTCAGATTATGGAGCTCTGTTGGATTTCATCTGTCTCCAGGGGGCTGTAAGTAACTAGGAGCAGAAACTGCGAATGATAGTAATAGCAGTGGTGTATGCTTGTCCAATGCTTACTCTAGCTTGGGAGCTGTCCTAAGTGATTTGCATATTAACTTACTGATTCCTCACAACCATCTTATATGGCATAGCACTTTTACTACTCTACTTAGAGCATGAGTGATTGAGGCAGAAAGCAGTTGAAGAATTCGTCTCTGGAAGTGCTGGCTCGGCTCTCATGTTTTCTGTCTGATTCTGATGAGGGAAGGCTGGGCAGACAGGATGATAACACACACACACACACACACACACACACACACACACACACTGTGAAATTTCTCTGCTTTCTCTGCATGCCTCTCTTGATCTCTGGGAAGACCTTGTTGCTGCAAGGCAGGGAAGGAGGCACTTGCTTCATCAGTAGGGCATGTTGCACAGCCTGGCTGTGCTTCTGGACTTCTTCCTGAAGTGAGAGTTCATTGTGTTTATCACAAATAGACAGGCAGCCCCCATGTCCTGTTTATGGGCCCTTCTTTCTCTTCTGAACTACAGGGATCTTGGAGGGCTGGTGGGATTGGACATGCAGCAAGTTTGAAAACTGAGCAAGTAATGAAGTCCCTGAAGGTGTTTCCCACTTAGCTGGATGTATTGAGCTGATGTGAAGATGGACTAAGTCGCTCCATCTTGGCTGGAGCCCTGAAGATGAGTGCCCTAATTTGGGTTACTATTGCTATGATGAAATAACATGGCCAAAAGCAAGCTGGGGAGGAAAGGGTTTATTTGACGTACACTTTCACATTGTAACCCATTACTGAAGAATTCAGGACAGGAACTCAAGCAAGGTTAGAGACTGGAGGCAGGGGATGATGAAGAGACCATGGAGGAAGGTTGCTTATTGGCTGGTTCATCATGGTTTGTTTAGCCTGCTTTCTTATAGAACCCAGAACCACCAGCCTAGGGATGACACCATCCACAATGAGCTAATTGATGAATATTCCCATCAATCATTAATTAAGAAAATGCCTTATAACCGGAAATTATGGAGGCATTTTTCTCAGTGGAGGTTACCTCCTTTCAAATGACTCTAGCTTGTGTTAAGCTGCCATAAAACTAGGTATCATACTGGGTGGTGGTAGTGAACACCTTTAACCCCAGCACTTGGGAAGCAGAGGCAGGAGGATCTCTGTGAGTTCTAGGCCAGTCTGGTCTACTGAGCGAGTTTCAGGACAGGCTCCAAAGTTACACAGAGAAATCCTATCTTGAAAAATCAAACCAACCAATCAAACAAAAACTAAGTATCACAATGAGTAGGGCTCTTCTGGGAAGCTTCAATATGGAGTAGATATCTGCTACTGAAGGCAGAGGGAGACTGGGCCAGAACCTATGGGAGTGGATAGGTGCAGCCAATGGAGATAAAGCAGACAGGGTATGAGGTCAGGTTTTACTGAGGGGGCAGGCAAGGATGCTGGAGGACACCTTGCATTGATATCCTCCCCACAGACACATTTAAGCAATGGGGGAGGGTGAGCATGGACCAGAGGACATGGCTCTTGTTTTTCAGTGAGGGGCTGTGACAGGTTAAATCCTGGCTTCCACTAGTCATTATTTTCTGTCCTCAAGCTCTCAGAGACGGTGCCAGTCACTGTCCCTGGAGTCAGTGTGAGAACAGAATTCATCTTTACTTCTGGCACTTCTGTGGGAGCAATCACTGTCTCCCCCAAAACTGATTTGAGGTTTGTGAAGTCTGCAGGCTTGTCCTGAGGGTAGAGAGGCCAGTTCTTTTCACTGGGACTGCTGGCTTACTTTATGGAACAGAATTGTGCTTTCCCTTCCCATATCAGGGAGACATTCAACAGGCTCTGTTACCAGCTAATTCTTAGGCCAACTCTGTGAAGGGTCCTACAAGACATCTAGAAGAGGCAGGATTCTGATTCAGACCTGCTGAATCCTGCCACCCTCCCTTCTTTTGGGTCTTATGACATGGGTGCTACTTCTGATTACTGATGATATTTGATTACACAAAGAAAGACCACCAGTCTGCATTGAATACCACTGGTGAAGCTGAGCTAGTGTGGCATCATGGGAAGCTTGTACTGAGGTGCAGGGGTTAGAGAAGCTGCAGCATGTTAGAGGCCCTCAGGAATCATCTTGGTTAGTGCATCTTTATGGATGTCATAACAGGGTGAGGGCACACTGCTGGCTTCTAGTGGGTGCAGCCCAGGCTACACTATGCACACTTTAAAAGTCATCTGACATAAATTGTCAACAGTGCCTAGACTGAGAAGGCATGGCCCCAGAAATACCTTCTTTACAGGTGTGGGGATTGAGTTCACAAAGGTGGGTCCTTCCTTCAGAAAACCCAGCTTAGGTGAAGGCAAAGAGCAGGTCAGAGCTCAGATTTCCTCACTCTTGATGAGAGATGTTTTCATCCCGTGGAGTGGCCTTGGTCAAGGCAGGGAGAAATAAGTTCTCCAATACAAGAACTGGTGCTGTGTATCTCTCCTGCCTAGGCAGGTGAAGGAGCTGCTGGGTCTCACTTTAGGGGAAAACGCTTCAAGTTGGCTTTATCTGTGAGGCCCAGGACCCAGGGTCCGGTCACTGTGGGTTCTCTTTGGGGCCAGTTGGGTGCTGCTGAGAGAGGTTGACTGGTCTCAGACAGCTCTATCTTCTCTTATGACCCTTCATGCTCATCTGATGGGAAACATGGGTACTATGGCAGCTCCTGGTTCTTGGGTAGCTCTTGATGGTGTTGAATTTCCTGTCTGCATGGAGATCTGTGACCCTCACCATGAGTTAATAAGGTGGGCAGAGTAGATGATACTGTTCTCATCTTAAGGGGTAGGGAAGCGAGGTTCCAGGGCCTTACTTACTAACTGCACCTTAGCCAGGGACACCTGCTACTCTGTCCACCTGTGTTTCTGCTCGCTTCTGAACGAGAGGGGAGCCCTTTGGTGAGACCACCTTGCTGCTCGTCCTCTTTCCTGTACACCTACTCCATTCTTACTCCTCGGTGAACACACACAGTCAGTATATAAGTTTCCATACATTTCCCTTTAGTACACGAGTGTCTGGAGGAGGTGGAGTGTTTGCATGGTGTTGAGCGAGCTCAGAGGAAGGGAAGGGAAGACAGAAAGGTCACTGACCAGAGAATAGGCAGAGTGCTCCCCGAAGCCACTGGCCTCACATTCCTGTGTGGTCCCTAGCACTGCATAGGTCTCTCCAGGAGACTTCATGCTTCCTCACTAGTAAAGTGTTTCTTTTCACTTAGGTCTGCCCAGCTTTAATAGAGTGTTTGACACATGGTAGCTGCTTCCTGTTTCTTCTGGAATGGAGGGACGAGAAGGACCATGCAGTGGAATGGTTAAAAATATTGGTCTAGGGGCTGAGGACATGGCTCAGAGGATAGAATGCTTGACTGGTATGCATGAAGCCCTGGGGTTCCATCCCAGTCACAGCATAAATCAGGTGTGGTAGTGTATCCCTACAATCTGAGCGCTTGGAAGGTGGAGGCGGGAGCATCAGGAAGTTCAAGGTCATCCTTGGCTACATATTAAGTTTGAGGTCAGCCTGGGCTGCATGAGACCCTGTCTTAAAGAACAGAAGGAAAGAGTACAGCTTTTGGGGTCTTGTTTCCTTAAGGTACTTGTTGTGTGACTTCAGACTCCTGATTTGGACGATGGGGATTAGAACAATGGCTGCCTCATGTGAGGAGTGTTGAAGCCTGTCTGTGTTAAATATTCAGCTTTGTGCATGATACAGCTCTGACTTAATGATATGACTCAAGTGTTGCCACCCCAGTGCTGCTTAGATCCTTGTTGAACTGCTGGTTTAGCTTGCATGGTTTAGGTGCTAGTGTTATGAGTATGTGGCTTTCACTGGTTTATTCCTGAGGGTGGGGAGCAACGTCACCTGGCTACATGCTACATAGCTTTAATTTCCCCCAAATCAAAATGAGAACTATTGCTGCATCATGATAGTGATGAGCCTGCTGTGATTGAGGATGTATGGGGATGGCAGTCTGGGTTTGAATTTCTCAATTTCCTTCCTACCTTCTGTGACTTCCACCTGGGTCACCTGACTCTTACAAATCACCATGTTTCTGCATGTTCCCTGCTTCCAGAGGATGTCCTGAGGAATGATTGAGAACAGTCTTTTGTGGTGATGGAGAGATATTTTCAGTGATTAAGAGTACTTTTTGCCCTTCCAGAGGACTCCAAGTTTGGATCCTAGAACTTGTGTCCAGTGGCTCATAATAGATTGTAACTCCAGCTCCAGGGAATCTGACATCCTCTTCTGGTCTCTTCAGGCACCAGACACACAGGTAACATACATACATATACATACATACACATACATACATATACATACACACACATATATACATATGCACATATACATAAAAACACACATAAACACACATAGGCACATACACATATACACAGAGACATATACATACACATATATACACACATACACACATATACATAAAAACTCTTTAAAACACTCTTTTGTGACTAAGGATATTTTATGAATGACAGGAAAGGGACACAGACTTTTATTGGAAGATGTGAAAGACTGCTGCGCTGAGTGGCTTGTTCTGGTTGCCAGGGTTCCAGGTGCTCATTTGGTAATCCCAGTTCCAGAGTGCCCAGATTCTATGGACTGGGTTGCCTGCTGGCAGCTGTCAGGAGCCACAAGTCTCCAAAACCTGGCTTGCTGACAATCGTAGGTCCTTCTGGAATCTGCCCGATGCCTTCTTCTTGCTGAGTTGATTTGTTTATATCTCATTAGTGGGTCCTGACCATGGCTCATCTATGCTGATAACCTTTAGGCAGAGGTGGGGACTGAGGCCTAACCTTAGAGGTCAGACATGTCATTGAAACAATTTCTGGGGCTGGCTCAGAGTTCCTGTGCTGTCTCCAGCATATGCAGATGGAAGTTCAAGTTTCATTTCTGCAGCAGTCAAAGCCCCAGGGTCTAAACCCTAGCTTTTCTCGTGGGGTGTTTGTGTGTGGTGGGAGGTGTATGTATGTCTGTGGTGTGTGTGTGTCTATGCTGTTAGGCACTTGGCCATGGGGACCAAGGTATTTGATGTTTTGGGGCAGCTGCTGGCTTCTAAGCAGGCACCTGGAGACTCACTGTCAGTCTGTGTCCTCTGTCTCAGGGCCCTGCTAGTGAACAGCATTTTTAGAGCCTGTCTCACCACATAGTACAACGTTGCCTTTTTTGAGAGACTGCCTCTGTGCCTAGCAACTCCTACCAGGGAATTCACCACACTCTAATCTCCTTCGGGGTCCATCTACTCTGTTCAGGCTTTTGCCTGGGTGGGAGCTCACTAGGGATTTTCCATCAGTTTTTAAGCACGTCTTTTTCAGACTTTTAAAGAAATCTCGTGTTTCTAGATGCTGATTTTTTTTTCCTTAAAGAAGAAATCCCTCTGCCTCACTCTCTGCATCTCAGATGTCCTTGGAGGTCAGAGATGTCAGATTCTCTGGAAGATGGAGTAATAGGCAGTTATGAGTGGCCCAACATGAATGCTGGGAACTAAACTTAAGTACTCTGCAAGAACAGCAAGTGCTCTTAACTGCTGAGCCCTTTTCCCAGCCCCTCTGATGCTGATTTTTGTGATCAACTCCCAGGGACTGCTTTTGCTTGGTCTCTGGACTTCATATTGTGCATGCTTGGCTCTCTGACAATATCTAGCAACCTCTCAGTGTCCCCAGAAATGCATTTCACTACCCCCTGCCCACCCTGTACCCAAATCCATGGATGCTCAAATCCCTTGCATACGTGGTCATAGTGTTTGCATAAAGACTATGTACATCCTCTGTGCTGGTGCTGGAGATGCCATGCTTTGTGAGAAGTCCTGAGGCAAGGGTCAAGAAGCAGAAGGAAGTGCACACTTGGTGTTAAAGAGATGAGAGAGATCAGGAGAGTCTGGAGGGAAGGCAGGGAGGCAGGATAGGGTGAGGGTCAGGGAGGAGATGAGGACCAAGTCCTTGTCTCAGAATGAGTCTCTGGTTAAGGCCATGGTGTCCCCCACCCCCATGTGTCCCAGTCACCTGGCCTGAGAGGGCAGCCTGGGCATCAGAGTTCTTGTGTGTATGAATTTTTAAAAATTATTTATGAGGCAGAAGAGACAGCTCAGTAGTTAAGAACACTTGCTGCTCTTGCAGAGGACCTGGGTTAGATTCCTAGCACCCACATGGTGGTTCACAACCATCCCTAACTCCAGTTCCAGGGGATCCAATGCCCTATTCTGGATTCTGAGGACACCGCCTGAATGTCAGGCACATCCATACACACAGGCAAAGCATGCTCACATATAAAATAAATACATCTACATTTTGACATTTTATTTAGCTATTAGAATTTTTAAAATCTCCCCCTGGTAATAACACTATGTGGTTATGGAGCAGAGCAGATAATTTAAGGGGCAACTGGAGAGGACTGCAGGTGAGAAATGAGGTGCTTTCTCTGGTTTATAGTACTTCTGAATGCCTAATAACCACAGCTACCATTTATTGGAGGCTGTGCTGCATCAGACTGGGTGCTTTACAGACATTATTTTATTAAGTGCTCACATAACACTATGAAGAAGATACTTAACAGTTTTCAAATGGAAACATAATAGCTGCATGTATTTATGAGACATGGCACACTGTTTTGATATATGTATATGTATATAATATATAATGATCAAGTTAAGTGAATTCATTTTTTGTTTTATACACACACACACACAATTTGTGTTTATGAGTGTTTGCTGAGTGTATGAATGTGTGCTGTTTGGTTGGTGTGTCTAGTACCCATGCATGCCAGAAGAGGGTGTCAGATCCCTTGGGACTGGAGTTAGAGGTGGTTGCAAGCTGACACATAGAAACCAAACACAAATCCTTGTAAGAGTAGCAATTGCTCTTAACTACTGAGCCACCTCTCTAGCCCCCATTCATATCTCCTTCATGTCAAACATCTGTCTTTCTTGTTTTGTCACATCCAGCCTCATCCCTTTGCAGCTACTTGAAATCTAGTTGATGGTTGTCCATGGCAGTAGTCCAGCTGTGCTGTGAAGCATGGAAACTCCTTTCTCCTGGTTTGCTGTATTGTAACTGTTTTCTATCTTCTCCTTCCTTTTCTTCCATCCTTTCATTCCTAGATTCTGGTGACCTATGAAGTATATAGTCGTATCCCCATTTTCAGATAAAGATATTAAGAATATGGGATGTTAGGCTGGTGCACGCCTTTAATCCCAGCACTCGGGAGGCAGAGGTAGGTAGATGTCTGTAAGGCCAGCCTGGTCTACAAAGGTTGTGTTTCACAACCCTCTGTAACTCATGGGATCCAAAGCCCTCTTCTGGCCTCTGCAGACACTGCACACATGTGGCATACAGAAATACATGTAGGCAAAACGCTTCTACACATACAAATTAATACAATTTAAAAAATGTTAACTACTGTGCTCTACTTTCCATTGCTATTCAGCCCTTGTGCTTGGAACTCAAGGTGTGTGCAATCTGGGGATTCAGAAAAATTGTGCACTAATGAGGCACATGCTGCCATGGAAGAAGGAATGGTGTGTCTGGACCCTGGGGAAGAAACTCAGCAGCATGAAAGACTCAAGGTGAGCTTCGTTTATGAGTCATTGCCCAGAAAAGCATTTTCTATTTATTTTTGCACTCAGAAATAGGCTCTTCCCCTTGAGGATAGCATGTGCATAAAGTCAGGAAAGTAGTGATGGCCATCTTGAAGGTGAGCCACTATGATCTCAATCATGAGCACAGTGAGTGAGTGTGTGTGTCTGTGTGTGCACGGCCGCACATGCACGCAAGTGCCAGAGAGGTCAACCTTGGGTTTTGTTCTTCAGGACCACCCATCTTGGTTTTTGAGACAGGGTTTCTCACAGGCTTGGAGTTTGTTGAGGTCTAGGCCAGCTGGCTAGTGAGCCCAGAGATCTGCTTGTCTTTTTCTCTTCTTCTCAAGTGCTGGGATTATAAATACACATTACCATGCCTCAAATTTTTATGTTGCTTCTGGGAATTGAACTCATATCCTTATGTCTGTATAGTGAGCACTTTACTGATTGAGCTATCTCTGCAGCCCGATCATGGGGGATTTTGAGAGGATGTGTCCTTTTGCCCACAGCCTTTGGGCAAGCGAAGATGGTAAAACTCCTCCACTGACTGGCAGCCGGGTTGCTGTTTTGACTTTAAAGATTCCTTAGAACAAGGGTTGCAGTTGCTAAGAAGGGACTGCACTCTATATGGACAGAGCAGCCAGCTGGGCTAGGATGGCATCTAGTGTTCTAAAAAGAAATGCACTTAAATACAACTTGATATTTTTGGGAGGGCATCTCTTATGTCAATGTAAATTTACTGCGTCTGGAGGGAGAAAGGGCACATTTAGGCTTTCAGAGATGAGAAGCTAAGAGTGGGCATCCGTCAGGGTGTCACCACCTTATATATCATAGCTGAGACTGCACTGGTGCTGTCCCCCACTACATGAGTCAGTACATAATAAGCTCCAAAATTGCCAGTCCAAAGGCTTCTGCTCACGCCTGTGATTTATGACAGACATCATGAGCTGCCACATTAACTTCCCCACTTCCCATTCACGTTTGCATGAACTTCAGAAAGGAAGGAGAAACTTAACTCTTTGTCTGACATGGTCTCCACCACCATGACCTTGCTGTGCACCTTTTAAGGTGCGCCTGGGTGTTTGCTGTCACCTAGAAAGATGCCTTTGCATTCACCAGCTCTCCTTTCATTCCATCTTTGAGACTCCTCATGGGGATCAGCTCATCAACAGGTTTAATTGCTCTTCCGGAGAAGCCAGGTAGTTGAGCACTCTTTATTTGAATGCAATAGCCAAATCAATTTAGGACACGATTACTGGTCAAATGTACAGCTGCATACAAGTGGCTCTTACTATTTGCAGGCTTTTTAAAAAAGTTAAATGTAATATTCCTGAAATAATTCAGGGTTGAGAGCTTAGACATTCAGTATCAAGACGGTGGAAAAAATGACAGAAAATGCTGATACTTTATCTTACTCTGTTCAGATTTCTGTAACAAAACGCCTTAGACTGGTGATTCATGAACAACAGATGTTTACTCCTTACATTTCTGGAGGATGAGGTGCCTAAAATCAAGGCATTAGAAGATTTAGGGGACTGGTAAGGACCTGTTCCCCATAACAGTAGTTTTCACTGTGGTTTTGCCAGGTTTAAGGGGAAAATGTGTTCCATTAGGATTATAAGAGCAGTAATCCTCTTAACAAGGGCTCTGTCTACATGGTCTAATTACTGCCCTGTCATTCAGACCTTTCCTTATGCCACCACCTTGGCGGGGGAGGTGGGGGGTAACACTGAGATTTCAGCATACAAAATTAGGGAGGGAGCTCATAAGTGTTGTGGGATATTTGTACACTGTGTGAAATTGTATTGGTATAATAAAAAGCAGAATGTCCAATAGCTAGGCAGGAGGTATGGGGAGGACTTACAGGTACAGAGAGAGGAAGGAGGAAGAGGAGGAAATAACCAAGGGGTGCATCAGATACCAATGAGACATGGAGGGAATTTGACATACAGAATGAGAAAGGTAAAAAGCAACGAGGCAAAATGTAGATTAATATGAATGGTTTAATGTAAGGAGTAAGGTTTTTCCCCGCCGCCAGTCTGGCTGCTGCACCAGCCCCAAATAACTCACAGAGATGCTGTAATAGATATAATTCTGTTGGCCAGTTACTTGTTTCTTATTGATTGGCTCTGTCTTAAATATTAACCCATTTCTATTAATCTAAGTATTTCCACGTGGTCTTACTTTACTGGGGAGTGGGGCCAGCATTTGGTCTCCCCAGCCCTACATGCTGACTCCTCCTTACTACTTCCTCGAATCCTCCTTGTCTCCTAGTCCTGCCTATCTTGCTTTCCTACTGGCCAACAGTGCTCTATTCATTAACCAGTATGAGAAACATATTTACAGAATGACATCTCCCATCATCTTATCTTTTCTGTCTAAATAAAAAAGAAGGGTTTTAACCTTAACATAGCAAAATATATCACACAACAGTTATGAAATAAGAATCACAGTTAACAATATTTAGTTCATTAACATTTAGTAAGACTTAAAGAAAATATTCTATCATCTATCCTATCTTTGTGAGTCTAAAGTCCTATATGCAACTTATCTTTAATCTTAACTAAGGAAAATTATAACCATAACTATTTGTCTTCAACTCCATGAAAGACCACAGAAGGATAATATATAAACTCTAGAAATGACAGAGACAACTCAATGCCTGGTCAGTCACCCGAAGTTCTGTAATCTTCCATCTTCAGCCCATAAGCCATAGTGTGTCTGGCAGACTCTTCAGCAAAGCAGGAAACTTTAAACTGTCTTCTTGTATTGGCAGTTTGTCAGTCACTTTTCTCTGTGTCCTATAGACTGTCTGGCAGACTCTTCCATAAAGCAGAAATTCTGTAGCAATGTCCATCTTGAATCAGCAGTCACTTTTTTTGTGGATCCTGTATGTTCAGTTTATACAGCATAAAGTCAAACAGTCCAGACAAGAGCAGTATCTTGTCCAAATGGCTAGTCTTGCCATATTGAAAGCAAATTCCATAACACGTTTCTTCAAAGTTCATCTTCCTTTATGATGCAGGTGGTGTTGCCAGGAGAAGTTGTGCCTCACTGTTAAGAAAATCCCTAAACCATTTTAAATGCCATATTCTGTAGTTCTTTAAAAGATTTGAAGAATGCCTATTTATCTCAAATACATCTCTGTATATCTAGAAATCCTAAGTAACTTAACTATAAGTTTTGACTATTATAGGTAACTATCTATAATCTGTACGAAGTTATACATTTTAAAATGAGCTATATAAACACAATACTTAAACAAGAGGAGAAATATACATATCACAAAATTGACCTTAAATTTGTATCAATAAATGAAAATCCATTCCAAAGCAAACCAAGTATTCATATCTATACCACAATCCCCTTTTTACCTTTAAAAAGAGATTGATTGTGATCATTAACCATTTATAACCAACCCCATTTAAATGATAACAAACATTTATAGACAATATTTGGGAATATCATTCTTTCCAAACTGCTTCCTGCCGATAGGGGCGCTGTCATTGGAATCTTAAGAAGATGCAGATATCCTGGCTGTAGTCTGCAAGGCTGCTATGTCCCAACTGTTTTGAATGTTGGATCACCTGCAACTGTGTCAGGGGGTCTGGATTGATCAAACCACATTAGTCTGGAAGGAATCCATAGCTTCTCATTTTCTGTGGAAACAAAATTAGAAATCCTTTTCCCCAGTAACTTGTCCTTGGACTTAAATTTTGAAGTCAAAGCATTTTTAAAATATATAAATTGAATTAATCCAGCAGCATTTCTTTTATCAGTTATTGTTATTTCCTCAGCAGTCAAACAATTTAAAGACAACAGAATACCGTATAGTATCCACAGTTTCTCTGTGTTTTCCATCTTTATGTGGCTTTTTTATTACTCTGTTTTTTCTACTTCTATTTTTTTTTTCATTTTTTGAGACAGGGTTTCGCTGTGTAAATTTTATCTTTCCTGGAATTAACCCTGTATACCAGGTTTACTTTGAAATCACAGAGATCTGCTTGCCTCTGTTGGAATTAAAGGCGTGTGCCACCACACCCAGCTCCTCGCTGTCTTTTTAAAACCATTTTATTTCTTTTCTCTCCCAAGCCTACATATATTTTAGAACACACTGCAAACCTTTAGTGCTTTTTCTTAATGTGAATCTGTCTTTACTGTAAATCTTTATCTTTTTCTGGCCATGACTCTTTTATCTGGTAAACAACAACATTGCTAAAATGAAAGTCATTGTTGTTTCTGCTGTGGTTTATCAAAGATGGTGGCGGGTACCTTAACCGCAGCAGTGAGAGCTGCGCTCACCACCTTGGTCTACGCTGCACCCAGCAGCATGTTGCCGGTTTGGAGATGTGGTCACTGCCATTGCCAGCTCTCCTACACACCAATGAGTTGTTAACAGAGCTCTTTAAAAGCCTTGAGTTTTTTTTTTTTTTTTTTTTTTTTTTTTTTTTCAGCTTATGCTGAGTCAGGAAACCTTTAAAGGAGCCTAGCAAATCTCTGCTTGAATCTAGCAAAAGAGTACAACTGAGAAAATGTTGCTACCAAAAGCCTTGCTTTTGTCTTTTTTTTTTTTTTTTTTTTTTTTTTGTTTCTAAAACCCTTTTTTAAGCTTTTGTTAAGTTTTAAATGGAAGTTCTTATTAGCCATGTTGCTGCGCCATATGTAAGAAGTAAGGTGTCCGGTTCCGTTCCTCCCCCACCGCCGCCGGTCTGGCTGCCGCAGTTTAATTTAAATTATAACAGCTAGTGAATGGGGCATGCCTAAGTTAAGGCTAAGCCTTCATAATTAATAATAAGTCTCCATGTCTTTATTTGGGAGCTGGTTGGCATTCCAAAGAAAATTTCAATGACAAATGGCACCCAATGTGGGATACTATTTGTCCCATCAGCCAGCTTCCAAATAATGACACCAAGACTTACTAATTATGAAAGCTTGGCATTAGCTTAGGTTTGTTCCATTAGCTCTTTTAACTTAATTTCACCTGTTTCTGTTCATTTATAGTTTTGCTTCAGGACTTTTTACCTTTCTTTCATTCTGTATGTCCTGATTTCCTGCTTCCACTGTGTCTGGCTGCCTGGCACCTGGTGTCTCTTTGTGGTGTCTTTTTCTTTCTTCCCCGAGCCTAAATTACTCCACCTACTTACTCTCCCTTGCCAGGAAGTCCTGCATATACCTCCTCCCTCACTATTGGCTACTCAGCTTTTTATTAGAGCAATTAGGCGCCTTAGGCAGGCAATGTAAAATAGCTACACATCTTTACATAATTAAACAAATACAACACATCTTTGCACCGTTAAACAAATATTCCACAACATAAACAATGCAACACCTTGAACAAGTTGTTTACCACCTGGCTTCACCATCAGGAGGCACAATATTGGGGAACGGAGAGAGGCAGTGGTCCTTCCTGGCTGCCTCCTATCTGTCTCTGCCTCAAGTCATGCTTCTGCTCCCTGGCAACAGTAGTGTCTCCTTTTGTGGCAGCAGAATCCACTTTGTACTTTTTTCAATATTGCAGAAGCCTCCCATACATTTGGAGTAGCATCAGTCAATCCACCCCATCCTGTGGATTCAAGTTTCATAATTATGGAACACTCCTTCTCCAAGCCTTTAGCTACTTGTAATCACACCAAGATTTGTTCTCTGAGCCCTGCTTGGGACTTTGATGATACTTTAGGGTTCTCTTGGCATCTATAGTTACACAGCTAATAGTTCTTGTCCTCATGTCCAAGTAACTTGTGGAGTTTCAAATCTGCCATTCATTATGGTACTGAAATACTCGAGGGAGGTTAATCTTTATAAAGAAAAGAGGTTCGTGTGTCTCTTAGTTTTGGAGGTGGAGTAGAAATGGTGTGGTGTTGCTCCAGTGGGGGTTTCTTACTCCAGATGGAGGAGCACATGTGGAGAAAGGATTATATTTCAAACATGAAACCAGAAACATTGGTATCCCTTCCAAAGGCTCAGCCCTAACTGTTCTAAGGACTTCCATTAGGACTCACCCCTTAAAAGTTTTGCTTCCTCTCTATGTCATTATCTTTGGACCAAGCCTCCACACACAGACTTCCAGAGATGTACTTAGCATATTTGACTCATAGCAGGTGTTAACCAAACTCTCACATTCTGTATACACCACAATGGATGTGTGGGACTTTCTGGATCTCTCTGTTTTTAAAGACAGGGTCTCACTCTATAGCTCTGGCTGGTCTGGAGTTTGTTATGGAGAGCAGACTGTCTTTGAACTCATAGATGTCAGCCTGACTCTGCCTCCCAAGTGCTGGGATTAAAGGCATGTGCCATCACAGCTGGAAGTGTTCCTTGTCTCTTGATTGCCCTCTGTGTTATTGTCCTGTGTTGTGTGTGGCTCTCTTCCTAACATTATTTAAGACACAGCAAAAGCCCACTCATTTAACCCAAACTCCTGGAGAAGTCCTCTTGTTTTTCTTCTTCTTCATCATCCACTGGACTCTCAGCCACTTTGTTTTCCTAACTTGCTTTATCTTCCATTGAATCAACATTAAACAAGATTCCAGCACAGGGGATCAAATCCAGGGCTTCACACATCAGTTAAATGCTCTACCACTGAGTTATACCTCCATTTCTTATCTCTGTCTCCTCACTCTAGACTTCTTTATCTTGCTTCTGGGAGAAGGAAAAGAAAATCAATTATTTTAGCTCACACTTGCTTTCCTGTAATTTGTCTTGCCTGGCCTAAGCAGTCCATTTACTTCACAGTTTGTAACCTGCTTCCCTTCCTAATTTTGGAAGATTCTGTGGAGGAATTTCCTATAAAGATACAACTTGTTTTGTTAAGTAACTGGTTGTCTACCAACAAACATGACATTTATCTCCTTTTATTACATTTTTGTCTCAAATGGTAGTGAGGAAGACACGAAACAGAAAGGTGGTATAAGGCCAAGAAGCAGTATATGGTCTGATGGTAGGGATTCTCCTAGACTGCTTTGCAAAATTTCATCTCACCAGGGAGATGAGAGCCGCCCCAAGGAGAGTTGCAGAATCAGCCCCCTTAAGCACCATAGCCAAATCTTAACTCTTCCAACCCACCCAAAATGCACCTAGCTCAGTCTCTTTCCCAGAGTGCCTTTCTGCCCCAGATGCTAATTGCATTTAACTATTCCACCAGCAAAATGTCCACACAGAATTCCATTTTAATTAGCATACCACACTCTTTGTGCAAATTTGCTCTCAGAGGAGTCCCATTGCAGCTGCATGCAGACACTAATGACGGTGCCCCTTGATGTTTTCCCGATAGCTTTCAGCTGCAAAAGCACTTAGGCAGAATGCCATGAGCATTCTGCCCAATTGTATTACTGCGGGATGCCCGATTGGCTAGAAGTTGATCCTCGGGTAACTTTCCTGTTTCTTTACATTTCCTCTTGAACCCCAGATGGACCATTTCTTACCAGGATGCCATGAAAGGTTGCAGTGTTCAGGATGAAAGAAGAATTAGGCTCTTGGTTATTTTCCCCTCTCTGTGGTCTTGAAATTTCATCACTGAAAGGGATTTTGAATTTGTTTCATCCACCTGGTTCATTTTATAAGTGGGGAAACTATGATGCACATACTTGTAACTTGAACTGGAATGAAAATCTTCACTGAGAGTCCTCTTTGTGCTCTTGAAAATAATTATTTATTATTTATTTGTACAAGCATCTGCCTGCATGCATGAATATGCACCATGTTCAGAACTGGTGCCTTTGGAAGCCATAAGAGAGAATTGGATCCTCTGGAACAGATGGTTGTGAGCTGACATGAAGGTTCTGAGAATCAAACCTGGGTCTTCTGCAAGAGCATCCAGTGTTCTTAACTATAGAGCCATCACTCCAGTTCCTCTCTAGTGGTTCTTAATGCTGGACACACACTGGAATCACCTGGGAGCTTTTCAGTATTGTACACTAATTTATTTTATCTATGTGGGTCTGCATGGATGTATGAGCAACAACATGCATGTGGAGGTCAGAGGTCAACTTGTATAGTTGATTCTCCTCTACCATGTGGGTCTTGGTGTTGAACTCAGGCTTGGTACTAAATGCCTTTACTTCTTGAACCATCTAGCCCACCTGAGACCTTTTTAAAGCAATTCCAAGGCCAGGCAATGGTAGCACATGCCTTTAGTCTAAGCACTGAGGAGGCAGAGGTAGGTCAGCCTGGTCTATGGAGGGAGTTCAAGTTTAGCCAGGGCTACAAAGAGAAACCCTGTCTCAAAAAGAAAGAAAGAAAGAAAAAAAAAATAAACTCCATCCAGGATTTTTTTATCAGGCAGAATTGCCATTTTTTATTATGTTCCCAAATTCATATATTTAAGTTCTTCACTTGTTAGAGTGTGAGTGTAGAAGGGAGTGATGTGATGTCTGGACTGCACACTAATGTTATCTCCATCAAAAGAAATGATTAGAACACAGACATGAAGCAGATTGTGTGAAGGCACTGAACAAGGATGTCCATCACAAAACACAGAGACACAGGCCCTCAGAGGGAACAAGGCAGTCTGTGAGAAAATATTTATCATGAGAGCTGCCTAGTCTGGGGTACCTTGCTATACAGACTGAGCTGGCTAATACCGTCCTCTTCCAATTCTAGTGGGTAGCTGAGGCATAGCATAGTGGGCGGGTTCAGAACCTGGAATTTAATAAAAGCTGCTAGATTGTCTCTACAAGGGTAAGGTAGAGTATGCAAAACATTCCCAGTGTTCACAACACCTGACTTTAAACATCCAGCTCTACCCAAAAGATTCACAAGTAATGACTGTAATCTCAGCACACCCTCACAGAGCACTTTCAAGCTTAAAGATCCAGGTTATTACACATCTTCTTGTAATACTTCTTGGAATTGTTTTATGGACGCTCTCTATAAGGCTCAGGAAGGAAGGAATTTGTGCTTCAGTGGAGAATTTTATACACTGTTCAGAATACATACTTTCAGATGGTTTTATTCAGACTCTCTGGGATTCCTTTATGGTTACAAATTCAATTGTGTTTCCCCTGTATTTCTATGTTAAAGTACTATTTACCCTTTAGAATGTGACCTGGCCAGGGAACAGGGTCACTGCAGATGTAATTAGTGATGAGGTTATATTGGCATAGGAAGCGTTCTTAATTCAACATGACTGGTGTTTCCACGAAGGCGGGAAAGTTGGACCCAAACGCACATGGGGAGAAAGCTTTGAGATGAAAATGAAGGCACAAGTCAGATGTTGTGAGGACAAAGGGTTACCAAAGCTACCAGGAGTCAGTGGAGAGGCGGGAACACAGGTTCCCCCCACAGACTTTGGACTGTGGACTCTGAGCCTTCACAGCTGAGCGGCAATAGGGCTCTGCTTACCAGATGATGGCACTTTAAGACTAAGGGGGCCTTAAATCCTAAGTACCTGAAATCAATGCAAAGTGATATGCATCTTGTCCTGTCTGCACGGATGTTTGTTTAGTTCCTCTCCCACTGTGAAAAGAACTAGTTTTTGTTCTGTTTGAGAATTAGTTCAATAGTCTTTATTTGTAAATGTGTCCGTTCTTTCATTTTGTCCTTCGAACCAGTTGTAACATCTTATTTGTTCCCTCATTTGGCAGTGAGTTAAGTAAAACTTATAACATGTTCAGTTATATTTATCCATGCATTAGCTAGTTTTATGTCAACTTGACACAACTTAGAGCCATCAGAGAGGAGAGAGCCTTAATTGAGAAAATGTGTCCATAAGATCAGGCTGTAGGGCATTTTCTTAATTAGTGATTGATGGGGGAGGGCCCAGCCAAGTATGCATGGTGCTACCCTGGGCGGTGGTTCTGGGTGCTGAGGGCCGAGCAAGCCAGTAAGCAGCATTCCCCAGTGATTTCTTCATCAGCTCCTGCCTCCAGGTTCCTACCCTGCTTGAGTTCCTGTCCTGACTTCCTTTGATGATGAACTGTGATGTGGAAGCATATGCCAAATAGACCCCTTTCTCTCTGTTGCTGAAGTTAAGACAGACCCTGGGAGTCAGATGAAAGGAAAAAGAGAAGACTCCTTTATTTAGCAACGGGTAGAAACTTATATACCCTCTCAGCACTCAGACATTCTGATCTGTTGACACTGTGGAGTTGCCCCTTATTGGCTAGGACTGATCATGGCTTCTGACAACACTTGTTGCTAGGGCCTCAGGCAGGATGGATTGGTCCACCCTCATTGGCTGGGCACAGTCAGCACCACTGACAGCACTAGGCAGACTTCAGTTTGCTTCCTTTGGGCCTGGTAGACCTTAACTCCCTATACCGCCTGAAGTTGTTTTGGTCATGGTGTTTCATCATAGCATTAGTAACCCTAACAATACAATCCATTTATTTATTTTATATATTAATTATTTACACAAATTTTAATTTGTAAAAATATTGGTCACTAGAGACTTGGGACCTTCTGAGAGAGGGAAGATGGAGTGAGGGGTAGATAGCAGAAGCCCAGATACAGTTGCTAAAGGATGAATTAGTTCTGGTATTCTATTGTAACACAGTAGGGAAATAATAGTCTACTGCAATTTATGACACATTTCAAAACAGACATATAAGTAGACTATAGTGATCCCCACCATATGGAAATGTAGATGGAGAGGCAGCTCAGCACATAAGGGCACTGGCCGCTCTTCCAGAGGACCAAGGTTTGACTTTCAGCATCCACATGATGGCTCACAACTGTCTGTAATCTCAGTTCCAAGGAATCTATGGCCTCCATAGGCAGCAGGCACTCACATGACACACAGGCATGCATGTAGACAACACACTCATACACATAAAATGAAAATAGAAATGGTAAGTGTTTGGGGCTGGGAGATGGCTTAGTGAGTAGAAGTGCTTACTATTAAATCAAGATAACTTAGTGTTCAAATCATATGAAGCCAGGCATAGCTTCATATGTTTGTAATCCCATTGGGAATAAAGACAAATGGATCCAAGGAGCTGTCTGGCTGGAAATAGTGAGCTTCAGGTTTAGTGAGAGACCTTGTCTCAAAAATAAAGTGGGAAACAATAGAGGAAGACACTCAGTATTTTCCTCTGTCCTTGACCTGCACGTATTGAAAATGCTATGCCCTGGTTTGATCATGATACACTACACACATATATCTCATTATTGTACACTATCTCACAAACATGTAAAGATATTTTTTGATAACGAGATTTCAGTGGCTCTGAGACAGATGTGGCTTGTGGATATGGTGACTTATCAAACACTTAACAGGCTGTCACTAGAAGGAGTGGGTGAGGGTCCCTGTTTCCTCTAGTAGCTGTCAGTCATGAGGGGATAGACCTTAGCTCAATAGGAAAATGACTTTTTTAATCATCAGTGCTGTCCAATTCAGGACAGGCTGCCTAGAAGCTGTATGCTTCTGTTTGTGGCAGGAAGGAAGAGGGGACTCTGGGTCCTTTTTGGTGGGATCAACTCTAACATCAAAGCTATGAAACTTTTTGTTTGCTCCTGGGCATGACAGTGATTCAAAGATGAAAAGACAGATGTGACCACTCCCTCTCCCATGCCTCTTATTTCTATCTCTAGCATTTTCTTGTCTTGGCAAAAAAACAAAAACAAAAAAACAAACAATAAAAAAACAAAAACTCCTTTCTGTCTTTAGTCTTTTCTATTTCCCCTTCATCTTGAGATGTTGATTTCTTTAAGGGATGGGGAAGAGGTCCTGTTCTTTCCTTGTTAGGTTAGGTCACCTGGCTGCCCACCAAACTGAAGTAAGATTAAACACTTAGTGTCTCTGTTTTTGAAGCCTGGGGCTTTCTAGGGCTGCAAGATGCCCTGTGATAAAGATGTCACTGGTAAGTGGCTATGTGACACTTGGGATGGGGGTGTACTGCCTCACACCCTGTCTGGGGCTCCAATCTAGCAAAACTTGGAGGGGTATAATTAATGCCATATGCATGTTATCTAATGTCATAATAAATCTACCTGTGATGGCTTCTCGTGGGCATTCTCTGAGTCTTGGTGCTAAGCTTCATGAGTCCCTGTCACTGTTTTTCAGGCATGCCACCATTTTTCAGGTTATAATTTGCAAGTTGACAGTGACTCCTATTAGCATGGTGGGGTTGTGCCAGTTACTTCACACATACCATCCCT
Organism: Phodopus roborovskii; assembly: GCF_943737965.1. Classification (NCBI taxonomy): domain Eukaryota; kingdom Metazoa; phylum Chordata; class Mammalia; order Rodentia; family Cricetidae; genus Phodopus; species Phodopus roborovskii. The sequence continues at coordinate 9,661,809 of NW_026125052.1, read as the reverse complement.
CTGCAGGTTTGTAATTGTGCAGTTGAAAAAATTGCCAAAGGAGCCGTTTGCTATACATGTATTTCCAGTCTACAAGAATCATTGGTCTATATTTTTTGCATTTCCATTTTTTTCTTTTTGAGACAAGGTCTTATAACCTGGTTGACCTTAGGCTCACTATATAACTGAGGCTGGCTTTGAACTCCATTCTTCTGCCTCTACTTCTCAAGTGCTAGAATTATAGTCATATATCATCATGTCTGGCTTTGCTTTTTTTTTTTAGTTGAAAATAGTAGACGAAAAATTAGGGGCTGGAATGATGGGTAAGAGCACTGGCTACGGAAGACTTGAGTGTGGATCGTAGCACACATGTAACAGGCTGAGCATGGCCACTTATGCACTTTAAATCCTCTACAGCTATTGAGAGAAGAGACAGGAAGCTTGCTGGGACTTACTGGAACCCAGCTCAGCTTGAGGTTCTGTATAATAACTCATCTGAAGTAAATAAGGCAGAGGGTGATAGAGCAGAATACACAGTGTCTTCCTCTGGCCTTCACATGCATGCACGAGCATGTGAACACACATGCGTGCAGTATTCTGCACACACGTATATCATACACATATATGTGCAATCAAGTTGCACGTGTTGTCATGCCTGGAAGCTGACACAAGAGTATCCAAGGGCAACCCTAGCTGTATAATGAGGCTAAAGTTAGCCTGTGCTACATCTCCTGGTTTTATGCCAATCTGACAAAAGAAAGGGAACCTTAACTGAGAAAATGCCTCACTCAGATCAAACTGTTATCGTGGTTTAATAAGGATCAGGAGAAACAAATAGGCCGAATAGATGTTTATTCAGGGAGAAATAACTTACAACCAAGACAGATGAACACCAGGGGGTTCCTGGTCCCAAGGATGTCTCTGGATGCTCCCTGTCCCTGTGTTGAAAGTAAGAGAGTTCCCAGGGTCCCTTCCTCAGACTTAGTTCCCCTAGGTAACATTTGCCCCTGTCTCCACCCCTCGATTGGCATGGTCAGTGCCATAGGTTCAGACAAAGTGAATATCTCACTACAGCCTATAGGCAAGTCTATGGTGTCATTTTCTTTACCGATGATTGATATGGCAGGGCCTATCCTATGAATAGTGCCACCCCTGGGAAGGTGGTTCTAGGTTGTATAAAAAGATAAATAAGCCACAAGGAATGAGCCACTGAGCAGTGTTTCTTCATGGGCTTCATGCCTGCTATTGAAGAAAGACAGGCAGACAGCAAGTTCATAGGCAGCTGTCACCTTGCTCACCACGGGATGAAGAACTACTTCCATTTGTCCCACCTAAAAACTTTGGCCTCAAGGGTCAGTGTCCTGTAGCCACTGTCCCCCCTATTAAGCATAGTGATCAACTAGGAGTGTACTTTACCAAGCCCCAGGACCAGAGCACTTCCTTCCCTATTTCTTCTAACTCCTAACTCCTGTGCCACTCACAGCCAACAAGCTCTATGGTCCCAGGCAGGATTCAGTGTTTATTTCCTCAGACCTATGACCCCCTCAGTCAGAAACAGGAGGGTGATGTTCTAATTTCACTTCCATTGCTATGACAAATACCCTGACAAAAAGCCACTTAGAGGAGAAAACATTTATTCAGATTACAATTCTAGGCTATAGTCCATGACTGAGGAGAGATCAAGGCGGGAACCCAGGTAGCTAGTCCACATCACATCAAAGTCAAAAGCAGAGAGAACTAGATGCATGTAGGCCTACTTGCTTCTTTGCTGGATTTTGGTCTCAGCTAGCTTTCTCTTATGCTCAGGACCCCTTGCCTAGGGAATGGTTTTTGCCCACATTTAGGGTGAATTCTTATATGTCAGTTAAGGTACTCAAGACCCGCCCCCCCCCCCCCCCATAGACAGGCCTACTGGTCAATCCGATGTCTACAGTTCCTTTTGAAACTCTCTTCCCAGGCAGTTCTAGGCTATGACAAGTTGAAAAAGGAGTTTCTTCTCCTAGAAGATGGGTAGTGAGCTTGCCTCTCTATGGGGTATCTGGGTGGTTTACCGACTTAAGCAACATTGCTGCCTCCAAGGGCATCACATAGTGTATTTTTCCTTTTCCTTTTCAAATGAATGTTTAAGCATAAATCATGTATCGATACCAAGGAGAATCATTTTCAGGCCTTTTAAGGGCCACCAAAAATTAAGTATTGTATCTCATTTTTTAATCCTTTGCAACTCGGGTATATATTTATCTTCTCAGGAGTCATAGGTTTGAAAAGCTCAGGATGAGTGGAATTCTTAAAAGCTGGATCTTATTTTACTACACATCTATATGACCACATATAAGCTTAGATTTTAGATTGGTTTCTCTTTGATGATCATTTGGTATGTGTTCCTAATGACTGACCCAGTTTACACTGTCAAGTAGCTAACGAGCTACAAGCCAACCCTTTAATTTACTAAAGACCCAATGCTTTTCCACATAAAATCATCACAAGACAAGGTCAGGGAAGCTGGGTTTTAGTCTCAGTTTTGTTGCCAATTTGCAATAGAATCAGTGTACACTGACAGGCATCTTGGAACTCCCGTCCCCTCTCCACTGCAGATGTAATGGATTGAGATAAGATGTATTATTTTTTTCTCTCTCTCTTTTAGAAATCTATTTTCTAATGTTTGGGTGTCTATTGATGTGTGTAGTGTATGTGCCTGTGTGTGCAAGGGTGTCTTAATCAGGGTTCTACGGTTGTGAAGAGACGCTGTGACCACAGCAGTTGTTATGAAGGAAAGCATTTAATTGGGGTTCACTTATAGTCCTAGAGGTTTAGTATATATCAGCACGGTGGAAACATGGCAGGAAGCATGGTGGCACTCAGGAGACACGGTACTGGACAAGGAGCTGAGAGTGCTACGTCCAGTTTTGCTGACAGCAGGAAGAGAGAGAGAGAGAGAGAGAGAGAGAGAGAGAGAGAGAGAGAGAGAGAGAGAGAGAGAGAGAACCTGACTTGAGCATTTAAAACTTCAAAGCCCACCCTCAGTGACACATTTCCTCCAATAAGGCTACACCTCCTACTAGTCCACTCCCTGGTGACCAAGCATTCAAATCTTTGAGCCTATGGGGGAACATTCTTATTTAAAACACTGCAGAGGGAATGTGGAGGCCAGAGGAGGGCATTGGGTGTCTTCCTCTGTCACTCTCTATCTTGCTACTTTGAAGCAGGATGGTTTCCTTAACCTGAAGCTCGTGTTTTTCAGCTAGGCGGGCAGCCAGCAAGTGCCAGCAATCCTTCCATTTCTGCCCACTGACAACTCTAGGGTTACAGATACCTATGAAACCATTCACAGGTGCTAGGCTCTGAATTCAAATCCTCATATCTGTATGGCAAGTACCCTAATGAACGTGAGCCATCCATGCAGCCTTAGATAAAATTTCTAACCAAGTTCATAACCAGTCTTGGAATCCTTCTCCATATGGCTCTCTAGGCAGTTCCTGCTAATTGCTCAGAATTACTAGAGATTAAAAGCTACTTGTCACTCTAGGGCAAAGCAATACTTTTTGTTAAGAATTCTATTGTTTAATATTTATGTGTTAATATTTATTTATTCTTATTTTTTGGGAAGGTGTAGTAATAGGATAATATCTCTTCCTAGCTGAAGAATCATGGATTTCCACACAACAGAACTCTTAATGGGATGTTCTAGAATGTTAGGAACTTGGGTCTTGGGTAAGAGCAGTAAGTCAGGGTTCAGGGAAACAGTGGTTTCTGACAGCCACAGTGAATAGACTCTGTGGCGGAGGCTTAGAAATACAGCACTTAATGCAGAATGCTGAACTATCTTGAAGTTGGAGTTCAGGGAGCCTCGTTCAGGGCAGGAAATGGACTCATAAGCAAGAGACCAGATGCTCAAGAGAATAAGGTGCCCACTTTTACATCCATTCACAGCAAATTCTCAGCTCGTGAATAGGGGCTCAGTGGGCAGCCTTGACTACCAGGAGAAAGGGAACTTGCAGCTGTAAGGTAGATGTTAGGTCCTTAGCCAGGAGGTTGGTTTGAGTGACAGCTAGAGTTGAGATGGGGAATGCAAGGATACCAGCAGTCACAGGTCAGCAAAGGAAATCCTGACTGACTCCTAGTTCAACATAAATCCAGGGCAGGGTTGTTAAACCTGCTGTTTGAATTCAAAGGGACGCATCCAGGGAAAGCTGGGAGATCCTGCTTGACTTTCAAGCCCTTTTTGCATTGTAGCTAGTTCTCTGAGAGTCAGACTTAATAAGAAGTGAGTGTCCAGAGTTTGGGGCTCAGGTGTCACTCAGGGGCTATTTCAGAGCTGCTGAAGAATGAGGGCACGTAGCTCTTATAAAGCTTGTGGGAACTTTTTTTTTTTTTTTTTTTTTTTTTTTTTTTTTTTTTTTACTATTATTGAATTTGGTCTGAATAGCAAGTCTTGATTATGGGTTTCTTCTCCCGGCTGCCTGTTGGTGGGGCTCCAGGGACTGGGCTCAATTAAAATCCTAGTATTGGAGATAAAACTGCCCAGAAACCTAAGTAGCCTGACATGCTCTTTTATAACCATTGTCATTTAACAAAAGGAAGACCCACCTTTTCCCTGGCCTCATGCTGATCTCTGAGAATAGGAGCTATCTCCCTCTGCCTTTGTCTCTCTGTCCCTCTGTCTCTCTCTGCAGTCAGATCTGGATTAGGTTTCAGTGTTCCTGTGCTCACTGGCAAGTGCAGCGGGCCTCCATCTCAGCCATTTATGAGACTTACAGGAGGAACTTTAGAAATGGATCCTATGTCTGGACCAACACCCAGGGTTCAGATGGATCCTGGGTATTTGGTGCTGTAGTCAGTGTGTACTGGTGCTGAGGGTCTCACTGAAAATTCCTGGTGTAGTTACTGGGCTCTGGAATAAGTGCTAAGCTCTGACAATGGCAAAAGTTAATTATAGGTCATAGAGGAGGTACTAAAAAGGGCCATCTTGGGGCCCACCTGAAACATTGCTAAACTCTTCAATATATTCAGTTTATTTGTTCTACCAGTAGGCCGAGAGGTAGGAACAGAGGTTGTGAGTAGTAAATGCCGTTCTAGGCCAGAGAGCGGTACAGAAGAGCCTGTAGCAATATGACTAATTATCTCCAGTCTTACCTTGTTCCAAATCTCGCCCTGACCACCCATACTTTTACATTATTGAGAGAGAGAGAGAGAGAGATCCACATTTAAAAGAAGCATGCATTTTGGGTGAGCGGCTAGATGAATTTCTATCATGTGAGCACCACTCAGATAGGTACAATTTTAGAAATTGCTCTATGCCCATCAGATTTTTCTTTGTTATGGTGACAAAATGCCTGAGAGATCAAGCTGAAAGTGGAAAGAATTACTTTAATTCACAATTTCAGAGCGTCTGGTTTGTGATTTCCTGGCTTCATGTGCTAGGGCAGAATGTCATGGCAGTGAGATGTGGTATGGGCATGGAGAGAAGTGGGGATGGAGAGGAGGATAGAGAGTGATAGAGAGAAAAGCAGGGAGAGGAGAAGAGAAGAGAGATGAGAAGGATAGGAAAGGAGGGTAGAGGACAGAAGGGCAGAGGGGAGGAGAGAAGACCAGAGCAGAGGAGAAATAAGGGTTTAAGGATAGCCTTCAAAGGTGTGTTTCTAGTGGTCTGCTTCCTGCATCTTTGTCCCACCTCCTGAGGTTTCCACCAAACATTCAGCACACAAGCCGTTCTGTACTGTCCAGAGAATGTCCTGGCCTTACTTTTGATTTTGAATGAATGACTTTATTAAACATATATCAGGCAAAAGTGAAGGAACAAATAGTACGTAATAGACAGAGAGGATCCATGGACAGGTAGCAAAACATCATCAAATCTGGTGCTCACATTATCCAGCAGAGACAACGGGAGAAGGTAAAATTGAGATAGAAAGCAAAAGGAGCATCAGTGCTCAATCCTAAAGTCTGCTGGGGAAGCAAAGAACTATGCTGGAGTTCCTGATCTAACCTTCCACGAATGGGCTTCTGCCTTCTCATTCCCATGATAGGCATTTTCATACTGAGACAAACATTAGACATCTCAATTGCAAATAGCTTACTTGTTATTGGTTCTCAAGGACACCATGTTTAAAAATATCTTGAGCTCCTTGTTGAGTTTTTTCTTCTTTTCCATGTCACAGGGCGAGGGGGCCTATCCAATACCAAAAGGGAGGACACTTGGAGACAAGCATGCTTGGGTGTGAAATGGTGTGTGTGTGTGTGTGTGTGTGTTTACTTTTCTAGAGCCAGAGCCATTAGTAATCTTCACAGCCCATAACATTTACCAGTATGATGCATAATCTATGGGCCTCTGGGGGAGAGTTCATCTCAAACCATTGCAGCTTCTTGTACCCTTTGTGAGACAATAACTGCGCTCCCACCCCCTCACCCCCTATGACCACTTTCTGATGAGATTCCTTTGGGTTATTTTGTTTAGGATTTGCTCACCTGCTTCTAGGCAAAATTTGGGAAGGGTAAGCTGTGTGGTTTTCCAAACACTGCCTCAGCTCTGTCTTCCTTCTTCTGACTTTTCTAGACTCCAGGGACAGGAAGGCATCCATTTGTTATAGTCTCATAGGACCTGGAGATTCTGCTGATTTTATCCAGTTCATTTTCTCTGTGGACACACTCAATAATCTCTGCTGCTGCTTCTGTCTGTCCTGCTTGTTTCCCTTACCCTTCCATTCTGCCACTGTTGTTCATCAACCAAACCTTTAATCTTTGTCCTGCTCTTCACTTATAAAAATCCCTGTTTGGATTAACTTCATGTTTCTTATTTTGTTGTTGAGATCTGCTAAGGCTTTCAGTCCCCCTCCCCATTTGTATAAGGTGCAATCAACTGTTGACTTAAAAGTACATGATATTTTTTAGATTATTTGGTTATTTCTTGCATTGGCACTGGAATCTACTATCCTCAACAATTTTCTCCTCTTCCTCATTCTTTTCTTTCTTCCTTCCTTTCTCTCTCTCTCTCTTTCTTTCCTTCTTGCTTTATCTTTCTCTCTCTTTCTTTCTTTCCTTCCTTCCCTCCTCATTTTTCTCCTCCTCCTCCTGCTGAAGAAATTCTTGGCTTTTGGTAGGATGGATGATTTCCTATTCACACCCATTTTCTTATTGTATTTTGGTGTTCTAGATCTTTTAAAAGCACCATCTTGGTTGGCTTTCTCGGATATTGCTCCAGTAAGGGAAAGAGGTAAAAGTTCATACCTCCCTTGATATCCAATAGTGGAGTAGGAGGAGGTTCATTATAAACTCGAGTTCCAGGAAACCCAGGCTTCCTACATGGTGTCCTCTGACTCTGTGGGAAGTTCCTTACTGGTTGTGGGAACAGAAGCCCTGGTCCGGTCCCTACTTGACTTGTCAGCCCCACCCTGTCAGGGAGGGTGAAGGTTTGTTACACTTTCCTGAGATTGGGAGTCTAGGCTCTCAACTTGGTCTGTTTTATTCTGTTCTGTTTTGTTTTAATGGCTGCCCTGAAGGTTTCCTATTTGCTCTTTTGCACCCGAGTCTGATAACTAGATGAACATGTCTCTGCTTAGGGACTTCATAACTTCTCCATTCTGCAGGGTGATAACTAATTGAATTTGGAAAATTTTTAACAATTTTTTTTTTCTGATACTAAATGTAGTAGCATCTTGCCTTGCCAGTGAATTTGTGTTAGTTGCCACACCCCTTCGGGCATGGCTTCAGGTGCAGATGGGACCGGAAGGTAGAGAAGTGCCAGGTGGGCTCTCTCTCTCTCTTGGGTGATGGAACACATTGGAAGGGCAGAGACTACATCTTCTGGTAAGAAGGCTGCGGTGGTTCTTTACACTTATCTGTGTAAGTTCTTCCCTAATAAAACTTACCATTTACCTTGGGTCTAGTGAACTCAGTAATACCCCACCTTCAACTAAAATGTCTTTTATGTCTACCTAAGACTCCAATAGCAAGCTTGATGGTGTCCTAGAGGTTTCTGCCATTTTCTGCTTTGTCCTCTTGTGTTATTTGCTCTGCAATTCAGCTGGGATGATTCCTACTGATAATCCTTCAAGTTTACTAATGGTTTCATCAGCATCCAGCCCTTTATTAAACTCATCCAATGGACTTTTTGATTCTGATATTTTACTTTTCAGTTACATAGATTTGGGGATTTAATTTACCTATGAACCTATTTCATCTTTTCATCCAATTTGCTGATATTTTCTGTGCATATTAGTTTAAAGGAGAAATGATTCACTTTTGCCTGTGGTTCCAAAGGGATGAAATCCATCATGGTGGGAAGGTGAGTCACCAGCAGTGTGAGCCAGCTTGTTATCTTGTGTCCTCACTCAGGAGACAAAGAGGCAGGAGAACAAGTGAGGCTGGGCTGTAAAACCTCAAAACTCATCCCCAATGACATCCTCCAGCAAGGCCTGGGGGACCATGTGTGCACACACATGAGTCTATGGGGGACATATCATACTCACACTCAAATTACAGATTCTCTCTCTCTCTCTTTCTCTCTCTCTCTCTCTCTCTCTCTCTGTGTGTGTGTGTGTGTGTCTGTGTCCACACTTTGATGCTACAGCATGTGTGGAAGAGTAGGGAACAACTTTCAGAAGTCAATTCTTTCCATCCATTATGTGTATTTTAGCTTGGTCCTCTCGTGGGACTATTAACAGTGGGAACAGGGGCTGTCTCTGACTCTTTTACTGGCTTTTGGAATCTTACTCCTCATACTAGGTTGCCCTGCCCAGCCTGAATACATGGGGGAGGTGCTTATTAGTCTTGTGTGTGTGTGTGTGTGTGTGTGTGTGTGAGACAGGGTTTCTCTGAATTGCTTTGGAGCCTGTCCTGAAACTAGCTCTGTAGACCAGGCTGGCCTTGAACTCACAGAGATCCTTCTTCCTCTGCCTCCCTACTGCTGGGATTAAAGGTGTGTGCCACCAATGCCCGGCTGGAGCTTAGTCTTACTTCAACTTGGTATACCATGTTTTGTTGATACTCTTGGGAGAACTACCCTTTCCTTTTTTTTTCTGTCTAAAATAAAAAGAAGGGTTTTAATCTTAGCATAGCAAAATATATGACACAACAGTTATCAAATAAGAATCACAGTTAATATTATTTAGTCAATTAACATTTAGTAAGATTTAAAGAAAATATTCTATCATCTATTCTATCTTTGTGAGTCTAAAGTCTTATATGCAACTTATCTTTAATTTTAACTAAGGAAAACTATAACCATAACTATTTGTCTTCAACTCCATGAAAGGCCACAGAAGAATAATATATAAACTCTAGAAATGACAGAGACAACTCAATGCCTGGTCAGTCACCCGAAGTTCTTCTGTAATATTCCATCTTCAGCCTATAGGCCATAGTGTGTCTAGCAGACTCCTCAGCAAAAGTTACCTTTAAACTGTCCACCTTATTGGCAGTTTAGTAGTCATTTTTCTCTGTGTCCTATAGACTGTCTGGCAGACTCTTCCATGAAGCAGGAACCCTGTAGCAATGTCCATCTTGTATCTGCAGTCACTTTCCTGTGGGTCCTGCATGTCCAGTTTATATAGCATAAAGACAAAAGTCCAGACAAGAGCAGTATCTTGTCCAAATGGCTAGTCTTGTCATATTGAAAGCCAACTTTATAATGCCTTTCTTCAAAGTTCATCTTCCTTTCTGATGCAGGTGGTGTTACCAGGAGCAGGAGAACTGCCCTTTCCTAAACAGAAAGGGAGGAGTGGATTTGGGGGAACTAGGGTGAGGTGGGGAGGAAGGACTGTGTGGTGAGGAGGGAGGGGAGACTGCAGCTGGGATGTAAAATAAATAAGTAAATAAACAACGATAACAAAACAACTGCTTGCTGCAATGCCTTTTTCCGAGTCTTACCAGCCCTGGGATAACACATATTTGGGAGGGACATAAAGGTAACTTAAAAGTCTTAATCTATTATTTCCCCATCTTTTGTACTATTTTATTTATTTAGTGCTCTTACAGTTACCATTATTTTATATCTCACTGACATGATTTTACAAATATAAAATTCAGTAGAAGAAATGAATTCTTATCTGCATTTCTCGGCATCATTTTTATTGTTAATGAAAATTATTTTGTTATATAAGGGAAGGGCAGACACTCAGATGCCAAATGGGCTAAGCTTCCTCTGCATCAAGGACCATGCAACTTCTCCCCAGCCTGTGATGACAAGGAGGAGGAAAAGTTGTGAAATGAGATGTGCAGTGCAGTGTGGAGGGTCAAAGCAAGTTTAAGCCCATCAAATTTAAAGATCTCACCTTCCACAGGAATAACACATGTGCAGTTGGGCGGATGACTGTGGCTCGGGTTACAAAGAGGCGTGTTTTCAAGGTGATGAAAGGCATACTATTTATTTCCAATAAATAAGTGAAATGATTGTACTGGTTAGTCTTGAACACTTTTTGCTCTTCCAGTGTCGCCCCCACATAGACACTAGAGGGAGCTGTTTGCAGAGATTGCCCATCCAGGACTGCCTCATGTGAGCACAAAGCCCTCAGGTTGGAGAGAGAGAGCCATAACCTCATAGACACAGCTACCACACAGTGGAGTGAGTTGGGGATAGAAAATCATCTACAGCACCAGTTGATAAAGACCTAATAGGATAGACAGCTGAGTGAGGCTTTTCTGAGTCCAGGGATATTTCCAGAGCAATAGCAATGTCTATCATGATAGTTTATCCTTTCCCCATAAGCTAACTGGAAAATGTAAGTGATTCTTACAAAAATGACTCATTGTTCACTTAACGAGCAGTTTTTATTTCACATGGGCTATAAAATGTTCTGAAGCAGTTTTACAAATTACCTTTATTATTTTGATATTGAATACTTGGTGGAGTCTTTTAGAATATAGATGTGGCTAACTTCAACATTCCCTCCAAACATGGTCAGCACTTGTCACCCGTAGCCAGAACCATGATGCCCCCAGATGTCCTTGCTGTCCTTTCGTTGTTGTCTTTGGCACTGGAAGTGTCTGAGAGTCATCTTGCTTCAGTCACTTTGTAAAAGTAACAACACACAAGGCAGCATGTGATGGAATCATGTTAAAATGCAAATTTGAGAATTTGGGGAAGTTTATCCACTAGCCAAGATGATGACTTGACTTAGGTCAAGGATGTGTGGGAAATTGGACTGAAACTTGTTTTTCAAGTAACTGAAAAATTGTATGTGCTATGGGCCCTTAGCATAATTTAGTCATGCTTAGAACTGAATGTGAAATCTGAAAGGCCTCATAGGAGACAAATCTTCAGCAGAGGCAAAAAGTAGGCAAGAAACAGCATTTGCCAAAACCAATACAAACAGAAAGATTTGGGGGCTTGACAAACTTCTACCAGTTTCATGCACTGTATAGGAAATGAGTCCCCTGCATATTCTCTGTTGTTTGGTGTGTTGACCGAACAATGCATTTTATATTCCCACATACAGGGAGGAGCAAATCATTTTGTTGTTTTCTCTGAGTTTCATGTTAAAGAGTGTTGGTTCAAAGATACTCAGTTATGGCTAGAACATGTTTGAGTGGTCTATTGATAGCATGAAAATGACAGTTAATGTAATGCATTGGGTATTTCAAATTGCTAAGATAGTAGAACATCATCATCAACAACGAAAACCCAAATAGATAATGAGGGGGTATGAAATTGTAGGTGTTAGACGGATTTAATCATTCTGCAATGCCTACATAAATCAAAACATTATAAATATACACAATTAATTGCCAGTTAACATATATCTCATTTGTCTGTCATCTATCATCTCATTTGTCTTTTACCTATCATCTATCTCATTTGTTTGTAATCTATCTATCTATCTATCTATCTATCTATCTATCTATCTATCTATCTAATCTCTTCAGGTGTTTTGATGTTATCATTAGAGCCAAGAATTGGTCCTCAAAGCCACAAGCAAGAGGCTCTCTCTTCCCTTACAGTTCTGCTTTCTGTGGTTTCATTCTCTTCTTGCTGGGCAGTGCACCTGTTCTAAACGACTTCTAACACCAGGCTGGGCACAAACACTGCACAGTCCTTCCTACGTGCATACCTGCTCAACTAGCTTCAAGAAATTAAAATACTCAGATATTTAAAGTTGTTCCATGGTGCTCAGAGGCAATTTAGATAATAAAAAGTTCCTCTAGAAATCATCACATCATCCATCATGTGATGTTGAAAAGATGTTTTGTTGACCAAAAATCTAATTTTCAACTTTTGTTTTCTTTCAGGAAAAAAAAAACTTGCCTGGCAAATCTGGCACCAAGGCATTGAGCTCTCCCTGCCCCACAGCCTGGTACCCTACTGTGGACTAGACAGGCTCAGGCCCTCTGTCAATTCAGTGACAATGATGCTAGCTGCTGCTTCAGAGGCCCTTTCCCCAAGAGCCCAGAGAGACTCAGAACTCTCAATGGTACTTGCCTCTTAAAGTGGGACCACAGGGACTCTGTAAGAGCTCTTCTTCTCTGTGTCTTGGTGCTGCGGTCTTCTCTTGGCTCTACCTCCTTAGCTTGCTTGTCTATCTGCCCTGTGTCTGGGTAGAGACCTCCAGCCATGCCCTGCCATGGCCTCTGCCAGCTTCCTTAGACCCCTACACCAGAGAAGGTTCCTTTCTTCTGAGTGTTCGCTGTCCTTGGCTTGTGTTGTGAGCTGAAGGTTCATGTCTCTCAAAATTCATAAATTGCAGCCCAGCGCTCAATGTGATATTAGCTGGAGCCTGTGAGAGACATAAGGTCATGAGGGGGAATACTTCTATTCATGAGATCAGTGTCCTTTTATAAAGGTGGCCCAAGTGCTTCCTTTCCCTTTCTGATTTGGGAGACCACAGTGAGAAGATTGTGGTCTATGAGTCAGGCCTCTTCCTGACACAGAGTTTGCTGATGCCTTGATGTTGGGCATCCCAGCATCCAGAACTGTTAGCAAGGGTTTTCTGTAGCTGATAACCCACACAGCCAGTGGCATTTTGTTCCAGACTGGGGCAGCAGTTCCTTATTTCTGGTTTCTGCATCTCATTGATGAGTCCACCTTGCCATAATGCTCACTCAGCATTATGAATCCCATTCAAGAACTCTACTGTCTAGGGGAACTAGCCTCTGGTGCTCATGGTTTGCAATTATGTTGACACTCCCCAAGGTAGGTGATGCACTGTGGCATGGGCAATGTAGTTGCTCGTCTAGATTCTCCTCAGAGTACTGTCCTCAGGGCTCTGGCAGCCCACACTTGTCTTTTAATTAGAGGCCCAGCCTGCCTGACACAATGACTACCCTTCATACTTTGGCTCAGTTGAAAGGTCAGCGGCATTGTCCTCAGGCCAGTGGATTCTGCAGAAGGAACTGAGTGATTTGTACCCGATATGGGGATGCTGAAAAGACTTCACTTGGCTGGAACATTTGTTGACACAGAAAACAAAAAAAGGAACAAAACTTCTCATTTGAGACTTACACCCTCAGTCTACTTGAAGGAGATCGTTAGTACACTGAGAAACACATGAGATGTGTAGCGAAGTAGATGGTGTTGGATGTTCTGGGGCCCCATAAGGCAGAGTAAAGGGGCCCGAGGAGTGCTTGGGAGGAGTAGAGTTCAAATAGAGTGTGATTGGGGCAGACCTCGTCTAAGATCTGGATAAAAAGGAGTGGCAGGACCCATGGGTTTCTCAGAGAAGTCATCCTAAGGAGAGACCCTTGATAGGGCAGAGGGTGGGGTGGGAGTGGGCCAGGTTTGAGAGGCTATGATGACAATGGGTGGGGCACAAGTAGTGTTGAGGGTAGGATGTAAGGATGGAGAGCTGATGGTGGGAAGGGGCTTGGCAGTGCATTGTGGAGCTCTTGGAGGAGTTACACCCAGGAAAGCCATGCCCAGGATATTGTGACTGTGGTGCATACATTTCCGTTCAGGTTTTGTCTGTACTTCTTAACATATTAGCTTGGGGAAAACCTAGGTTCACAAAAGTAATAATAAAGCTCTGTGGTTCTGCCCTTATCTGATGTGCCAGAAACCCAGCCTGTCCTAAAAGTTATCTCAATGAATTCAGGAAGACTTGTGACCTCATGTGCATATGCGTGCCTGCGTGCGTGCGAGCGTGTGTGTGTGTGTGTGTGTGTGTGTGTGTGCATGAGCATGCAAACATGTGTTCATGTTGGTGCATGTGTGTGCATTTGGAGGCCAGAGGTGTCAACAGCTCTGACCTCCCAGGGTCTCTCACTGGTCTGAAGTTTGCTGTTTAGGATGGAGTGACTGGCTTGTGAACACCAGGACCCTCCTGTCTCTGTCTCCCATTGTTGGGATTGCAAAAGTGCACCACCATGCCTTGTTTTGATTTTACTTAGGTTCTGGTGATTGAACTTAAATCCTCATGAACGCTTTATGGCATCTTCAAGAGTTCATTTATCTAGTCCCCTGTTAGTTCACAAAATCTCCCCTTCCTTCTAATCAGGCCATAGCAAAGAGGTTTCCTCTGGATTTTGACATCCCCACATTCTTTGTTTCTCCCCTAAAACTCACTTCCCACACTATGCTGCCCTTTTCATATCCATCAAGGATTTGCATTGTAAACAAAAAGTATCCTTGCTGATTTAAGCAGAAAAACTGTCTATGAAAGGATGGTGGCTTGTATAAAGACACACGGAAGTGGGGATAGGCTTTGGGCAACACAATCAGAGACACAGCCCAGCCTTTTGGGTTGAGGGCTTCCTTCCCTGACGTGCATGCACAGTGTGGCTCACAGTGCAGTTGCTGCACTGACCTGCAGAGGGAAGAGGTCTTTGCTGCCTCAGATTGGCAGCCATCAACGGGCATGGGTTAGCACTATGCCTCCTGCCCCGCCGCACACTCTAGTTTGGATTCCTAGTGGAAAATAATCCTTGTTCCCTGTTTTGACTGTTGAGTCTATTTTGTCTTTGGCATTGACTTTCAGGTGGCAATAATGACTTTCACCTCTCATTAATACCACAGGCTCCCACAATCTAGCCCAGATTTATTATTATAATTAAACATTACTAGATGGAAGAAAAAGAGTCTGAGAAATAGCCTTACTTTTTAAGAGTATTTTTATTTTTGTTGAAGAGGTATATTTCTATACTTTAAAAAAAGTCAAGTATGGCTGAAAGACTAAGTTAAAAAAAATACCCAGTCTGCCCTTGCTTCATAGCCCTCCTCCATCTCTCCAGAAGCACTCTGTTTTTAATTGTTTTCTCTTGGTATCTACTTCTGGGTTTCTAAGAAATATGGCTACCAAGCTCTCTCTTCATTGATCATTTTTAGACAGGACTTATTTCAAGGAGATGAGAATTCTAAATCTCCTTTACCCTCTTGATGCAATTCTAGCATTATGTAACTATAGAAAAGTCTCACAATATTTTTTTTTTGGCATACATTTTAGTATTCTTCATTCCAGGACTGAGAGTGTACTGTCTTATTTTCTTTTGAAACAAGTTGCTTCCCCTAAAATTAATGTTTTCCCTTTTTTGTCTTCTGGAACTGCTGGATAACTCTTTCCACTTCTGGCTACAGTTCTACAACTATTTAATGGGTAGACAGGAATAAGCAAGGGTGTGCTTGGCCATTCTCCACACATTGGCTTAACTTGGGTCTATGGTAATAGTCAGACCACAGAAGCCTCCTGAGCACCTCTGGCTTTTTTACTTCCTCCATCTCTCTATTCACTCTTCCAAATCATCTTCACTTCTCACTCCTCATCCAGGTTGGCTTGGGTGTATGCACTTTCACTATGATTCAACAGTGTAATGATAGTTTCCCAACTTCTGTTAGCACTCTCTCTCTGCCACAATAGATGGGGGATAATTTTTCTATTTCTTTACCTCCCAGCATGTTTTTATTAGTTATTTGGGAATATCCCCTCCCCCATTTTTTTTTTTTTTTTTGAGACAGGGTTTCTTTGTGTAGCTTTGGCTGTCCTGGAAGATCAGGCTGGCCTTGAACCTCTGCTTCTTGAATGCTGGGATAAAAGGTGTTCACCACTACTGGCCATATTTGGGGATTTCATACATGCACCCTGATCACACTCAATTTTCATTCATTCTTCTCAGGTTCATCCTCCACTCTTGTGTTCACCCCTTCCCCCCCCCCCAGATTGTGTTGACTATATACTTGCTGGAGCATTGTCAAACTCCCTGTGCCCAGCCACTTAAAGAAAACTGAGTGGGGGACTTTTAAGAGCTTTGGAGTTCCCAAATAACCCCTCATGGGCACCGTCCTTGGTGGTCTGTGAGCTCCAAGAGGATCACAGACAGAAAGATCCCTGTTCTTATCTTATTCCTTCATTTCCTACTCCCATCCTGTATTTTGGCCTGGCTGCCTTTATAGTACTTGGGGGCTACAGGCTGCTTTGTGATGGGCACCTGTGAGCACCTGTGCTTTCTGGCAACCATCTTTGTATGAACAGCTTGAGTGTGGTCTTTGTGATATCGGGCTTTGGATTGTCAAAGTGCATCCTAAATGTTTACTATCCTTGGTTCACTATATTTTGAAAAATTGGAACCATACCCTCCTGTCAGTATACCTCTTTTTTGGGGTCTTTTACATAATAAAAAGCTTGGGTTTCAGCATTAATCATTGTGATTAATGTGATTCCACTAATAACCTTTTTCTACTTGGGAAGGCTCCAATTATGGCTATATTTTGTGTCTGGCCTCAGGCCAGTTTCTAACTCACTGTGGCTGGTTTCATGATGCCTCAGCATGAACATTAACCTCTCCTGTCTTCATATTCTCCTGCAGACTTCAGGCAGAGCCCATCCTCGGGACCTTCTGCTGACCCACCCTTGGATAAATAAGCCTGGCTGCCTGAGGAGGGAAGGTCTGCTTTCTCCCCTTTCAGAATGGTTCAGATACAAGGCTATTCAAGGATTCTGGATGGTTTCCCCAAAGGTGATGTCAAGCTACATTCAGCCTTCATAATTCTTTGGCTCACCAGTCACCCTTATAATTAATACTGGAATCTTGCCAGAAGTACTGATCTTTTAGAATGCTCTGGAAGCAGAGTACTCAGAGGGATTCCTAGTATAAACTCTTCCCAAGCTCTAGGCTCTTTTTAGATGTAGTAGAGGAACTAGGCTGGCTCTTCAGAGAGGTAATAAGAGATAAATGGAAGTGACCTTCAAGGTCAGACAATGAGATGTATGACTTTGAGAAAATTGTTTAACTTCTTTGGGTCTCAGTTGACTCCTTTGTGAAATGGTGCCACACCCACGTGACCAGAGTACTGAGCTTGGCAGAGGATGTTGGGATTGAAGCACTTAACAGACCACCACAAGAAGTGAAGAAGAAGCTGCTGTTTATTACAGTGAGTAATGGGTGTATATACCCAAGCCAGGGGATGGGCTAATCATAGGAGGAAATCATGCACCACCTACACCTGGGTTCAAGGTTCAGACACTGTGCACTGGAAAGTTCTGAGAACAACCTTTATTGGTCAACCTTGATAGCAGGGAAGTTCTACAGCTGGGTAAGGAAGAAGAGAGCTGTAAGGGACAAGTACTTAAATTTCCTAACAAAATGGGAGTATGGTTATCTTTAGGGTTGGGATGAGGATTAAAAGGACAAAAGGAATGATGCCTGTAATTTGACCAGTGGCCCATTTCTACTGACACAGTAATTCAATGTGCTAGAAAATACCCAGCAATGCTAAATCCACCATATGTAGGAACAGCCTTGCGTTTTGTTTTTTTTCATCAACAGATTTTATTCTTGATTTTTGCATCTATTCTCACAATGGCATGGAAAAAGTGTTCAGTAGCTATGTATTATGGATAGACTCAAATGTATGTTATAATACTCAGCAACCATAACATAAGATGCTTATTTATCACATACCAATATAGGTTCACTAGCAGTTTTCATAATATATTAGCTTCTAATATTATTCATAATTCTTATGCCTCATCATATGGGATAACAAAATGGAACCAGAACAAACATCCTTTTAAATGCTTAGACATTAGAGGGGAAATCCCAGGAGCTATCAGAGGGAACTGAAGGACAGAGCTGATGGTACAGTAAGCTCACAGAAGTTGGAGTTTCTTGATAGTGTTAAATATGAGATTTTGGTTTTAAGTTCATGTAGAGGAAGCTAGATTTTAGGTCTCTGCGTGGCAGGATGCTGAAACTGGTACTTCTGAAAAAAGCTGGAGCACCCAGGAGGCTCCTATAACTTTGAGAAAAGGTAAGGTGGAAAGAGCCTACATACCAGCAGGGACACTGCAGGGAGATTTATGTGTCTCCTTCTGAGTTCTAGGTGGGAGAAAATTTGCCTTTCAGCATATAGGACTGTATTCATTTATATCCAGCTCTCCATACATGCTTGGGATTCCAAATATACTACCTGTATAGTCTTAGGGCCTCCCAAGATGAAAAATGAATGGATTCCAGGCTGGTGCAGAAGCAATGAACTACTCTTGAGAGCTAAATAGACCCTTGACTCAGGCCATTTGCTATTTGCATAAAAAGAGCCCCACTAGAATTGAACTAAAGGAAACAAAATTACAATGAGAAAATCAGCCACCATAACTAAGACTCAATAGGCAAAAGGTACAGCAAGGCTGGAATCTGAGGAGCTTCCAAAAACAGAGCTATTAAATGAAAGCCATGAAATAAGTACACTAGTCTCTGTAAGAGGAACAGCAAATCATACCAAATCCTCTCTCTAGTGTAATTTTTCCTACACACACACATTAAATTTGCAAATTAGGAACAGTATGTAGTAATTAAAAGTGATAATTAAGTAGAATAATTACAACAATATTCTAAGATAAAATTTACCTTTTCACTCAATGCAAGCACTTCACAGCATCTTATTTTCACCTGTGGTGCTCTTGCATTATCTTACCATTATTAAAAATCATGTCTACCTGAACAAAAGTAATGCATTACAGTGACAATCCATCAGATGATTAGTTACTAAGTAATGGATGGGTGGGTAGTCTATACAGTGTGGATACTCTGGACAAAAGTACAAGGGTTCATTATGAATAATCAGAATAGCATGTAGTTGGAAACGTACAGGTTTTTAATTTATGGAATTTTCCAGAAATTTGTTTTCAGACCAGTGTTGACAGTGGGTAACTGAAACCATAGAAACTAGACTGTGGATAAGAGGGAGGGACTACAGCATACTTAAAAAAAAAATCATGAAGGACACAATAGAAGGAAGTGAGACTACAGGAAAATACTGAAGCAGAAGAGCCAAGGTGAACTTGCAGAAAGGATAAAGCAATTATTGGAATGTAAAATAAGAGGGCAGGGCACAAGCACAATAGGGAGAGGCCCAGTCATCCAAGCAACTTCAAATGCTTGCCATAAATAGATGCTCAGAATTTCTAGGGCTCTTTCTTTTTTTTTTCTTTTTTTTTTAAATTATTCTCTCATATATTACCTCCCTATTGAAATTCCCCCTCCCTCTTTCCCTCCCAGTCCCCTTCTATCTCCCTGCCTTCCATTCCTCCTCCATTTCCCTTCAGAAAAGTGTAGGCCTACCAGGGATTATCAAACAAACATGGCATATCAAGTTGCAGCAAGACTAGGCATCTTCCCTCAAATTAAAGCTGGATGAGGCAACCCAGGAGGAAGAAAAGGGTCCCCAAAGCAGGCAATAGAGTCAGGGACAGCTCCTGTTCCTACTGTTAGGAGTTCCACAAGAAGACCAAACTACACAACTGTAACATATATACAAAGGGCCTACGTCAGTCCCATGCAGGCTCTGTGGTTGTTGGTTCAGTCTCATAGAACCCACATTAGTTGATTCTGAAGGTTTTCTTGTGGTGTCCTTGACCCCTCTGGCTCCTACAATCCTTTCTCTCCCTCTTCTGCTGGGTTCCTCAAACTCCATTGGCTATTGGCCTCTGCATTTGTTTCCAACAGTTGCTGGGTGAAGCCTCTCTAACAACAATTATGCTAGGCTCCTATGAGTATAGCAGAAATCATTAGGAATCATTTCATTGACTTTTTTTTTTTCTTGTCATTTTTTTGTTCGTTTGTTGTTTGTTCTTTTGCTTGTCCTAAGTCTCTGGCTCACCCAGCCTCTGATTCCTAGCCCTCCAGGCAGTGTCAGGAGTGGGCTTCTTCTTGTAGTATGGATCTCAAGCTGGACCAGTCATTGGTTGGTCACTCCCCCACTTTCTTGTAGGCAGGACAAATTGTAGGTCAAAGGTTTTGTGTCTGGCTTGGGGTCCTAATCTCTTGACTGAAAGTCTTGCTAGATATTTGGAGCAGTTCATATTAGGTGTTATTAGGTGTCTGGGTGTCTGCAGTTCCCATCCCCCCCATCCTCTTTTTTTTTTTTTTTTTTTTTTTTTTTTTTGCTCCTATAATAACCACATCAACAACTGCCCTCCTGTTGCTGTCTGGCACTGGAACTGTACCTGTGGTTTAACAGAGAGACCTGCACTGACAATGTCAGCACTCCCAGTCCATCCTTTATATTAGGGGTCTGGATAGTTTTAGGTCAACTTGACACAAGCTAAAGTCATCTGAGAGGAGGGAGCCTCAATTACAAAAATGCCTCCATAAGTTCCAGCCATAGTCAAATCTGTAGGGCATTTTCTTAAGTGGTTGATGTGGGAGGGCCCAGTCTATCATGGGTGGTACCATCCCTGACTTGGTGATCCTGGGTTCTGAAGGAAGCGGACTGAGCAAGCCATGGGGAGCAATGCAGTAAGCAGCACTCCTGGCACTCCTCTGCAGCAGCTCCTGCCCTTCAGGTACTGCCCAGTTTGAGTTCCTGCCTTGACTTCCCTCAGTGATGATGGTCACCTGGAAGTGTAAGCTGAAATAAACCCCTTCCTCTCCCAGTTGACTTGGACATGGTGCTTCATCACAGCAATAGAAACTTTAAGACAGGCTCATTTTGCTCTAACACCTTCTGAGTCTAACAAATATATAATGATGTGTGTCTACCACTGTAGGATCGGACACAATCCTTTCATTATTCTAAAACCCCCATGTGTTCTGCCTATTCACTCTCCTGGTAACCACCAATATGTATATTTTATTATCATCATCATTACAAGTATTTTCTTTGCAACAACAACAAAGAAAGTTAGGATCATATAGCAACTCCCTTTTCAGTCTGGCTTCTTTCATTTGGCAACATGTACTGGAGGTTCCTCTGTGCCTTCCATGGCTTACTGACTCATTTATTTATTTATTTATTTATTTATTTATTTATTTACTTACTTATTTGAGACAGAGGTTCTCTGTGAATCCCTGGCTATACTCCAACTCACTCTGTAGATCAAGCTGGCCTTGAACTTAGACATCTGTCTACCTGTGTCTCCCAAGTGCTGAGATTAAAGGTATGTGCCACTACCACAGGCTCTTTCTAACACATCTCAACTGCAGTTTCCCCTCTCTCCACTCTTCCCAGCCCCTCTTGCCTCCCCTCCAGATCCACTTTTTTCCTGGTGACCTTCAGAAAAGACCAGGCCTCCCAGGAATATCTACTGAACATGACATTACAAGATACACTAAGACGAGGAACAAACCCGCATATCAAGGCCAGAGGAGGTAAGGAATCTACAAGGGTGACCCTAGCAAGGAATCCTAATGATGGGAGATTTGGAGCCTAGACCAGATAGCTATCCTCTGTAACCAGGCAGGGCTTCCAAAGCTTGGACTGGGACATCAACCCAGCCACAAAACCTTCTACCTAAAACCTATCCCACCTACAAGACATAGTAGAGCAATGGAGTCCCAGACCTTGCGGGAGTGGCCAATTAATGAAGGTCTAATTTGAGGTTGTCACCTCAAGAGAGAGGCTTTCAGATCTTAATAACAACACTGACCAAATTTACCACAATATCCATTCACTGACTTACTGAAGGGCATCTTGGTTGCTTCTGAGTTCTGGCAATTTCATCAGTTGTTAAAAACATGCAAACACAGGTGTGTGTGTGTGTGTGTGTGTGTGTGTGTGTGTGTTCAATTCATTTGAATAAATAGCAAAGAGCACAATTGCTAGATCATTTGTAAGAATGTGTTTTCTTTCATAAGAATCTGCTAAACTGTTTTCCTAAGTGGCTGTGCATGTCACATTTCCATTGGCAGGGGATGAGAATTCCCATCATTCCATGTCCTTGCCAGCACTTCTGGGTGTTGATGTAGTGGATTTTGGCTATGCTAATTATGCAGAAGCATCTTGATAATTTTTGCTTCTAAGTCAAACACATTAAAATTAAATACATGCTAAATGTAATTTCTACATTTAATGTCTTTAATTTCTTTGACTACTCATGTAGCAGTGTGATTTTTGTTTTGTTTATTCACCATTTCATTTTATTGCAACACTCTCTTACTTTGATGACTTGGTTCTCTTATTCCACCTCCCACCCTCCAAAAGAATGCTGTCTTAAGACTATGTGCAGCCTAGAACTCTGGAACAATGTTTAGGTTTTGGGGTTTAAAAACCTGAACTCAACTAATGGAAGCGGCATCTATCAAATCTGAATCACATCCCTTTTTTATTTTGAGAGTTATTGACAAGATTAAACAGATCTTTGTCACAGTATCTTATCAGCGGCAGGACTCAGTATGAGGCTATGAGATTGCTATTATGATTTATCTATATAAGGTTACAACTAATTACAGACTTCCAGGGTCATTTCTCACACACTGATTTGCTTTTCCTTGGGAAGTCTCTAAGCCAAATAATAGCTCTCTAATGGCAAGCATTTTTTTTTTTGACCTTTTAAAAAAATGGCCAAATAGTATTTAATGCCCTCAACAGTTTTCTTGTGTATGTATTATATGTGTGTTGTATGCATATGCATGTTTGTGTCTGTACACATGTGTGTATACATGCACACATCTATTTGTGTGTGGAGATTGGAGGTGGAGGTTGGGTGTTGGTTATCTTCCTCTCCTGCTCTCTATCTTATTTCTGACCCACAGTCTCTCTCTCTCTCTCTCTCTCTCTCTCTCTCTCTCTTTTTTTTTTATGAGTATGTTTTCCCTCCGGCCTGGACCCAGAGTTGCACCAGCCCCAAATAACACACTGAGACTCTGTATTAGATATAAAGCTGTAGGCCAGTTACTAGTTTCTTATCATCTAGCTCTGTCTTAATTATTAACCCATTTCTATTAATTTAAGTACTTCCACATGGTCTGGAGTTCTGCTCTCTCCATTTTCCATTTTGAATCTCCTCCCTACTCCTTCTGGAATCCTCCTTGTCTCCTAGTCCCACCTATCTTGCTTTCCTATTGGCCAACAGTGCTTTATTCATTAACCAATATGAGAAACAAATTTACAGAATGACATCTCACATCAGTCTCTCACTTAACCTTTCACTCACTGATTCGGCAAGATGAGATAGCTAGTGATCTACTGGGATCCTTCTGCCCCTACCTCCCCTGCGCTAAGATAACAGGTGAGAAATACAACACTTTGGTTTTTTTATGTGGGTGTAGGGAATCTGAACTTAGGTTTTCACACTAGCATAGCAAATACTTAACCAACTGAGCTATATATTATATATTTGTGTATGTGATTTGGGGCAGGGTGATGTGAGGTAAAATCTTTCTATAGAATGACAGTATATCAAAATTCATTTTCTTTTAAACCAAAGCTGGGCTTAGGGAAGGAAAAGTCTCTGTCACTGCAATCCAAGAACTTCTAGGATGTGTGATTTGAGGGCTGTCATGTTTGCTACATATTTGCATTGTCAAAAAAGTCCTTCAGTTAGGAGTGCTGTGTTAGACTGCTGGTCTTTTCTTATTGAATATACTCTTTATGCATTCAATGATTATGTCTTTATTTGAGATATAATTTACATTTTTCCAACCTTGTAACTCATATTTCACCTTACTATTTCAAAGATTTAGAGATTTTAAAGAATGCGTTAATAATAGAGTCAAAACTCTGATGTAGCCTAGATATGGTGGTGTATGTGCTTAGACCCAACATTCTGGAGACAGAGAAAGGCAGACCTCTGTGAGTTTCAGGACAGCCTGGTCTATATACAAATTCCAGGCTATCCATAGTTACATGGCAAGACCCTGTCTCAAAGAAAAGCAAAAAAAAAAAAAAAAAAAAAAAACCAACTGCCAGATTTTTATGGCAAATAGAAACAATATTATTATCATTATAGGTGCTTATCAAATAGATTATGAATTATTATTTATGCACAAAAAGTAATTAATATGAACAGGCTAGGGATTTATTGTTATAAATACAAATAATTTAAGAAATAATTAGATAGCTTATTTTTCTGATAAATATCTTATTAGCTAAAGTTATTTGACATGTTAACTTATTAATTAGAGTGACAGACTGGAAACTCGAACATCTTCAAGGTTTTAACATTAAATTGTGGCATTGGAATCTGATCTGTTAAATACATATACACATACAAAAATCTCTCTGGTTTTTGTGCCATTCTTATTTTCTCATACACATTCTTCTGAAACTCCTATGGCTTTATTTTGGTGAAAGACATGAGCTCTGCATCCTCTTTGTTCTGTGAACCTGTTTTGGATCTAGATGAATTTCTTTTGTTTCTCCTTCTCTGGTGTGCTCCTAAAGGTCTCTGACATCTATCTGCCTCTTTTCTTTCCAGAAACCTCAGTGGTCTCTCTGACTCCTCAGTAGATCTAGTGGGAAAGGCACGTGTATTATTCCTCTATCAGCAGCCTCTTGAGACTCTTTTTCCAACAGAGGCCCAGTGCCTCTATTAATACATCAGAAGGATTTAGTGGCTGATATAGAGTCAGCCATAGATGCATTTCAAAGCCAAACTTATTAGACAACCAGAGGCAACTCCTGAAAATCTCTACTCACCAGTAAATTTGAGGCCTGGGAGCTTGGGTTGGTAGAGCCAAAAGAGAGAGGCAGAGAATGAAATTTCTCAGGTTACTCGGGGTGGGGGGGGAGTTGTTGTAATATTACTAGTGAAACAAGTCCCATTTGTGAGGCATAATTGATCTCTCTTGTACAGTGACTCTCACAGTGTTATCTGAGTGAGAACTGCTTGGTCTAAGCTTTCCTATCTCCCCTTTGCTGCATATGCTTTACTCCCTTCATTCCCAGAGTTTTCTTGGCAGTTTGGATGCAGTTGTGGTGGCAGAAGTTCCTACTACCTGGAGCCATCTGTTAGGTGTCTTGCCTTTGATAGATTGTGTCAACTTTGACTTCTGTGGGTGACTTCTCACCTTGTGAACACACAGGCATACTGATCATAAATAGTTCAAGGACCTTGCTAAATTGTGCATATTAACTCAGAACTACAATTGCCTTCTAACCTTTTCTTTACATGGGGAGAATGAGCTATTTTTACTTTATTTAACAAGTTAACAAGACTCCCAAAGTGATCACTCCAGCAAGGTTCCCTGTCTACAAGGAACAAAGGGTAGGGCCCAGGCCCAAGAGTGCAGCATAATACAACTTGGATATCTACTAGGTTCTAAAATAGACCTCTATAATGATTGCTTTAAACTCTCTCATTTGGCTGATTAGAAACAAAAATAGAAGATTTAAACACTGAAGGTTACAGAGCAAGTGGCCGAGACACAGCTGGATCTCAGGTCTTTAGACTTGAGTTGCTTTGTTCTAATGATAGATCATGCATGGATTGTTCCTTGAAAGTCAAGATTGAAGGCTACCTAGTGGTTGACACAAAACTACCAGACCAGCGTGGGTTGGATGGAGAGGGGATGAAGGTAGCTTTTTCTCTTTATTATTAACATGATCATGATGTAGCCATTAACATTCCAAAGACTCCTTTGCAGAATATTTGACCACATGATGTAAGTCTGGCTAGTAAGATGAAAGTAAATGTTGCTAGCTAAAACTACCGAGAAGGTTCCTGTCTTAGTATATTGTGACAAAAGCAACTTAAAGGAGAAAGGGTTCATTTGACTCACACTTTATGTTGTAGTCCATCATGGAAGAGAAACCACAGCATCAGGATCTCGAGAGATCTGATCACATTGCATCCACAGTCCAGAACAGACAGAAATGAATAGTGCATGCCAGGGCTCAGCTAGCATTATCCTTTTTATTCAGTCCAGGATCCTGAGCTCAGGGAGTAGCACCACCCATAGGGAGCAGTGCCCCCACATCATTAATGTAATTAGAATAATCCCTCACAGACATTCTAACAGGCCCATCTCACAGGTAATTATGGGTTGAATCAGTTGCCAATTACACATTAATGATCACAATTCTCTTCCAGCAGGTGAGACCCAGTGAATGTGGTGTATTATTGTTCACTCTTTTTGCCTAGGATTTGGATGCCATATGACCATTAACCCAAAGGAACTGAACAGACTTCAACCTCTACATGTGTGACCTGACAAATTGTCACTAGCCACCTCTTTTATGACTAGATTAAACTGTTAGGAGTTGGGCTTTCTCTTACTTATAGTCATATTCCTGTGATATAATAAACAAATCTGTGTAGACATGTTCTGATTTTCTGGGAAGTGCCCTTTTACATTATTAAGTAGTATGAAATACATTAGCAAACATTATCAGAGGGCAGAACTATCTCCACCACCTAAGGATTTTTCACATCAATATAAGAGCTATAGAATCCTGTCAATTGCATCTTTTTAAACATTTGTTTATGGCTCACTTCATAATTAACATCAAAGAAACTAAAGGTTTAGTTGTTCCATATTTTTGCTGATTGAGAACAACAGACAGAACAAACTTGAAAGTATCATGTTCAAGAAGATATTAATATTGTTAATTAGTTACCACCTTTTAATTAGACATGGTACTCACATGTTATATGACCAGCCAAACACCAGGTACTTGGCCTCCCTAGCTGAGGAGACTTGAATGGATTTGTTTCTGATCTTGAACATTTATTTCCATGAACCATCAAGTATTTTCTTCTAATTTCAGCTAAAAAGTCTTTCTAGATTTTCATTTTAAAATTTTTAATAAATTTCCATTTTTAAGTTCTTTTCTTGGCAAGAGGGAGAACTGGGGATTGAACCTAGTTGTGTGCCAGACTAACACTCAACTACCGAGCCACATCTCCAGCCCTAAAAGTTCCTCTATCCTCTTAGACACTCAGCTTTCTATTTCTAGAGTTCTTATCCTCCAACTCAAGCATTGAATTGGCTGTCAAATCTTATGTGCATGGGACATGTAGAGAAGTGACCAAAAGTGGACTTACCCAGTTGTTCTCTGTGACCTCAATTGTACATGCTCTTTGCTCTTGACCACTCATTAGTTGCTCATGTGGAAAATGTCAATTTGTATGATGGTGACATTTGAGGCTTATGCGATTGCTTTGATGTATTAGTTTTGGAGACCAAGCCGCCAATTACAGCCAATAGACCACTTTTAATTGGGACACAGAGGTAATAGGACTTTCCGTTGCCATAGTTGCAGAGGCACATATGTGGTCAGCTGCCTAATGCTGGATTTATTTTCAGATGTTAGATACTTCTGACAGTGAGCCCTGGTGACTTGGGGACATCTGCTGTTCTGGAAGGAGTGGAGTGCAGTCTGCAGCTCAGCAGAATCTGCCTGTTAAGCAGAACATGTTCTGGAATGGTGTTGGCTCTCATCTGTTTACTTACATATTCTTAAATTATGAGTGCCTAACTAAAGAGGAGATATTAACCTGTCCCTTAATGAATGCCTTAGCAATAGATTGCTGTTCTGAGTGGCAGGGGAGGCGAAAAGAAAAGAAGACAAAGGGGACTTAAAAGCAGGGGATTGATTTCAGCACCTGGATCCACCAAGGAATCTCATAGAAATGACCAAAGGCACAAAAGGAGGGAGCAGTCTGCAATGGACACTAGGAATGATGGTGTCTATGTAAACGTTAGCAACCAGACAGTGCCTGACAATGCAGCTCAAAAAGACCAATCATATCCATTACTCATCTTATGCTTAAATCCAGTTTACCTGGGAGGCGAGTAGGAGAAACTTTATCCAAATTCAGTGATCATTTTCCTTCCGACAGAGGAGGGAGTGCCTTCCCTTGGCACTGTCTAGTCCCGGTGTGTTTTTATCATCTCAGAGACAGTTTATTCAGTATCTTCTAAATCATGACTTCTTATTTCTGCCTTGTATTGTGCCAGTTGTTACCCTCTGGGGAGGATAAAGAAATACTTGTTCATCCAAGATAGGGCACAGACAGGCTGACAGAAAGGATTCCATCCAGGTTCAGCTTGGCAAAGCAATGTGTTTGGTTAGGGCTACTGAGAACCATGATGGGCCCAAAGAAAGTAGAGCATGAGACAGTCCCACATACAACTGTGGTTAGCTATACCCTGAAAAATTCTCTCCAGTCAATTGCTTACCCTTTCTGGTGTGTGTGTGTGTGTGTGTGTGTGTGTGTGTGTGTGTGTGTGTAACTTGTATAGGTGTATGTGTAGGAGTATACGTGTCTACATGTGCTTGTAGGCCAGAAGACAACTTCTGGTGTTGTTCCTCAAGTGCTGTCTGCCTTGGTTTATGAGACAGGGTGACAGGGTCTTTCCTTACTCTGGGACTTGTCAAGAAGATGTGGTTATTTGGCCAGTGAGCCCCAGGGATCCACCTTCCAGAGCTGGAACTGCATTTGTAGAATAATGAATACAAAGTGGAGGGCATGGGCTATGAGAAGGAAGAAATGGGCTTGGAGATCTCCTTCAGAACAATGCCGCACCAGTAGCTCGCTGGATAGGAAAGAAAATATTCTCTACCCATTTCCCAACATTTAGTAACTTAAGGCTGTTGTTGGTAGGAGATGTCTCCCCTCATTTTCTTTTCCAGAGAGGATCTACCTCTCACTGGTGACTCCTAAGGGCATATGTGATAGCTGTCTGTTGCTGTGACAAAATAGCTGAGAGAAATCAACTTAAAGTATTTGTTTTGGTATATTTCGGTCTGTGGCCACTGGGCTCTGTTATTTTTGGGTTATGATCAGCCATAATATCATCGTCATAGGGAGTGTTGGTTGGGACAAAGCTGGTCACCTCATGGTGGAAGAGAGACAGGGTGGAGGCAGAGAAGGAGAAGGGGCAGGAGAAGAAGGGGAAGGAGGAGAAGAATGGGAAGGAGAAGGGACAAGGGGGAGGGGAGGAAGGAAGGGAAGGAGAAGGAAGATTGAAGATCGCAAAGGTCATATGAAGTATACCTTTAAAATTGACTGTTCTGATGCATTTCCCAGTGCAATAGTGGTCTAACAGTTTGGAGGGATAACCAATCTCTTTCCTTAATTTTATTTATTTTTGGTTTGTTTTACATCCCAATCAAAGTTTCGTCTCCCTCCCATCTTTCCACCCCTCCTCCTGACCCCACATCCATTCCTCCTCCTTTGTTTTTCTTCTGATGCAGGCAGGCTTGCCATGTATATCAGCCAGCCATGGTATATCAAGTTGCAGTGAGACTAGGTACCTCCTCTTCTATTAAGTCTAGATGAGGCAGTGTGGTAGGAGGAATGGGTCCCCAAAGCAGGCAACACAGTCAGAGACAGCCCCTACTCTCACTGTTAGGAGTCTCACATGAAGATCAAGTTGCACAACTGTAACCTGCAGAGGCCATCATGCAGGCTACCTGGTTGTTGGTTCAGTCTCTGTGAGCCCCTTTGTTCTGTGTGTTTTCTTGTGGTGCCCTTGACACCACTGGTTTCTAAATTCAACCCCCCCCAAACAGGATTCCATCAAGATTCCCCAAATTCTGCCTGATGTTTGGCTTTGGGTCTTTGTATCTATTTTCATGAGTTGTTGGGTGAAGCCTCTCTAATGATAGTTGGACTAGGCATCAGTCTATGAGGATAGCAGAATATCATTAGGAATCATTTCATTGAAATATTGTTTTGTCATTCATGTTTGGTTCGATCCTGGGTCTTTGGGTCACCCTGCCTCTGGGTCCTGACTGTCAGGGGTGAGCTCCCTCTCTCAGGGTATAGGTCTCCCGCTGTGCCAGTCATTAGTTGGTCACTCCCCAAATTTCTGTGACATTTTTACTTCAGCACTAATTGTAGGAAGGACAAACTGAAGGTTAAAGGGTTTGTGGTTGGTTTGGTGTCCCAGTCCTTCCCCTGGAAGTCTTGTGTGGTTATGGAAGATGGCCAGTCCAGGCTCCACATTTCCTATTGTTAAGAGTCTTAGCTGGGGCTGCCATCATAGATTCTTGGGAATTTCCATTGCTCTTCATTTCTAGCTTATCCTAGAGGTGCCCCCAGAGTCCAGTTGTCTCTCCCAGTACTCTCTCCTTCCACCCTTCCCCAATGTGATCCCTCCTCTTCCCATTCCCATTCTCCCTTCCAGGTTCCCCTCCCTTCTGCTGGCAATGTCCATCCTATTTTCCTTCACAGTGAGATTCATACGTATCCCCCCATTCCACTCCACTTGAGCCCTCCTTGTTCCTTAGCTTCTCTGGGTCTGTGCATTGTAGCACGGTTCTCCTTTACTTACAAGTACAAACCATGTTTGTCTCCTGGGTCTGGGTTACCTCACTCAGTATGATCTGTTCATCTGCCAGCAAATTTCTCGATATCATTGTTTTTAATAGCCGAGTAATATGCCATTGTGTAAATGTTCCACATTTTATTAATCCATTCCTCAGTTGAGGGATATCTAAATTGTTTTCAGTTTCTGGCTATTACAAATAAAGCTTCTATGAAAATAGTTGTGCAAGTATTCTTGTGGTATGGTAGAGCATCCTTTGAGTCTCTACCATAGCTGGATCTTGAAGTAGATTGATTGATTCCCAGTTTTCTAAGAAACCACCACATTGATTTTCAAACTGGCTGTACAAATTTGTACTCCTAGTAGCAGTGGAGGAATGTCCCCTTGCTCCATATCCATGCCAGCATGAGCTGTCACATGAGTTTTGATCTTAGCCATTCTGACATAGGTAAAATGGAATCTCAGGGTTGTTTTGATTTACATTTCCCCCAATGGCTAAGAATGTTGAACATTTCTTTAAGTGTTTCTCAGCCATTTGCAATTCGGTTAAGAATTCTGTTTAGATCTCTACCCCATTTTAAAAATTGGATTATTTGGTTTCTTTGATGTCTAGTTTCTTCAGTTCTTTATATATTTTGGAGATCAGCCTTCAGTCAGATGTGAGGTTGGTAAAGAAGTTTTCCCATTCTGTGGCTGTTGTTTTGTCCTTTTGACAATGTCATTTGCCTTACCGAAGTTTTTCCATTTCATGAGTACCCATTTGTTAATTATTGATCTTAGTGCCTCCACAATCTGTATTCTTTTCAGAAAGCTGTTGACTGTGCCAATGTGTTCAAGGCTATTCCCCACTTTCTTTTCCAATGGGCTTAATGTATCTGGTGTTATGTTAGTGTCTTTGGTCTATTTGGACTTGAGTTTTGTGCAGAGTGATAGATATGGATTTATTTGCATTCTTCTACATGCCAATATCTGGTTACATCAGCACCATTTTTTTTCCTTATTGTATAATTTTGGCTTCTTTGTCAAAAATCAAGTGTCCATAGGTGTGTGGATTTACTTCTGGGTCTTCGATTCAATTGATCAGCCTGTCTGTTTATGCCAACACTATACTGTTTTTATTACTATGGGTCTGTAGAACAGCTTGAAATACCTCTGTGATACCTCTGGAAGTTCTTTTATTGTACAGAATTTTTTTTTTAAGCTATATTGGGTTTTTTTGTTTTTCCATATGAAGTTGAATATTTTTCTTTCAAGTTCTGTAAAAAATTGTGATGGGATTTTGATGGGGATTGCATTAAATCTGTAGATTTATTTTGGTAAGATGCCCATTCTTACTATGTTAATCCTGCTGATTCATGAGCACTGGGAATCTTTCCATATTCTGATATCTTCTCCATTTATTTTTTTGAAGACTTGAAGTTCTTGTACAGGTCTTTCACTTGCTTGATTAGAGTTACACCAAGATATTTTATATTATTTGTGGCTATTGTGAACTGTATTGTTTCCCTGATTTCTTTCTTAGCCTTTTTATAATTTGTCTTTTAGGAAGGCTACTGATTATTTTTTTGAGTTAATTTGTTATCCAGCCACTTCACTAAAGGTGTTTATTAGCTGTAGGAGTTCCCTGGTAGTGTTTTTTTGGGTTGCTTATGTATGCTATCATATCATCTATGAATACTAATATTTTTATATCTTTCCTTTCAATTTAATCACTTTGACCTTCTTAAGTTGTCTTATTGCTCCAATTAAAATTTCAAGTACTATGTTGAATAGATAAAGAGAGAGTGGACAGCCTTCTTTTGTTCCTGATTTTAGTGGAATTGCTGTAAGTTTTCCTTCAATTAATTTAATGTTGATAAGAAGCTATTGGCTTGCTATATATTACCTTTATTCTGTATACGCCTTGTATTACTGATATATCTAAGATTTTTATTGTGAAGAAGTGGTGAATTTTGTCAAAGGTGTTTTCAGCATCTAGTGAGGTGATCATGTATTTTCTTTTCATTTTGTTTATATGGTGGATTACACTGACAGATTTTCATTCAACAACCCTGCATCTTTGGAAGGATGCCTACTTGGTCATGGTAAATGATTTTTTTGATGTATTCTTGGATTTGGCTTGCCAGTATTTTATTGAATATTTTTGTGCCAATGTTCACGAGTGAAATTGGTCTGTAATTCTCTTTCTTTGTTGAGTATTTTTTTTTTTTTTTTTTTTTTTTTGTAGTTTGGGTGTCAGGGTGACTGGGGCCTCATTAAATAAATTTGGCAATGTTCCTTCTGTTTCTACTTTGTGGGATAATTTGAGTGAAATTGTTTGAGTGAAATGTTCTGCAGCTATGTTAGGTCCATTTGAGTCATAATATCTGTTAGTTATATTATTTTTCTGTTTAGTTTCCATCTGGATGACCTATCCATTTGGCAAAAGTGGGGTGTTGAAGTCTCCCACTATTAATATGTGTGGTTTGATATGTGATTTAAGCTTTAGAAATGTTTCTTTTACAAATGTGAGCACCCTTGCATTTGGGGAAAAGATGTTCAGAACTGGATTTTTCCATTAATGAGTATGAGATGTCATTCTCCACCTCTTTTGATTAATTTTGGTTGCAAGTCTATTTTGTTAGATATTAGGATAGTTATACCAACTTGCTTCTTATGTTCATTTGATTGGAAAATCTTTTTTCAACCCTTTACTTTGAGGTAATGTCTGTCTTTGTTGCTGAGGTGTGTTTCTTGTATGCAGCAGAAGGATGGATCCTGTTTACCTACCCATTCTATTAGCCTGTGTCTTTTTATTGGTGAATTGAGTCAATTGATATTGAGAGACAGTAGTGCTCACTGATTGTTAATTCCTATTATTATGTTGTTGGTAGTGATGACAGTGTGTCTCTCTTTCTCTCTGTGTTTTCCTTCTTTGGATTTTGTTGGTGTGAGATTATGTATTGTCTGTATTTTCATGGGTGTAAGTAACTTCTTTGGGTTGGTCATGGCACCTTCTTTGTGCTTGGTTTTTGTATAGATATTGTTTACATTTGAGTTTGTCATAAAATATCTTGCTTTCTCTATCTATGGTGATTCAAAGTTTTCCTTGATTTATTAGTCTGGGTTGGCATCCATGGTCTCTAAGAGCCTACAAGACATCTGTCCAGGACCATGCTTTTAGAGTCTCCATTAACAAGTTGGGTGTAATTCTTACAGGCTGCCTTTATATGTTACTTGGCTTTTTTCCCTTGCTGCTTTTAATATTCTTTCTTTGTTCTGTATGTTTAGTGCTTCGATTTGTGACTGGTGGATTTCCCTTTTTGATTCAAGTTATTTGGTGTTCTGTGAGTTTCTTGCACCTTTATAGCCATGTCCTTCTTTAGGTAGGGACATTTTCTTCTATGATTTGTTAAATATATTTTCTGGGTTTTGTATTGAGATTCTTCTCCTTCTTTTAGTCCCATTATTCTTCAGTTTGGTCATTTCATGGTAGTTCAGATTCCCTAAGTGGTTTGTGTTAGGAGTTTTGTAGCTTTAACATTTTCTTTGAAAGATGAATCTATTTCTTCTATTGTATCTTTAACACCTGAGACCCTCTCTTCCATCTCTTGTACTCTGTTGGTGATGCTTGTGTCTGTAGTTTCTGTCCACTTACCTAGATTTTCCATTTCCCAAATTCCCCTGGTTTGTGTTTTCTTTATTGCTTCTATTTTGATTTTCATGTCACAAATATTTTCCTTCACTTTTTTTCTCTTGGCATTCTTAAGGGATTTGTTGGTTTCCTCTAATTTTTTGGTTGTCTTTTCCTAGATTTCTGTAAGGGCATTTTCTATTTCCTCTTCCATTTACCTTGTTTTCAAGGTAATTTTCTTGTGCTGCAGCTGTGTTGGAATATTCAGGTATTGCTATCATAGGGCTCTGATGGTGTCATATTGCTCTGCATTGCTGTTGAGTATATTTTTTTTCCACTGGCAGTTAGGCATCTGGGTTTAGGATGATTAGTTCTAGTCCCTTATTTCTGAGTTTGTCTCTGTTGGGTGAGTGTTTTCTTCCTTGGTGTGTCAGTTTTCTTTTCTTTTCTTTCTTTCTTTTTTTTTTTTTTTTTAGTCTTTGTGACCTGGATTTCTGGAAGCTCATGTGACCTCTGGTCTAGTTGATGGTGTGATCTCTGTTCAAGTGCAGAGTTGGTAGTTTGGCAGTTAGCTTGGCTTTTGGTGCAGCAGACCATCTCTGTTCTGACTGGTGTGGCCTGCACCTGAACAGCTGGAGTCTGATCAAGCTGACGTGGCTAGTGTCTGTTCTGACTGGGGTAGCTTGCTCCTGAGTGATGGCAGTCCACTGGTGTTGGAGGCAGGGTACAGCAGCAGGACCAGAGATGATCTGGCATGGTGTGGGCTGTAGGAAGGGTCTTGGGATACAGGTTTGTTCTCAGGGCAATCACTCACCAGTTCTAACTAGTGTGGCCTACATCTGAGTGGCAGAGGTCCACTGGTGTTGAGACCTGGACCTAACAGTGGGGCTACAGACAATGTGGGCCACAGCAAGGGTCTTGGAAGAGAGAATCCAGGGAGGGAGGGCAG
The DNA here is from genome assembly GCF_943737965.1 of Phodopus roborovskii. Lineage (NCBI taxonomy): Eukaryota > Metazoa > Chordata > Mammalia > Rodentia > Cricetidae > Phodopus > Phodopus roborovskii. Next base: position 9,626,914 of record NW_026125052.1, on the reverse strand, counting down.
TTCCACTGGTAGGTGGGTCACTCATCAGTCATAGCTGGTGTGACCTGGCAACAATCACGTTCTTAAATAATTAAAAAAACCCTCCACATTGTGTGTGTGTGTGTGTGTGTGTGTATGCATGCGCACATGCGCATGCATGTTCTTGCATATGGAGGTCGGAGGACTATTTGTGGTAGTCTTTTCTCTTCTGCTTTGTGGGCTCTGTGGCTTGAACTCAGTGTGTCAGGCTTGTATGGTAAGTGACTACTCGCTAAGCTATCCCTCCTACTCCCGACTACGTTCTGATTGGATTCCAGGTGTTCCATATATGCTTGGTACTGTAAACTTGGTAAAAAAAAATCTGTGTGTGGAGGCCCTGGAGGGATATAAACCACCATTGTCTGCCTTCTAAGTAGACCAGTTATTCTCAGCCTTGGTCAGAAAAGCTGCTTTTTGTGGTGGGTGGCAGCAAATGCAGACATTTATAACTGATTAATGTGTGCATGCTCAGCCTTAAATAGGACACCCTGTCACTCCCCTCTAAAGGCCTGAGGATGTTGTGCAAGAAGGGAAGGAATGTAAAAACTGTGGGACGAGAAGTGCTTTGAAACACCGTCCTCTGGATTTGACATGGTCACTGCAAACACACACACACACACACACACACACACACACACACACACACACACCCCTACTATGGTTACCTGCATAAAAATTGAACAAGATTGAGACCTTCATCATCCCATCACAGATACAGAGGAATTATGAAGCCCTAGCCATGTCTTAGTGACTATTGAGATTTAACAGTTGCTGAAGAAGGAGGAGCCACTGCTAAGTTGCTCATATTCCATTAAATAACCCCCTACTTACAGTCATGCAAACAACTCCAACTAAACTCGGTGGGTCACAAAAGACATGAAAGTAAGAGGGGGTTAATCATGAAGAAGGGGTCCACAGAAGGGGGATAGGAGATGATAATGGAGGTGTTAAATATGATCATGATTCATTGTGTAGATGTATGGGTTTGTCAAAAAAAAAAAAAGAAAAAAGAAATGAATGTTTCTATTTTTCATGTCTCTCCTTGCTTTTAGTTAGCTAAGCATTTTGTTTGTTTCTAGGAAGCAAACAGGCAGACACCAGTTCAGTATTGGGAAAATCCATCTGCTTTTCAAAGAGGCTTTTAAAACTGGAGATTGATGGGTGACCACTGTGAGCTTCCATTTGCTGAATGTGTGCAGCCAAGTAGAACAGACAATACTTTTCTCTGTGGTAATTGTCCACTTTCTCCTTTGTTTATAATTTATTCTAAATAGCTGGAGTTTAGGGAATCTATAAATAGTCTTTTAAAGAGGGGAGAGTAAACTAATACTTATAACATATTTATATTTCAACATTTTGTATGTAATTTGAACTTAACTGTACTTTTCCATCTGTTTTAAAGTCTAGATTCAATGGATCCAAAGTGCTATTCCATGAACTATTCAAAGTCCAAATTGCTCTCAAACACTTCACAATTTTCCTGAGACTTAAGGTCTCTGAGCACTTTTTTTTTAAAATGCTAAAGAAGTTGAGTGTTTGAACTACTATGTCCCCTTTCAGGCATTATTCAAGTAGATTTGGGAAGAGCTCTCCATAGTCTGCCTCAAATCCCAACTTCATGTTATGAAGGGCTTTCATGTATATGAAGCAAACTTCATAGAAGGTTAGCATATTGGTCAGTGTTCTTCAGAGAAACAGAACCAATAAATACATAGATAATATAGATAAGCAGGAAGATGTTTCTCATGAGATTGGTCCACATGGACCCAAAAGCCAAAAAGACCCATGGCCTTCCATTATCAATCTGCAGCTGTAGGAAATTCATTTGTAATAGTTTCTAGCCCAAATCTCAGATTCCTGGAGTCATGGGAGCCAAGGTCATAGGTGCCAGTCTGAGTCTAAAGTCCTGAGGGCTGGGGTCTAGAGATGTAAGTCCTGGACTAAGTGTAAATGTCCAAGAGCCACAAGCACCTCCGCTACTTGCTGAGCTGTGTGATGTCTGTCAGATACCCTCAACACTCCAGAGATAGAACTGGAGAGGAATTCATGGCTTGGAGAGTTGACTCTGAAATTTTGACTTCATCTGACCAACAGAAGATCAACACATTGAGTCTCCTGTCCCTATGTAAGACTGTCCATAACCAAAACAGAACATGTGTGAGAGGAGCTCTGTCTTTAGCATTTTAGTTATGTGTCACCAGATCAGGTACAACGGGACAATGGAGAAGTTAACTCAGGGACAGATTGACAAATCTGGAAACTCTGAATGGAGCTGCACCTAAGTTCTTGGGTCAACCTATGGAGGAGGGTTTCTCAACACTAACCCCTATCTCCTTCTTTCTTCTGTGTATTGTAAACCTTGCCAGCTGGGTGTTACTAATTGAATTTTTGAGTGCTTATGATGTTCTGCACACCAACCTATAATCCCTATCATGCAGTGGAAGTAAAAAATTGATGTGTTATTGGGCACCTGGACCTTGGGAGACTTAAAGTTGAAAACGGTTCCTAAGCTTGGCATGGTAGCATATACCTTTAGTCCCAGCACTCAGGAGGCAGAGGCAGGCATATCTCTGAGTTCAAGGTCAGTTTGGTCTACACGGCTAATTTTAGGACAACAAAGGCTACACAGAGAATTCCTATCTTGAAAAATCTAGAGAGGGAGAGAGAGAGATCCTAGTCAACTGCAGGAGAACTTACAGGAGGAAGCTTGTAAGAAGTAAGATTGTTTGGCTAGAATAAGAGCATAGTTCCTTTCCTAGCTGTTTCTTCAATATATATGACCAGGTTCTTGATCTTAAGCTGTACATGGTAACATACATCTGTAATCCTAACATTCAGGAGACTCATGAATTAGAGACACAGTGAGTTCCAGGTAACCATGGGCTATGAAGTGAGGCATGGTCTCAAATCTATCTCCTAAATTCTTGTTGCCAGCCTTAGTTTTATTTGCAATTCATAAGAGAGTCCTGGGCCATTCCAGATCTGACATTTTCTAATTCTTCCACAAGTTCTGGAGACAGAGATCCTTGTCCATTCTTGACTTAACTGGAAAGGCTTGGTGTTGCCGTGTTACACAGAGACATCTATTTATCTGCCTGCCTACCTACCTACCTACCTACCTACCTACCTACCTACCTTCCTATCTATCTTGGCTAGTTCTTAGTTCTGTCCTTTTTTTCTGCTGATGGACTTCTTGTCTCTCTGCTGGAATCACCATCCATTTATTTCTCCCCCAGCTCTTCCTTCTTTGTCTTCCTATTGACCAAAGGTATAGAAACAGATCCATGGCAAGTAACAGAGTTGCTTGCAGCTAATGAAGTTTCTGCTAAATTGCTGTGACGTCCTTAAGCTATATGCCTATGGGAATATTGATTTTCATTTTATTTTCTCCTTTTGGTTAAGAGTCTTAATTGAATGGCAGGATAGCCATGATTACCACAGGCTCACCCCTCTTAAGTCCCAAACACAATTTCCTGAAGTTTCTCCTCAATCCATACTACCTAGTTTCAATGAGAAGAGAAAGGTTACAGATTTTATATATAAAAGTGGGTATTGAAAAATTCCTCTGGTCAGCTTCGGGTCAGCATTCCATTCATAGTACTTTATGAGAGCAATTCTTTCAGAGAGGGATTCTTTTTTTTTTTTCCAGCCATGAAGTGACTTTCAGAAGCTATGGGGGCAAGTGGGATGTCATTTGGAAAATTCTTCTTTGGGTAAAAATCTGGTGTGGGTTTGAAAAGGCAGCCAGACCTGCCCATGTCTAGCTGGGCTTGGAGGGGAGAAGGGTCTGGTAGGGATGCGGTCCTATGGACACTTAGGAGGAACTGCCGGATACCTGGAGGGAACCTACTCACTGCTCCTTCCTCGGTTCTTTTTAAACTACTAGTCTCTATACTGGTTATAAAAACTTTACTTCATTTCATTTACCCAGTAACTGCTACATACATAATACAAGTGGTTTTCCTGTGCCAGGGAGCTTAATTCCTATGACCTGATTGCTGTCTTGGTACACTTGGGAGTACTTTATTATTTTTTTTCCCAGAGAGATGTGCTAATCAGGTCCCTTCAAGAAGGAACCAAGAGAGCTCACTGGAGCAAATAGGAATGGGAGGAAATAAGAAGGCTGAGTGAGTCAACAGCCTGTGGTGTGGTTTTGGTCCTGAGATGAAGTCCCAAGGAAGGAAAGAAGAAAGGAAGAAAGAGAAGGAGGAAGGGAGGGAGGGAAGGAGGGAAGAAGGGAAGGAGGAAGGAACGAACAAAGGAACGAAGAGACAGAAGGAAATAAGGAAGGGTGACATGCCTAAAAAGAACCGTGCTGGTGGGGAATCCAGAACCGAAGTATCCCTCACTGTGAGCCCTGCCTGCACCAACAGTAAACAGGACCCCTGCTATGTTCAGTCAGAGTGGGAGCCTGCACAGGATGTGTGACTGTGGGAACATAGCAGTAGATTTCAGAGTATAGATCAGGGCTCTGGGTCAATTAGTCTCCCAGCAGGAGAGCCAAGGCCTTGAATGTCTGTTTTGCCTATGATCCAGGTCATTATAAGCAAGCTAAGTAATTTCTCTCAGTCTTCTTTCTTCTCATTTTTTTTAAAGGGAGACAATTCATCCCCCCTGAAACCATACATTAGAATATGTTATGCAATGCTTATAAGATTGCTTTGAACAGTGCTTGGCACATAGTGAAATCTTGGTGAATACTAATTTGTACTAGGCTTCGTTACATCAGTGGTTCAAGCTTAATTTTTCAAATAAAATATTTTTTTAAATTTACTTATGAAAAACAGAGGAGAGTGGAGCTTTAAGAGGAACAGGAAGTCTTATTTGGTTCCCATATATCTACGCCAACACCTAGGGGTATTTCTGGGGTAACCTAGGAACTGAATGGAGCATAAGGATGACTCACAGCACACGTATTTTATATTTGTATATATTTGAAATTTTTATGATCATTTCAAAAATTAATATGCAGTAAGACAGACAATTTAAAGATATATATAGTTTTATATATCTAACATATGTATAGGATTGCTTGAGTTTTTGAGACAGGATATGTTGCCCAGGCTAACCTCAAACTGTATACTCAAGAGATTTTCCTGCCTCATCCTCCAGAGTAGCTGGGGTTATAGGTGCGTACCACTATACCTCACTGTGAATTTGTGTAACTATTACTATACTGTAAATACAATTATTCCTGTATGGTCACATCCTCCCCACTGCTACCCCTGGCAACAACCCATCTATTCTTACCACCATGGTTTTGTCTTCCTGAAATTATCAAATAAATGGAGCCATTCAGTCCTCTGGGACTGGTTTCTTTCATTTAGCATGATGCCTTTAGTCTGTCCAAGTTTGTCTATCAACAACTGGTTCTTTTAATTGCCAAATATTTTTCCACTGGCTGGATATACCACAGTTTGTGTAAATAACATTGGGATCTTTCCATTCTAGAAGGTCACCTGGCATATAGTTGTGGCTGATCAATAAACATGAGCAGGTATTATGTGAAGTGTTAATCTAATTAATCTTTATCAATAAAAAATCAGGAGTCAGATATTGGGATAAAAACCTGAAAGATCAGAGAAGCAGAGGAACAGCTGCCAGTTGCTTCCTACCTCTTCTCTTCCTTTGTCCGAAAAGGATGAGATCCTCTCTCTGCCCCACCTTACTGCTTCCTGTCTTCTTACTCTACAGTCCTCCAAAACTCTATGGTTGGCTAGTGGCTAGCTCTGCCCTCTGACTCCAAGCAAGCTTTATTTGTAAGAACACAATCAAAATAGCACACAATAATTATAGGGGCTAAGAATTGGGATCTATGGTTGGTGTCCTCTTTGTTCTTCTTGAGTCTATACTTTGGTTTTCTGTTACATTTCTTTTCCTTCTAAATCATCAGTTGCAATGAGTCAAGTCCATTTTCTTTGGGCCTCAGTAACTAGTTAGGGGAGGCATTCACCTAATATGGCTCTTCCTTGTCAATTTCTTACTCTCTGGACAATTATTTCTCCCCAGTGTCAGCCCCCAAACTCCCAAGTCAAAAGCAATGGCTTCAGATCAAACTTGTATCATTGACTGTCCTAGGACTGTAGCTCCTCAGTCTCAAGTTTCTCTCAGATTCTTGTACTATGCCTTAGTCACTCATCGTTGCTGATACTTCTCAAGCATTTGTGCAATACTGACCACCTTCTTTATTTAACAAATTTATGATTCTAGTTCCAAGCTGTTAAACATCTATCTCCACTAATCATTAAGATCCATTTGAATAATGGAAGGACAACTGCTGCTGACACTGTAATTGGCCTCTAAGGATGGTAGAGTTGCTTGAACTGAAGGCTGTCCATTCCACTGAGCCCCCAATGGGAGTGGTGTGGGACAGGGTTTCCCCTGAGGGAGCTGGGGAAACTGAAAGACCCTGTGACAAGTGAGAAGGGTTGGGAGTCCCTGGGGGTCTTTCCTAGAGGAAGTGACTCAGGAGGAACAAAGGAAGGAAAGTAAGAGAGAAGACCTCATGAGGAGGGCACTAGGCTCAGGATGTTGGCAATGAAAGATCCTCAGGGAGGCATTTCTGCTGCTTTCCTAGTGTTTTCTAATTTGGGCTCTTTAACACCAAGGGCACTCCTTCAGTGGCATCAGCAGCACAAACTGGAGTGACAGTTTATTACTAATGGGCCTTAGGGTATGCACGGTACACCTGAGACCTTACACAGATGGTCAAGGAGCCAAAGCAGGGTAAAAGGAAAGAGAGTAGAAGGGACCTGTAGGCCTAGACCTGGTTTGAGTATAGAACCACATCCCAAGTTTCCTGCAGAGTTCCTTCTGCAAGTGTAAAGCAAGCAGACAGGTATGAGCTCCAGTTTGTACTCCATGTGGGGTGTGAGGGTCACCAGAGCCATTCAGATAGGTCTCATCTAGTCGCCTATGGGGAGGTAGACATGGAGGCAGCTGTACCCATTCCTTTATGGTGCTGAAAATATGAACTATGAAGTACCATTTGGTCTGCCCTCGGGTCTCTAAGTGGTTCAGAATAGATAGAGTCAAATGTGTTAAGACTGCTCTCCAGAGAAAGAAAATGTCTTAAATTGCTCATCTAGACTCCTCTTCTGTGCTTTCTGACCCCAGACCTCTTAGTAGCATCCATTACGTACTCTCTCGGCTTCTGAGGATAATTTCACCCTGGAAGAAGCGCAGGTTGGTTCTTATTTCTGTGCCAACAGAAGTGGGGCAAAATGAATAGGCACTAGAAGGGGGCACGCTGAATAAATTGAATTTATTGAAAAGAGGACTGTTCTTCATGATCCTTACCACTCCCCCATCATCAAGGACCTGCCTCACATTGAAGAAAGATGAGGGATTTTGCAGACTGAACTGTGTATTTTAGAAGTCATGTGTTGTAGTCCTGATCCCTCATCCTTAGATTGTGACTGTGTTGAAGACAGGACTTTAAAGAAGTAATCCAGACTGAATAAGATAAAAAAGGTGGGGCACTACTCAGTAGGATTAGTGTCCTTAGGAGAAAGAAGCAGAGTCAGGCATGCATGGACATGTACTAAGACAGAAGATATCTTCAGGTCCTGAGAAACAAGTCCTGCTGGTATCTTGCCCTTGGACTTTTAATCTCTGTGACAGTGAGAAGTATGTTCTGCTGGTTAAACCACCCAGTCTGTGGTGTTTCATTATGTCTTTCTTTTTGGACAATGAATACAAATGGTTAGGTGATCTCACTTTGGATCTCAAGAGCCAGGGAGGACCAGGGAGGATGCAGCAGATGCTAGAGTATATTTCAGAATGGATGATACCTCCATTACATATTAAATAGAGTACGGCACAGAAGGGGCAGCTGAGGTGCAGAGGCAAAGTGCTAAGACGTGTTTGATGACTCAGTCAGAGCTTCCTGGGCTTGTGACCTTGGACAGCTATCTTCCCTAATACCGATGTCCTCCAGCAGTAATAAGGGAGCAGGGATCCCTGATGACTGTTTCTGGAGCTCTGTGGATCTGTAGACCATATGTGGACTTTTTATTCCTTTGATAGACTGGTAACTTGGTAAACTTCAGTTATCTCTTATCCAGGATCTGTTGGAATCACTTGATTGTTGGATTAGAGATAATCAAAAACAAATGACTGTCACATTGAAAATGACCAACTTTGGAAGTGCCACTGTCACTTCTTACAGAAAAAAGATGCACGCTGAATGAAAGCAGAAAAACCAAAGTTCCCCTTCTAAACTGTGTGTGAGGCGATGCATCTGTTGTCACCAGGGATGGGTGTTTTGTCTGCCTTCATAAATATGGCTTCTTTGGGTAAAAACTTTTCCAAGAAGCAGTTTGAAAGAAAAAAGATGGATCAAGATGTTTAAAAATAATTGTGTTGTTCTACACAGCAGTTCCATTTATAACAATTTATTCTAGGATGATAATTTGAAATGTAGAAAGCTATAGGCTTAGCATGAGATGTTCCCTTGCAACTTAACTAGCTATGGTATAAATTTGGAAAACTCCTGAACCCATAGTGTCAGGAGCATGGGTAAATAAGTTGTGGCACATTCATCTGACAAAAGATTATGGAATCACTAAAATATGTAAGCAAACTATCTGTCAGTATATGAAAACAGCAGAACACAAACAAAACTGGAAGTGGATACAACACAGTGATTGGTTGAGATGGGATTTCTGACTTCTTGCCTTCGGCTTTATACTTCTGCTTTTGATAAATTTTCTATGGTAAGTATTGATTATATTATAAGCTGGAGGACACACGAAATAATGGTCAAACAGGAAGATATGGACGGTAATGTGTTAATAATGTCCTTACCTATGGCCAGGAGACATTCTGCCTACCATATGCTATACAGGAAATATGAAATGTAGTTCAAATGAAATAATGTATGAAGTACTGATTTGATCACTATGTTCTGATTTGAGTAAAAGTTGTGTTGCCCCTATGAACTCTTTCATTAGTAACTTTCTGGTATGGCTCACAGACAAAAGGGGGTACTTTAGTTAGTTTATACATTGACAGCAAAGGACAGGAGGGAACATGAGCAGAATGGAAGAGGGGTAGGGCAAGGCAAGTTGGAGGAGCTGTAGACCTCCCATGCCCCCTTTGTGTTCACCACCCTTCAGGAACCTCCACATACCAGTTACTTGGAAGTTTCCTGATCTAGTCCTTTTTGGGTTTCCAACAGAAGTTTCATAGCATGGGCAAAATTAGCAGAATCATTATTAATTGACCAATGACTAATTTGGATCAATTTGGCATTAAGCCCTTCTCTACTCCTTAGATGCCAAGAGTGGGGGTGGGAAACTAATGATTTCCAAGAGTGGGAGAATTAGCCTCTTCCAGGGATGAGATTCCTGGTTGGTTTTCCAATACAGAGTGGGCAGCCTTGAAACTGTGTACACACAGTGAAAATTGACTCAGCAAGCTGTATTTGTGTAACTATCTATCTATCTATCTATCTATCTATCTATCTATCATCTATCTATCATCTATCTATCTACCTACCTACCTATCTATCATCTATCTATCTACATATATATGTAACAATAATCATCAAAGAGAAAGGCTATCAATTTGAGAGTGTTAAGACATGGGATAGGTTGGACAGAGGAAAGGGAAGGGGGAATGGATGTAATTATATCTTAATTAAAAATAAAAAACAAGTAAACAAGAATATTGTTGAATAACCAAAAAAGAGAAAAGAAAAAGAAGAATGGAATGGGACAGTAAGTTGCAACCTTCTAAGCGCATGGCTGGCTTCCCTCACCACAAGCTCCATCCTAATGCTACCAGGAGCCCATCAAAGTGGTGAATCTAGAATAAAGAGGTCTAGAACAAAAGGAAATTTCAAATGATTTAGGGACATTGCCAGAAATTTTCATTAAAGACCAAATATTCAAAAAAAAAAAAAAAAAAGATTGTTCTACCACCCCTATCAAATCAAAGTTTCAGCATGGATAACAGATTGTGTGTCTGTTATCTACCTGCCTACTGTCATCTGCCCATCTGTATCTAACTATCTCTAACTACATATATTTCTATAAGTCCCCATATTGCAGACAGAAAGTAGCAGTCTTGTGACTCTAAGATAGAGTGAACATTTGGGAAATGTTACATGAGACTAGATATGTATACTGGGGACCTTTGTGCCATGCTAGTAACTCTGGATTCTGTCCTGAGAAAAGCAAAGCAAAACAAAACAAAACACAAACAAACAACAACAAACCCAAAACCAAAAAACAACAACAAAACCCCCTTGCAACCATTATAAAAATGTATGCAGAGATCTCACCTGCAGTTCAGTGTCCGGAGGGAGACACAGGTGCTGTGTTCTGTGTGAGTGCTCAGCCTGTGGTTGTGTGACCCTAGGCAGCTCTGCAACCATTGCCTTTTCATGTAATACCTGCTTTCTCTATGTGAGAATTCTCTTTCATCTCTAAGCCTTTCTTCCCTGTTCTTTTTATAGCAGTTTAAGAAGAAACCCCAGTCTTCACAAGCAGAGCACCTTGCAAGCCTGACTCTAGGCACGCCGGTCAAGTGGATATTTTCAGTGATATCCCTCAGCTTATTCCTGGTTGTCACACTTGGGGGCTCCTCTTTCTGCTCCTCATCCTTTGAGGGGATGACTGTCATTTCCACTGGGACAGAATCTGTGTCATAGCTGAAAGCCTTGCTTCTTCTTCAAGAATGTGTTTTCCTAACAGAACAACAACACTTAAGCCTTAAGGTAGTTTAGGGAGTCAAGCCTGATGATCAGGCTGTAGCTTGTAGGTGAAAGAGAATCTTAGTGCAGCATGCAACATTACAAGGGTTCCCAAAAAACTCATAGTCCAGGTTGCTGCCTATGCCACTGCTGCCTGGATGGATCCCTTACAATGGTGTGAATGGGCATGAAGAGTGAGTATGTGCTGTCTATAAGCAGAAACTCTAGTCACAGAATTCCTGTGATGCTACTGTCTACATTGAGTAGTGAGTTGGTGGTGGCTTTTTAGAATTGATGAGCACCAAGAGTGAGCAGATCCAAGGGATGCCTTTCTCCTCTTCCTCCCCTTTCTCTTCTTCCTTCTCTTCTTCCCTCTCTTTCTTTCTTTGAGCAAAGTCATTTGAACTGTTCTTGGAGAAGCAAATGCCCGCAGAAGGGAGACATCAACATAAATGTGCCTTTTGAGGTTGTTTTTGGAACACAACCTTCTAGGTGCCAATCACATATCTTTCCCATCTACTGCCACAACTTCACAAAAGCAAAAACACTGAGTACCTACCAAGTTCATAGAAATATGTTAGATGCTCGAGGTCCATTTTATACCCTAACAGCAATGCATGAGGGAATCTGGGTTTTCACATCTTCCCAACATTCACAATGCCTGTCAAGGTGATCTCATTCAGGGTGATTACATGGCCTATAAATAGACAGAGGGCCCAGGAACACAGAGAAAGGGCATCTTCCAAAAGTCTCTTAGTGTTGGAAGTCTGGAGGTCACTAATGAGCCAGGAGGGGCGATTTCTGCAGAGTGAGAAGAGGAGGTGTGTTCAAGTGTTGAAACGAGAACCGGAAGAGGGAAATAGAGAGGGCAATTGTAAATTACTCTTGAGAGCTTTGGCTGTGCAGGTACAGTAAGACTGGCTATTAGCTGGAGGGGCACCACTTTCCCAGCATGTTTTAATTTAAGCTTTTTAAAACCTATCTATCAGTGTGGGGGAGACAACAATGAGAAGTAGACTTTACGGCTTACACAGGGCCACCTCCATAGAAGTGAGGGGCTTAGGCAGGAAGGGAGAGAGGAGGAGGGAACAGTGAGTTAGACCTTGCCTGAATCTGGATCCTTATTCCATCAGATTTCTTGAAGGCTTTAATTGAGGCTTGAAAACAAGCAGGCTTGAGTTTCCAGTTACACTGTGACTGAGAAATGTCACCACAGCCTATCTGCATTGTCTACATGGGATGTGAGGGCCAGCCGGGCCAGCCATTAGGCTTCATCTAGCACAGCTGCCTGTAGGAAGGTAAGTAGTCACTGGAGATAGTTGTGCTCATACTTTATTATGGTGTTATGAACACACACTACACTCTACCACTTTGTCCTGACTGTGCAAGGCAATGGATATTTGTATTATTTCCATTTTTGATGCTGTGAATGATGATCTATTAAGAACATTCATGGGCAAGTCTGTATGCATGTATATTTTACTTTTTCTTTACACAGTTAAAAGTGGAATGGCTAGATCGCTGGCAAATTCATGTTTTTACTTCTGAAGGAGCTTCCAAGTTGCTTGCTAACTGTGCCATTTTATACCCTAAAAGCAATGCATGAGGGAATCTGGGTTTTCACATCTTCCCAACATTCATTATTGCCTGTCTTTTTTTATTATGGCCATTAGTGGGCATGAAATGCTGTCTCATTGTGTTTTTAATTTGCACTTCACAAATGACTAATGCTTTTGAGCATTTTAATGTGCTTTACATTTTTAAAATTAAAGATATTAATTGTAGAAAATTAAAAATATCCAGAAAAAGTAAAGGAAAAAGCCTGCTGTTTCCACAATCTAAATATAAATACTGTTATTTTTGATATGGTTATTTTTCATGTGCGTGTATGTGCATTCTGTATACATGAATATTTGTAGATGTGTTTGGAAATGTGTGGGTACATGTGGTATGTATGTGAAGGCCATAGGTTGATGTCAGATGTTTTCCTCAGTTACCATTCATCTTAGCTATATGGGTAGGGTCTCTTTCTTGAACCCAGAGTTTAACAATTCAATTCAAATAGTCTGACTAGCTGGCTTGTTATAGGGAACCCCTCTTTGTCTTTGACTCCTATCATGCTGTGATTACAGGCAGGTTCTCTGCAGCCACCTGGCATTTACATGAGTGCTAAGGATCTGAACTCTGGTTCCTATACTTGTGTGGCAAGTGTTTTACCTGCTGTGCCATCTTTTAAGCCCTAGTGATATGTGCTGCTTTAAATGTCACACGTGGGCCAGAGAGATAGCTCGGTGGCTTGAACACTTTGCAGAGAAACTGAGTTTGATTCCCAGCACCTATATAGCTCACAATCATTTATAACTCCATTCCCAGGGGGATCTGATGCCCTCTTATGACCTTGCTGGGCAAACATGGTACACATATGTATATACAGGCAAAACATATATACATATAAATCAGGAAAAAGCCACATGTTTGCGATATATGTCTTCTTAATAAGCAAACAAAGTTAGGGTCTTTGTGTGTGTCTTGCTTTGAAAATGTTTTTCCCCTCTGTATTTCCCGATAACTAAATTCTTTCCTGAAACTTTTCCTTCTGTGTAAGCATTCTAGTCATTTTTACAGATGAACTCTTCTGTGAATCCTGAAGGGCAAAGACAAAAGGCAGGGGTTCCTGAGGGGACTGGGGGAGGAGTACCTGAGAGGGCTGGGGAGGGGTTTCTGAGGGGGGCAAGGGGAGAGGTTCCTGAGGGGGCTAGGGGAGGGGTTCCTGAGGGGAGTGGGGGAGGGGTTCTGGCCCCATCACCCTGTCTTGCTTCTGAAGATCAGTTTTCAAACAGTTTTTATGTGTTATTTTTAAATCAATAGCACCCTGAAATTTAGAAGGTGTTGAAATGAGAAGAGATGGGGCTGGGGAGATGGTTGGAGGTTAAGAGCACTTGCGGCTCTTGCAGAAGACCCAAGTTTAGTTCTCAGCACCCATGTTGATAAACCACCCCTAACTCCAGCTCTGGTGGCTCTGATATCTCTGCCCTCAGTGGACACCTATATGCATGTGCAACCCCCACATATAATTACAAATAACAATAAATCTTAAAAAGAGAGAAGGTAGGCTGCTGGTACTAGAGTCTCCGCTGTGTTGTTATTAGAACATGTTTCCTTGTGCCCCTGCTTGGACCTGTTTTTCTTGTGTGTATGGTGATGATAGTGACAGGATCCACTGCTGTAGACTCAAGCATGTGTGTAATGATTATGTCTGCCTCCGTTTTGAGTTACTCAATTTTCAATCTGTATAACATCAAATTTGAAATGAAACAATTTAAAATAGAGCCTTTAAGTGAACATGGTAACGACCATGATGTTTCTTGCTAGGCTATATACATTAGCCAATGGTACAGTTCAAGGAGAAAAATCAGTTTATGTTCCCTCAATATACAGGTATGTTGTGCAGTGTTGGATCAATTATCTTTAGTGTCATGAAAATTTCTGCAAAAGTACTTTGTTTAGTGATTTGATAAAGAGAACTAGTTAAGAAAAGGCCACAGAAATGTTTAGATTCAGAAATTAGATTGAAAATGCTAGCTGTGTGATGGGAGATGTCATTCTGTATATGTTTCTCATACTGGTTAATGAATAAAGCACTGTTGGCCAATAGGAAAGCAAGATAGGTGGGACTAGGAGAAAAAAAGGAAAGAGGAAGTAGGAAGGAGGAGTCAAGATGGAGAGTCTGGAGAGAACAGAACCGCCGTTCTTCTGCTCTCGGTAAGACCACATGGAAATACATAGAAATGGGTTAGTACTTGAGACAGAGCTAGCCGATAAGAAACAAGTAACTGGCCAAAAGCATAATATCAAATACAGAGTCTCGGTGTATTAATTGGCACTGGCATGGCAGGGGGACAAGACCAGGCGGCAGGCGGAAAAACCTTACTCCTTACAGCTATGGGGTCGCTAATGTGACATTTTAAGGACAATGAGCCCCAGAACCACTTGGTGTTTCTGCAGAATTTCCTTTCTTTTTGTATGTTATATGAAGATAATTTTATGCATGAGTATACATGAAAGCCAGTGGTCAACCTTGAATGTTTTGTTCATTTGTTTTTCACCTTGCTTTTGCGGCAGGGTCTCTTCCTGAGTCTGGAACTTATAGATTTGGCTTGTTTCTCTGTCTAACAAATCTCAGGGTTCCTCTTGTCTCCACCTCCCCAGAGCTATGGTGTGTAGGGCCTTGAGGATCAAATTCAGGTCCTCATGCTTTCATATCTAGCATTTAATGACTAAGCCATTTCCCTGGACCCCATAGCAAGCTTTCATACATTTTTCCCAAAGGAAATATTTACTTTCTAAAAGAAGGGTTTTAATTCTAACATGTATGTCTTGGCATGGAAGGCAATGGATTCTTCAATGTCTACTAAGAATCCTTTACATAGCATATTGACATCCGTGGGTACCTTCTGGTTGCCTTTCCCTTATCTTCTTGAGACAGTTGTTCAACCAAGAGTCTGTGAACTGACTTTCTTATGCACTCAAATATGTATGTCTCTTATAAGCATGTATTGCTTATGTCATAGAAATCTTGCCGGTTTGCTGTTGTTACAATCAGTTTTCCTGCCAGCCTGGTTCCACAGCTGCACCAGTCCTAAATAACACACAGAGATGCTATATTAGATATAAAGTTGTTGGCCTATTACTAGCATTACTTATTGGCTAGCTGTTTTTTAAATATTAACCCATTTCTATTAATCTAAGTATCTCCATATGATCTTGGCTTACCAGAGAGAGGGTCCGGAGTTCTGCTCTCTTGGTCCTACATGTTGAATCTCTCACTGTTTCCCCTGAATCCTCCTTGTCTCCTAGTCCCACCTATCTTGCTTTCCTATTGGCCAATAGGGCTTTATTCATTAACCAATAAGAGAAACATATTTACAGAATATCTCCCATCATACTGTATTGGTGGGCACTGTATAAGACTTATTAGTGTTAATTATTGATAATACTGTGGTGTTAATGTTAGAAATGGCTTTTAAAACATTTATCTTGTGTGCATTGGCATTTGTCTGTGCACTGCCTGCGTTCCTGGTACCCTTAGAGGCTAGAAGAGGGTTTTTCTGTCCCATGGAACAGAAGTTACAGGCAGTGGTGAGCTACCATGTGGGTGGTGAGAATCGAATCTGCATCCTCTAGAACAGTAATCAGTGCTCTTAACTATTGAGATATCTCTCATGCTTCTAGAATATTATGCTCAGTAACATTGCTGCATTTTGAATTGGTTACTATTGATACTTACATTCGGTAAATCTCAACTATTGCACTGCAGAATTCAGCAGAAGCATGCACTGCAAAACACAGACCGTGGTTTCAAAGCATCAAAAGAAACAATGCAATTATACTCTTTCCTAAAGGTTCACAAAACAGTGTAGGGGGAAAAAGTGCCCAGTAAATGGGCTAAATGCCCCATCATCAGCCCTATGTGCTGTGCTCACCATGTGTCCTTTTCTCTGAGTATTCTTCTGAGACTGACTGCCTACCTTCTGAGAATCTGATCTTCCTTGGATGATGTATATTTCCAAGGTTATGTTTCCTGGCCACTGAGATGATTCTGCAAGGCAAGACATTTGCTAATCAAGACAGTGTTCAGTGGGTAGTCTTTAATTATTGTCTTAGGTGATCAAGGCAAACTGGAAAACTCCTGCTTACTATGGGCAAAATGGCTTTCTGGTTGACTTTTCTTATGTGACAATATCTCATAATGAAAAGCAGAGGCCATTTAACTGATTCTCTTTCTTTTGGCCTTGTTTCTTCCTTTTGTTGTTTTCTTAGCCTACATCCCACTTCCCTTTCCTTCTGTGATAAGTATGTCGTTTCAATTTGCAATTTCAACATGGGACAAGGAATTTCCAAGTAAATCTGGGTTTAGTGAGACAAATTAAAATCCAATTAAAGAAATAGAAGAGTGAATGGTGGCATGTCTATGAGAGGTTGTTGGGGCTGGGGTGGGGATTTGTTTGAACTCACAAAATAGCCAAAAATTACTCATGGGGGGAGAGGGGATGAACTCTACTGTGAAGGCTTAGGAGGCAAAGCTGAAAATAGGGGGTAATTATATGTGAGAGTCTGCAACCCACTTGGTAGAGTGGGTATGAAGAACAGGTTGCAAGGGAAATGCATTTGATTAAGACACAGCTCAAGCTTGCTAAGAAGAAAAGTAAAAAGCAAACTATAAAAGCTGCTATGCGACCTCACATGAGGGACAGAAGCAAACGTGCAAGCACTTATACATTCTCACAGGGACTCTTAGGGGAACAAAGGTGAGTTTGACTACACTGCTCCAGACTTGGTCCTGTTTCAGACACTGTGCTAAGGGTTAGAGGTACCGGTGTGAAAAAGGTAAGTACAGCCTCTGTAGGTCAGTGGCAGAGATGGCCAGCTGTATGGAGAAGAAGGCTGCTATGACAACATGCCTTTGATGAGGTAGCTCATGGACAACTGGTAATTATTTCTCTTGGTTCTATAAGACAAAGCATGATTAGCTTCTGGTCACAGATCATTGACTTCCTGCCATGTCCCCCAATGGTAGAAGCAATCCCTTTTAACACACTAATTTCATTAGTGAAGGTGAAGCTTTCCCTTTCTGAAGGCTCTGTCTTCTTATACCCTGACCCTAGAGCTTAGGATTTCAACATGTGCATTGGAAGGAAGGGGAAACAAATGTCCTGTCTGTAACAGTGGCCCCTCTCTCCTATTCCCAGAGGGGCGAGGATGGGCTGATTCAGGGGGCTTCTTTCCGGTGAGCAGGTGGGCGCTAGTTATCTGTTGGGAAAAGTCTAAGAGGAGGTTTGGGTTATATAATATAATGTTTTAGACATACATACATAATATTTAATATATAAAATGTTATATAATTTAACATATATACAATTTTTATTTTGGTCATTAAATTTTTTGGCAACTACTTGCAAGTCCAGTCTCATGGTGGGGAGATGGTGTTTGTTCTACAGGTAGCTCTCTAAGCCTAGCTTGAGCTGTCTGGAATAAGAGGTGTCATTAAAGGATAAGGGATGATTTGAGTCATGTTTGGGGGAAGCAGATTGACACCATGCTCTGTGTTAAAGAGCGACAGTGCCTTGAGAAAGGGACATGCTCCTATGACTTAAAAAACTCAGTGATTTCATATGGTAAAAAGAAAGACAGATCTTGGGATTATGGGAATGGCAGCTGTGCCTCGTCTTTGATGCACAACCTGGCACATGGGTATACTCTAGCTTAGTAGCTATGTCTCTTAGTTCACTTAGGCATGTATTGCCCACAATATGAGAGGATGGATTCAGTTCATATATGTCCTGCTCTGTGGCTAGTCATCCTCAGACCCAGAGGGGATTTGGAAAAGATCTGATTACTTACTGCAAAGACACTTTCTAGTCTTTGAAGTACAAAGAATACTTTCTTGCTGTATTTTAAACTGTGGCAAAATATACACAACCTAAGCTTGGCCACTGGAAGCATGTTTTTGTGCAGTTCATGTTATTACCCAACCATTACCATTGTCCATCTTGAGAAAGTTTTTAACTACTCAAACAGAATTTCATCAAACAATAACTCACCAAATACTAGCTTCCCCATTGTTTCTTCACCTTGATCTCTGGTGTTTGTCATTGGGCCTTCGTTTATGAACCCAACTACTCCAGATACCTCCTATAAGTAGAACTAGCTATACAACATAATCCCACTTATAAAAAGCATCTAGATACTAGCTGTTCCACGTTACTTAGCACAATGTCCTCAGCATTTATCCATGTGTTCAGATTCTCTTCCCATTGTAGGACATTTTTATGTTCCATTGTATCAACATACTTCATTTGTTTATTTGTTTTCTCAGTGTTATTCAGGTTTCTAGCGAAAATGCTGCTGTGAGCGCTCTCTTGTTTATTCTGGAAGAGACCGTGGTGAAGATGGCCTTGCACAGCAGAATGTCACTCTTCATTTATAGGCTTGAGTTTAAGGGACCATGGGATATTTCACACCCGACTCCTTGATGACACTGTTCTAGGCACTGGACTTGTGGTAGAGATACAGCATCAAGACAGACCCTTTCTCTTAAAAAACTCAGCTTTGATGGGGGCAGGGCAGAGGAACAGCAAAATATTTTTTCTTTTTGGATCTACATTTAGCCAGAGAAGCCACTGATTCTGTTTATTATTTTGGTTCATGTGAGTGGAGAACTCCCCCCAAAAGAAGTAGGTTTCATTCAAGTGGGCATTTTAAGAAATGTAGACTTGAAGGAGGTTTTGGAGATTTGATCAATATCCCCCTTTTGAATTTACAGACCATTCGAAGGAGGCAAGCATTTCCAATGCTGTGACTTAGATAACTCTAAGGTTGCGATCATTGACTTTGGGCACTGTGGTCTGGAGGTTCCCAGTACTAAAAGATAAAGAAGCTACCAAGGAGAGGATTCAATCCATTATGCTTCTGTTCTCACTTGTCAACACACACATATACATACCTGTTTCCTGGAGGGAGATGAGCTACAGAAAGTCCTTGAAGCTAACTGAGAGTCTGTTGACTGATTCTGCCTGAATGTTTCATGGCTGAGAGCAAGCCATCCAACCTATTAAAAGTCATATACCCTTTTTAATGTGGATGATAAAAGTTTAATTAAAGTGGTGATTAGAAACAGAATAATAATGACCACTAATATAGTAGTTTATAGGGATCGATAGCTTTACCAAGAGCAACCCATTTGGTTCTGGAGGATGGTTACAGGCAATCCTAGAGCATGGGCTCTGGGCAGGGTAAAAGGATTAGGGGAAGGGTTTACTGGAATAGAGAGATAACATAAAAGGCAATTTATAATGTGTGACTTCGAGCAATGAGCTAGGGAAAATGGAAAGCTGAGATGTGGATGGAATTCGTTGTACCTTTGCATTATGAATGAGCTTTACAAGATTGCAGCTACCGCGCAGATTCCGTTACTTATATAGGAGCAGCGCTATCTGCATTGTTTTCCTTTGCTGTTGTGGTCTATGTATCTTAGGATGAAGAGAAGCAGGCCAAATACAACCATGTCTGAGAAAGCCTGTAGCAACTGGTGCCCATTAATCATGGTAATAATAACAAAGGCTGGGCGATAATAATAACAATAAGGACATAGCAATAATGAGCAGCTACTGAGCACCAACCATGTTCATATTTCATCCTGATGACTTCTGACAGGGTAAATAGGATCATGCTCCCTCCCCCAGATCATGTAGACTGAGAAACAGGATTAGAAAAGGAACTCAGAGATGTCCTAGAGGGTAAAATTATAATTTGGATTAAAAAAGGCAGTGAGGAACTTGGTTCAGGAGAAGGAGCAGGGATTTGTATAGCTGGAAAAACTTCAGAAAGATTCCTTTGACTTTTCCCATGCCTTCTCACCCAACTTCTATTATAAATGTAGCATAGGTTATGAAAAAGTGTCTGATTATGTAGAATTAGGAAAATGCAAGGTCAGAGGGTTGCTCTGATAATATGGCAGGTCTTAGGTTCATCAAGCCTCAGTATTGCTGTTACTAAAACAGGACCACAATTTATCTCACAGGATTCTCATGAAGATTAGACGAGGTTTTAATAGGAAGCCATGTTCAAATGGATGGAACTTGAAGAAACCATCCTGAGTGAGGTAACTCAGTCACAAAAAGAGGAACATGATATGTACTTGCTCATATATTTTAGATTTAGAGTGAAGGATCACCAGCCTTCAGTTCACACTGCCAGAGAAGTAAGGATACAAGGAGGACCCTAAGAGAGACATACATGGTCTCCCACAGAAGGGGAAAGAAACAAGATCTCCTGAGCATAATGGGAGTGGGATGGGGGCAATGAGTGGAGAGGGAGTTAGGAGAAAGAGAAGGGGAGGAGAGGAGAACATGTGGGACCAGGAAGATTGAGTCAGGGGACAAATAGAGAGAGAGAGAGAGAGAGAGAGAGAGAGAGAGAGATACTATAATGGAGGGAGACATTATAGGTTTGAAGAGGAAGCTGATTCTAGAGAAATGTCTGGAGACCTACAAGTATGACCCCAACTAACAATCTGAGCAACAGTAGAAAGCCCTCCCTGATAATGAGATTGATAACTAACTTATATGCCATCTTACACCCTTTATGTAGTAGCTGTTGGAAACAGAGGCAGACACAGCTAAACAATGAACTGAACTCCTGGAATCCAGTTGCAGAAAGGGAGGAGTGATAAGCAAAGGGGTCAAGACCCAGGCTACAGAAATCCATAGAGACAGCTG
The DNA here is from genome assembly GCF_943737965.1 of Phodopus roborovskii. Taxonomy (NCBI): domain Eukaryota; kingdom Metazoa; phylum Chordata; class Mammalia; order Rodentia; family Cricetidae; genus Phodopus; species Phodopus roborovskii. The sequence goes on along the minus strand of NW_026125052.1, from coordinate 9,605,920 downwards.
ACCTGAACAAGGAGGAGTTAGTGGACCCCCAGACTGATACTGGGAAACCACCATTGGACAGACTCAGACCCCCTGAACATGGTTCTCAATTAGAAGGCAGTCTATGAGACCTCTGACAGTGGAACCAGGATGAATTCCTGGTGCACAAAAGTACTTTGGGAACACATTTCCTTGAGGCAGGAGGGAGTGCCTAGACCCTATTCCAAATGACTTGACAGATTTTTATGATCCCTCCTGGAAGGCCTCACCCTCCCTGTGGAGTAGGTGGGGAATGGGATGGGAGGAGGGGCCTGGGGTCATGGGAGGATGGGAGGGAGAGGTAACTGGGATCTATATGTAAAATAAGAAAAGTAATAAAAATAATAAAAGACAAAAATCAAAAACAAAAACACAACATAGGAAGCCATGTTATTAAGTACCTGTTAGATACTGCTTGAGAAATGCCATTTTCCCAAATTATTTTTCACCCCAACTGGAGTTGAGTGCTTATACCACAAACTACTAAAAACAGGGTTGACATCACAGGGCTGTGGTGACTAAAGCCTTAATGGCTTTAAAAAACCATGAATGAGAGGAAGAAGAGGACAACTGGTTGCAGACAGACCTGGGATGAGTCTGGCATTTGGAGTGAGCCAAATCCTGCTGGAAGGTCTAATAACATTGGCTCTGAGACTTAATCTTTGTTCTTAGCAGGCCTTTATTCCTGATAACTTGCCACAGGGAGTTTCCATGGAAAAGCAGAGGCAGTCACCCGGTTGAGGAGGAATGAGAAGAAGACAGAAGCTGAAGATCTTAGGATGGTAAGCAGAGACCTCTCTGTCTCCTATGGAGAAACAAAGAGACCAGGTAAGATTTGAATGAGATGCCAGGGTCCTGGGAGGATGGGGTCTTTGTTTTGCTACAAAGATGAATGACAAATTCACCTTTGTGTTCTGGTGGATAGGACCCCATTGGCACAGAGAAGTCAATCGGGTAGAAGAAAGTGGATAATGTTAGAGTAGAGTGCATGAAGAGGCAAAGGAGCGTAAGGTGCAAGGACCAAGTAGAAGAAGTCTCAGTCCTGAGCCGGGTCAGGGTGCTTCTGCAGTAACTCTGACGAGGTAACTTCCAAAGCTTAGCTGGAAGGGAGGGCCACAGATAACACAAGGATGGCAATTTATAAATAAGACCGTGTGTGAGCGCAGTAAAGAGACAGAGCAATGCAGACAAGACTGAGAAAGCATCCTATGGAAGACAGCCCCAACCCTCTCACTGGCCAGGCACAAACACTGAGAAAGACCTCGTCACAAACTTCCAAAAGCATGACTAGACCGTGAACTCAGATTTCAGTTTGTCCATGTCTCCTGTTGCCATCCAGCACAAGCCATTGCTGTTCCTTGCTGGAACCCACCCCATAGCACTGGAAATCAAACTCAGGCTCTTGCATATTCTAGGCAAGTGCTCAACCGCTGGCCTATGGCTCCAGCCCCATACAGGATGCTTGCAACAGCCTCCTAACAGGCCTTTTTGTCACCATGTCTACTTCTGCCCTTCTGCTTCCATAAAATAGCTAAAAGAGATTATCCAAAGGAGATGTTAGGTCATAACAACTTTTCTATTTCAGAACACACCACACACACACACACACACACACACACACACACACACACACACACACACACACGTATGCATGCACACATGAACACTCCTCACACACACCTCTGTTCTGTTCTGTTTCATGGCAGGCTCCATAAAATTTAGTTCTTGCTCACCCCTGTAGTTTCCCTCTACTTCCTGTTCCTCATCCACACTGGCTTTCTTTATGACCCTCAAGTGTACCAAAAGTTCTTTGCTGTCTTAGTTTGTTAGTGCTGGCTGTGTCTCCCTCCACTGGCAGACACGTCCTCAGATCTTCTGTTGGTTCTTTTCCTCATCATTCAGCTCTTGACTCAGACGTCACCTCCTTTTCCCTCAAGCCTGGCTGTGTCTTTCTCCAACCTACTTATTACTCTATTTCATTTTTTTTGATTGCACTTAAGTGCCTGAAAGTATTTTATTTATTCTATTGCACTTGTTTGGTTTCCCATCAGTAAAATATATGATCCTGGGGGCTTATATCCTTGGAATCTGTAATATTTATTACCTTGTACACACTAGGGGGTTCAGTAACTATGTGCAAAATGCACGAACAAAAGACCAAAGAACTTGTTTGCCCTCTCATGCAATATAAAATTCCCATTTACCTCGACCTCCTCCCCTCTACTCCCCATGTCGTTCCTGCCTCTTCTTTATTTGCTGAATATAAATTTCATAACCATTTAGACCATGGTATAGAATGGCTTGGGAGGAAACACTGTTTAATTCAGTAGTTTTTAAGAGTCCCCAGGTTCTAATTAGCATGGTGCATGGTGGTGATACTAAATGAACTGAAATAGTCTTACCAGGTCAAACCCCAGCTTTGTAGGGCAGCCCAAAATAGAGGCTGTGCTCTTTTTGTCTTGAGCAGGGCAGTTCTCTGAGTCTCCAAAGGTATATAAAAGTTTAATAGACAAATAATGTGCTTGGTAGACTTGTGCACCGAGAGAGGCACTTGCTAGCTCTGTGGTATGGCTTCCGGATATTAAATTTTCCTCCAGGTGCACTTGGGGTCTGGATAGATGGTTTCAATTAGAGCTCAATTAGCATCAATCAAGGTGAACTCTAGGGGTAGTCAACTTATCCCAAGTGCCCTTGCCCCAGCTCTTCCCCAGCCCTCCCTTCTGTCTGGGCAGTTCTGAAGCAAAGCTCAAGCATTAAGAACAGAGTTGAAAAGAAGATGCCTTTGAATTAGTTCAGTGTGAGCAGGCACCATTCATCCTCACATCCATTGCCATTTGGGGGACCTGCTGGCCCTCACCATACTATCCAACTGTAACATGAATACGAGATGACACAGAGACTGATGTTGGGGTTCAAACTTCAAGCTGAAGTTCAGAGAAACAAAGCAGTCAAGCCACTAGCTCTTACCTCTATGTCAGGCTGAAAGGGTTGATCTCCACGAGCTCTCATCAAGCCTCAGACTACTGCCTCTCCTCAGTGTGGCTGGAGAATCATTGCCTTCCTATCTTCAATGTGGCTAGAGAATGAATGAATGTTCCAAACATATAAAAGCTCAGACCCTCTAGAAGGAACATGGACTCTGGCTTGGGATTCTCTTTCCTTGCCAGTAGTACATTTTTTTCTGTGTGCTCTGTGCACTGTGTACTTTGTCTTTTAATAAACCTAAGCTGAGGGTTGTGACTGCAAATTTCCTGACTTTTAATTATTTAATCCAGGGAGGAGAATGAATCCATTTCAAGACCCCCATGGTTTAATCACATGATTAAAACACCTTTTCAGCAGAATAGGGATTTCCATGGTCAGCAGGGGATCTACTGGATGAAAGGATTCAAGGACTGTGTAGGTAAGGGATTATGGTCCTATTGCATTACCTTTTGGTTCTTCCCCTTAACTGTAGATTCTACAGATCTCTTTTTACTTGCTTGTTCATCTTTAAGTACCCCAGCCAGTCCTGTCTCTATTGTCCTCCACAATCCGTTGGCAGTCACTGCTGCCACCATAACACCGACACAAAAGAAGCACAATTGGCCATGTCTTCGGACTGAGACTGAAGCGGACACTCTAGGAAAGTTCACAGTGTGGTGAGGCAGCATACATCCCAGCCTTTGCTCTGGACTGAGAACCATGAGTCTATCAGAATGCCTGTGTACCTGCTTGTGCGCAGAAAGACATCAACCAAAAAATTTATGTCAAAAGCAACTGATTTAGGCTGAAGCCTTTCCCTGTTAAATTGTACTTGAGAAAACTTCCAGCATGTCAGAATCCAGGGGACCATAAGATGCTCACTATCTGGTTTGCAAAGATTAGTCAGCTCTGTAAAGAGGCAGAAAACATGGGCTGGCAATTAAAGAGAATGTCAAGTCAGGCAAGAGCATGCCTGAGGCATCTTGGACTCTTAGATGCGACTGTCCAGATTGGAACACTGTGTGCCAGCCTATCCCAACCATAGAGCTGTGAAGAATAATAACATTCTTGATCATTCCAGTTTGTGGCAGAGCCCTTTGCTCAGGGAGCTGGCAGATGTAATGTGCTCTGAGCTCAGGGGCTAGGGTGGTGGGTCATACTAGGAACTGGGATTTCTCCCTCTAAGTGTGAGCACAGCCCCCTGGGACCTTTCTCTAAGACATGCATTTTCTTTCCCTAAACCTTTTTAGACCCCAAGCTCTAGGACAGAGAGTGCTGGGAGACACTTCCCTAGCACTATGAGGAGTGAAGTCTTTATGGAGCTCCAATAGCTTGACTTATTTTTTAACATTCTTATTGGATGATAGCACAGTATGCAACAAGGGCTCATGAATCAGTGTTTAAATGTTGATTCCTGATGGCTGAGTGATGGGGTAGATGGACACACTGAGAATCTCTTTCTTCACTTGCAAAATGGGGACAACAATACCTCTTGTGAGGAGTGTCCCCATCATAGTGGACAGAGAGGAACACTCCTATCCCCCCTTTCCCATCTTCTCTATTATGCTTACTTTTATGAGGGTTGACTTGTCCAAATGGTGAGATTATTATCTTGGCAGAACATTGCCTTTTCCTGGACCAGTGGACTATAGTTGTTGTGTAGCAGTTTCCACCATGATTAGAACCTTTCATCTTGGAGGGAAACTTCTTCAGGCATAGGATGTTAAAGAAAAGTGAAAGGAGGGGCTATTTAGGTCAGAATATTAAACTTTGGAGTGAAACAACAGGATGTTCTAAGGATAGGTGAAACATTCCATCCTTCAGGGAAGCTCATTAAGATAGGAAGTAAACAACTCAAAATAGCTTCAGGAAGTCCCTGAAACCAACCAGTTTCACTAGGCTTTGCTTCACCCAAGCATGTGTAAGCAATAAAGACTGCTGAGAAGTACTCTCAGATCACCCGAGCTTCTTGGAAGAGGCTCAGATTGAACAGACTGGAAGGAACAGAGATCAGGCAAGCACCCTGGAAGAGAGAAGCAGAGACAGCCTGGGTGGGGCTCAGACTGAGTTTTTGGGAAAGGGCACTATTGAGCTACCTATAGGCCATGCAGTGGGCTCCATGTCTTCAGCTTTGATGAGCTATCATCATGCTGGAGTGTGCTTTGGTGATGCAGCTGTCTTTGAGTCATTTCTACTCTTGTACACAATCCCTCACTCATTTTCCAATATTAACTCAAATATTACTCATTGGTTCACCAAATTGGACTTTAGTTATATCTATACTTTGGTCTGCCATTGATTTCCTGTCTGGAGAGAGTAGACACTTATTCACATGTGTTCATGTCTCTTCAGGAATATTGTTGTACAACAGTAACCCATTCTATTTCCTGCCTTTACAGAAAAATTTAAAAAGAAGGGAACCCAGCAGCACTCACTGTTTGAGTGGGAGGAGACTTAAATTTCTTAAGCAAGTTTGCCATTGTAATCAGTGATGATTATTGCAGTTGGTGATAAGTTTCTGTCTTTGAACTTTGAACTTCTCTTGTCTGGACCTCTACTTTGGAACTTTCATGTTCACAAGTCTCCATGAAAGAGGATTTGTCATAGTGTGTCTGTTTAGGTTTCCCTTCAAAACAAAAATTGTCCCAAGTTTATTGTCTTTAGGCTGATAGAGTGCTATCTATTTAAGATTATGACAAAATTACAGTTATGAAATAGCAACAAAAATAATTTTTTATTTTAAATGTTTTATTCATTTTATGTACCAACAAGTTCCCCTTCCTTCCCTTCCTCCTCCTGATTTCCTCATCTGCCCCCTCCCCCACCATCCATCTCCTTCTCAGAAAGGGTAAGGCCTCCCATGGGGAGTTAACAAAGCCTGGCACATCAAGGTGAAGCAGAAACAAGTCCCTCCCCTCTGCATCAAGGTTGAGCAAGGCATCCTTCCATAGGGAATGGGTTCCAAAAAGGTAGCTCATGCACCATAGATAGATCCTAATCTAGCTGCCAGGGGCGTCATGAACAGACCAAGCCACACATGTAGGGGGCCTAGTTTGGTCCTATATAGGCTTCCCAGCTGTTGGTCCAGAGTCTGAGAGCTCCCACAAGCTTGGGTCATCTATCTCTGTTGGTTTCCCTGTCATGATCTTGAGCACTTTACTGATATAATCCTTCCACCCTCTCTTTGACTGGACTCCCCAAGCTCACCCAGTACTTGGCTGTGAACCTCTGCATCTGCTTCCATCAGTTACAAGATGAAGGTTCTATGATGATAGTTGGAGTACTCACCGATCTGATTGCAGGAGAAGACCAGTTCAGGCACTCTTTCCACTATTGCTAGGAGTCTTAGCTGGGGACATCTTGTGGATTCCTGGAAATTTCCACAGTACCAGGTTTTTCCCTAATTCCATAATGGCACCTCTTCAAGATAGCTCTTTCATTGCTCACCCTCTCTTCCCACCCCACTCCCAAACTCAACTATTCCATTCCCTCATGTTCTCCCCACCCTTCCCTCCTTCCCACTTTACCAGGAGATTTTATCTATTTCCCTTTCCTAGGGCAATCCATGTGTACCCTCTTAGGGTGTCCCCTGTCACCTAGCTTTTCTGGGGCTGTAGATTATAGCCTGGTTATCATTGCTTTACATCTAATACCCACTTACAAGTAAGTACATATTGTGTTTGTCTTTCTGGGTCTGGGTTACCTCACTCAGGATGATTTTTTTTCTAGCTCCACCCATTTATTTGCCTACAAATTTCATGAGGTCATTGTTTTGTTTTGTTTTTACAGCTGGCTAATACTACACTATGTAAATGTACCACATTTTCTTTATCCATTTTTTGGTTTAGGGACAGTTAGGTTGTTTCCAGGTCCTGGCAATTATGAGATTATGGTGTCCTGCTGGACTGCAGGTTTTGATTTTTCTCTTCATAAACTGACTCTAATGTTGGTCTGTCTCACTTCTCCATCTTTTTACTGTGGCTCCTCAACAAATCTACACCACAGGGTGTAAGATTGAGAATGCCTCATGTCCCTGCTCATGATGGACCTCATGAGTAGATCTGTCATTGTTATTTATGTATGACTTATGTGCACCTCTTTCCACACAGACTTTCAAAAGAATTCTAGACAGCTTCCAGCAAACACAGCTTCAGGTGGTTCTGTACAAATCACAGACTTGCTAAATAGAAGAAGGAACTCAGAGGAATGCTTGAAGACTAGATTAATGATATTCTTGTCATTGAGCAACAACGTTTTGGGGTTTTATAACAGCCGAAGCAAAACCAGCAACCTGAATTGTATGATTATCTTTTATTGGTTAATGGTAATACAACAGAGACCCTGCTAAATGTTACTTAATTCCAAGTCTTTAGGTTAATTTAATGTATTTCAATTAAGATTTCTTGACTATTGTTAAGGAATAAATTATATGGTATTTTCAGCATCATGATAGAACAATTTAACTTAACCAATATTAACTTATTTTTAATTAAGCAAGCTATGAGTACATAGTCTGAAATAGTATGAACATTAGGACACAATCTATGGGGGATAGGAAGAAACAGTACATTTCTTTCAGTAGCTCATAGTGTAAGAGGGAAGCTGACAGCATACTGCTATGTTTATGAAACAAAGGAAAAAATACTAAGATCTACAGAAGGTGCATAGACAGGGCTTGGGAGAACCAACATTCTTGTAATGATGTGACTGAGACATTCAGGATCTGTGCAACAAGAGGATGTGGGAGGGATCAGTAGAAGGAAAGATGTTTTGGAGTTGAAGGGATAGTGGAACCCACGAATATAAAAAAGAAACCATAATATTTGTTTGGAAAAGATAATTCCCAGGCAGGCTTTGGGTGGCTGCTTGGATTCTAAAACATCTGTGTGAAAGGGAGGTCAAGGACAAAGAAGTCCTCATGGTAGGACTTGCCTTGCAAAGTCTGGAATGGTATGCGAAGACATTGTGGAAGGCTAAGAACCATGTTTCCTGAATGTGTGGTTTTATTCTGTAGCCTAGAGGAAGTAGTGGAGGGTTTTGAGTCAAAAAGAGATGTGTCCAGAATTAGGTTTTAAACAAATTATTTTGTCATTTGAGTTCTGGATCCATGGACACTGAAGACCTGTGTTGAAGCAAGGGGTAAATGGAGAATGAGTCAAGGGAACAGCAAGGATGAAGTGAATAGATATAAGAGACATCATTGCTCAGTGCCTTCCCTTGGATCTGGTCCTTCATGCATCTTCATTATCTGCATTTTGTATGATGAAGTACAAGGAAGAGTCTGCGTGGATGTTAGAGTCAGAAAGTCACAGGTCCAAACCTTACCCTTCCAGTCATTAGCTGTGTGATTTTGAATCTGTCACTTTTCTTTTTAAAAATTACTATTGTTATTTGTGTGCATGGATGTGTGTGTGTGTGTGTGTGTGTGTGTGCGTGAGAGAGAGAGAGAGAGAGAAAGAGAGAGAAAGAGAGAGAGATTGATCCTGCCACAGTACATGTGTAGCAGTCAGAAGACAACTTTGTAGAGTCAATTCTTTCCTTGCAATTTTGCATGGGTTTGCATGGGTTTGCATGGAATTGAACTCATTATCGACAAGCATGTATGGCAAGACTTTTACCAGAAGAGCTATCTCTCTGCCCGTCTCTTCTTTTCTGTCAAAGTCTCACTCCTAACCTGCGGGTAGGAATGTTGGCTTCCAAAGGCTGTTGTGAAGAGTCACTGAGAGAATGCATATGAAGTGCTTCCTGTGGTGCCCGGCCCAGGGAGACTCCAGGATGCAGATGTTCCTCAGCCCATCTCTGCTTCATACATCCTGCTCCAAGCTTGCTCAGGTGCCATAACTTTCTCCCCCTGCTTTTGGATTTTGCTTTTCTGCCTTCCTCTTGCTGGTCTGCCTGATTTGGGAGACCCTACTTAGATTTCTCTTTGCTCTAGACCTCTGAGGTCCTGTTGGCAGTCCTAAATTATACATAGCTACTGGTACTTGAAATATAACATAGAACTGTGAAATAAATGTTGAATTTTAAAGACTCAGCATGGAAAATATAAACATAAATTATTATATTAGTGTTTACTTACACAGATATATAGAAGTGATAATATTTTGGTTATATCGAGTTGAATAAAACATAGTACCCAAATTAATTTTGTCTGTTTCTTCTTGTTCAAGGGTAGCAATGAAATCTACTGAGGGTTTTCTTGGAGTTCTAAGCATGTCTCAGTGATATCAATCATTTAATCTTGCCAAACTTGTATGATTATGAGTTAGTCAATAGTAATTGTGAATTGCTATTATTTTTTCTGATTATATTATTTTATTTGCTGGAGAATTGAGAGAACTATACATAAAAATCTAAAGTAAAACAGTTAACTTTAAACAGCAAAACCAGACTCTAAACATAGTGAAGATCTTTGACTTTTTTCTCATAAATTTCATTTGTTTTCCATTTGTCACTTTTTGACACTAATTTTTTTCATTATACTAGATTTTCCTCAATTTATTCCAATTGTTCAAGATCCATCTTCGTGTTATAGCTTCAGGGAACTTTACTATTAAAGGATAACAAGAATTCTGGCTATCACAGTGATACACATTTATGCTGAGGGGAAGCTCATAGCTGCCCCAGTGCTAATGTAGTTATCTGTATTATTTACTGTCATCAAAGTTTAGAATTTATAATAGATGAAATACAGGGGCAGGGAAGGGAAAGGAGGGTTTGTCGTTATGTGTACAATGTATGGAAGCAGCTGAACTAAAACACCAGTGAGTATAAGTGCTGTTTTCTTGTAGCCACAGCCTCCTTTCTTTAGCAAGACATCTTTATTTGATGCTCATCTTTGGAAAGATCTAGAATTGACTAGAAGCAAATGCCAACCAAGTATTTGGATCCATTTGATGAGATGTAAAAATAGCAATTTCTTGATTTGTAGTTTCATTATAATGGCATTGTATTTTATTTAATTTATTACTTTCATAATACATTTTAATATCTTGTCATATGAAATATGACATTTAATTTATTGTAATTGGTTGAATCATGGAGACAATTTCATAAATGTTATAATCATTCTAAACAGATAGTGTGTGTTACTTGGTACCAATGTTCTATAACCTGTGACAAATACACATGAGAAGTAAGCACCTGTAATACCAGGTACTTTTTATAGTTGTATGGTACTTGTCTCTCAAATGCTGCCAACATTTGTAGTGCAATATATAAGAGTTCATTTTGTTTTAGGTTATATATATGTATATATATATATATATACATATATATATACACATATAAATGAATAAGTCATCAGATGAATGAAAGATATATATATATATATACATATAAATGAATAAGTCATCAGATGAATGAAAGAATTTTTAAAATAAATAAGTTTATTTACTTTACATCCGGGTGAATTTCCCCCTCCCTCCTCTCCTCCCAGTCCCACCTCTTTATCCTCACTCTGTTTCCACCCCCCTCCACTCCTCCTCCTTTCCCTTTAGGAAAGAGTAGTCTCATATGAGTATCAACAAACAAGACATATCAAGTTGAAGTAAGACTAAGCACCTCCTTATGTATTAAGGCGAGGCAAGGCAACCCAGTATGAAGAATATGGTCTGAAAAGCCAGTAAAAGAGTTGGAGACAGCCCCTGTTCCCACTGTTAGGTGTCCCACAAGAGGAGCAAGCTAAATAGCTATAATATATACACATAATGCCTAGGTCAGTCCCAGGCAGGCTCCCTGGTTGTTGGTTCAGTCTCTGTGAGCCCTTATGAGCCCAGGTTAGTTGATTTTGTGAGTTTTCTTGTGGTGTTCTTGACCCCTCTGGCTCCTGCAATCCTTTCTTATACCCTTTTGTAGGATTCCCTGAACTCTGCCTAATGTTTGGCTGTGAGTCTGTATTTGTTTCCATTGATGGATGATGCCTCTCTGATGACAATGGGGGCTAGGTACCAATCTAATCACAGGAGATGGCCAGATCAAGGTATATATCTGCTATTTCTATGAGTTTAAGCTGGGGTCTTCCTTGTCAGTTCCTGGGAGATTCCCTTGGGCTGGATTTTTATCTGGTCCAGAAATGCCCCCCCCCTTCAGTAGTCTCTTTTAGTACTCTTCCCCTCTGCCCCTCACAACCTGATTGCCCAGGTCTTGAACAGTTTCATTTATCTGTTTATTTGTTTTTTTTTTGGCTTTCTTTTGTGGATTTATTGATTTCTTTCAAGTTTTTGTTTGTCTTTTTCTCGGTTTCTTTAAGGGATTTATTCATATCCTCTTTAGAGATCTTTATCATCTTTATAAAATAAATTTTAAAGTCATTCTCTTGTACTTTAGCTGTGTTGGATTGTCCAGGAGTTGCTGTTGTAAGATACAGGATACTTGCTGTTGTAGGATATAGGATATGTGCTGTTGTAGGACGGACACAGGATACTTGCTATTGTAGGGTTCTGGCAATTTCATATTGCCTTTTGTGTCATTTATTGTATTCTTACACTGGCATTTTGGTGTCTGGATTTTGGATGATTTTTTGATCTAGGAATTGATTCCTACATTTATCTTTGTTGGATAGGTGTTTTGTTCCTTGGTTTCTCTTTCTTCTCTGGTCTTCTAGCCTTAATGGCCAAGTGTTCTGGTTACTAGAATGTCTTCAGGTCCCACTCATCAGGTATCACTAGTAGGGTTTTGGGGGTTAGGGGTCTCTAAATGTGGCCTGGCCTCTAGTAAAGCCAAAGTCTTCTTATGAAGTTTTAGACTAGGTTATGGAGGCTAGGGGAGGGTATGCAGGTCAGGTCCCTAGATCTGGTCTGGACTCTAGGGTCTCTAAGACCAGCCTAGACTCCAGTACAGCTGCCAGTGCCGGGGTTCCTAGATCCAGCCTCTTGTAAAGTGGAAGTCTTCTTCCCAAGTTTTGGATAAGGATATGGAGCAGTGTGTGTGTGTGTGTGTGTGTGTGTGTGTGTGTGTGCGCGCGCGCGCGCGCGCGTGCGCACACATGCTCAGGCTTAAATGTGTTTACTGGACAGTGGGCAGTGGGCAGTGGGCATTGTCTTACCCAGGGTTCCTAGGATCAGCCTGGACTTCCATAAGGCTGCCGGGACTGTGGGCCCTAGTATGGAGTCCAGGGGAGGGTGTGCAGTCTATGTATTGCTCTTGTTAACCAGATTTTCCAAGAATCTGGGATCCAAAGAGCTTATAAGACAAAACATGGTAACTGTTTCTCTGAAACTGGCTTATTTCACTTAACACAATGAGTTGTTCTACTCTTTTTTTTTTTTTTTTTTTTTTTTTTTTTTTTTTGCAATTGTGCTGGTTTAATTTTTCTTTACAATTGTATATACTTCCATTACATAGGCTAACTTTTTAGTCACTGCTTCTTAAAACAAACAAACAAACAAACAAAAAAACTCTTAAAACGTGGCAAGGGCAAGTGAAATGGCTCAGTGACTGTGGCAATTGCAATGTAATATAATGATTTGAGTCCTGCAAGTTGCCCTCTTCTCTACATACATGCAGGCAGAGACACAGACATACAGACTTACGGACACACAGACACACACAAAGACACGCATACACAGAGAGGGTGGGGTATTAGTATCTCCCTTCACCAACATGTATATACACAATAATAATAAAAAAAACCTGTGGATATTAGAAACTTAAAAATCCACATGTGGCTTGCATTTGTTGTATGCTTTCTGTTTCTCTTTCATGGTGCTTGTCTAGACAGGAGTTTGGTAAATGTGTTTATGAGACAAATCTTATCCTCTGTTTTAAGAGCCTTAAAATAGCTCTTACATTTTAAGTTGTTGAAATAATGTAAAAATAGTTATTTCATGAAAGGCACATAGAATTTGAATTTTAACTTATCTAAACATTTCTAGATATAACATATCTAGGTCCCTCTTTATTGGGGCCCAGCTATGCTGGTTCATTTTCACATTGTGTATGGCTGCTTTCATGCTATGGTGGTAGAGTTGTGAAGTCCTGGCAAAGATCTTATGTCCCACCAAGCCCAAGATGTCTACTCTCTGGCTTGATGAAGAGTGGCCTGTTTTGGGCCACTCTCTCCAGGTTGGACTCCTTCATCTTTGCTGACATGTGGCTTCTGAATTATTCTGTACTCTCCTGGGTGTTTCATCATCTGTACCTCATCTTGGATGCCCATGCAGCTCATTCATCTCTTGTTACACACAACCCCACCCTGGGTAGGTTACCATTCCTTGTCAGTCACTTGAATCTGATGCACTGGGTTGCTATGGAGGGACTTGTGTGTGATTTCTAAGTGAGCCAGTATGCTGAGGCTGGTGTCATGAATGTCATCATGGTGTTTTGCTTTGTGTGAGTTGTGATTTGCTATAGGCCAAGTAGAGATGTGTTGAAAACACTGTGCTCACAAATTGCTGTGGGAGACAGAGCACCACCATGATGGGGATGGCTAGCTCCTGTTATCAGCGTGGAGGAGGTTGCTCAGGGAGCAGAGCACAGAGAGTGCAATGAAAATGTGTCTTTAAGTTTGACTGATGCCTCCAAAGAAGGCAGTAGACAGTTACAAGCAGAAAGATTCTAGGTTCTAAGAAAGACCTTCCCTATTTTGTCACTTCTCACCACCACAAACACCCTTTCTTTGAGAAAGGTATTTTTTAAAAATAAACAAATAGTCACTTTTTTTTTTTGTTTTGTTTTTTGAAACCATCTTGTTTGGTCTGGTAGGGTTCTGGGACCTGTGTGGGATGGGCTCCCAAAGTCCATTCGTATACTAGGGACAAATACTGATCCATTATAAGAGGTCCCATAGATTGCTCAGTCCTCCTAACTAATATCCACATTCAGGGGATCTGGATCAGTCCTATGCTGGTTTCCCAGCTATCAGACTGGGGTGCATGAGCTCCCCCTTGTCCAGGTCAGCTGATTCTGTGGGTTTCTCCAGCCTGGTCTTAATCCCTTTGTTCATCACTCCTCCCTCTCTGTAACTGGATTCTAGGAGTTCAGCTCAGTGTTTAGCTGTGGGTGTCTGCTTCTGTTTCCATCAACTACTGATGAAGGCCCTAGGATGGCATATAAGATATTCATTGATCTCATTATTGGGGAAGGGCATTTAAGGTAGCCTTTCCACTATTGCTTAGATTGTTAGTTGGGTTCATCCTTGTAGATGGGTGTTTCCCTAGTTCCAGATTTTTCCTTTAATCTATAATGGCTCCCTCTATTATGGTATCTCTTTTCTTGTTCTCCTCTATTTTTCCCTGTCTCAATCAATCTGTTCCCTCATGCCCACCTCTCCCCTCCTCTTCTCCCCTTCTCTTGATCCTAACTCTCTCTCCCCTCCTTCCATGCTCCCAATTGCTCGGGAGATCTTATCCCCTTCCCCTTCTCTGGGGGACCATGTATGTATATGATAAAGGCGTTCCTCTGTATTTTTAAAAAGTTTCACCATGTTCAATATCCTTAGCTGCTAAGAGCTAATGGTCTCACTGCTGTTGTGAAAGAAAAGTCACTTAGAGACTCATTTGTGTATTGTATCTCTGACTCAAAGCAAACTTATGAAAATCCTGTTTTATTCCTTGGGAAATTGAAGAGCTCAGCATTTTTTATATGTCTGGATTCCTAATGACCTCAAGTTTTCATTTATTCTGTCATCTTCTTTATCCACTCAATGACCATCTACCAATACTATGTATGAGTGACAAAATGTGATGAGATGGAGCATATTTTGTGAAAAGAATTCCTGCTCACACAAGCACTCTGATAAATGATGACACATGGCAATTAAGCCACCAGGAAAAAAAAAACATTTACAAAAAAGGGCAGTACAAAGAACTAAAGCAGAGTGGCCTGCTCAGTAGGTGGTGATTTTTGATTGGGCTGTCGAGGAAGCCATTTTAAGAAGCTGGCATTGGTTTAAACCCTTGACAGTCTCTTAGCTTACATCTAACGTCTGTTCTGAATAACCTTTGGCACGGAGGAATCCTACTGATTAAAGCCCCTGACCCCAGAACTCCATACTCATTTGTTATTGCCCACGCTAAGCCTGAACTCAACCCCTGACAAAGGGACCCAGATAGGAGTAGACTTTATCAGAGCAATTCTGTCTGATTTTTTTTCCAGCCGGCTCCGGGAGAAAGAGGTGACGACAGAAGCTATTAGGGAAAAGTGAAGGGCAGTCTTGTTTGAGTGGTAGAGGTGAAATGGGATCTTGTCTCTGTCAGATGAAACTAGGAAGCCTGCAACATGAAAGAACTGGAGAGGTGAATGGCTGCCAAAGCTGAACAGGGAAGGGTAACTGACACAAATAAGCGCACAATGAAATCAACAGGGTGTCTTTTAGGAGGGTAAATTAGACTGCACACAGGGTAGAGGCCTGGGGTGCAGGGAGTGGTGCCTTGGAGAACAGGCACAGCAGACTGACTAACTGAGACAAAGGACTTCAAGAATGGAGCTTGTGTGCTCCAGGAAGCTTCCTTGTGCCCTTTAGTGTAGCAGGAAACAACCACAGACTGTTTGGGGCCAAGTCAGAACCTGGTTTGGACACAAAGGCTCTGTGGGGCAGAATCTGGAGGCACCTGTGGTGATACATACATGCATACATACATATTGGATATTCTTACTTATTTGACTGTCATCTTGTTATCTTTTCAAAGAACTAACTTATTTTTTTGATAATATTTTTTATTTAAATTTTAAACAAGCATGTTTTACATGTCAATCTCAGTCCCTTTACCCTCCCCTTCTCCCTTGTCCCCCCCCCCCACAAACCCCATCTCATCCCCTTTCTGCTCCCCAGGGAGGGTGAGGCCTTCCATGGGGAGTCTTCAAAGTCTGTCTTATCATTTGGAGCAGGGCCCAGGCCATTCCCCATGTGTCTAGACTTCCTCTATGCAGAAGGGTCTCCCAGTGTCCATTCGTATACTAGGGATAGATAGATACTGACCCACTACCAGAGGCCCCATAGATTGCCAGTCCTCCTAACTAACACCTACATTCAGGGGGTGGGGGTGGGTGGGGGAGGATTATGGATAGATCCTATGCCAGTTTCCCAGCTATCAGAATGGGGTGCATGAGCTCTAACTTGTTCAGGTCAGATGTTTCTGTGGATTACTCCAGCCTGGTCTTGGCCCCTTTGCTCATCAGTCCTCCCTCTCTGCAACTGGATTCCAGGAGTTTCGCTGTGGGTATCTGTTTCTGCTTCCATCAGCTACTGGATGAAGGCTCTAGGATGGCATGTAAGGTAGTCATCACCTATGGTGATATTTTATTTATGATCTAACAAGTACAGCTTACCTGAAGATCAGAGTACAAAGCTAGCCACACTAGTCAGGCATACAGGCCAAGCAGTGGTAGCTCACATTTTTAATCCCAGTGGACACAGTAGTTAGCCATAAGGCTGGGTGGTGGTGGTGCATGCTTTTAATACCAGCACTAGAGAGGAATATAAAAGGGGAGGAGATATGAGTCAGTCAGTGTGCAGACATACTGAAGAACACCGAGGACAGGATCACCCTTCTGGTCTGAGCCTTGGTAGAGGTAAGAACTCTCTAATGGTTGTCTGCTTTGCTTTTCTGATCTTCAGCTTGAACCCCCATGTCTGTCTCTGGGTTTTTAATTATTTGTGCTATAGGCCCCTACCTTTTGAGAGGGGTGGGGGCAAATGATATTTTGATTCACCAGTCCAAGTCTGTTCTGTTATCATCTTGTATAAACATTCTGATGCAGTACATGATATAGAATAAATTTTCTGTTGCTGTTGCTGGACATTTTAGTTGGCCCAGAATGAAGCTGAAGTTGGAGATCATGGTGGGAATCTGGGGCTTAGGATCAAAGACACAGCTCATTGGCTTTCAGCGTGACTCTAAGCTTTAGCGTCACTTAAAATTGCTTAAGTTATTTTTTTGATTTTTTGCTTTCAAACAAAGCTTCATTGCTTAGCAGAGACTGGCTCAATGGTGATGCACAAACTGAGTGCATGTTATGGGAGGGTCTTTAATGTGTATCGAAGTATACATTTTGAAGACATGGTATCATCACACACAACAACCAAGAATTGCTTGTTTCAAAGAATTAGAACAAAGTAGAGTGAACAAAACATTCTAAGTATACAGGGTAGGTTTTATTTTCTTTCATGATAAGAAATAGTTATATTATCACGGAGAGAAGAAAACAGTAGAGGAAAACTAAGCAGACATATCAAAGCCACTATCCAGGTTCTAAAGTAAAAATTGGGACTTGACTTGTTTAGTGAACGCATTGAAGCCTTTTGGGTTATGTAAACAAAGACTTGGGAGTTACAAATAAGCATTTAGAAAGCACTTATTGTATTGTTAACTCTTGTGTGTGTGGGTATGTGCATGTGAGTGCAGGTGCCCAGAAAGGCCATGGATGTTGCGTCCTCCTGGAACCAGAGTCTCAGGTTTGTTGAGAGCCACCTGGCACCAGATACTGACAACCAAATTCAAGTGCCTTGCAAGAATGGTTCCTGCTTTTAACTACTGAGGTAAATATTTTGTATAATGGTGAAATGAGAGCTAGTGAGTTTCAGAATGAGCCAGAGAAGGAAGGGATGTGAACCAAGAGTGGAGGCTGAGTATTGGGGTGAAAGCAAAC
Source organism: Phodopus roborovskii (assembly GCF_943737965.1). Lineage (NCBI taxonomy): Eukaryota > Metazoa > Chordata > Mammalia > Rodentia > Cricetidae > Phodopus > Phodopus roborovskii. The sequence continues at coordinate 9,588,349 of NW_026125052.1, read as the reverse complement.
ATTCTGTTTGCCCTGACCTTCTGATACACACATGCCACTTTCTCCACGGCTTTACAAGTTTCATTGCGCTGCAGGTGGAAGAGAATCACTGTAGAAAAGGGGGCCGAGTCCCCGTCAGAGAGCTGTAAAGAGGAAACAAGTTCTGCAGGCGATGAAGCAAAGCCAGAATTCAGCACCAGGACATAGGACTGCTGAGGCCTCTCCTAAGTACTGAATGCTCATGGCCCAGGAATCCCTAAAAAAGCGAGGCTAAGGTGGGGATATTAATATTCCGTGGCTTTAGATAGCTGGGGAATGCCATAGGTCTCTCTCGCTGGCCATGGATAAAAGAATGAGACAATTCAAAGTTTCAAGAGACAGGATGATACCTTGTGCACCACACTGGTTAGGTTAATAAAGTCATTTCATTGACAAAGTGGGCAGAAGGCAGATGGTCTTCCTGTCTTCTTTTGCATGTGCAAATTGTACCAACTGTTGAAAGTTACTATGTAAGGAGTAAGGTTTTTTCCTCCCGCCGCTGGTCTTGTCCCACCGCCGTGCCAGCCTCAATTAACACATCGAGACTCTGTATTTGATATAATGCTGCCAGGCACTAGTCTCCTATCGGCTAGCTCTGTCCCAACCATTAACCCATTTCCATGTATTTCCACGTGGTCTTACTGGAGAGCGGGGCCGGCGGTTCTGTTCTCTCCCTTCTCTCCATGCTGACCCCTCCTTACTACTCCCTCAAATCCTCCCTGTTTCCCTGTCCCAGCTATCTTGCTTTCCTATTGGCCAACAGTGCTTTATTCATTAACCAGTATGAGAAACATATTTACAGAATGACATCTCCCATCATCACTGGGCTAGAAAAAGATCCCCAAGGCCCACTCTTACATGTGAGCTTCAGGATGACAAAGCAGCTTGAATATGTAAGTGTTCATGGAGGACAAATACAACTTCTTTCCACACTAAGCTCCCAAGTGCTCATTTTATTTGGAGTTTCAGAAGAGTTCAAGAAATAAGATAGTTCAAAACCCCCAACAGCACCCTAAATCCAGATGACCTGTTGCTACCATTTAACCATTCATTTTTTGGGGGGTGTATTTGTCTCTTCATGCACTTACACATGTATGCATACACATATGCACACATACAGGCTCAAAAGGTTTACTGGATCATTTGATACTAGGTTGCATATAGCATGTCCTTTTCTTTGAAGTTTATGTTTTTCCTAAGAATAAAATATGAATATTTAGTTATATGTCACAGTAACTTAGCATCAACATGATTCTTTTGTCAGCCGTGCATAGTCTAATTTTGTGACTCAATAATGTTCTTTGTAGCATCTCTCTCTCTCTCCATATATATTTCATCCTCCAGTACAGGGACAAGTATAAGACAAAGCATTTCATTTAGTTGTCACTTCTCTTTAGTCTCCTTTAATTTGGAACATTTTACAATCTTTCTTTGCCATTTGTGACACTGACATATTTAAAAATACAATTCCGTTTTTGTGTACTTAATAGAAAACTCCTTGCTTTTAGAGTTTTATGATGTTTTCTCATATTTAATTTGGGTTGTCACTACCTATGTACTCTATGCTCAGTTCTGTGTCCCATTCATGCTATTCCATGGGAAGGCAACGATGTACATCTGCCCCTCATTGATGCTAATTTTCCCCATCCAATCAAAGAATTTGTCTGGTTTATGCTCTGCAGAATTTCTAGTCTTTTTTTTCACATATGTAATTCTTAATTCTAAATCTAGATGTTAGCCTCTCCTGTGACTTCAGACCTGTGTTATCTTTGGAGCCATGGGCAGGGAGAAGAAGTGTGGCTTGTTTTGGTTGCTATTTGCACTTCAAAAGAAGGATTTCATGCTCTTAGTTTTGTTTCAGACTTCATTTTTGGAACCAAACCAATCTCTGAATATTGCTTTGTACTTGAGTAAAGAAGTAAAAAAATATAAAACCAGGAGCCAGAATAGCAAAACAAAAATCCCAGAATAGAGCCAAGCTATCTTAGCTGCTCTGTTTCCTCCACTAGAGGAGATGATTGGCTTCCATAGAGCCAACCAGGCCTACAGCAGCATTATGCTGACTGCATCTTGATGAGAATTTGATGGAAAGATCTTTGTGAAATTGAGAAGAGAATGGACTAACATCTCAGGGATTAAGCAGCAGAGGAAAAATTAAAATTCCCTAGTTGTGAGCTCACTTATCATGCATCATGCTGATAGAAGGATGAATGCAGTGAACCAACAGTCAGTTAAAATAAAGATCGAGTCCCCAAAGGGACAATGTTGGGCTGTTTTCCAAGGACTAATACAGGTATTGGCCATGCTCAACTTTGTAAACTGAGACCTATAACCATTTCATATAATTCATAGCCTTCTCTTGTCTGCTTTTTTCTCTTGTCAAGTTTCCCTTCTGCCAAATACCTTAACCTTGAAGTGCTCTGCGGTCACTGGTCACTTTTGAATTTGTCTCTTGGTGCCTGTTCCAGCTTTTTCCTATCTTAGTGTGTGGTTTTCATGGAAACCCATCACTGATAATGAACCTCTTACTTGGGATTGAAGGCAGGGGTTTAAATGAGTTCACCAGACCCAAGATAAATGATAAATAGGTGTTTATTAGCAAGATGCCACTCCATGGGATGTCTCTAAGACACTTAAAACTTGGGTTCTAAACTTGTGAGAAATTCAGCCTTATCCTGTGAACTCAGGTAGGGAGGCTCTTGAGAAATGTGTTGAGAAAACCACATTTCCCTTAGTTCCTAACATGATCGACCGTGTGTAATACTCTTCTCCTATGGTGGAAATAGACAGGGGACCCTACTGCTTGGTGCCTTTAGGGGATCATGTATACAGCAGAGAGGCAAATGTATGCCTTCAAAGAGTGTGTCTTACTTAGGGTTCCTGTTGTTATGGAGAGATGCCATGACCATGGCAACTCTTAAAAAGGAGAACATTTAATTGGGTGGCTTACAGTTCAAAGGTCCAGTCCATCATCATCATGGTAGGACATGGCATTGTTGTGCAGGCAGACATGGTGCTGGAGCTGAGAGTCCTACATTTTGATTGGCAGGCAACAGGAAATGAACTAAGACACTGGGCCACACCTTTTGAGGGTCATTTTCTTTCAAACCAGCATGGATTGCAAGCTTTTAGTGGGTAGTGCAGGAGAGGAAATGTGATGGAAAGGACCAAGGTTTATAGTAAAACAGGGTCTATATAATGGCAGGAGACTGAAAGAAGAGGGAGAGGAAAAGGGGAGAGGGTGATGCTGCTACTGTTCTGTGAATGCTGCTGATCAAATTAGTGAGCAGGATGTTGCTTGGGTAACTTTTGGAGATGGGGCTATTAGGTTGAATTCCATTTCTACAACACCAAAGTACATGTTGCAAGATTAGGCTGGGTCTGTTGAACAGATTTTTAAATGTGACAGAGATGTTCTGGTGATTGATGGATTTAAGTAGAGAAGCTATATATCAAATGAACAGTGTGAAGTCAAATTCATTGGTAAGACCGAGGAGTAAAATGGTTATAAAATGTCTTGCTGGTTTTGAAATTTCTACCTGGGCATGATGGTATACACCTTTGATCCCAGAAATACTGAGGAGATAGAGGTGGTCATATATCTGAGAGGTTGAGGCTAGCCTGTCTTATATAGTGAGTTTCAGGCTAGCCACAGCTACATAGTGAATCCCTATTTAAAAAAGAAAAAAGGATTCTTCATTTATGGACTCTGAGGAAATGACTTATTATGTTAGAGAACTTGCTATGCATGAGGATCTGAGTCTAATTCCAGCACTCACACGAATGCCAGCTATGGTTCCATAAGTCTCTAACCCCAGCATTTGTAGGCTGAGATGACTGGGTCCTGGGAGTTCACTGGACAGCCAGCCTAGCTGAAATGACAAGCTTCCAGTTCAGTGAGACACCCCCTGTCAAGGCAATAAGGCAGAGAATGATAAAGGATACCCAGTGTTGTGTCTTTGTCTGGCCTGTTCATATCCACTGGTGCACTTGTGTGTACAACACACATGCAGACACACACACAGAGATGCACACACAGAGACACATAGATATACACACCCCCTCACAATTTCTTAAAAACCCTGGAATGCTGGACAAGTGATAGGAGCATATGCTAGAGAGGAAACATTATCTTAGTCTTTTCTTTTTTATTTTATTTAATTTTATATAACAAAGTCTAATTAAATGAAAACAAACATTTATACACAATATTTGGGAATTTGGGCGTCGTTCTTTCCAAACTACTTCCTGCTGGTAAGGGGCGCTGTCTTGGGGATTCGAAGAAGATTCAGATATCCTGGCTGTAGTCTGTAGGGCTGTTTTGTCCAGCTGTTTTGAATGTAGGATTAGCTTGTACTCGGTTTCAGGCGGTATCTTAGTCTTTTCAATGCACAGTGGGAGAAGGGACACCTTAAACTAGTGAGGCAGCAAGTTACAAATCCAAATTCACAGGTGTCCCTCACATTTTTTGGTCCAGCTGGAAATTTGCATTGCTTCAGGTCTTTTGGGGAGTGCAAATCATGATTAGGTTCTCCTAGAACTGTCCTGTGCTGTATTTTTTTTTTTTATTTTGGCATTGGTTTCACATTGTTTCAAAGAAATAGGAACTATCATTTCTTTTTAACGATGACGGCAGAATTGACACAAAGTCCTGTTGCGCTGCTGTGGGACTTCTTAATCCATTTGCTGTCATACGTCCCTTGTGCAGTGTAAGGATGCTCATTTCAGAAAATGGTATGTTCAACGATTTATACAAAGATTGAGAGTGCTCATGGACATCTGGGAATCCACAGGTAGACCTCAGGATGTAAGCATCTTAGCATCTTGCTGGAGATGCTCTTTTCCCAAGTTTGTTCCAAGTTTGGGAACCACTTCAGCCCCCAACCATGCCATGTCTGTCTCCCTTAGAGTTCTCCTTAATTCCTTTTCATATTTGATAGGATTTTATAAGTTACATTTAAGTTTTTAATTTTTAAAATTAGTGTTGTAGTGTTTGTCTCCTGACTCTATCCTGAGCGACATGGAATGTTGGCACGGAACAGGGTGATGGACCAATGCAGCAGAACAGAAGGACCCATGATGCTTGTGGGCATTTGATATATGGCAAAGTTGGCCCTGTACAGCAGTGGTGAAGAAAATGGCTTTCCAGTACGCAGAGCTGACCTCTGATTGCATCTCCTTCCCTGCTTCCCCGTTGCTAGTCTAGCTCAGCTTGGTATAGTGTACAGCAAGCATGCTCAGGCCTTGAGAGGGCCAGGGAGCCATAGCAGAGCCATGGCAGGTTTCTTTTCTTCCTTCCTTCCTTCCTTCCTTCCTTCCTTCCTTTCTTTCCTTTCTTTCTTTCTTCCTTTCTTTCTAAAAGTGAATATATAATTTATTTAGCATTCAAACTTCATTAAACATGTGCAATATGACAATTTTACTGGGGCTTTAACCCTACCTAGGATATGATTGCTTGCTGAGGCTTAGCAACAGGGTCCAGTTCATATTTAGCACTAATTAAATACTTTATTGATACTTTATTAAATACCAAACAAACTGCATTAAAATGTTTTCTAAAAAAAAAAGAAAAATCACTTTTAAAGGCCTTTCTAATCAGGTTAATAAGAAACACAATAAAGGCAAATATGCTAGTTTAACATAATTGGCTGATTTCATACAGCACTTATACCTTTTAGTCCATAAGTATATTGTTAAATGATAGAGAACATCTAATACAACCATTTCTACATAACTAGTAAATGAGTTTCTAAGAAAAAAAAAGATTTTACAGACCCCCATCTTGTTTTAAATTTATTTATTTCTCTTATTTTACATATTGATCCCAGTTATTTCTCCTTCCTTCTCTCTCTCATACCCTCCCATGCCCCCTAACCATCCTCCCATCCCATTTCCCCCCACTCCACAGGGAGGGTGATGCCTTCCAGGAGGGGTCAACAAAATCTGTCAAGTCATTTGGAGTAAGGACTAAGCCCTCCCTCCCGCTTCTAGGTTAAAGGAGTATCCCTCCATGGGGAATGTGTTCCCAAAGTCCTTTTGTGCACCAGGGATACATTCCTGGTTCCACTGTTAGAGGTCACTTAGACTGTCTGAGCCTTCTAACTGAGACCCATGTTCAGGGGGTCTGAGTCAGTCCAATGCTGGATTCCCAACTATCAGTCTGGGGGGGCCCATTAGCTCCTCATTGTTTAGGTCAGCTGTCTCTGTGTGTTTCTGTAGCTGGGTCTTGTCCTCCCTCTCTGCATCTGGATTCCAGTTTGGTTCAATGTTTAGCTGTGGGTGTCTGCTTTTGTTTCCATCAGCTACTAGGTGAGGGCTCTATGATGGAGGATAAATTAGTTATCAATATGATTATTAGGGAAGGGCACTTATGGTAGCCTTTCCACTATTGCTTATATTGTTAGTTGGCAGACCCCATCTTTTAATCCCCACCCCAATAGTCTAACTTTAAAGAGGATAAAGCCAATGCCTTTCCTCACAAGAGCTCAGGACTAAAGTCTCTTTGCTATCAGAATCTCTATTTGTGATCCGTTATCAGCATTGAGACAAGATTCAAATATTCTCAAAGAAGAACAATGCACATTGTGATTGCCTATTCATCAACAGCAAGCACTGCATTCAAACTATTGCATCCCAGGAATTAACAAAGTTTATAGCCACACCTTTCCTCCCAAATCAACCCCTCTGCCAATTCGACTCTCTCTTTATTCAAACAGTATGCTGTTTTGCTTATGATTCCATGTCCTAAATTATGTCAATGCTGTTTCTTAGTGCCATCTCATCATCAACTGCCGCTATCGACTCCTGTGAATATAGTTTTCACGATTGGTAGGGACACTTGTTGCACATCAATACCACGAGCCAATAAGTCAGTAGTGATCAGAACACTGCTTGAACCTGATCGGAATTCTCTCATGATGGCATCTCTTTCCTTCTGGTCCATGTCACCATGCAGAACAGAAATTGTGAAGTCCCTGGCATGCATTTTCTCTGTGAGCCTTGTATTGAGAAAAATAACTGCTTGAATGATAATCTGTGTCTCATACAAGTCACATAAAGTGTCCAACTTCCACTCCTCTCATTCAACATTAATATAAAACTGTTTGATTCCTTCAAGGGTCAATTCTTCCTTCTTCACCAGAATTCGAATTGGATCTCTCATGAATTTTTTGGGCACTTCTAATACATCAGTTGGCATTGTGGCAGGAAGCAGCACAACCTGAATGCTTGTATTTAATTTTTGGAAAATCTCATAGATTTGATCCTTAAACCCTCGGCTCAGCATTTCATCTGCTTCACCCAAAACAAACATTTTGATCCATTTTGGAGAAAGGTATCTTCTGTTTAGCATACAAACACTCTTCCTAATGGCCTCTGCCAGGGACCAGGCCAAAGTTTCAGTTTAGTAGAACTGGCTAGAGCTGAGCAAGCTATTCTTGAAAAGCCACAACCCATCAGCAACCAATCAGAGGGAGCCCCATAACCTTGTGCTTAAGAGAACTAAAGCTTCTGCCACCCTGAAGCTGAAAAGCCACTGACCACTGAACCACCAACAAATCCTATAGCAACCAGTTAACTTTTTGTTTAAACCTACCCAGACTAATCTCTCTTCCCTGGAATTCCCTCAACCCAGTTTAAAAGGGTACCTGCAAGCTTCTCAGGTTGTTGCCTTGTGCTACCCTAACAGGTTGGATTAATAAAGCGTTCTTGCTTATTGCATACATGACTGGTGGTCTTTTGTGGGACTTCTCATGGACCATAGCAGTCCCCCGATCTTTGGTGGCTGCTGTTTCCTTGTGTGGAGCATTCTTCACTTAGCTGTCTGCTCAAAGTCCATTCCCAAGAACTTTCCCTTTAGAAAGAATTACATCAAAATATATCCAGACATTTTTTAAAGTCCCTTATGCTATTTTATATTTCTTCATAGTTGTGTTAGCACCAAAGTTTAAATATTTATGTTTGTTTATTGGTTGTCTCCTTTAAAAAAAAAATCTAAGGTCCACCAGGAGACAGATTTTTGCTCTATTTACTCTGCTATGCACAGCACTGAATTTTTGGTATTTGGCAAATGAATGGAAATGAATGAATGAATGAAAGACGTGGACAGGTTCAGTCCACCCTGGGATTTATTTGGGTTACAGACGCATGTTCTCTAGGTGACTGTTTAGCCTCTTTCAAAAGGAACATCTGGTGTTTACTGGCATTGGGATCTTCCTCTAAGAACATCTGTCAGGAGCCGACTCTCATTATGTTCATGATTTTAAAACTTAAAGTCTTGCATAACTTCCTGTTATATAGGATAAAACTCCATCTCCTTCCTTTGGCTGCAGGGTCCTCGTCCTGCTTTTCTGACCTCTTTACCTATCTTTGCTTTTGTTTTCTGTCCTCTTGCATTTGGGTTCCTTCTGCCTCACAAACACCCTCTATAGTTCGTTATTTACTGCATGCAGCTGCTGCCTCCTTTAGCTCGGAGCATTGTTCAGGGCTTCAGTTTTCCTCGCTGGATTTTCATTACTTAGGGTTAGCATGACCTTGCCAGGGATCTCTATACTGATCTCCAAGGTCTCTCTCATCCTCATTACCCTGTTTGAGATTTTCCCTTGGAGAACTTATCACTAACTAAAATGATCTCACTTATTTAATTAAAAATGTAGAAGCCTTTCTTTATTAAAAAGAGAAGACATTAAGTTTCCACTGTGCATAGTCATTGTACATGGCAATGCATTGCATAAGGACATTTTCATACAAGTAGATGTTGTACATTGAGAATATTTCCCTCCATATCCTCCTCTCATCCCTCCACACCCACCCCACTTCACCTCCCCCTTTCCTGTTAGTCCTCTATTTTCCCTGTGGAGATGTGATTGGGAAATGTGCCCCACAAGTTCACCAAGTATTTGAAACTTGGTCCTGGTTGGTAGTGCTGTTTGGGGGACATTATGGAAGCTTTAGGAAATGGAACATTGAGGGAAGTTTGTTACTTGGGGCAGGCCTTTGAGGATGTATAGCTTGGTTTCACTTCTTTTTTTCTCATTTATTTATCTTTTTATTAAGCTATATATATTTTCCCAACCCTTTCCCTCCTTCTCTCTCCTACTCCATCCTTCCCCCTACCCCCCATGCTTCCAATTTACTCAGGAGATCTTGTCTTTTTCCCCTTCCTAGGCAGATGCATGTGTGACTGACTATCTTAGGGTCCTCTCTATTACCTATATTCTCTGGGGTTGTGGTCTATTGTTGGGAAATTTAAGTACTTGCCCATTACAGCTCTCTTACTCCCCACACAGCTGTAGAACTTCCATGCAAACAGGGTTGAGCAAACAAGGTTGTTTTCAGAACTTTCCGGTGTGCAGTGCTGTGCCTTGACCCCAGGTGTGGGTGGTGCATGACTTCCTCCTATGCTTAGCCCATCCCCTGGCTTGAGTATATAAGCCCATTACTCTGTAATAAATAGCAGCAGCTTCTTCTTCACTTCTCATGATGGTCTGTTAAGTTTTTCAATCCTGACACCCTCCACCATGCTCGGTACTCTGGCTGTGCAGGCGCGGCAAGTGGAGGTCCCACCAAGATTTGGAAAGTGAGGAATAGTGGACAGGGTCGCTCTGTAGCTGGCAGGAGCACATTGGGGTAAACAAGGTACGTACAACAATATGGGAATTGCTTCAAGTAAGAATGAAATGAAGGAACAAATAAGAAAACTTTTAAAATAACAAGGAACAGAAATTAAAGTAAAGCTGCAGATACCATAGAGAAAGTTAGTCTTTGGTTTCTGACCAGGGGAGGACTTAATGTTCCTGATTGGGAACAAGTGAAATCAGACCTACAGAAGAAGCTACATAAAGAGGGTCTTGACATCATTCAGATAGCCACCTTCTCTTTGTGGAGGTTAGTCAAAGATGCCTTGTAACAGACAAAGTTAAAGTGAAAAAACAACTTGAGACAACTAAGGAGGCCTTTAGAGAGGTCCAAGAGGAGGAAACTAGATGAAAAGTAACAATTAGTCAGATCCCCAGTAAAGAAAATGATACAAAATGGTTAACATCTTCTCAGGAGGAAACTTTAATAAAGGAAATTTTAGAACTCTGCATAAGCTGAGGCTTTGTCATAAAAAAACTCATATGGGACATAGTCATGAGGGTCTTTCTTCAGATAAGGGAGATGAGGAAATAGCAACAACTGTTAAAAGAAATGCTGCTGGATTAATCCAATTTATAGATTTTAAGAATGCCTTGACTTTATTTTTATTTATTTATTTATTTATTTATTTATTTATTTATTTTTATTTAATTTTATATAACAAAGTCCAATTAAATGAAAACAAACATTTATACACAATATTTGGGAATTTGGGCGTCGTTCCTTCCAAACTACTTCCTGCTGGTAAGGGGCGCTGTCTTGGGGGATTCGAAGAAGATTCAGATATCCTAGCTGTAGTCTGCAGGGCTGTTTTGTCCAGCTGTTTGGAATGTAGGATCAGCTTGTACTCTGTTTCAGGCGGTCTGGCGTGATCAAACCACATTAGTCTGGAAGGAATCCACATCTTTTCATTTTCTGTGGAAACAAAAATAGAAATACTTTTCCCCAGTAACTTGTTCTTCAACTTAAATTTTGGAGTCAAAGCGGAATGCCTTGACTTTAAAACTTAAGTCTAAGGACAGGTTATTGGGGAAAAGGATTTCTATTTTTGTTTCCACAGAAAATAAAAAGCTGTGGATTCCTTCCAGACTAACATGGTTTGATCAAGGAAGACCCCCTGAAGCAGTGTTCCAGGTGGTCCAATACTCAAAACCGCTGGGACAAGGCAGCCTTGCAGACGACTACAGCCAGGATTTCTGCCTCTTCTTAGGATCCCCATGACAGTGCCCCCTACCAGCAGGAAGCAGTTTGGAAAGAACGAGGCCCAAATTCCCAAATATTGTTTACAGAGAAAAGTGACTGAAAGGGGGGTTTTAAAAACAAAATTGGTAAAATTTCATGTCCCATGTGGGGGAATGGGTACAGCACTGGTTGGGGTCTATTGAGTTATCCCTACTCGGGGTCATGGGTATTGGTACCTGCATCTGCATTCTATAATCAGTACAATAGACAGGCAAGTGTCATCTGACAGACACTCATGGCCTTGGCAGTACAACCTGAATCATCCTAAGTATGGCTACAGATGCTGGAGAAGTGATAATTAATGACAGGTAACTCCTAGCGGGATCAATGCCGCCTAAGACAGGGAATGATGACGGGTGAGGTATTTGTTCCCCAGGTGACCTAAGCCATGTAACACTTCATTTAAAAAATAAAAAGGGAGGAACTGTTGGGAAAATTTAAGTACTTGTCTATTACAGCTCTCTTCCTCCCCACCCAGCTGTAGAACTTCCATGCAAACAGGGTTGAGCAAACAAGGTTGTTTTCAGAACTTACCAGTGTGCAGTGCCTGTGCCTTGACCCCAGGTGTGGATGGTGCATGACTTCCTCCTATGGCTTAGCCCATCCCCTGGCTTGAGTATATAAGCCCATTACTCTCTGTAATAAATGGCAGCAGCTTCTTCTTCACTTCTCGTGATGGTCTGTTAAGTGTTTCTATCTGAGACCCTCCGCCAAGCTTGGTACTGGCACAGCAGCCCATAGGCTGGTTGTCCTTTTATGTCTGGTATCCATTTATGATTGAGTATACATTATATTTGTCTTTCTGGGTTTGGGCTATCTCACTCAGGATGGTTTTTTTTTTCTTTCTAGTTCAGTCCATTTTTGGCTCCACTTCAGTTGCCTCTACACTATTGTTTACTATTGAAGATGTGGTCCCTCAGCTTCTGCTGCCTACTGCCCTGCCTCCCCTGCCATTATGGACTCATCTTCTGGAACCGTAAGTCAGAATAAACTTTTCCATAAGTCACTTTTGTTCATGGTATTTTATCACAGAAAGAAAACATAGTTGATACACTTGCCTAGACACCTGTGTCATGTGGGCATACCTAAGTATCTGTATAAAATCTAGGAATCAAAATGAAAGAAAACAGTGTGCTTTACTCTTCATCTCCTATTTTGAGTAGATCTCCATCTTGCTTTATTTGCTGGCACATTTCTGGTGCTTGGATAAACAGTGCTTGGTACTAACAGGTGCTTAGTCGGTATTTGCTGGGTTAATAAATATTTCATGCTAACATCATTTGCTGGGTGAAATGATAGCCTTGGGGGAATGGATTCGCTCAGAAACAATGTGTGGGAACTCTGTTTGCAGTGACATAATAAATTGACTTTCTTCACACTTGCTTCTCTGTAGAAGCCTTTCTTTATTAAAACAGAAGACATTAATATCTAGCTGCTGCTTATAAATAAGGTGCATTTGTCTCTCATGCTCTTCTTTTGAAGGCTGCTCTACTCTGCTCTGCCCTCATGTGAATATTACCCTTCCCTATGATTGAAAGGAGGCTAATGTCTGCCTCTTATCCACTTGGCTTCTGGCTTATCAACTGCAGGCTGTTTCTGCCATTGCTAAAGGAAACAGTACTAATCTTTTTTATTTATGTATTATTTACACTCCACCTGCTTCTCAAGCCAATTTGAGGCAGCTAACTTCTCTTAATTACTTTCTACCCTTGTCTTTTGAAGCTTGCAGACTCTGTAAGGATTCTCAGCAGTACCGCTGGGACTTTGATTCTCTGTCTTTGAAAAGCACAGTATTTGATAGCTGAACTGGATGATCTCTGGGTTCTTTTATAGTTGTGACATTTCAAGCCCCCCTCCAGAGGCAGTTAATGACCAATTTTCTAGGGATTTCCCATTACCCACCTACCTCCTTCTTCTAGGGTGTGTGTCTTCAACACTTCCAGATGTACTTAGAAATGACCATCTTGAAACATGATGTATATGTAGTCAATCTTCCATGTAAATGAATTCCACATCTGTGGTGCCAAACAACCACAGACTGAACATATCTGGGAATAATTGCATCTGCAGGAACATGTAAGAGTAAGGGGAAGCCCTTGGAACAACTTCTTAACTAATGCATTATAACAGCTATATTTATAGTGTCTTGGTCTGTTTTATACCATGATAATAGAATACTGGATTCTGGGTATTTTGTAAATAAAAGAGAGGGCTTTTGTTTGTTTATTTTTAATTCATAGTTCTGTAAATTTAAATCATGGTGCTGGTATCTGGATCCCTGGTGAGGGATCACCGGGACAGTGTCACAGTGGTGGCCTTATGGGCAGAGGAGTGGTCACACTGCTAGATAGGAAGCAGAAAAGTAAGGAGAAGTGCCTGTTTTGCTTACAATGGCCACTTTCATGACAGTAGGGAAAAGCTTCAATCATGTTGAAGACCTAATTGCCACCTACTGGGTATCACCTTTTTTTTTGATAATTTTTTAATTTAAAATTGAAACAAGTTTGTTTTATATATCAATCCCAGTTCCTTCTCCCTCCCATCCTCCCCTGTCTCCCACACCAACCTCATCCCATCTGCTTTCTGCTCCCCAGGGAGGGTGAGGTCTTCCATGGGGAGTCTTCAAAGTCTGTTTTATCATTTGGAGCAGGGCTTAGGCCCTCCCCCATGTATCTAGACTGAGAGAGGATCCCTCTACATGGAATGGGCTCCCAAAGTCCATTCATATTCTAGGGATAAATACTGATCCACTACCAGAGGCCCCATGGACTGCTTAGTACTCCTTACTAATACCCATGTTCAGAGGCCTGGGTAGGTCCTATGCTGGTTTTCCAGCTAACAGACTTGTGTCCATAAGCTCCTTCTTGTTCAGGTCAGCTGTTCTGTGGGTTACTCCAGCCTGGTCTTGACCCCTTTGCTCATCACTCCTCCTACTCTGTAACTGGACTCCAGGAGTTCGACTCAGTATTTAGCTGTGGGTGTCTGCTTCTGTTTTCATAAGCTACTAGATGAAGGCTCTAAGATGGCATATAAGATAGTCATTGACCTCATTATTGGGGAAGGACATTTAAGATAGCCTCTCCACTATTGCTTAGATTGTTAATTGGGGTCATCCTTGTAGATCTCTGGACATTTCCCTAGTGCCAGATTTCTCTTAAAACCTATAATGGCTCCCTCTATTATGGTATCTCTTTTCTTGTTCTCCTCTATTCTTTCCCTGACTCAATTTTCCTGCTCCCTCATGCCCTCCGCTCCCCTCCTCTTCTCCCCTTCTCTTTCTTCTAACTCCATTTCCCCTCCTCCCAGGCTCCCAATTTGCTCAGGAGATCTTGTCCCTTTCTCCTTCTCCAGGGGACCAGGTATGTGTCTCTTAGGGTCCTCCTTGTTTCCTAGCTCTTCTGGAGGTGTGGATTTTAGGCTGGAAATCCTTTGCTCTATGTCTACAATCCATATATGAGTGAGCACACATCATGTTTGTCTTTTTTGTGACTGGGTGACTCAGGATGTTTTCTTCTGGTTCCATCCATTTGCCTGCTAATTTCAAGATTCTGTTTTTTTTCCCCACTGAGCAGTACTCCATTGTGTAAATGTATCACATTTTCTCCATCCATTCTTCAGTTGAGGGGCATTTAGGTTGCGTCTAGGTTCTGGCTATTACAAATAATGTTGCTATGAATATAGTTGAACAGATGTCCTTGTTGTATTTTTGTGCATCTTTTGGGTATATCTCTAAGAGTGGAATTACTGGATCCTGAGGTAGACTGATTCCCATTTTCCTGAGGAACTGACATACTGATTTCCAAAGTGGCTGTATGAGTTTGTACTGCCACCAGCAGTGGAGGAGTGTTCCCCTTTCCCCACATCCTCTCCAGCATAAACTGTCATTGATATTTTTTATTTTAGCCATTCTGACAGGAGTAAGATGGTATCTCAGAGTTGTTTTGATTTGCATTTCTCTGATGGCTAAGGATGTTGAGCACTTTCTTACATGTCTTTCAGCCATTTTAGATTCCTCAATTGAGAATTCTTTATTTAGTTCTATACCCCACTTTTTAATCGGGTAATTTGATGTTTAGTAACTAGCTTCTTGAGTTCTTTGTATATTTTGGAAATCAACCCTCTGTCAGATAGGAGTTGGTGAATATCTTTTCCCATTCTGTGGGCTGCCATTTTGTCTTGTTGACTGTGTCCTTTGCCTTAAGAAGCTTTTCAATTTCAGGAAGACCCATTTATTAATTATTGATTTCAGTGTCTGTACTACTGGTGTTTTGTTCAGGAAGTGGTTTCCTATACCAATTTGTTCAAGGGTACCTCCCACTTTTTCTTCTATGAGCATCATTGTGGCTCGATTTATGTTGAGGTCTTTGATCCATTTGGATTTAAGTTTTGTGCATGATGATAGATATTGATTTATCTGCAGTCTTCTACACACCAGCATCTGGTTATGCCAGCACCATTTGTTGAAGATGCTTTATTTTTTTTCATTGTATAATTTGTCTTTTGTCAAAAAAATCAGGTGTTTGTAGGTGTGTGACTTAATATCAGGGTTTTCGGTTCAATTCCATTGGTCTACCTGACTTTTTGTGTGTGTGTGTGCCAATACCAACCTGTTTTCAGGACTACAGCTCTATAATAGAGCTTGAAGTCAGGGATGTTGATGCCTCCAGAAGTTCCTTTATTGTACAGGGTAGTTTTGGCTATTCTGTGTCTTTTGTTATTCCATATAAAGTTGAATGTTGTTCTTTCAAGGTCTATGAAGAATTGTGCTGGGATTTTGATGCATTGAACCTATATATTTATTTTGATAAAATTGCTATTTTTACTTTGTTGATCCTACCTATCCAAGGACATAGGAGATCTTTGTATTTTTTGGTATCTTCTTTAATTTCTTTCTTTAAAGAATCAAAGTTCTTATTATATAGGTCTTTTGCTTGTTTGGTTTGCATTACCCCAAGATATTTTATGTTATTTGTGGCTATTGTACAGGGTGATGTTACTCTTCTTTCTCAGCCCCTTCATCATCTTTATATAGTAGGGTTACTTTTTTTTTTTTTTATTTTGTATCATGCTACTTTGCTGAAAGTGTTATCACCTGTAGGAGTTCCCTGGTGGAGTTTTTCCAGGTCACTTATGTAAATTATCACATCATCTGCAAATACTATTCCAATTTGTATCCCTTTGATCTCCTTTTGTTTACTTACTGCTCTAGCTAGTATTTCAAGTACAATATTGAAGAGATATGGAGAAAGTGGGCAGCTTTGTCTTGTTCTTGATTTTAGAGGAATCACATTGAATTTCTCTCCATTTAGTTTGATGTTAGATGTTGGTTTGCTGTATATTGCTTTTATTATGTTTAGGTATGTTCCTGTTATCCCTGATTTCTCCATGACCTTTACCATGAATGGGTGTTAGATTTTGTCAAAGGCTTTTTCAACATCTAGTGATATTATCATGTGGTTTTTCTTTTTCAGTTTGTTTATATGATGGATTTTTGTATGTTGAACCATCCCTGCATCCCTGGATGAAGCCTACTTGGTCATGGTGAATGATTTCTCTGATGTGTTCTTGGATTTGAATTGCCAGTATTTTATTGAGTATTTTTTCATTAATGTTCATGAGGGAGATTGGTCTGTAGTTCTCTTTCTTAGCTTTGTCTTTGTGTGGCTTGGGTACCAAGATAAAAGGAGTTTGGCAATGACCTTTCTGCTTCTATTGTGTGGAACACTTGCGGAGTATTGGTATTAGCTTTTCTTTGAATTTCTGGTAGAATTCTGCACTGAAACCATCTGGCCCTGGGCTTTTTATTTATTTAATTTTTTTTGGTTGGGAGATCTTTGATGACTGATTCTATTTCATTAGGGGTTATAGGTCTATTTAAATTGTTCATTTGATTTAATTTTGGTAAGTGATATCTATCCAGAAAATTGTCAATTACTGTTAAATTTTCAAATTTTGTGGAATTCAGGTTTTCAAATATGACCTGAAAAGTCTCTGGATTTCTCCAGTGTCCATTGCTATATCCCCCTTTTCATTTTGATGTTTGTCTTTTGGTTAGTTTGAATAAATGCTTGTCTGTCTTTTGGTTTTCTCCAAGAACCATCTCGTTGTTACATTGATTCTTTATTTTGTTTTCCTAGTTTCTACTTTATTGATTTCAGCCCTCAAATTGATTATTTCCTGGCATCTACTCCTCCCAGGTGAGTTTGCTTCTTTTTGTTCTAGAGCTTTCAGTTGTGCTGTTAATTCTCTAGTGTGACTATTCTCCAGTTTCTTCATGTGGGCACTTAGTGCTTTGAAATTCCCTCTTAGTACTGCTTTCAAAGTGTCCTATAAGTTTGGGTATGTTGTGTCTTCATTCTCATTGAATTCTAGGAAGTCTTCAATTTCTTTATTTCTTCCTTGAACAATTGTGCATTGTTCAATTTCCATGAGTTTGTAGGGTTTCTGCAATTTGTGTTGTTGAATTCTAACTTTAAGGAATGGTGGTCTGAAAAGATACAGGGGGTTATTCCAATTATTTGTTCCTATTGGGGTTGATTTTAGAGAAGGTTCCATGTGGCACTGAGAAGAAGGTATATTCTTTTGTGTTTGGATGGAATGTTCTATAAATGTAAGTTAAGCGCAATTGGGTCATAACTTCTGTTAGTTTCTTTGTTTCTTTGTTAAATTTCTATCTGGTGGACCTGTCTAGTGTTGAGAGTGAGGTGTTAATCTCCCACTATAAATGTGTGAGGTTTTATGTGCGATTTGAGTTTTAGTAATGTTTCTTTTACAAATGTGGGTGCCTTTTGCATTTGTGGCATAGTTGTTCAGAATTCAGACTTCATCTTGATGGATTTCTCTTGTGATAAATAAAAAATGCTCTTCTTCATCTCTTTTGATTTTAGTTTAAAGTCTAATTTGTTAGATATTAGGATTGCTACACCCACTTGTTTCTTGGGTCCATCTGATTGGAAAATCTTTTCCCAACCCTTAAATCTGAGGTAATGTCTGTCTTTGAAGCTGAAGTGTGTTTCTTGTATGCAGCAGAAGGATGGATTCTGTCTTAGTATTCATTCTGTTAGCCTGTGTCCTTTTATAGGTGAGTTAAGACCATTGATATTGAAGGATGTTAATGACCATTGATTGTTAATTCTTGCTTGTTTTGGATTTGTTTTTGGTGGTGGTATTGTGTGTGGGTTTCCTCTTATTTTTCTTTTGGCTGTTGTTAAGGTGGGATTACCTATTGCCTATGTTTTTGTGAGTAGAGTTGACTTCCTTGGGTTGGAGTTTTCCTTCCAGAACTTTCTGTAGGGCTGGATTAGTTGATATGTATTGTTTAAATCTGGTTTTGTCATGGAATATCTTGTTTTTTTCCATTTATAATGATTGAAAGCTTTGCTGGGAATAGTATTCTGAGCTGGCATCTGTGATCTCTTAGTGTTTGTAGAATATTTATTCAGGACCTTCTGGCCTTTAGTATTTCCATGGAGTTGTCAGGTGTAATTCTGATAGGTTTGCCTTTATATGCTACTTGGCCTTTTTCCTTTACTGCTCTTAATATTCTTTCTTTATTCTGTATGTTTTGGGTTTTGATTATTATGTGGTGAGGGGAACGTTTTTGTAGTCCACTCTATTTGGTGTTTTGTAAGCTTCTTGTATTTTCATTGGCATGTCTTTCTTTTAAGTTGGGAAAGTTTGCTTCTATGATTTTGTTGAATATATTTTGTGTACCTTTGAGTTGGGTTTTCTCACCTTCTTCTATGCCTATTATTCTTATTCTTAGGTTTGACCTTGTCCTATATTCCCTAGATATTTTGTGTCAGGGATTTTTTTTGACTTAAGATTTTCTTTGGTCAATGAATCTATTTCTTGTAGTGTATCCTCAATGTCTGAAATTCTCTCTTCCATCTCTTGTATTTGGGTGGTTATGCTTGCATCTGTAATTCCTGATTATTTCCCTAGCTTTTTTATTTCCAGAATTCCCTCAGACTGTGGTTTTTAATTTTCTTTTCTTTGTCTCTATTTCAGTTTTCAAGCCTTGCACTGTTTGAATTGTTTCTCGCAAGCTTTTGTTTGTCTTTTCCTCCATTTCTTGAATTTTTTTTGTTTATTTGATTTTTTTCTTCCGTTTCCTTAAAGGGTTTTCTCATTACCTCTGAGGCTCTCTATTGCTATCATAAAGTTGATTTTAGGGTCATTCATTTTTTGCTTCATCTGTGTTGGGATGTTCAGGTTTTGCTGGTGTGGAGTCCCTAGACACTGGTGCTGTCATATTGATCTTGCTGTTGTTGACTGTGTTCTTATACTGTCGTCTACCCATCCCTTCTTCCAGTGGTTACCAGTGGGGTCTCTCCCTCTCCTGGTGGGTACAGGACCAAGGTTCTCTTCCAGTGGGTGCAAGCAGATCCAATACTCTGATGACTCACCTCTTCCTGGGTGGAGGTGGGACTAGGGAACTGGCAGACTCTGGATGGGGTGGTCTGCTGGGAATGGTTACCCTGTGCTCAGTCCCCAGTTCTTAGAAGGCTCTGAGGTGGACACTGGAAGGCCAGCTCCTTCCTTGGGTTAAGGAAGGACCATGATGCTGGGAGGCTGTGGATAGGCCAGTTGGCTGGCACCGGTTCCCTGTGTGTGCTCAATCCCCAGGCCTCAGGAGACTCCAACCAGGGTCCCTGGAAGGTGGGCCAGAAACATGTTCATTCTTATCCTCTCCCATGGGTGGAAGTGGGACTAGGAAGTAGGACTAGGAAGCAGGACTAGGATGGGGTGGTCCACCCCGACAGGCTCCCCTGCAAGCAGTCCCCAGTCCTTAGGAGGCTCTGAGCAGGGCACCAGAAGGTGGGCTCCTTCTGTGGGTGGAGGTGGGGCTGGGTATCGCCTTTTAAAGGTTTCTCAATATTGGTACACTATGGATCAACTTTCCAACACATGAACCTCTAGAAGACACTCTCAAACCATATCCAGACAATACTTCATAATACTCACATTGTATCAGCATTGAAAGTAACATAGCATTGTTTTGAAGCATGTGGACAGATGTGCATCTCTTTCATTCCAATACTGCTAATTTTGTGTGTGTGTGTGTGTGTGTGTGTGTGTGTGTGTGTGTGTGTGTGTGTGTAATACATTTGAGCATCTGTAGATTTTGGCATGAGCTGGAGGACCTGGAGACAATCCCTAATGGGCCCTCATGGATGGATGTATTTTTCCCCATTAAAATCAGTTTTGAATCTGTAGATTGCTTTTGGTAAGATGGCCATTTTTACTATATTAATTCTACAGATTCATGAGCACAGGAGATCTTTCCATCTTCTGATATATTCCTCAGTTTCTTTCTTGAGAGACTTGAAGTTCTTGTCATAAAGGTCTTTCACTTGCTTGATTAGAGTTTACAGCAAGATATTTTATATTGTTTCAGGCTATTGTAAAGGGGGTTGATTCTCTGATTTCTTTCTTAGACCATTTACCATTTGAGTATAGGAGGGCTGCTGATGTTTTTTTTTAAAGTTAATCTTATATCCAGCCACTTGAGTAAAGGTGTTTATCAGCCATAGGAGTTCCCTGGTAGGTTTTTTGTTTGTTTGTTTTGTTTTTTTTGTTTGTTTGTTTGTTTTGGTTGCTTATGTATACTATCATACCATCTATAAATAGCAATACTTAGACTTCTTTCTTTCCAATCTGTATCCCTTTTATTTCCTTTAGTTGTCTTATTGTTCTAGCAAGATCTTCAACTATTATGTTGATAGGTATGGAGAGAGTGGACAATCTTGTCTTGTTCCTGATTTTAGAGAAATTGCTTTGAGTTTCTCTCCATTTAATTTGATGTTGGCAATCAGCTAGCTTTTTTATTATGTTTAGGGCTGTCCCTTGTATTCCTGAACTCTCCAAGGCTTTTATCATGAAGGGATTTTAGAACGGGAACATGAGCAATCAGCTTGTGGGGCATAGAGAGGGTGATTACTGAAAGAGACTACTGGGAATGGAGGGCATTTCAGAGTCAGGTAAAAACCTGGAACAAGGGAATCTCCCAGGAATCTGTAAGGAAGATCCCAGCTAAGACTCCTAGCAATAGCACATATGCAGACGAAACTGGTCATCTCTTGTGACCAGATTGCTACTTAGCCCAATAGTCATCAGAGAGGCATCATCCAGCAACTGATGGAAACAGATAAAGACCCACAGCCAAACACTAGGTAGAGTTTGGGGAATCCTGCAGAAAAGGGGAAGAAAGGATTATAGCTGGAGCGGTCAAGGATACCTCAAGAAAACTCATGGAATCAATTCCCCTAGGCTCATAGGGGCTCTCAGAGACTGAAGGACAACCAGGGAGCCTGCATAGGACTAATCTATGTAACTCTGCATGTATGTTACAGTTGTGTAGCTTGGTTCCCTCGTGGAACTCCTAACAGTGGGAACAGGGGTTGGTTCTGATTCTTTTACTGTTTTTTGGTACCTTACTCCTCATACTGGGTTGTCTTGCCCATCCTTAATACATGGGGAGGTTCTTAGTCTTACGGCAGCTTTATATGGCATGTTTTGTTGATACTCATTAGAGACCTGTCCTTTTCTAAAGAGGAAGGAGGAGGAGGAGTGACATAGTGGGGATGGGGGAGGGACTGGAAGTAGAGAAGGGAGGGGAAACTGAGGCGGGATGTAAAATAAATTAATTAATTAAAAAATGTGAAGTTAACCAGGTGTGACAGTACATATCTGTAACCTTAACACACAGAAGTGGAGGCGGGAATATTATGTTCATGGTCAGACTGAGCTATATAACAAATTATTGTATTAAAAACCAAATCCAAAAGCCAAAAACAGAAAAACAAGGAAGCAAATAAAAATAAAACAAAATCCCCCAAACAAAAATAACTTTTTTTTTTTGAGAGCCAAGAAATCTTTCAACAGTTTATTAGAAGGAATGTAGATATTTTTAAAAATCCCCACTGTCATGAACATAAAATTGAGGTTTTTCCAGCCAGGGCATAAGCTGAAATCAAAACAGGAAATTAAAAAAAAACCCAATAGTGTATTAACATTTTCCACTCATTTGCCATACTGACAGTGCAAATACAAATCTGGTCTAAAATGTACAGACTCTCAAGCAACAATGTATAGCTTTTTTTGTGCTCCATGCTAAGAGATGTAAGAGCTCAAGGGCCAAACAATACCAAATGTATAGGCTTCAAAAACCATCTAACTTAGGGCACTCACTAGTTTTAACTAAAATACACCTCAACACTGGCAAGTGACCACATACAATGATGTAAATAAAGTACTTTTTTTTTTGAAAATAAACTTTAGTGGAATAATTTTGAAAGGTACACTGGAAGAATGGCAGGATATCAGTTTAAGATATCAGCCAATTTGTTCCAGTCCCCTTCAAGTCCATGGTCTAGGATCTAAAACTAGTTCTCTCTCCCTAAGCTGAGCTTCCTAACATGTAAGTAACGGTTATGAAGAAAGACTTAGGTGAAATGTGTTTACTCATCAGAGCTGCTCTATCAGTTGCCTAGGATTTCAATTGCTTCATGGAATCCTGGGAAATGTTCATGCATAAGGATACTGCCTTAGCTGACTTAAATTGCCCCATACAATGGTACATTATCAACCCTTAGTGAAGCCTTAAAAAAAAAAAAGGTTGAAAAATGGGTTAAAGGAGGCAAACACAGCATCTGCCTTTAGAGCTATCAACTCAGGAATTTTCTCAATTATGAAATCTTGCAGAAGTTATTTCTCTGTCTCAAGATCCCAGCGATGACAGCATCCCTTACTCCAGATCTGGCATTTTTTTCATCATCGCTGTCTTGTGAATCATCATCTGCTCCATCTACTTCGGGTAAATCTACATCCTCATCACCACCCATGTGATCCATCATCTCGGAGAAGCGGTCAAAATTGGATATGTCCTCATCCGAATCATCTTCCCAGTCTTCCCAATTGTTGAAGTCCACACTCAGCCAATTGAGATTTGCCCTCTCCTTTGTTAACCTAGGCCATGACTGGCCGGATTCTCCTTTTCGCAAACAACATAAAATTGATCTGTCCGTTCTTTTATGCTTGGAATCATTTGCATCAATACAATGAAAAAGATAAATTTCATTTAAATGCTTAAAATTATTGCTTCCTCCAAGACAACTGAAAGTAAGTTTGGATTTCTCAAAATTTACATTAACATCTTTACTGTCTTCAACACAAAATTCAATGAATACATAGTCCCTTCGATCATACCACTTTGCAGAAGCAGGCTGCATGGTGGCCAGGGCGGGGTGGGGTGGGGGGGGGGGAGACAGGCGAACTGGTGGGCGGGCCTCACTGGGGCAGTGGCAGGCCAGGCGACTCCGGCTTCTCCTGCTGGTCGAGGCCTCTTCTTCCTCCCCAGGCGGCGGCGGCGGGGGTGGACCTCAATGCCCACAATGCATCGCGCGGAGAGCAGAAAGTGCCAAAAATAACTTTCAAGTTATAGAAGAAATACATAGTACTGTTTATTGAACACCCATTGTGTGTGAGTCCATGTTAGTGACCTTATATTAATTATATTAATTTAGCTGGGTGGTGGTGGTGCATGTCTTTAATCCCAGCACTCAGGAGACAGGCGGATCTCTATGAGTTTGAGTTCCAGCATAGCCAGCAGGGCTGTTACATAGAGAGAGAAACTCTATTTTGAAAAACCAAAACCAACCACCCAAACAACCAAATTATAATTAATATTGTTTTGTCTAATATTTCTAGAAAGTATCTATTAGTACTCCTATTTTCTAGAAGTGAATAATGATCATAATAATTGTAACTTATATAAGATGAAATAATAATAAAGGTGGTATCAGGATTTGAAACCTGGTCTGTCTGGTCCCTAAATCAGACACTCAGGGGCTGGCTTTTGCAGATTTATTTACTCCCATAGATGCAAATCATAGAGAAATGAAACTCTGGCATTGATTTAAGGGTGACTGAGGAAAGCCGAAGAAACTGTAAAGGGAAATACTTTCTCAGCTTCATGTATTTACATGATGATGTTAAGGAGGAGGAGTATGCATGTGTGTGTGTATATGCATGCGTGCATGCATACATGCATGTGTGTTTGTATATGTGTGTGTATGTGTGTGTGTGTGCAGCACAACTGTTATGATGACAATAGGCAAATGCATCGATGGTTGGATGGATGGATGGATGGATGGATGGATGGATGGATGGGTTTGTAGTTAGCTAGGGACTTAAGGACTGCTAAAGGACTAGCCTTGAAAAAGCATGGAGGTTGAGTTGAAGGATTTGCTTTCCAGCTAGAACAACTAGCAGACACGAATCCCTGAAGACTTGGTGCA
The DNA here is from genome assembly GCF_943737965.1 of Phodopus roborovskii. Lineage (NCBI taxonomy): Eukaryota > Metazoa > Chordata > Mammalia > Rodentia > Cricetidae > Phodopus > Phodopus roborovskii. The sequence continues at coordinate 9,564,152 of NW_026125052.1, read as the reverse complement.
CTTGAAAACTGTGAGTGAAAGTATGGGTGATCTATTTGTGCATTGGAGGAGGCTTCAGAGGGAGTCTGGAAAGGCCAGCTGAAGACAGATTGTGAAGAGTCTCCCTCCTGGATAAGAGTTTAGGGAGTCCCACAGGTGATGGAGGACCACTGGAGCACTAAAGAAGAGTGACAGGGTCTGTTTTTTATTTTGGAAGCTTGCTCCCTTGCATATTATCTCTAACTTTTGTGACCTGACAGACTAATATTGTTCAGATAAGCCGAGAGAGTTCTCTCAGGGAGAACACAATGTTATTCACTTGTTTGGCTGAATTTTTTTCAGTGGTACCCAGCGTTGTGTAGGAAGGTGATGGATGTATCAACCTCAGATACTGCCAGAGATGGTGGTGGAGGCTCTGCAAGGGGAGGAACCCATTGCTCATGGTCAAAGGGCATTTTCCTTTCATCCTTCAGCCCAGAAGGAGGTCTGCCTTTGTCTCAAGTGCTAAGACATTCTGTGGGTGGATTTTCTGCAGAGGCGAATCGATGTTTATTTTAATTCATCCAATAAACTCTACAAAGCAAAATGAAATTAACTATTGGTCCTCTGTCCCCTAGCAGTTAAAGTGAACCCAACATTTTGTTTAGTGTTCTGATGCCTGGAGGAAAGAATAGAGAACAGAAAGCTCTGGGTGGTGGTAGGGGGGTTAGCAGAGAAAGTGATGGAACCCTGAAGCAAAGGGTCTGTCTATAACTTTCAAGGTCCAGGCAGATTCAGAACACTAGACCACCCTGCAGGCAATACAGGAGACGCTTTTTACCGCAAAGTGTGCCATTTGCAAACTGCTTCCAGTTCAGAAAACCTTTTTTTTTTTTTTCCTTTCCTTTTGAGTAGCCCAAGCCACCTTGCACAGTGCTCACCAGTTTTCAGCTACCATAAAGTACAGTTAGAAACTCTTAAAAGAAAACCACACATTGAGACTTAGAAGGAAACCAAAACTTATTTTTTCACTTTAAAATTTAGTTTCATTTTTTAAAAGTTTATTTATTTATTTGATGCACATGTGATTGTATGTGTGAGTATGGGTGTGGAGGCCAGAGGGCAAATTGTAAGAGCTGGTTCTCTTCTTTCATTATATGGGCTCCAGGGATCAAACTCAGATTGTCAGGCTTGGTAACAACTACCTTTATCCACTGAGCCATCTCACCAGCTCATATGCAGTTTTCTGGTCAGCCTGGTTCTAGAGCCACATCAGTTCCAAAAATAACACACAGAGACAGTGTATTAATTATAACTCTGTTGGCTGGTTATTAGCGTTTCTTATTGGCTAGCTCTGTCTTAAAAATTAACCTGTTTCTATCAATCTAAGTGTTTCCATGTGGTCTTATCTTACTGGAGAGAGGGTCCAGACCTCTTCTCTCATGTCCTACATCTTGTCTCCTCTCTACTACATCTCCCAGAATCTTCCTTGTATCCTAGTCCCACCTGTCTTGCCTTCCTATTTGCCAACAGTGGTTTATTCATTAACCAATAAGAGAAACATATTTAAAGAATGACATCTTCCATTACGTGTGTGTGCATGTGAGTGTATTAGTATGTTCTTAATTGCAATAGGATTACATCACTTTTCTCCCTCCAGCTACTCTCCCTTGAGCCCCTCCTGTGTTACTCTCCTCTCAAGTTGATAGCTTCTTTTACTTTATTCTTGTTACATGTGTATATGTACATATATATATATATATATATATATATATATATATATAACAAATTATCTATCTATATCCAGGGATATATAGATGTACACATATCTCTGGAACCTATGTAATGGAAGAAGACAACCATCTCTTAAAAGTTGCCCTCTAGTGTTCACACACATATATAACCAAATGTTCACCAAATAAATGAATATATACACATACACACACACACACACACACACACACACACACATATATATATATATATATATATGTTCTTTGTGAGTCTATTTTTGTTGGTGGTGTATAATGGTTTTAGGTCTGACCACTCTGCACTGGACAACAAGTAAGAGAGTTAATCCTTGGGAAAGACTAATAGTTCTTTATCTAGGAGTGATACCCCACGGAAGTTCCTCTTTCCCCATCAACATGTCCCTTGCTATTGCCATTGTTCTGGTCTTGCTTCTTATTATATCTCACCATTTCTAGGTGAGATAGTTTCACAGCAGACTTTATGCTTTCTGGTCCTTATAATCTTTTTATCCCCTCCTCTGCCACATCTCCTGAGACATAGATGCAGAAACCAGTTAACATATTCAGAAGGATGTATTTATTGTGCATGTGAGTCTATAGTATGTGTATATGTGGGTCTGCAAAGCATAGTGTGCATGTGGAGGTCAGAGGACAACTCTGTGGCACCAGTCCTCTCCTTCCACATTCCATGGGTTCTCAAGATCAAACTCAGGGTATCAGTCTTGCGGGTCAGATGCCTTTACCTGTTAAGCAATCTCACTAACTCTAAAATTTCATTTTAGATTACAAGTTTGAAGTCTGGCAAACATCTCAGTTGTGTGAGAGAAACTGTATCTGACTGGCTTTGGAGCCAGACAACCCTGACTTGGGTCTGTCTCCAAACCAGAGTGTTCTTGGGCCTGTTCCTGTGTCTCTGTGTTAGTTCCCATCTTTAATATTGGGTGTGCTCTGCCTATCTTATAGGGCTGTTGGGATCATATCAGAGGGATTAGAGAACATTTAGGATGGTGCCTGGCCTGGAATAGGCACTTGATAATAGGACATTGTTGGTGTGGTTGGTGCTTGCTTTTAAAACTCAGGTTCCCTAATACCAGCCTTGTACTGCACCACACCAATTCAGTGCCCATGTCCACTTGACTCTAGCCTGCTCCTTATGCTAGCTCCAGTCCATATTCCCACCCTCACCTCTATAAATACTATTAGCTTTGTCACAGGCTTGCTTGACTCTGGGCATTTATCTCCTAATCAGTCCCTTCTGTTTACCCTTCTGCCCTTGTACATGTTGTGGTAATGACTACTCTTTCCTCATCCACCCTTGCCTCTTGGTCTAGAAGGTCCTGAGATTCTAGTTTCCAGAAACTGTGAATGTGCTGTTTTATGGTACAGAGGCCCCATAGCTACAAATGGAATAGGGCTTGCGATCAAGGTTACCTGTGGTAGAGGGGTTATCTTGAGTTACACAGTGAACCCAATGGATGTACAAAAGTCCAGACAAATGAAAGGAGGACATGAGAGTGGGAACCAGGGTGATGCACATGAAGAAAGAGCTAGAAAGGGAGAAGTGGAGACTGTTCCCTTGAGCCTCTGGGAAAAATCCCTCCTGCCAACTTTTGCAGAATGGGACACTCTGCACTCCTGACCTCCTGAGTGTAAGATAATTAATATATGTTGTGTCAAATCACTAAAGTTATTGTAATTGATTACATGGCAGTAGGAATCTACTATTGTACCCTCATGGGTGGGCCATGGGCCTTTGGAGGATCAGCCCAGACTTAAAGAGCAGATGACAAGGTAAGGAGGGGTTCAAAACATTCCAGAAACATGGGTCACAAATAGCCATGACAGACAGCACCATTCCAATCTAGCACTCACTACTCACTTTTATTTTGAAGTGGGAAGAAGAAAACTTATTATTTTTAACAGAATACCTTTATATTTTCCTTGATGTTTCCTTTGATTTTAATACTGGGTACTTCATTTTCATGGCAAAGACTTCTTACTTAAGGTGATTTAAATAATTTTCACCTTATAGAAGCATGAAATGGTAATGAGAGTTTTCAAACTTTTTATCTCCTTATATTATGGTACTTTTTAATCCAGAAAAAAAGACAGTTGAGTAGGAAATACATAAACAGATGGTGAGGCATTGTTCAGGTAGGTTTTGCCTACAGGGAGAAAGGTCCCCAGTGTTCAGCCTCATTTCTGGGCCCTTAGGCATCTTTCCCTGTGGTCCCACCTGGAGATATCTCTTATTCTCACCTTGAGCTTGTATCTGTAAGATGGGAGAGCAGTGTTCTGTAAAGAGCCCAGTGACCACAAGGACACCACAAATGGGAATGAATGCCAGGATGGAGAACTGAATCATTTGTTTGGGGCTGGCTCTCAGGCATTCTGTTCCTGTTGCTTTTGCTGTTGCTTCTTCCTCTTCCTTCTTGTCTTTTCTTCCTTTTTGCCTTTTATTCCTTCTCCTCCTCTTCCCTCTCCATTTCACCTCTCCCCTTTCTCCTCTTTCATAGAAAGGGTCTCACCACATAGTCTATGTTGACCTTGAACTTGTAACCCCATCAGCCTATATATTTCAGGTGTGTACCACCATGCTTTACTTAGCTGGGTTCTTGGCACAACAAGTACAATGACCTAAAAACAAACTCTTACTTTGTTTGAACCATTCTGTGATAAATGATAAAATGATAAGTGATAAAATGAGAGATGTAGATGATGTCTAGTGGATAGATGATGGAATAATTCTCACCCAGGAACTTCCACAGCTACAAGTATTTCTTCTGTTGCACTCATTCTGTAGGTAGGAAACTGAGGTTCAGAAAGGTTAGTGATATAGCTTCCATCTATTCTCAGATGAGACTTCATCCATTAGGAGTCTTCTTAGAAGTGACGAGAAGCTAGGTTGTGGTGGTGAACTCCTTTAATCCCAGCACTTGGGAGGCAGAGGTAAGGAGATCTCTATGAGTTGAAGGCCAGCCTGGTCTACAAAGTGAGTTCCAGGACAGTCACGACTGTTACATAAAGAAATTGAAAAAAAAAAAAAAAAAAAAAAAGAGGTGATGAGAAAACTTTTGCCTCTTGCATAGTGTGGGGATGTGGGGATGGCTGCCACTGACTTTTGTATTTTTTGAAAAATGAGTCAGAGAGATAAGACTTTTTCCATTGCTGGAACATAGATAAACCACATTGGCTGTTTATTGGAGTGCGGTGGGAAAAAGTGGTGCCTTCTGTGGAAATCAATGAAAATGGTTTAATGCTGCTTCAAGATTTCTCTTCAGGTAAATGGGATTAGACATGAGGTTCTATAGGAAAACACATTGATGGTTCTCACACCTGAAGGAAGGACCTGTGCTAAGCCAGCACCGAGTCACCCTGGACACTTCCTGATGATCACTGATGTGGGAAATCACGGCTTCTTTTCCCAGTGCATTTAACACACATACACTCAGAAAAGTAGTTTTGTTCCAAACTGAAGCTCTACTAGTTTTTCCCAAATCTACTCCAGGCTTTGCTGCATCTCATACTGGAGCAGGTGGTACACCTGCATGGCTGTCCAGCTGGTATCTGTTCTGATTGACTGGGGTTGATCTACAGCTACAACTGTCCCTGGATAGTTAGAATGTTATATCACTGATAAAAAGCAAAACAAAACAAAAACCCACCCAGGATCAGTCAAGGTTCTCATGCATACAGTGAGTTACACCAGCTAAGCTGGTTCGCTGAATTTGTTCCGAGTAAAGTTCATTTTGACGCAAATGTACCAGGAAAAAGAGATGGCACAGGGATTCAAATTCTTCTCTCACTGGCCTCCACTGCTGTTCACTTTTTAGCCCACTGAGCTGCTTGTGCCTCAGGTGATGAGAAGCATTTTTCAATTTGATGGGTTTCATCTGCATTTTATTAGTCTATTTCTGGAAAAAATACCATTTGTACATCATTTTCTTTTCAGTCTTGTCTTTATTATTCCCTTCCCCATCTCGGGTGGTGGGACCAGGATTTGATTTTCTCTTAGTGCTTGGTACATTTCTCATCCTCAGAGCAATTTACCCTGGGTGACAGTCCATCTGTCTCGCTTGCCCCCACTTAGGAATCCTCTGCCTTCTCCAGTGTTCCTTATTTCTTCTTTCATAGCATCCAACTCATCTACCCTGACCTTTCCCAGCCCTCCTGTTCTTTATTGAGGCTGCATGATGGGTGGAAATCCTGAAGATCACATCAACAGTATTTCTCTCATCTCTTGCCCTCTTGCTGAACGACCGTATTGAACTTTAGGGGTGTGTGGTTTCCCTCTTCTTATAAAAAAATGAAAGAAGGAATAAAAAGAAAGGAAGGAAAAGAAAACAACTACAAACATTAAGAATGTGGCCATAACTTAAAATATTCCTGGGTGAGGGAGTAACTGAATAGCTGTTACATGACTGAGAGTTGGTGGCAGGGATTGTGTGGACTTTTAACTTTCAATGGTTTCCTCTGAAGCTTATGAGGAAGTCTTTGATGGGTTAATGGCTTTGCTATTAAGGTCACCAAAGAGGAAAGAAAGTATACTTCTTTCCACCATGAATCAGAAAACTCTTTTAGTAAAGGGTCAGATTTTAAGGATTTTCAGTTTCTCCTGCCATTTGGTCTGTGAGACACTCAGTTCAACAATTGTAGCATAAAAACTATCAAAGGAAGCAAGTAAAGGAATCGGAATGACTTGTTTCAATAAAATTTCTTTGACAAAGTTTGATTCCCATTTTAGAGTAATTTTTTTTCCTTTCTACTTTTTTGTCTTTTCCTGTATGTTTGTTTATTTTTTTGTGTGTTTATTTCTTGGTACCTTTTTGGAAGTATTAACATTTGTTGTGTTTTAAGTTTAAAAGGTCTCCCCCCCAAAGGGTATTTATTATTTATCTATTTTTGTGTCTGAGTGTGGTGCACGTGTGTGGTACATGTGTTTGTGGTATATGGCCATGTGTTTATAGATTCATGTGCCTGTCTACTTATTTGGAGGCCACAATAGGATGTCCATTGTCTAGCTTGATCATCGTCCATCTCACTTCCTTGAAACAAGGTCTTCTTGAAACAAGCCAGGAAGCTAAGGTAATCCTCTTGTCTCTGCCTTCCAAAACACTGGGGTTTCAAGCATGTTAATGGTAGATAACATGGGTTTTTACATGGGTGATAAGGATTTGAACTCTGGTCCTTTTGCTTGCTATCTCCTGAGCTATCTCCTAGGCCCAGAGTGCAAACGTGCTGAAGACTTTGTTCTCAGCTGGTGGATATATTGTTCAGGAGTGGTTGTGTCATGCAACACCTTCATTGTTCAGTGAGTTAAACCTTGGATGGCTCCATGACATGGTGTCATTTTTGGGAGGTGGGACTTGGTTGGAGTGTTCATGGTGGGTGTTCCTTTGAAGGGTATCTTGCCCCTGTCTCTCATTCTCTACTTCCTGGTCATGTATGATGAGTAGTCTCTTCCACATAACTTCCACCACCCTAACATTTTGCCTTGGCTTAGAAACAACAATGCCAGCCTACCTAAGGCTAAGACTGCTGAAGCTGCAAAACTCAATAAATCTTCCCTCTTGTTTCCTGTTTGTTTGTTCAGGCATTTGCCACAGTCTGATCGGCATAGCATTCTGTGTTGGGATTCTTTACGAAGTCATCTTGGGAGGGAGGGAGAGGGTGGCCTAGAAAAGGAAGTTTGGGGAAAGATGGTAATGTGTAATTTGTTGTGTTGACAGAGTAGCCCTCCATTAGGTTTTCTGGAGGAAGATGGCTGTGTTACAGATTGGGGCTAACTCTGGTACTTTGTTTAGGAACTGGGTGAATTTGAGTTACTTTACACTTTTAGATTTCAATGTCCTTTTCTGAAAATGGGATTATTTTTATGACTAATTTACCATTAGCTTTACTATTCTACACATTTTACAACTCTGGTATCATTTGGTTGCTGGTATAAGGATCTGTAGCTTCAGGAAATGGTCTTTTAATATTTGTAAAAACTTTTAGCAGATTAATTTTATTGTTTTAATTATGTGTATGTGGTGTGTCTGTGTGGGGTATGTATACATGAGTGCAGGTACTCATGGATCCAGGAGAGGGTGTTGGGTTCTCTGGAACTGGGTGGTTGTAAACCATCCAATATGAGTGTTAGGAATCAAACTTGGTGCCTCTGGAAAAACAGTATTAACTCTAGCCTATCCCTGTACCCTTCTTTTAATATCGTAATGATAGCACAGATTATGAATTATCATTAAGTCCAAATGTTATAGAAAATCTAAATAGTAGCTGTTTATGATATGGGTGTTTATTTTTCCTGCAATTTGTCACAGGCTGATATGTAATCTTTACGATATCAAGAGACTCAGAATCTTGCTATCCCCCCTTTTCCTAGTCTTGGTTTATACTTTTTTTTTTTTTTAAAATCTTTAAAGTCTCTTCAGAGTCTTGATGTGGCTATATCTCCGGCCATTATGTCTACCTCCCAAGAACCAGATCATGGACAGTCTTGTATGCAAAAGAGAAGCCTTTTTTTTATTTTGGATAATTTTTTCATTTAAATTTGAAACAAGCTTCTTTTACATGTCAATCCCAGTTCCCTCACATTACCATCCTCCCCTGTTCCCCCCACCAACCCTCATCCTATCCCCTTTCTGCTCCCCAGGGAGAGTGAGACCTTCCATGGGTAGTCATATCATTTGGAGCAGTGCCTAGGCCCTCCCCCATGTGTCTAGGCTGAGAGAGTACCCTCTATGTGGAATGGGCTCCCAAAGTCCATTCATATACAAGGAATAAATACTGATCATTACCAGAGGCCCCATAAATTGCCTGGTCCTCCTAACTAACACCACATTCAGGGAGTCTGGGTTTCCTATGCTGGTTTCCTAGCTATCAGTCTGGGGTCCATGAGCTCCCCCTTGTTCAGCTGTTTCTGTGGGTTTTCTCCAGCCTGGTCTTGACCCCTTTGCTCATCACTCCTCCCTCTCTGCAACTGGATTCCAGGAGTTTGTCTCAGTGCTTAACTGTAGGTGTCTGCTTCTGCTTATGTCAGCTACTGGATGAAGGCTCTAGGATGGCATCAATCTTATTATAGGGGAAGGAAATTTAAGGTAGCCTCTCCACCATTGCTTAGATTGTTAGTTGGAGTCATCCTTGTAGATCTCTGGACATTTCCTTAGTGCCAGATTTCAAAAGAGAAGCCTTTTAAATAACTTCCTTGGATATTCTATCTAATAATTTCCATTTATGCACCATTAAACTCCTCATCTTTTAGTTAATATAGAATTAGAGTGTGTCATATTTCTACCACACACAGATTTATACAGTGGCCCAAGGTGAGGAATAGATAGATGTCTGAAGCCATACCTGGACTTCCTATTTTACTTTGGACATTTTTTTTCATAATAATACAAGTAAATTTACACAATGGGAAGGTGTAATGAATAATATTAATTGACAACTTGACAAGATCTGGAAATAATAAAAAGACAAGCCTCTGGGCATATGTGTGAGGGATTATATAGATTAGGTTAACGGAGGTGGGGCAACTCATCCTACTACATGTGGGTGGTGCCATGCCACTGGCTGGGGTCCCAGAACTTCATAAAAAGGAGACAGCTGGCTGAGCACCAGCGTCTATCTCTTTGCTTTGTAACTACAAATGTGACTAGCTGGCTTCCTGCTCCTGTTGCCATGTCTTTCCTACCTGTTACCATGCCTTCCTCACCATGATGGAATGTATTCCCCCAAACTATAAGCAGGGATAAACTTTCCCTCCCTTAAATTGCTTCTTGTTAGAACAATGTAACAAGTAACTCCTACAGTAGAGTAACCACATTATATTTTTAAGAAGTAATTTTTATAAATGATCTCGTTTTCCTTAATATAGGTACTAGAATCCTCACCAGTTTTCATATTAATGTTAATAATGAAAAGCAAAAGCATGATAACTCAAAAATTCAAAAGAATCAAATAAGACTGATATGTAGGCATATATATACATATATATATATGTGTGTGTGTGTGTGTGTGTGTGTGTGTGTGTGTGTGTGTGTGTTTGTGTGACCAGTATGTATATGTATATAAATTTGGTAAAGGATCATTTAATTGAAAGATATTCATAAGCTGTAGGATTTATCCCTGGGATGAAGTTTTATTCAAATAAAGTTTTATTTTAAAAAACAACCAAACAACACCCCAAACAAAACCAATAAACCCTAACACACCTAGGAGGGATTTGTGAAGAGCGAGTCTTACTCTGTAACTAGAACCACTTTCCATACATACTTGCTGGAAGTGGACTGGAAGGACACATGAATGCTGCTAGCATCCAGAATCTCCACACAGAGGCAGGCTGGTGATGACTCTTCCACTCACTTGTGATGGATCCTTCTTCCTCTGGGGAAGCATGATTCCTTCAGGTTTTACACTGATCTCATCGGCTCAAAAAGAAGTCTCCAAGCCTCTAGTCATTCTGTGTTGATTTCTGTGGAACAGGACACCCCCATATATCTCTAGAAGCACATGGTGTTGGTTGGGAATCATCCTATTTCTCTTACTCTTTTTTGTCTGCAGCACAGGTTGGTGATGGTGGTCCCCATTCAGTGCAGATGGAAGACAGTGCTCATTGCTGTTCAAGTTCTGAGCTGGACATGGAAATCCTTTCTTACAACCCCATCACTCCTCTCGCCATCTGCACACAACAGTGGCAGCTGTTGTTTAACTAACCATATTCTCCTGAGGAAGATGGGTCAGCTTCTCAAGTATATTTTTTTGTGTGTATACGCATGCACATATTATGTATACAGTTACAAACACTATATGTGCATGTATAAGTACATAAGGACAAATTCTTCATCCCCCTCTTCCTGTCGTGATCTAAGTTTGGCTGAGGAATCAAGAAAGACCTAGGGTTGGGAAGGGCATGAGAAAAAGAAGAAATCTGCTAGGCTTAGAGTGTGAGGGCTGGGCACAGCTGGGAGTAGAAAGAAAAGCTTTTAAAAGCAGCCATTCTGACTGAGCAGTCTAAGAGACCTCAGACAGTGGAGCCAGGATGTATCCCTGGTGCACAAAAGGACTTTGCGAACACATCCCCCATGGAGGGATAACTGCCTTAACCTAGAGACAGGAGAGAAGCCCTAGTCCCTACTTCACATGACCTGTCAGATCTACATGACCCCAACTGGATGGCATTCCCCTACATATGGAATTGGGGTGGGGGGATGGGAGGGGAGGGTGGTTAGAGTGCATGTGAGAAGGCAGAGAGGGTAAAAGGGAGGGAATGAGTGAGGGAGGGAGGGAGGAAGGGAGAGGGAACTGGGATCGACATGTAAAATAATAAATTAAATTTAAAAAAATGCTTTGACTCCAAAATTTAAGTTGAAGGACAAGTTACTGGGGAAAAGGATTTCTATTTTTGTTTCCACAGAAAATGAAAAGATGTGGATTCCTTCCAGACTAATGTGGTTTGATCACGCCAGACAGAGTACAAGGTGATCCTACATTCAAAACAGCTGGACAAAGCAGCCTTACAGACTACAGCCAGGATTTCTGAATCTTCTTCGAATCCCCCATGGAAGAGCCCCTTACCAGCAGGAAGTAGTTTGGAAAGAACAATGTCCAAATTCCCAAATATTGTGTATAAATGTTTGTTTTCATTTAATTGGACTTTGTTATATAAAATAATAATAAAAAAAAAGCAGCCATTCTGGAGCCATGTGCTCAGAGCTCTTTCAGTTAGAGGAAGGCTGGTGAGTGAGTGTGTTTGGCTTTAGCTTGTTAGATTGTTCTTTGGAAAATGATACTTTCCATGATTAAACAAACTACAAGGATCCACAAAATGAAGATTATGTCTTAATGAAAGGCAATTATGTCTTATTAAAAAGTTATGCTCATTCATTGCAGAAAAATTATTGGAGTAGTGCATTAACCTGTGTTCTGTTGTTAATAACATAAAATAGTTAAGTCTGAACAAAAGGCAATGTGTGGTTTGTGGAGGCTCAGGGTGAAGGAGTTGAATCTGAGGGCACTCCTGTTGGCAGAGATAATCCAGACTGTGTTACATGGCAAGAAACAGTGTGCATGCAGCTAATGCATGTGGGGCCTCTTATTTTTTTTTGTTGTTGTTGTTGTTTCAAAGTCAACTATCTGGATTCAGCCATGAGGGCTCTATCCTGATAAGGGTAGCTAATCCTAAATGCTTCTTGGGGCTCTCTGGCTAAACACTGTAGTTGGATTAAATTCTAAGCCCTCTCAATGCCTCCTGGGTTAAACTCCAGTAGGCGGTTCATAGGAGACAAACCATATTTGAAGCATAGAGAACAGTGTCTGCTTTTCAGATTTGAAGAAGTTTCCATTTGTAGCTTGTAGCTTCCTTGTTGAGTGAATAGACAGACTTGGAATAGATTTTTCTTTGGGAGGAATTCCTCAAGTGGCCTTGATGGTTATGCAAATGGAAGATTGATGATGTATTGGTTAGGTTGTGTGTGTGTGTGTGTGTGTGTGTGTGTGAGAGAGAGAGAGAGAGAGAGAGAGAGAGAGAGAGAGAGAGAGAGAGAGAGAGAGTGAGTTTGGCACACAATAGCGTCTCTGAGAAGAGGGAACCTGAACTGTGAAAATGTCTCTATCAGACTGACCTGAAGGCAAGCTTTCTCGATTGATGGGAAAGAGCACAGCCTACTGTGGGTGGTGCCATCCCTGGGCAGGTGGTCCTGAGGTGAATAAAAAGCAAACTAAGGAGGCTGGAGAGATGGCTCAGTGGCTATGAACATTTGTTGCTCTTGTAGAGGACTCTGATTCAATCCCAGAACTCACATAGTGGTTCACAACCACCTTTAACTAGTTCCAGATGATTTGATACTCTTTTCTGACACATGATGTACAGACATGCATACAGGCAAAACACTCATACATGTACAGAAGAAATCTACAAAATATTTTTTAAAAAGAATAAAGAAAGAAAGTTGAGCAAGCCAGGAGGAGCAAGCATCCTGTAAGCAGGGCTCCTCCATGGCCTCTGCTTCAGTTTCTGCCTTTAGGTTCCCTCCATGGCTTCCCCTGGTGATGGATTATACCCTATTAAGTCAAAAACCCATTCCTTTCCAAGTGGTTTTTGTCTGACCAAAGGTTACTTTTCATCCTGGGGAAAGGAGGTAAGAGGCTCTCCCTAGAAGTAGCCTTAGATCTTTACAGCTGTCACTGTGTATGTGTATGTGTGTGGAGGGGGGTTCATTTGTATGGTAGATAAGGAGTAGCTGGGAAGAAAAAGATCCAGGGCCCACAACTTCCTTTTGAAGTTCAAAGATACTCCTAGATGCATTGCAGCAGGTCCCAAGAAATATACCCATTGGAAAGAGGAATGGAGCCTCCACAAAGCACAGGCAGAGTTACTGAGCCTGGAACAAGGCTCTGCTTCTGAGTTGAGGACCTGGAACTCTTGAGTGTCCACAAGTGTAAAACCCAGCTGAGCTCAGTGGAGCTATCATCACTGACATCCAAGGGTGCCTTTCACCTGGGTCAGAAGCTCTACCAGCAAGAAGAATGGCCAACAATCATTTGAGTTGAGCAGGCCATGAGCATAGACCATTGCCTGTCATTGGGTCTATGGATTCTCCTGTTTTCTTATCTGGCAGCTGGGATGGAACTAAATAAGCAAGGCTGATGGTTCTTAAGCCATTCAGGAAGAGGGTATCTAGCCTAAGAACGAGAAAATGAGCAACTCAATAATGTGAGAATATTCAAGTATATGACTTGCCCGTCCTTTATGCTGGCAGGTGGCTCATATTTAACTGTTAGCAAACAGGTGTCATTTCAAAGAGCAGAAAACTATCTTCACCTACTACTGCATGGCAGTACGACGACTACCACTAATAATTTATTGTGTCTTTCTTTACCTCTTTTAGGCATACATGCGCTGTACATGGTGAGGGCTTTGACTAGAGGCAATTTTTCTGATCCAGTGGTTATTCACACATACACACTTTACTAATAGTACTAGCTTTGTGGGGAGGGTTACAGAGAAGTTAAGTCAAGCTCTTATCTTGAAGAAAGTGAAGATTTCCTTATTATCTTTGCTGTTCTAACTCTAATACTGAAGGGCTCTCTTAAGACTATGAGTTCTGCTGGTATTTTTAGTCTGGGCTTCTCTGCAACACAGGCTGACAGCTTTTGGGTGACAGTCCCTCTGAGAAACAATAAGTAATTTGAGTAGATTTCTTATTCAGACACACTCCATATAGCTAGCTAGAGAAGCTTTGCGAGGGAGCATTTTAAATGGGTTGGTGGAACTTTAGTTTTAAAAACACTTTTCCTAGGCACTCCTTCTGAATCATTTTATTCCAGGCAGCTTATGTTCTAGGCTGTATTTTCTTCAAAGGCTTTTCCCCACCCTGGGCTTTGGGAGGCTCATATAGGTCCCTTCTGTGTGTCACATGCAGCATAGCTCCTGTCCTAAACATTCCTTCCCAAGGCCTCCATTACAGGACCTCTAGCCTCCTGGTTCACAGGAATCACAGATCTTGCAGGTCAGGTCGAGGCATGGACTATAGAAGTAAAGTTAACACCATGTAATTCCAGGCCTTGATTAAAACAAAACAAAAACAAACAAACAAACAAACAGAAAACAGTGACAAGGATTAATGGCCATATCACAGACTGGAAGGCTATTATGAAGGGGTTGAGCTCATGGATCTGATATCATGATGCCTGGGTGTGAAGCCAGGTGCTAATCATCAGTAGTGGGACCTTGGGTAAGTGTTGGTTGTCTCAGAGGTAAAATCTTGTGACTCTAGGACAGTGGTTCTGAACCTTCCTAATGCTATAACCCTTTAATATGTTCCTCATGTTGTGGTATTCCTGACCATAAAATTATTTTGTTGCTACTTCACAATGGCAATTTTGCTACTGTCATGAATTGTAATGTAAATACCTGATATGTGGGATATATGATATGCCAACCCCCAAAGGGGGCATGAGCCACAGGTTGAGAACCACTGATCTAAGGCATAAGATCACACAGGATTAATTGTATTCTCCATTGAGACACAGCTTGATTTGCAGTAGTTGCAGGCCCGCTGCTCTTCCCCTTTCTCCAGAGCTCCATCCTGTACACACTTATCTTACACGGGACTACCAGTGCCTGAGGATTTGCACAACTACTGGACTGAACGCATGCATGCACGAATGACTTCCGAGAAGCATCTCGACCTTCACTCACTCACTTTCATCCATTCATTCGACATTCACTGGGAATATACAGATACCTGGTCTTACGTTTGACACTCAGACTACAAATAAGACTCATTGGATTTTCTTGTCTGGTGGATGACAGCTGAGCAATTACAGATTAGTGCAAAAGTGGCTGTGATCCAGATACACAGGGGAGGAACAGGGAGCTGATGGCCCTATTGGGAGGTGTGATCAGCTGGAGCAAGGTGGCTCAGTGGGGGTGTACCTTTGAAGGGGGTATTGAAACCTGGGCCTTTTCTCTGATCTACTTCCTAGCTGCCATGACTTGGGCAGCTTTAGTCTTCTACACTCTCCCTACCACAGTGTTTGATAACAGCAACAGATCCAGCTGGCCACGGGCTGTAATCTCTGCAGTCGTGAGCTGTGGAATGACAGGTGGGAAGGGAGCAAGGCATATGAGGGACTGACTGCCTGTGGTGACATTGTTCTAGAGCTATAGGGGAGACTCTGCCCCCAGAGGGCCCCTCAGCCAGGTAGCTCTGTTTACTTCTGCAGCCAGAAACTCAGGGCATGAGGCAGTGCTCTTGCCTCTTTTGCATTTTTTATATGCAAAGTATAAAAAAAGTGTCATTTACACTCCAGTGGATGTTTTGCCCAGGGCAGAGCTGGCCGTCAGGCACAAAGACAGGATGCTGTATGAAATGAGATGCTTGGTGTGAATGGGCAATTGCTGGTCCCAACTGTCTTATAGAAAACTAAGCATTGCAGAACTGGAATCTTGGGGTGAACTTCCCAGTTCCTAGGTTGGGCCCCTGCTCTTTGCACTGTTGTGCCCTAGGTATGTGTCTTGTTCAGTCTTCTTTTGGAGTCCTGACCGTTCTGGAATTATTTGTGCAGGGAAGATGCTTAATTAATATGTGTGTTGTGAAATTTGGTTTTACTTAAAATCTCTCTCTCTCTCTCTCTCTCTCTCTCTCTCTCTGTGTGTGTGTGTGTGTGTGTGTGTGTGTGTGTGTGTAAAGGATTTAAGTGGGGCCTAAAAATATCTCTTTATATGAAGAATTTAAGAGGGGCCAGGAGGTGATGGCACACACCTTTAATCCCAGCACTCCAGTGGCAGAGCAGACAGATCTCTGTGAGTTGAAGGCTAGACTAGTCTACAGCGCAAATTCCAGGACAGTCAGAGCTACACAGAGAAATCCTGTCTCACCAAACCAAACTAAACCACAACCAAACAAAAACAGGAGAAAAAAAGAACCCAAAAACAACAACAACAACAAACAAACAAAAAAGAATTTAAGAGGGAACGAAAGAGAGAGTGAGCCCTTCATGGAAAGAAATTAGAAAGAGGATGGAAGGTGGTGTCCTGTCCTTTCAATGAGAAGCCTGGATGTCTCGTAGATGAGGAGCCATGCCCACTCACCCAGCTAGTGAGAAGAGGAGCTGTGACAAGAGCCACATTTAAAGCCCGCTCTTTCTCTTTCACTGTGCTTGGGGTTCCTGTAACCAGGCATTATTCCACAATTACTCCTGCTCAGTTTTCTACATAGCCCACTGTGGTGGCCAACCTGGGCTCTCTACTTCATTGGATCTGGGACGAACTAAGAGACGGCTTTGAGGGTTTTCTTGATCAGGTTATTTGAAGTGGGAAGATAGACCCTGACTGTGGGTGGCACATTTTTGTGGCAGCCCAGATGAGAGGAGACCCGAAGGGAAGGCTACGGTTTTTCCTACCTCCTTCCTTCCTGGTGTCACCTGCGCCGCTGTAGCTGCTGTATCCAACCTTCTCTGACACTAGAACTTGGTTTCTTCGAGCTTCCAGTGTGGACTGAAGATGAGTGGCTGTGTGAGAATCTTCTAGGTCTTCAGTGTCAGATTGGGATGGCTCTGGTATCCAGCATCATGGACTGAGAAACTATTGGAGGTCTCAGTTTCTCCAGTATGAAGTTAGCCATTGTTGGGCCATTCAGACCATATTGTGGAATTCATTTGAATTACACCCCCCCACACACACACACATTGGTTCTGTTGCTTTAGAAAACTTGAGTACTATGAAGTCACATCTCAGCATTAGGACACTTAAGCCTCCGGACAAATTCTTGTATCTGCTGTGTGAGTCTCCATTTTTGACAAATTTTTTCCACCCAAATTAAGAACTTACCTGTTTTGCTTCCAAAGTCACTGACTTAATAATTTTTCTTTTCTTCAAAATCATTAACCTTTGTAGTGTCCTTAAGAAGACAGAGTATCTGTGTTTTTTGTTTTGTTTTTTTATTTGTTTGTTTGTTTTTTATATCAAACATGGGCTGAGGTGGCAGGTTGCTTGTGGGTAGTGCTATTTACTTCTTGAAGTTTTTTCCAGATCTCCCCCCCGCCCCCCGTCCCCCAGTAGGTTCTTCTGTATCCCTAAGATTTCCTTTGCATCTCTCTCTAGTGCAAGCCTGGGTTGTTTACCACTTGAGTGATGGTTAAGCTGTGTGAATTCCTGGACCTGGCCTATTTCTACCATCTTCTCTTATTGGTGCCTGGTTTCCTCCTGAAAAGATTCATTATCTATTTTCATCCTCAGCTTCACTAGGTTGTTTGATGGCTCCTTCGTTATCCTTTATTTCGACTCTTTGGACACTGCAGGAAGGAGTCTGAGTTCTCTCTGATGTTCAGATTCTTGCTATAATTGGTCTGGGTATTTATCATGCAAGCCTTTTTCTGACTAATTCTGTAGCCAGAGTCCTGGAAATGGCCTCCGTGATTTGACAGGTGTTTTAATTTACTGGAAACAAAACAATTGCTCCAAGCGGTAGTGATTGTTCCTTGTCTGTCTCTGGTTGGTGGAGAAGACCCACACATCTGAGCTACCTTCTCTTGCTTTCTACTGCTGCCAGGCAGGGAGCTTTGGTGCCAGCTGCTGCTGAGAGTGAGCTTGCCTTTCTTTGTCCAGAGGACTTAAAGCTGGGTGCCTGCATGTAATGGCTTCCCTGGTCTCAAAGCAACCCTGGTGTTAGGAGGGACTCTGAAGGAAGGTTGTGAGTTGCAGTGTTGAACAGTTTGAGAGTTCTGAGCCTGAATCCCAGATCCATCACTCACAGAGAGTAGACTATTGGGCAGTCATTTAAACATTCTTAACACCTGGTTGGTTCATGGAGCTTGGGGATAACAAGTATGTTTTAGTCACATTAAAACTATTAGAAGGTTAGATAAATTGTGCCCATGAAACTTGTATCATAAGACTGGGAATGTGGGATGTATTCAGTGAGAGGTAGACATTTCCATTTACTGCATTCTCCTACTAACAAAGTAAATAATATAACAAAGCTGGGTTTAAGCAAAGCTGTGAGCCACAGGCCAGATTCTGATTATATCTATGCTCTCCTATCATTCCCTCCTCTCAAGCAGGTCCCTTCATTGGTAGCATTGCCCACTCTGAGTTCTCATTACACAAAGGTAGCCAGTTGAATGTTAATAATTCACAATATTATACAGCCATTACCTCTGTCTAATTCCAACACATTTTCCCTCACTCCAAAGCAAAATCAACACAAAATTGATTTGTATTTATTTATTCATTTCCCCCTTTTCATTTTCAGGTGTGCATGTATGTACATATGCGCATTTGCATGACATGGACACATGTGTGTATAGTTGCAAATACATATGTGTGTGTGCATGCATGTGGAAGCCAGGGTTAATGTTGGGAACCATGCTCTATCACTTTATTCACTGAGGCAGGGTCTTTCAATCAAACCCAGAGCTCACTGATATGGCAAATCTCCTTAGGCAGCTTGATCTGCAGATCTCCTTTCTTGTTCTTCTGAGGCTGGAATTCCAGGTAAGCAACCATACCCAAGGGGTATTTATGCAGGTCCTGGGGAATCTGAACTCTGGTCCTTAAACTTATGTGAGCAGTGCTTTAATCATTAGGTCATCTTTCCAGCCTCTCACCTTAATTTGTGTGTGTGTGTGTGTATTTATGTGAGAAACAGTGTGAGTACATGTCCTAAAACTAGGGGGCCACAAACAGGGGGAAGGAAGTTTTAAGGAAGAGAGTAGAGAAGTTAAAAGGGTACATGTGGAATGAAGTTGAAAGGGTACAAGTGGGAGGGGTTGTAGCAGAGGACTGGAGAAGAACCACAAACATCTTATGTATGAGAAGAGCAGAATTACACTAAAAAACAAAGACAGCGTCCTGGTTCCCTTCTCTTTCTGTCTCTGGTAACCATGAATTCACATTCTATCACTATGGATTTCTATGCCGTAATGCCACATTAATGGAATAATAGAATTTGTGACCTTTTGTGTCTAGTCCCTTTCATTTAGCATACCAAGTTTCAGGTTCATCCACACAGTATCATAGGCCAGGAGTCTGTTACTGTTTATGATGCATAATGACCAATTGCATGAATGTGGCACAGTTTATTTATCCCTCTGCCTGGCATCTTGGCTGTGTCCACCTTTTGGACATTGTGATTACTGCTATTCTGCACATATTTATACATGCGCTCATTTGAACACCTGCTTTTAGTTCTTTTTGAATATAGTTGTTACTTATACTATCTAACAATCTCTGCCCTGTTTTTGTTTGTAATTTTTTTCAGCACATTTTTTTTCCCTGACAGGCCCCATGATGGATTGGTGAGGTAGGTACAAGGGCTCTCACTAGCATAGATTCCTTCTTCATTACATACTAGTTGAATTGTATTAGTCTCTTTAAACAGAACCTAGAACAACAGTTCCTGCCTTGTAGGAAGATCATGACTATTAGGGGAGTCAGTCTCTGTGAAATGCAGTCTGTGTGTGATGAGCATTAGTAAGTCATCTTCGTTATTCCTCCCTCACAGTACTTTTGTCCTGCAGTCTTCCTTTGAACTCCATTGTTTTAGGAGGTCTCTGGTCTACATTCTGGAGCGGCTAGCAGCTGAAGTTTCTTTCTAGACAAGAACATTGAGAAACTGCACTGTTGCTTTAACACAGGGGGTCTCAGGAGTCTGGAGGACCAGGGTCTTGGAAACATGAAGATAATACCATCCTGCTGTACAGTTCTTGGGTTTGAATTTGTTCCTTCTGAGCCGGTAAGAACTAAAGCTCCCTTCTTCCTCCCTCGGGACCCTCACACTGATGACCAAGGGCATCCGTTCCCAGACTCCAGGTACTCTTCCTGCTCAAGTCTCATAGCAGCTTTCTATTGTTTGTCATGCTGAAAGCCTCTGGAGTAGGCAGTGTTCTTTCACTGAGGATTTGCTTGCAGAGGGGTTAGGGAGCTTCCTTTTTTCTTTTCTTTTCTTTTCTTTCTTTCTTTCTTTTTTTTTTTTTTTTTTTTTTTTTTTTTTTACCATAATCATCTCTATTTGAGAGTAGCAGAACATTGCAATGGAAATCCACATACATCATAAACTATGAGCAGATTCAAGGAGGTTGAAGAAAAGAAAGTTTTTAAAGGCTATCGTGGGAGAATCACATAAGATATTTAGAAACCAAAAAGCAATAACCTTTGGCTACAGGGATCAATAACAAGGGCCTATCACTTCAAGATTAAACAAGCTGCTGTTGAGCAGATGCCTTGGAGAAGTGTGTGTCTGTGTGTCTGTGTGTAAGGTTACAGTGACTTTCTTGCAAGGTTGTGGTTCCAGTTAGTCTTTTGAAAACACCTTTTGCTGCCAGCTATACAGGCATGGAATTCCCTCATCTAAAACTTTTCCGTTTTCTCTGTCTCCATCTCTGTCTCTGTCTGTCTGACTCTTCCGTCCTCCGTTAAGGCTTGACAAAAGGGACTTCCTGTAACGAGTACAGTTTTTTCCGCCTGCTGCTTGATCTTGTCCCGCCACCAAGCCAGCCCCAAATAACACACAGAGACTCTGTATTTGATACAATACTGTTGGCCCGGTTACTTGTTACTTATCGGCTAGCTCTGCCTTTAATTATTAACCCATTTCTATGTATCTTCACATGGCCTTCTCTTACCGGGGAGGCGGCTGGCGTCCAGCTCTCTCCAGACTCTCCATCTTGACTCCTCCTTACTACTTCCTATTTCCTCCTTGTCTCCTAGTCCCTCCTATCTTCCTTTCCTATTGGCCAACAGTGCTTTATTATTAACCAGTATGAGAAACATATATAGAATGACATCTCCCATCATCTCCTCTTTTCTGTCTAAAATAACATGAAGGGTTTTAACCTTAACATAGCAAAATATATCACATAACAGTTATCAAATAATCACAGTTAACACTATTTAGTCCATTAACATTTAGCAAGATTTGAAGAAAATATTCCATCATCTATCCTATCTTTGTGTGTCTAAAGTAACTTATCTTTAATACTAAGGAAAACTATAACTATAACTATCTGTCTTCAACTCCTTCAAAGACCACAGAAGGATAATATATAAGCTCTAGAAATGACAGAGACATCTTGCCTTTTCAGTCACCCGAAGTTCTTCTGTAATCTTCCATCTTCAGCCCATAGGCCATAGTATGTCTGACAGACTCTCCAGTAAAGCAGATAACTTTAAACTGTCTTCTTTATTGGCAGTTTGTCAGTCACTTTTTCTCCGTGTCCTGCATACTGTCTCGAAGACTCTTCCATGAAGCAGGATCTCTGTAGCAATGTCCATCTTGAATCAGGAGTCACTTTCCTGTGGGTCCTGCATGTCCAGTTTATACATCACAAAGTCAAACAGTCCAGACAAGAGGAGTATCTTGTCCAAATGGCTAGTCTTGCCATATTGGAAGTAAACTTCATAATGCATTTCTTCGATGTCCATCTTCCTTTCTGGTGCAGGTGGTATTGCCAAGAGCAATTATGTCTCACTGTCACGAAAACCCTAAACCACTTTAAATGCCATATTCTGTAGGTCTTTGAAAGGTTTGAAGAATTCCTATCCATCTCAAATACATCTCTGTGTATCTTGAAAAACCTAACTAACTTAACTCTAAGCTTTGACTATCATAGGTAATTATCTATAATCTGTACTACATTATATTTCTATATAAACACAATACCTAAACAAGAGGAGAAATACACATCTCACAAAATTGACATTAAATTGTATCAATAAATGAAAATCGATTCCAAAACAAAGTAATCATATCAATACCATAATTCCCTTTTTACCTTTAAAAATAATTGGCTGTGATCATTACCCATTTATAACCAAGTCCATTTACATGAAAACAAACATTTATAAACAATGTTTGGGAATTTGGGCGTCGTTCTTTCCAAACTACTTCCTGCTGACAGGGGGCGCTGTCATGGGGGGATCCTGAGAAGATGGCAGTAGTCTGCATGGCTGCCTTGTTCAAGCAGTTTTGAATGTTGGATCATCAGGAACTCTGTTTCAGGGGGTCTGGCTTGATCAAACCACACAAGTCTGGAAGGAATCCACAGCTTTTTATTTTCTGTGGAAACAAAAATAGAAATCCTTTTCCCCAGTAACTTGTCCTTAAACTTAAATGTTGGAGTCAAAGCATTTTTAAAATATATAAATTTAATTAATCCAGCAGCATTTCCTTTATCAGTTGTTATTTTCTCAGCAGTCAAACAATGTAGAGACAACACAATAGCATACAGTAACCAGATTCTCTCTGAGCTTTTCATCTTTACGTGCCTTTATTACTCTGTTTATTTTACTTTTATTTTTTTTTTTTATTTTTTGACATAGGGTTTCACTGTGTAACTCTTATCTGTCCTGGAATTTACCCTGCATACCAGGTTTACTTTGCAAATCACAGAGATCTGCTTGCCTCTGTCTCCTGAGTGCTGGGATTAAAGGCGTGTGCTACAACACCCAGTTCCTCTTTGTCTCTTTAAAACCATTTTTTTTTCATGTCTACGTATATTCTAAAACACACTGTAAACCTTTAGAGGTTTTTCTTAATATGAATCTGTCTTTACTATAAATCTTTATCTTCATCTGGCCACAAGTCTTTTATCTGGTAAACAACAACATTGCTAAAATGAAAGTCATAGCTGTGTCAGCCGCGGTTTACCAAAGATGGTGGCGGGTACTTTTACCCGCCAGCACGGAAAGCTGTGCTCACCGCCTTGGTCTGCGCTGCCACCCAGAAAGCATGCTGCCGGCTTGGAGATGTGGTCACTGCCATTGCCATCTCTCATACACACCAATAAACTGTTAGCAGAGTTATTTAAAAGCCCTGTGCTTTTTTGCGGCTTTTGCTGAGTCAGGAATCCTCGCTTAAAGGAGCCGCTTGAATATCTGCTTGTCTCTAGCAAACGCGCGAATATCTGCTTGTCTCTAGCAAAGCAGAGTTCAACTGAGAAAAATGCTGCTACCAAGAAACCTTGCTTGTCTCTGTTCTTTTGTTTCTAAAACCCTTTTTTAAGCTTTTGTTAAATTTTAAGTGGAAGTTCTTATTAACCACGTGGGCGCCATCTGTAAGGTATATGGTTTTTTCCTCCCGCCGCCCGGTCTTGTTCCGCCACCACGCCGCCAGGCCCAAATAATGCACAGAGACTCTGTATTTGATACAATACTGTTGGCCCGGTTACTTGTTACTTATCGGCTAGCTCTGCCTTTAATTATTAACCCATTTCTATGTATCTTCACATGGCCTTCTCTTACCGGGGAGGCGGCTGGCGTCCAGCTCTCTCCAGACTCTCCATCTTGACTCCTCCTTACTACTTCCTATTTCCTCCTTGTCTCCTAGTCCCTCCTATCTTCCTTTCCTATTGGCCAACAGTGCTTTATTATTAACCAGTATGAGAAACATATATAGAATGACATCTCCCATCAACTTCCTTTTGATTCTGACACTTTTCACAGAGGTTTATCAGGGTTGAAGCAGAATTGGTACTTCACTCCTATTTATTATTGACAATAATCCATTATACACATACACCATAATTTAGTTAACCATTTATCTGTCAGTGGTCATTTGGGTTGTTTCTACATTTGATTCCTATGGTTCCTGCAGCAGTGACTTTCATTTATAATTTTTTAATAAATGAGAATCCCAGACTAAGAGGCAGAGGATAATTGCTAAGTTTCACAAACACATGAATTGTGGATCTCAGGGTTTATTGGGGTGGCCAGGTGTAGGAACACTTCCTCTTCTGTTATGCACACTGCCACCCTCCTTGTGTGCACACCGCCACCCTCCTTGTGTGCACACTGCCACCCTCCTTGTGTGCACACTGCCACCCTCCTTGCTTTGCAAACCACCTGTCTGCTGCTCTGCATGCTGCCACCTGTGTCTGTCCCAACACCCACTCGCTTTCATCTGATCTGTACCAAGGCAAGTGAATGCTCATCATCCCTAGAGTACCTGCTGTGCCTGTTGCAGCCTCAGCTCTGAGTGTGGCTCTTCTGCTCCCCTGCCTTTACCGATCTGCCTCCCACCCATCCCAAGGCTGCTTCCTGCAGATCCTATTGAAACTCGGTTTCCTTTGCTAAAGCTCCCCACTGAGCTTTTCAATCAAGACCTTGTTCTTCATTCCTCAATTTGCTCTCATTCTCAAGTCTCTGCTTAGGGCCTCACCTAGCACAAGTGGCATCTTGTGGTGAGTTACAAGAAGGTGTTCATTCCCTGTAGGCTGATGAATTGCAAAACGCTGTCCTCAGTCATCCTCTCAGCTGGACACTTTTGTGTAGCTTGCAGGTTGGTACAATCACATGCAGCCTACTTGCCTGGCAGTTTCTAAACAATGCTCACTTAAGCATCCCTAAGTGAGATGGCCCATGCTCATGTGTAGCCTTTCCCAAATGGACCTTAAATTCCTTAATGTCAGTAATTGTGGCTTACTCTTCAGTTTCTCCCCCATTGTACCTAGTCCAGGGTCCAGCCCTGAGTCTCCAGCATCCAGCAAATGAAGTAAATTAGGGGAAGTGCTGTATCAGCCCTCAGCTCTGAAGGGACACAACAGATGGGCGCTAGCTGACATTATAGGCAACCAGGACCACATTGGGCCCATTTGGGGATATATCACCTCTGCTGTTCCTTTAGTGTGGCTTCTCTTTGGAATGCCGGTTTCTTTCTTATTCACTTGAGCACATTTTGAGTTTTATCAACTCAGATGAGTTTGTTAGAGGTGGTGGGGTGTATCCAGGGTAGATGTCAAGGCAGCCTTCTCTCCCAGAAGCCTTTGTTGGAACCAGTTTTTCCCTTCCACAATTCCCTACATGGCCTACATGGCCCACATTCTCTCATTCCCAGACCCTACTCCTCAAAAGCATTTCTTAAGAGACAGCTCTAGTTTTCATCTCTAACATTTGTACTAGTGAGGTATGTCCTAAAATAGATTGTGGCTGCATCTCCCTTTTTATTCCTGGTCCTTAAAGGATGGGCCTTGCACCTACCACACAGGGTGCTCACTGGGTGGCTGGAGAACTAATGTCTAGCTGTGCACAGTTCCCAGCATTGCATCCCCACACACAGCAGCCGAATCATCCAGCTCAGTTCTATTAGCTCTTCTAGACATTTGTTTAACACTTCTCCTAAGCTTTTTCTCACCTTGTCTGTGGTTTTGTTTTCACAGCCTGTTAGGATATGAAAAGCAATGATTATATCCATTTCACTCTTGAGGCACCTGAAGACCAGGAGGCTGGAGCATCTTGTCTTGCTGTCTGGTGATGTAGTAAGGCTGCCATTCACTTGGGTGACTGCTTGGAATATAGTGACAGCTTGGCTATTATTTAATCCTCTTAACTCTTGACTAAAATGAACCCGTCATTACCCTCAAACTCCCAGTGAGTCCAAATCCTGAGGTGAAGAGGCTGAATTTGTGGTGTAGGCTCTATGTTTTCACCAGCTCTCAGTATTGGCAGTGAGGGTTTTTTTTTTCTTTTCATTTCTCAATTCTGTCACTATAATGAATTGATTGTTCAAGAGGAGGCAGGTGGCTTATACATACTGGGATCTGACTAGCAAGCATGGTATGGAATAGATTTCACTCCTAGCTGATATTAGATTTACCTAGAGAATGTTTGGACCTAGCAATACCTTTCCAGGTGCTACTATGATAAGCATCCTGGGCAATTGAGATGGGTGGCCAACATTGCAGATGGTTTAATGGAATCACCAGTGGCTTTAAAGATTCCACAGATGGCCTGGATTCAGGAACTTCGATTTAATTGGTCTAGGGCTGGAAACCATTGGCACATTTCCTATTTATTCTCATTGCTGACTATTTGGATAACTGTAACATCATTCACTGGATGCCTCACACACTGCAAAAATTTATCTTTTGTAGTTAGGGAGGATGGGAAGTTCATGGCCAATGATGATTCAGTTTTGTCAAGACCTACTTTCTGGCTTATAGATGGCTCTTTTTTGCTATGTCCTCCTTGATGGAGGGGGTGAGAAATTTGTCTTTGTCTTGTGTCACAGGGGCACTGATTTCCATGAAGACCCATACCCATGATCTAACTACCTCCTAATGGTCCTACCTTTGGACACCATCATTGGAAAGTTCAGAATTTCAGAATATATAGGTACAGGGTCCAAGGATGGACTGTGCAACAACAGCCCTACATGGAAGAATCCTTCTATTATAGCATCAGCCAGGAGCATGTTTTACCTGAGTTTTCTCTAGTCTGAGCAGATATCATGATACCCTACTAAGCAGATATCCTACTAAGCTATTCTCTCCTGTAACTTCCTGGTTTCAGTCCTCTAGCTCTGTAAACTTGTGTGTACATCTTTAGCTCTCTGACCTTTAACTTCTTCATCTGTCAAATAAAACCCAGAACTGCTTGGTAGGTGCATCAAATAAAATAATGTATTTAAACAATATGTATCACCATGCTTGATGCAAGAGGGGGTTTATAGTTCTCAAATGAAAAGGATCAAATACTATTATCATCTATCTATCTACAGGAAAAAAAATCTGTGTATTACACTCATGAAATACCTACCACTTGCAGAATATGATAATTGATTTATTTCTCTATGCATAGGAATGAGAGATGCAAAGATGAGTGGAGAATTCACCTCTGCCTTCAGGAAACTTCTAATTGCTACAGAAACAGAAGGAAACAGAACCACATGTAGTTATTTATGTATGGTGTATATTTCTAATATTGAAATATTAGAGACTTAATTTATAAGCTCCTTCCAAGCACATCTCAGGAGATCAAGAAAACCTTAAGTGACATTTCAGCTGTCTCTTCAAAGTTGTGTGGCATTTTCACAGATAAAGAACTTGAAAGAAGATTCCAAGCTGGGTAGTGGCATTCGGCCAGGTGGTTGGAGAATGCAGGTATCTGGAAAACAGCCAAGAATCTGGGATCTTTGGCCTCTTGCATAAGGAGACCCAGACTTGCATTTATTTACCTCTGCTGAGAATTCATTAATGAAGACTTTGCTAAAGAACTTGATTCTTTAGGCCCCAAACCACTGGGGATCATAGAAGTTGTTAGTCTTGGAAGATGTACTTAGGTTGAAGGCTTTGGTTTATTGGCACCAGGTATGGGTGGGAGTGGATTGGCAATGTCTAGGTCTCCGTCTTCTCAGAAAACTCCTGGGTGACTCTTCATTCCATTTAAGCTCTAGACCCAATGTGCCCAGTGTATGCTATACCTGAAATCTGTTTCACTATCAAGTCAATTTAGGCAACCCCTCAGATTTTCTGTTGAATTTTGCAGGCATACCTATTGAAAATGTTTTGCTTGGTTGTCTACCAGGCCCCAGCCCAGCCTATTTTTCCTACAACTTCTCTTCAATACGAACTCACTCAGATTCTTATTTCAAGCAGTGTTGGCATTTTTGTGTTCTTAGTGTCCAGTGACTTTCAGCTGCTAACAAACTAGAGGCAGGGACCTGTGTCGGATGGATATAGCCATCGTTTGGGCCTGAGATGATGAGGGGTAGGGCAGGGCTTGACACGGGGCTGCAGTAGTATGGGGTGGTAGCATTGTCTGGGAAAGGCCCAGTGAAGTAAGAGTTGGCAGGGATGTAACTTACCTGCAACTTCCCTTTAATTAGGGGCCTAGCTCATCTTCCCAAACACCTGACTCACAGCTTGTTTGCAAGCTGAGTAATTTGGAGTGATGATCTGTGTTGAGTATACACACACATACACACACACACACACACACACACACACACACACACACACACACACGGAAAATAGTAGAAATAGGGAAATGAAAGGGAAGGAAGAGATCTAAAAGGAGAGGTGTCTTACTTTTCTGTTGCTGTGACAAAACACCAGGAGCAAGGCAACTTACAGATGAGAGAAGTTCATGGTTGCAGAGGGCTGGAGTGTATGACCACTATGGCAGACAACATGGCAGCAGGCAGTCATGTATAGCACTAGAGTTCACATTGAGACAACAACCATGAGACAGAGAGAGAGAGAAAGAGAGAGAGAGAATGAGAGTGTACTGGGAACGGTGTGGGCTTTTGAAACCTCAAAGCTCACCCCCAGTGGCACACCTATTCCACAAGACTACAAGAGTAATAAGGGAGGCGAGAAATAGGAGAGGATTATGAAATTGGTGAGAGGTGAGGGACCAATCGGAGGGGAAGGGGAGGGAGGATGAATAATAAGCACAGTGGCATATGCATGGAAGTCCTATAAGGAAATCCATTGTTTTGTATGGTAACATAAATGATTAAAATACAACCAAAGGAAGGGAACAATGGTACCTCTATAGCATGGATGAAGCTGGAGGGTGTTATGCCTAAGCAATTCTAACATGTAGCAAATTGAGTCCCCCTAGAGCAGGAGTTTGCAGGAATGAACATCTGATTGACAGTGGTTCTCACACATGAGTGGGCATCAGGATCATTTGGGCTGGCTGGGCCTCATCCTGAGTGTGAACAGCTCTTCGGTGAGCTGGTGAACTGGAGTTTTCAGCAGTCCCAGGGGATGCTGGTGGTTGGAGACAGGGTTTTGAAAGAGCCGAGGTTGGCTTTCCTGCTGATGAACACACATCCCCGAGTTGGCCATTCAGTTTTTAGGAAGCCAGTTCTGCATTTGCAATATGGGGACAACATGGGGATTATGTTTCAGGTCCCTGAGTGGGTGAAAGGAGATGGATGGAAACTCTTAGCACAAGGCCGGGGCCACACGACACTTGCTTCCCGATGTAACTTATGAATGTTTCTTCAGCTGGCTTCTTGGCAGATCGTCCCTTATGTTCAAGCAGCTAGTTGTTGAAGGTTTGAGAATGACTTTGGGCTCCCAGAATGCTACCCTTAAGTTTTCTGGAACAAGAAAACCAGGACACTGGTGTAGATGCAAGTACTTTGGGCTTCAGCATGCAGGGCCCACCTAGGGGTGCTGGTGGTGTTTTAACAACATGGTCTATCAGGTTCCAGCCCATGCATAGCTCTCCTGTCTAAATTCCAGGTCACCATCACACAGGGATATTTAGTGCAGCCAGTTGTGGTTGTCCTGTCGTTGCCATGGAAACCAAGCTGCTACTTAGATGGGAACAAGGTCTCTAAAGGCCTTAGAAACAGAAAATGTGTTCCCCAGAGACAGCTGCAAATTTTCAGTTTTCTTTGTGTCATTCAATTTTCTCCTCCTGCTCCTGCATGCACATTTACCCTTTCCCCCAGTCTGTTAGGAAAAGAATGAGAGTCAGCACACCCCCAGATTCCTCTCAGAAGAAAGGGACATTCACACTGGCCAGGGCTCTGACAGCTGAAGCCAGGTGTTGGGCAAATTTCACAGAACACAGCACATTGTGTCTACTCCATCCTCAGCTCCCTAGATGGAAAAATGTGTTCATGGACTTTTGCTTATGAATGTCCTCACCAGGCCATGTTCTAAGGGAGTTTTGATACTTCAAATACTTTTGGTTTTGAAGACCAGTTTGGTGGATCAGGCCTGTAATCCAGTCCCTGGGAAAGCTGTGGCAGGAAAACTGTGATTCTGAGGTCAGCCTGCGATGCCTAGAGAGATCCTGTGTCAAACCAAACTAGATCTGCACAAAAGCCAACTGTTTCTTCACTTTTTATTCAGGGTCTCATATAGCCCAAGCTGGCCTCAAACTCATAAACCTCTGATTCTTCTACTTCCTCCTCCCTCATTGCTGGGATTACAGGGATGAGTCACCACATCCACTTTACAGGGTGTATGTTTAGATAAGCATCTGGCCAAGTGAACTCTATCACAGTCTAGCTAATCTTCATTGCTCCTGTTTGGTTCGAAGATGGAGTGTCTGCTCTCTGCCTTACACTTTAGGACCTCGGGGGATGTGGAAAAGGGCCTTTTTGAATTGGTCTCAAAGATGGACGATAGAGACCAGTGTGACCCATTTCAAGATCAGTCAGTTAAGGAGAAATTCTCCCAAGGCCCTGGGACATCATGGACAGCTCATCACTTGGCTTTTCCTTAATGGCCACCTTTGACTAAAGGACAGAGGGGGGGGGAGAGAGAGAGAGAAAGAGAGAGAGAGAGAGAGAGAGAGAGAGAGAAGAGGGAAGGAGGGAGGGAGGGAGAGGGAGAGAGAGCTGGGTTGGGGAATGTCATTGTAGGAAGGTTACAGGAGGTTGTTTTGTCTGAGCCCCAGCCTGGGGGAGATGAGCTGACTTGCTCAAAGTTACAGAGGACACTGGCAACAGACGAGGGCCCGGGAACCCAGTCCTACAGTCCTGCTTCCTCCTCAACACCTGTTTATCCTGTCTGCACAGCACTTGTTCCTCTTGATGGCTTTCCAGTGTCCTCAGGTGACCAATACTAACCCCTTCCTGTGAAGGGAGGCATGGTACGGTTTTGATAAATTGCAGGTGAGTAGGTCACCCAAATGCTCCTCCCTGGATATCACTTCCAGGGCAGTCAAGTGCAGGTGTTGCGCTGTTACTAGTGGTTATTTAGAAGCCATGTCTGCAAATAGAGATACACTGATAAAACTGCCGTGATGTGGACACAGGTTGCCATGTTGCAGACCCACAGCCTAACCTTATTTTGGGTTAGCTTTAGCCCCCTTAGAAAACCATTCCATTCTTTGCCCGTCTTTGTGTCAGGACTAACATCTCGTGACAAGTAGGTAAAACCGTTTTTTAATTTATTAACTTAGATCACTAGCTTTCACCAACTTCAAAGCTAGGAGTGTCATCGGCTAGCATCTGAGGCCCCTTGGAAAGATCCCCTCTTCATGCTGTAACCACCATTCAGATATAGTCACTGATGAATTTGTATTTGCCTTGATTTATGCCTATCTTTTCTGTTATGATTAAATTGCCTCCATGTGGTGAGCTGGATCTGTTTCCCAGACTATGGTCACTTAAATTTGGCTCCAGAATATACTCTTATTCTTATGGTAATAGCTGTGGGTTGGTTGCTGTTCTTTGTGGGTTTTTGTTTGTTTGTTTTGTTTTGCTTTGTTTTTGTTTTTTGGTTTTTTGCATTGACAGAACTCATGGAATAGGATTTAATATGTCCAGTGTCCAGGGTCATGCTGTAGGCAGATAGCAGAGTAAAGTCAATTTACTTGCATGTTTTTCGATGTCGTTCCCCTCATTGGCTACATCACAGGTTAGGGGAGGTTGTGGCCACAGAGCAAATAGCCAGCCACACCATGTAAGGCTGCTTCCTGCTCACCTGAAACCTTTTGTAGATAATTTGTTTTCTGTAAAAATGCATCTGCTTATTTGGGCATTGGTAGAGCATGCCTTTAATCCTAGCATTCGGAGGCACAGGCAGACGGATCTCTGAGTTTGGGACCAACCTGGTAGTTTGGGACCAGCCTGGTCTACAAGAGCTAGTTCCAGGATAGCCTCCAAAGCCACAGAAAAACCCTGTCTTGAAAAGAAAATAAAACAAAAAATGCACCTACTTAGAAGTAGACCTAGATACCCACATGGCTCAGGTTGTTCTGTAAATACTGTTAATGCAGAAAGAAGAAAGAGAAAGGCCCAGCTTAGCACTGTATTTTAATTATGAGATAACGGGTGGTTTGAATTTTTCATTACCAACATACCTTGCCCCTAGGTGGGGTTTCCAATACACATAACTTTTCTGTGCTATTTGGACAAACCCACCCCATTAGTACTTCCCCTCTTGTTGGACATTGTGACAGGAAGGAGAGGAGAAAGTTATTTTTAATTTGGCAAGCAACCGAACATCTGAGTCATCTCTTCCAGCAGCTAAGCCTATATGTTTTCTCAACAGGGTACTAATTACCTGGTTCTGGAACTGGCCAGACAGCTTGTTCCTGCAGCTCTGACTGCCCTGCTGGCTGGATGCAATTGCTGGATGGACCCAGCAGGATTCAGAGAACTTCAGCAGGGAGCATCCTCCTTCTCAATAAACTCAGACATGGGCATTGGGCAACTTGTTAAACACATTTATTGATTTCTTTTGACAGTAACCAAACACAGTGAGTGACCATTATAAACAAGAAAAGAAAGGCATTCGTTTGTACTTTGTGGGATCTGGCTGCACCTGGAGAGAAAAGATACCCCAATTTCCCAGGAATTTACAAGGCAAAGTGCATTCCTTCGGGAGCATCACAGGGGTTGGGGCAGGGAATGGCAGTTTTGAAACGCAAGGAATCTGATCACCTACTATATCAGGCCGAAGCTCACCTGGGATGAATGATGGAGCCATGGGGTGGAATTAAAGGCATACTTGCTTAGCAAATGCATTCCTGCTTGCCACAAACTTAGTAAAACTGGCTGCAGCAAATGAACACAACATGGAGATGAAGGAACACGGGAGATCCAAGAAGGTAGCAGAATGGGGCTAGGGCTTAGCCTGGCAGGAAGGAGAACAGACCAAAGCCAGAAAAATGAAATCAACGCATTAAACACATTTATTGGGCTGTTAACAATAACCAAACACAATGTATGACCTTCAGAAAACAAGAAACAGCGAATGGATCGATCCTGATCTCGGGCAAATCCTAGTACAGTTAAGTGACAAATAGGGAAATGATTCCATTCTTATAGTCTGCAGTGATATATATATACACAACGTATAGCTCTTTGATGTCTGTCCTTTTTTTTGAATATTTTCTTTTTAAATCATTGAGTAAACAGAAGAATCATAATCTAGAAATAAGTGTCCTTGGTCAGCTTTGTTCTGGTTCACCTGTCACCAGCATCCTCAGAGTATTTTAGGACACCGTCAGGGATGATGAGATAGAGTCCACTTGATGCTTTTAGAGTGGTGTTTTTTCCCCTCTCTCTTTTGGAAGAAGTTTTGTATGTACAAAGGCTGAGAAGTCTCATTGGATAGAGTTATTAGTTCAGGAAAACAGTATCAAAATTGTAATCAGGTTAACTGGTTGTTTTCTTCTAAGACCTTTGATGAATGAACCCTTGTTTCTGAGACTTGGCTTCCCATCATGGAGGTGATATGGATGTGTGTACTTGTGTGTGTGTGTGTGTGTGTGTGTGTGTGTGTGTGTGTGTGTGTAGAGATGCACTCCTCTGACATATTTTTGCAGTTTTCATGAAGAAGGGGCCAATTCAGAGAGTGAAAGGCTTAGGGAGAAGGAAAGAGAAGGAAGAAAGAGGAGGGCATTCTGGGTTACGTCAATTCACAGTTGTAGAACTTCACTGAGGTTGGATTCTTCTTGGCTTAGTTCCCTACTTGAGGAGCCATTCGTTTACTAGAAAGAGAGAAAGAAACAAAACCCAACACACACATACACACAACACAAAACAAGGCACACTTGAATTAATGTGTATTCAGTGAGGGGGGCTACTCAAAAGCCTGCCTGTTTATTAGCGTCATGACTATTCCCTGCCCCATGGCTTTCTAGGCTTGTATTTTCCAGAATGCTAGCCTAGAGCTTCAGGTTATTACTGTGAAGCCCAATGAATGAAAAGAATAAATGTACTTGTGTCATGAAGCTAGTCACACTTCAAGTGCTCAATAGCAGAGGAGAGAGGTATAGACTAGTTTTGTCATGTAGAAAGTCCTTGTTGGGGGAGGGGGACACTGGTTTAGACCCGAAATAGGAACATTTTAGTTAAGAGCTTCAATCTAACATATCCGCCCCTTTGTTTGCATATTAACTATGGCTGATTTCAAGCTACATCATTTGCGTGTTACCTATGGCTGACTTCATACTACTTCATTAGAGTGTGGGACAGAAGCTATCTGACCTACAGTGCCTAATGCATTTGATTACTGCTTCTTTACGCTAAAAGTGCCAAACTCTGGTTTAGATCACAACCGCTCTGTGGTTAAGGTCATATCTATTTTCATTACCACTGTACCACCATCACCATCTAAGTGCCTGATAGGTGTTCAATAAATCAGTGAAGAATAAGGAGAAGGGTCCATGACAGAAGAGGGTATTTGTTCAGTAGTGGTGGCTGAAAGGGAGCAAGGACTATAGTTTAGGCATCCTATGAGTGTCTAAGGGAAA
The DNA here is from genome assembly GCF_943737965.1 of Phodopus roborovskii. Classification (NCBI taxonomy): domain Eukaryota; kingdom Metazoa; phylum Chordata; class Mammalia; order Rodentia; family Cricetidae; genus Phodopus; species Phodopus roborovskii. The sequence goes on along the minus strand of NW_026125052.1, from coordinate 9,529,988 downwards.
AACAAGGATGAAAAAAAGGGAGGAAAAAAAATGAAACCCAGAGGAAAGAGGAGCAATGCATTTAGGGTTAAGGGAAGCAATGGTATCCGCTTTCCAAAGCTGTCTGGAAATGACCACAGCCCTTGTATTTGGGGACCATGTCATTGTTATAAAGGACTCCCCATTCAGGCACAAGCTATGGTGAATATCAAGACTGCCAGGAAGAGACTGGGAGTGGTGGGAAAAGCCCAGGGTGGCTTGTTAAAGGTAAGTTCTTGAATGTCTTGTCCAGGACATCTCTGTTTGCACTTCCCTTTCTGCACTGAGAGTTCACCATGTTGGCCAATGGATGCTGAGTCAGTAGAAGAAAAGACAGACACCAGCCAGGCATAGGAAATAGATGTCATCTTAAGTGTCCCCTTTGGTAGGAATAATAGCTGCTTATAGGGTCATGGCACTAGACAAAGATATGACTATTCACTCCTTGAACCCTAGAGCATTCTATCCTCTGTAAGGAGGCACATAGCCAAAACCTCCCATGCTTCTTACTGCTCTGTTCTAACATAGCTTTGGGGGAAATTAGGCTTTCTGAGCTCTCTAATAAAATGTCCATAGAAAGGACTATTTTTGCCTGAACCAGAGGAGATGCAAAGGTTTGACACATGTGACATTAAACATCTATGCACATACATCACATAAATCAAACCTTTTAACCTTTATCTCCTTCATCTATGTATGACATACAAAATTTGCTAATAAAGAAGCACCTTGCAAATGGGTGTGGCAGTGATTTTACCATCAGAGATCTTACAATGGGAGATAGGCCTAAGCTAAAAGATGGACCTCTGGCCTGAGCACTGTTCCAAGGGCCCCTGCACTCACCTCTGTACTGTAGCTTCTGGGCCCTGTTGTTAGGACAGTCCTTCCCCTGTAAACTGAAGTTGATATTGGTACGGATACAGCGGTTGTTGAGTGGCTGCACAGGCCTGAAGTTGTCACTCATGCTCAGAAAGATCTGCGATGGCTGATTCTGGCTGAGGAGGCGTAGGGAATGCATCTGAGGAGAGAAACAGCAGTGAGACCCAGACACTATGCGAATGTTCTGGGGAAGAAAGGCCAAGTAGGCTGTTGCCTGGTCAGGCAGCATCCTTTATCTGGAAAAGGTCGTGAGTCCTCAGAGCCCCCTTTCCCAGCTGAGCTGAGGTGAAGGGCCACTGATGTCTTTCAGACATGGAGTACATTTGCACGTAACTTGGCAGCTTGTGTGGACTTTAAACAAATCATTGATTCTCATCCTCAAATATACCCAGGCAGTAGTTTCTGCCCTATGGTAACTACCATAGTGGTTAGACTATTGCCCTTAACTGGACCAATGCACTTTCTGTCTTGTGAATACTTGGCCTCTTTTATCACAAGACCAAGAAGAATAATGCAAATGTATTGAAAGAAGGAGAAGAGAGGGAAAGGAGAGGGAACAGGAAGAGAAGGGTAAAAGAGGGATGGGAGAAGAGGGGGAGAAGAAGGAGGGGAAGATGAGGAGGGGAGGAGAAAAAGAAAGAGGGAGAGAGGAGGAGAGTGGATAGAACTTCTGGCATTCTGACTCTAGTGAACCCTTTCCCCCATTAGTTTCCAGTCTTGAACTCGCTGAGATATTCCAGTATCTCTTGAACATGTCCCTTTTCTGAGCTTGAGTGACCCCGAGGGAGTGACTGTTGTTTGTCATCTAACAAGTCCCACCAGGATCAGGGACTGGGAACTTCATGTTGTCAGGTTGTGAACACAGATCTTGCCAAGGAGATGGGGTCCTGCTTTACTTTCTTAACTCCCCTCTGAGGCTTTCTAGATACTGGCGAGCAGGTGCTGGAGTGGGGACAGATGCATGCAATCTACCTTCATCATGGGGAAAAGGAGGACGCTGGCAAGCCGGGTGTGCACAATGAGCCACCAAGCAAAGCTGGCACAGGCTGGTTCCTGTGCAGTTCTGAGGAATAGACTATCTGAAGTGATATTTAAAAACTCCCACATCCAAAGCACTTAACGGGAGATGCTGTGCACCATGTTACCCCTGCTTGGAGACTGACACACACATTGTTTTTAAAATTTCCTTCATAGGAAATAGACATAGGCTCATCTTTTTCCTGTCTCTAGTGCTAGAGAATGAACTGAGGGTCTCATCCATGTAGGATAAGCACCCTACCACCAAGGTTGGCTTTAGCTTATTTAGGCTGATTTAGCTTATTAAAAATCATTACGTTTTTGAGACAGGTACCTACTCAGTAGCCATCATTCTAGGGCTGGCCTAGAACTTAGGGTGGTCTTCCTGTCTCAGTTTCTCAAGTGCGGAGGTTGTGGGAGTGAGGCATTGTGTGTGTGTGTGTGTATCCATTTGCACCTCTACCTGAACACTGAACACTCTAATTGTAAAGTGTGATTGTGGAACCAGCTCTGCACTCTAACTTCCCTTAGGCAGGGGAAGTGTCTCCACAGTTCAGATTAGTTCATTTCAGACACTGGCTCTATAAACACAGGTGTTGTGGATTTAATTGTGTGCGCCCAAACTTGTGAATTGAAGGTATTGGTAATCTGTAGTACTCCGGATGCGACTTTACCCAGATGCAGGGCTACTTCCAATGCAATCAGCTAAGTTAATATGAAGTAATTGAAGTGAGCACTTTGATTTAGTACGGCTAGGGTCTTTTTAAAAGAAGGTTGGTTGTAACGGAGATGCAGTTACATGGAGAACACCAAGTAACAACGAAGGGAGAGACTTGGGGTGGTACATCTTGAACCAGGAACAACAGCGATTTCTGGCAAACCACAAAAGTCAGGGACCAGGCATGGAGCAGATTCTCACATGCCTCAGAAGGAACCAAGTCTTCTGACTCCTTCATCTGGGTCTCCGTCCCCCAGAACTATGAGGCAAACAGGTTTCTGTTGGTTGTGCCACCCAGTTTGTACTTTATGGCTGCACAAATTCTTGTTAAATCAACACCGTCTACTGGGAACCTGCTCAGCCGGTCCTCACACTTTCTTCCCATTTGCTAAAGAACCAACGTTAAGCTCACCTGCATCCTGGTTATGTATACAGGCTTGTTCATTATTATCCAACTCGCTGTCTCATAGCAGGGTGGGATAGTCATCGACCCATCATAAGTGATAAAACTAGAGGTCTCTGGATACAGTTCCTCTATATTAAGTCCCTGTAGTAAATATGCATCATCTAGAAAGGAAGGTAACAAAAACAAAACTTAGCATCTTGATGAAGTATTGCTGATACATCTTTTATATATATATATATACATATATATATATATGTAAAAATATGCTACATTTTCAGAAGACTGTATCAGTCAGTATCTTCAGTAACAAACAGTCCTCACCTAGCTGGTGTCTAATTTTTTTTATTCTTTATTTTTAAACTGCAGAATTTTATTTATTGTTTACAAACAGTCCAGGTGGCTGAAGGCTCTCCTCCAGGTCATTGTTGTTTATGCTCTGTGACTCAGACTCTTAGAATAGCCACTGATGATTGCCTTGTGGTTTGGAGATTACAGTGACAGAATGAAAAACATGCCTTGTAAAAGATGGCAACTCTAAAATTGTTCCATCAAAGAAGCAGTACATGTCACTCACTTACGCTCACATTTGGTCAAAGAAGTCACAGGACTAAAGCTAGTGTCAGGGATTTAAGGAAGAAAGAAAGATGGGACTTTGAATACTGGTGAGTTGAAATAACAGCCTATGCGAAGACTGCCTGCAGAGCCACAGGTTCCCCAACACCTGGCTGTTTGAACCTGAAACATCCCCCATAGGCTCATATCATAGAAGGCAACTCCGAGCACCATTGAATTAGCAGCACACCCAGGCTCATGTTTGAATGCTTGGTCTACAGCTTGTCATGCTGTTTTAAAGGCCATGAGCCTTTGATGTTTGGGGCCTGGTTTGCCAAAGTAGGCCATTAAGGGTTGGCCTTTGATGCCAAACCAGCCCCTAGTTCCAGCCTGCTCTGTCTGTGTCCTGTCTGTTGTAAGCTCTGCCTCAAACTCCTGCCATCGTGGATAGAGTTGCTCTCTGCCATGCCTTCTCCATGTTGATACTAAACTTCTGAACCCACAAGCCAAAATAAATGACAAATACACACAGGAATTACAGCCACTATGAAATGAGCAAGTCAAGGCTCCAGGGCCTGTTGAAATGTTGTCCAGTTGCTATTCTTATTTATAAACACTGCTTTATTAAAAGTACATTAATAAAATACTTTTAGGAAGAAATTAACCAGACTAAACCCTACCATGAAGTTCAAAGCTCAAGTTCAACAGCTGACCTTCTGTTTTATGCCACCCCTCTCTGATCTTTTACATATTACATCTTTTGTTACTACATAGTTTCTACATTTTAAAAATAACACACATACATATTAAGACTATGGGGATAAAAGAGAAAAAAGACATAATCTAATCACGTCAAACAATTGCTATTAGCATTTTGGTGTTTTTTCTGATATTTTTATTCAATACATTGGTTGAAATTTTAGAACATGATAATGTATCAGGGTCTAAGTCTTTGATATCATCTACCCTTCCTGTCTCCTCACAATGACTTCTCTTTCTTTGATGAATACTATTGCTTTCCTCTTTCAGTTTCCAAAATGCAGCAGTTCATCTTATCATTCTGGCTTCTCCTTCCCAGGTTCTGTAGCTTCTCTGGTTTCTTTGCCTTATATTTACTTCAGTCTTTCAACTTTGTGTTCCCTGACCACCTGTTCAAACCTCTGTCCCTGATCCCATCATACTGTGGCTTTCATGTTCCAGGAACTGCAGATCTGTCTCCAGAGATGGTAAATGTCCCAGTGTATTGCGAGCACCCACCATATGGCCAGTCTAACAGCTTGGAGAGTACTTAGTAGGGTACCAAAGCCTGGCTGCCAGAGAGATGAGACAGGTTCACTCCCAGAGTCCCTCTGGATGTATTCAACTCTCATGGGAAAGAACAAACTATAGTGGCTAACACCATCATTTGAGTGCAGTATTGTGTAAGGAAAGATGTTCATACATATCTGGGATCCCCTACTCAGGCAGAGGGGTCATGCCTATAATAAAAGATCTACAGTGATGGGAAGAAGAAAATCAGAGAGACAAAGTCCACAGCCATAGAGGAAGCTGGTGCTTTCAAAGTAGGAACTGAAACCCTGTTTTCCTGACCTGCAAGGCAAGGCCATTCATTAATTCACCAGATATTCACTAAGCACCTATTTGAGCTGGGCTCAGGGTTAGGCGCTTCAGACATAGCAATGGAGATACAGTGCCTGCCTCATTCCCCTTGAAGACCCAGACAGCACATGGCAATCTATTTATGTAGATGACATTGCCAGGGTGACGATGACTCTGTCTGCTGCTATAGGCATTCATGCTGTCAGTTTGCTTTTATAGGGAAAGACATTCCTCCAGTTTTTCCTTCAGGAGTTGTTCAAATTTTCTCTGATAAGAAGAACCATCTTTGCCAAGGGTTTTAGCGCTAGTGCTCTTTGACTGTTACATGTGAGAAGAGCAATTAAGTTAGTAGCTTGAAATAATACAAACAAATCTACCATTTACCTGCTCCATCTAAAACCTTTTCACTCTACTGTGGTACAAGAACCTTCCAGGGTTCTCTCAATGCTCAAAGTGAGATCAGCTAGCCTGGGCTTTCTCTCTCTCTCTCTCTCTCTCTCTCTCTCTCTCTCTTCCCCTTTCTCTCTTTTTTTCCATTCTTCTTCCAGTTTTTTCTTTTCCTTCCTTCCTTCCTTCCATTTTTTTTTCTCAGACATGATGTCATACAACCTGGGCTGATTTTGAACTACTAATCACTTAATTCTCATCAGGTGAATATCACCATGATTGGCAACTTTTACAAACCTCCCATTTGAATAGAAACTGACGTTTTCTGTGGGAACACCAAGGCCCCAAGGACAAGGCGAAAAAGGAAGGAGCAACTGGAATCTTCCTGGGTAGAGTCTTCTGTGGCCTGAAATATCAGGTGTTCTCATCACAAAGCCACTATGTCCACAGCACACATTCACGTGCTAGTCCTGAATTCCATCAGTCACTAACATAATAATCTTATGCTGGGTATCCATCTCACCCTGGCTGCCACTGTTCCTAGGCCCTAAACATGTGCCAGCACCAAGCCAGGCATAATCAGGTAAATGCAGGGAGGAGTCATAGACCGTGGTGTACGGCTCAGAGAGGGGCTGTCAGCTTCACCTAGAGTAGGGGACTCAGGAAAGGAAGAATGAAGGAGCCACCCTGAACTGCATCTTGAATGACAGGAAGTAATCAACATGTGACTGGCATGGAGTGAAGTATCAAGGGTACTGCTGACAGAGACATGCTGGAGACAGAGCTGATGGAGTTTAGCGGGCTATGTACTTAGGGACAGCTTGAGGGTGGGCAGGATGCAGATGGAGGAACATAGTGGGAAATGAGGCTAGCAGGGTCAACACAGGCCACATCCAGGAGGCCCTTGTCTGCTCTGTTGGAGGCAGTTTGGAGCCAGGGATGGCCTGATCAGATTTGTACTTAATGAAGCTTGCTCTGATGGTGGTTTGGCCTGAAGATTAACATACTGAATGAGAGAAGGAAACATTGGGCACATTTTTATTAAAGGTCAATGTGATTTGTTTAACCAAGCTTGTACGAAGAACATATTGGGTACTCTAGCATGCAGTTATTATTGTATTTTATTTTTATTTGGGGCAGTGGGAGGAGGGATGGATGGACGTAGTAGAGATGAAGGATATTGCAGGCAGAACTGGAGCCAAGATAAAGAACTATTTTCCTGAAACTAGACCAGCCCCTATGCAGCTGCCATATTTGCGGTAAGGGTTGGAGGAGGGTATAGGCTAGGAGCAAGAGACAAAAGAAAGGTGATGTTTATGTGTTTGTCCTCCTCATGGGGTACCAGCATATTTCCAAAACACGTGTTGATACCCTAACCTCTGGGGTCCTGCTGGGAAAGTCCCTTTTGGTCACCAGCTGCTATTATGCCCTTTCTACCAATCTTTTCAGCTTGCTCTTTTAATTTCCCTCTATGGAGCTTGACAACATCCAGCTTGAGGAATCTAGCGCTTGGGGCCCGAGTTTGAATGACTTTGCTGCTTGCTCTGTATGAGCTAGGACCCATAGGTGATAAGAGACTCAGTTCCCATGCCTGCAGCATACAGAAGGTTGGAGTACTTGGCTGATAGGCTATTAGAGGAACAAATAGGACTGTGCTTTACAAGTACCACTAGCACAAAGCTCATTCCAGCCATGTTACTCAGCCATGCTGGGTAGCATTAATGTTCACCTTGTGACCTATAGTGTTCTTGCTCAGCTTCCCTGGTAAACTCCTTGCCATACCCAGAACTCTGACTTTCCCAGCTGAATTAGCTCGCCGGGAATTATTTAGCTATCTGACTCTTCCCACTAAACTGTGAGCGTCAGAGGGAATGATTTTTATTCTTCTATTGTGGATCTTATTTTGAGGTCCACCATATCAGAGAACGTTCAGTAAACACAAGACTAAGTGATCAAATGTAATGGTTTCTGCTCAGCAGCTCCACCTGGTGGGCACTGAGCAGAAACTAAGCGAGGAACAGTCAACACTGGATGGAGAAGCCACCCCTCCACCTTGCACTACTAACTTTAATGTACTGCACCTACTGTCCCTTGTACATGACACACAACACATCGGGATGAGACGATTGGTGTTGTTTCTAGCGCCATGGTGACATCATGTTTCCACATCAAACATGCATGTACTCTCATAATTACAGTGCTGAATTGGCATTAATTTATATTGACACTGCCCTCATAGCTGGTGCCACCCTGCCTCAAACCCTGAAACTGAAGCAGCTCTCCTTCTTTTATGCATTAGAATCTGAGAACTATTGGCCGTGCTTCTTTGGATACCTCTTCTCTCTGTGGGGGGTTGCTTGGTGAATTTGAATGTGATTTGAATGAGAATGGGCCCCACAGGCTCAAGTATTTGAAGGCTTGGTCCTGAGTTTGTGAAACAGTTAAAGAATGATTATTACATGAAGCATTGTTGGAGGAGGTGTGTCACTGAGGGCAGGATTTGTGGATTCAAAAGCCCACTCAATTTCCAGTTAGCTTTCTCTGCCCTGTAATTGTGTCTCAAGAGATGAGGCTTTGGCTGCTGGTCCAGTGCCATGCTTGCCTGCCAAACTTCCCACCATGTGGTTTACGGGACTCTAACCCTCTGAAACTGTAAGCCCTTAAAAAACACTTCTATAAGTTACTGTGGACATGGTGTTTTTATCACAGCAATGGAAAAGTAACTAAGACAAATAGGATAGGAGCAGTACTACCCGAGAAAAACTACTTAACTCAGAAATTTTTCAGCATCAGCATTCAGAAATGTTTTTCATATTTCTCTTATGAGAAAATGGTTTATAGCAGGCAACGCCTCAGACTCAAGTCAGGAGTTATAATTCAAGTGTGGTTCTAATTATGCACTTGCTAGTAGTTTACTATTTCTTTACCGGTAACTCATATAACCTCTTCTTACTTGGAACAATGAACAGTTGTGGACAATTTCTAAGGCTATCTTCAGGTAAAACCATTCCATAGATCCCAAAATATCTCTCAACATCAACAAGCTTATACAGCCAAATTTATCTCTAGTAGGCTAATGTTTTGGCACAAAAGCATTGCATTGTTAATGTGTCAGCTATAGATTTATAAGGACAGGAAGATCACTCTTGGATGATCGATATGTATAGAACTGTAATGTTCTGAATGACCATGGAAGCTGAATGACTGTGGTTTTGTGGCATGCTAATGTTGAATCTAGGATTTATCTCATACTGAGTTCTCATAGATACAAGTAAGAAGTCCCCAGCTGAGTTCTTAGCTTTTTGTTCAGGAAAAACACATTGTAATGAAATGTCTCTGATGACACAATGGGGAATTTTTCTTTAGTCTGAGCTTCCACTGGGTGCCTTAGCCAAGTGCATGGGGCTGACTCGCACAGACCATTGCTGATATACAACATCTCCTACTTCCTGCTTATACGGTCCCTATTCAAAGCACACCACACCACTGAGAAAACAGCCTGATACTTCCAAAGATCAATACTGGCTTTGAGCAATATGGAACTACTAGGTAATTTTATAACATTATGCCCCCTTGTAATCTGAGGCAAATTCAACCGAAACAAAACAAAACAAAAGGCAATTGCAATGGAATAAAGTAATATGATTTTTTTGTTTTACACAAACAACAAATGAGGGAGAGGGCCTCCAAGAACAATATTATTGGTGGTAAGCTGCACCTCACCCATTCCTTACTGCCATGAGTAACTCCTGAGACAGCAACCATGGGAAGTGGTGTGCAGCATTCCCTATTATGTGAAAACACAAGCCTGTTCTTCTGAAATGAGACTACATGTTCAATTAAGCACAGAGAAAGGCACCTGCAGCAATATGCTTAAGCTCTTTGGCGATCCTTCAACATACTTAATACTGTGTCCCTCCTGGGGGGAGCTATATGGAGAACTTTCCCTGAGAGCTGTGAAGAAGGTAGTTACAGGCTGGTCTGTGCTTTCTTTCATGTCCCTATTTACTAGGGAATTTGTGGGGAGGTGTGGCTAACTTGAAATTACATATAGGCTAATTAAAACACTCTTTAATAACTTGTTCTGTGTGCTGAATGCCGTGTTTATATGTTCTCCTCTGAATGCCTCCAGCTAGTGTGTCTTTATTGCCTTGGAGGAGATATGTTAACATAGAAAGTTGATGCCTTCATATTTAGACTTGGTGGTCCTCTGAATTCTGTTTCAAACCAAAGCTCTCCTTTGTACTTTCTAGCCATGAGTTGACTTGTACTAGTTACTTTCCCTCACTGAGACTCCATACTTGGAAGAACCTACTTAAGGCTCACAGTTTGGGGGCTACAGGAAGGAAAGGCATGGTGGTAGGAGTGCTTCAGAGTTGTGACAGCAGGAGTGTGGTGGGGATGGGTTGGTTGCCTCAACCATTAAGAAAACAGATAGGTTAGGATGAACAAGGGCTGGCCAATAGCACTAGTGAACTGATTCTTTCAGTGAGGCCCTACTCCTAAAGATGCTATCTATCATCTTCCAAAATAGCACTACTAGGTGGGGGGTCAAAATATACAAACATTCAGTCCGAGTGGATGGTTTACATCAAAGACATAACAAATGTGGGCAGGCAACTGAAGGAAGATAAAGCTGCCAGAGTAATGCACTGCCCAAAGATCTGAGAAGAAAGTGTTTGTTTGAGGCAATGCTCTGATAACCACCCCTCGTTATCCATTCTAGAAAGTTCTTTGCAATCCATTAATCATTAGTTTTGTCTATTGAAAATACTGTTAAAAAAAGGTGCTGGTTCAATGAAATCAAGTGGTACTAAAACGATACAAATGTTACCTTTTATGTAATCGAGGTGCCATGTCTGCTGATTAATTAACAAGGAAAACAGAGGCATATAAATATCACCCCAGTACAGTGCATTAAAAATTAAAATACTTCAGGCTAAATCACCAATATCTCCTCCAGAGAAACCTTTCTGAAAATCCATTTTTCAATGTCATGCTTTGAGTCTTGACCTCACTCTGCTGCAGCGGAATCTGACTTTAATAAAATGGATTTTCTTTAGAAGACTTTTAAAATTCAGCCTGAAATTACTTCAGGCTGGTCTTTTCTATTGTCGGTCCTGGTTTGTGAGAATATTTTACAAGGTTTACTCAGATGTATGAAATTTAAGCTCCTGGGGCTGGAGCAATGGTTCAACAGTTAGGGGCAATTGCTCCTCCTCCACAGGACCTGGTGGCTTTGTAACTCCAGTTTCAGGGGTTCTGACACCCTCTCCTGACCTCTGGGGGCACTGTTCTCACAGGATACACAGACACGCATGAAGGCAAAATGCCCATACACATTAATAATTTAAAAAAGGAAATTCAAGTTCCCACAGAAAGCAGTAACATGTCATGAAGAAGCCCTTGTGTACACTACCTATATCCAATCACAGTCAAGTGTGCTCCTCTGAAGGCAAGCATATCTCACCGCTGCCTGTACATCCTGTGCTGTACTTGCCTTCAGAATAAACTGTTGTTGGCACAGAGACTTGCCTCCCAAAATCCAGGAGCTGGATTCAATAGGCATATGCCTTAAAACAGTTTAGGAACACAAAAATACTGTACTCTGGGTTAATATCAATCACTGCCCAGGCATTTGATCTATTATTTTATTTAATCCTCACCCAGCCCTTTCAACATTAGCTTACTGATGAGGCCATTGAACCTTAGGGATGTTAAACTCATCTGAGGTCAAACAAAGACAGTGGCAGGGCTAGGATAGGAGCCTCGTGTGATGTCACATTTTGATTGCCAACTTAATGGGATTTAAAATTGTCACAGAAACAAAGCTTTGGATATATCAATGGGGGGTTCTAGAATGGGTTTATTGAGGTGGAAAGAGGCACCCTAAGTTTAGGTAGCATCACTCTATGGGAAAAATAGAAGAAAGAGAACTTAACATGAACACTCATCTCTCTTGGCTCTTCTGACTATGGGTGGTGTGACATGCTGCTTTAAGCCCCTGCTGTCAAGATTTTTCCCTGACCATGGGGAGACCCAGTGAGCCCAAAGAAATCCTTCCAGGATTAGGTTGCTTTTGTAAAGTATTTTATCACCACAATGACAAAAGTAACAACACACCAGGCCTGTTCTTTTTTTTTTTTTTTTTTAATCTCTTCACAAGAAAGCACTGCTGACCATGATAATGGTGACCTTTACCAACATGGCTTCCAAAATTCCAAAAGACTACTACCTTTACTTCCTTTTCCATTTATATACATACATATATGTGCATGTGTATGTGCATATATGTAAACATACACACACATACATACATACATATATTGTAAAATATATACTGCATCTTGAAAGAAGAATGATTTTTCCCATTTTCTACCTTTTCAATTATTCCCGCTGTCCCCAATACTGTACTCAGGGAGTGGACTATTTATATAACTGCTGCCTTATGCCAACTGGCTTCTATGCTTGCTCTTTTCGTCCTGCACATCCTTAGCTGGCTGGTGAGATGGCCACATAGGAGCCTTTTCCATATTAGGGCATATATATATATATTCACACACACACACACACACACACACACACACACACACACACACACACACGGTTTTTAATTCCAAGTCATGAAGATTTGAGCTGCCCTTTCAGAAGTGAGGACTTGTCCCGCCTATCTCCTGTATTTATTCTTACTTCTATGACTTCACCCAAGTTTAAATGCCATCTGGATGCTGATGTCTTCCACATTTACAACTCTGGTTCTCTCTCCTGAAATCCAGACTCATATATCCAATTGCCTACACCACCCCTCCTCTTGAATGCTTAATAGAAATCCCAAGCACGATTTGTTCACGATCTGTGATCCCTTCCCTACCCACAGACACGCTTCATCTGAGTCTTCCCCATCTCAGCAGATGGAAATATCTTCCTTCCAGTGGCTTGGACTAAAAATTTCATGGGAATCCTTGGTTCTGTTTTCTTTTACACATTAAACATCTAATTTACCAAGAAATATCCTGTCCCTTTAAAATATATCCAATCTCTTATCACCATTGACCTGGTTACCATCAGTTACCACCACCTCATCCCCTTATTTGGATGGCTTTGACCATTCCTGTTTTCACTCTTGTCACACTGTAGTCTATTTAAAACTATTTTAGACTTATTTTATTTTATATTTATGAATGCTTTGCCTGAGTATATGTATGGAAATCCACATGCATACTTGGTGCCTTCATAAAAAGTCAAAAGAGGGCTTTGGATTCTCTGGAGTTGGAGTTATGAGTGGCTGTGAGTCACTATGTGGGCTCTGAGAATTGAACCAGGGTCTTCTGCAAGAGGACCAAGGGCTCTTAGACACTGAGCTATCTCTCCAGCCCTATTTTTGTCAAATAATCAATCATACTACACCTTTTTTCTATATGTATGGTATATGTATATGTTATGTGTATGTGGTATGTGGTGTGTGTGTGTGTGTTGTCTATGCAGATGTGCTTGCCCACGAGCATGCACGAGGAAGCCAGAGGAAAACACGGAGTGTCTTGCTTTATTACTCTCTGTCTTATTCACTTCAGACAGGTTCTGCCACTGAACTTGGAGCTAGGTTGGCTCAGGTCCTCCTGCTTGCTCAGCAAATGTTCCTACCCCTGAACCATCTACCTGACCTAGAATGTTCCTTTTGACAGAAGATGATGTCACTCTGCTCGAAGGCTTAGACTAGCTTCCAGTCTGTGGTGCCATCTCTGGTTACTAGGTATGCCAACCATCACAGTGTGACAGTGTCCTCTGAAGGATACTGATTTCCACAGGGGGTCCCTATGTAAAGTAACATGTATTTAGGAGTTGGATACAGCTTGTCTAGGATCAGCCTGAGCTGACCAAGTGTCACTGTGTTAGTTCTGTGGTTGGGGTCCCTTCTAAATGGAAGAAAATGTAAGAAGTGGCATGCTGAGCAATGTTATTGCTCATCAGCCCAAACTCAAGCTGCAATTAAGAGAAAAGCATGCTGAAAGGTTTATAATTAGTTTCAAGGCCTCAGAGTGTATCTTTCCTTGCTCTACAAGAAGGAATAATAGGAAAAAGGAAATGACATAGGAACCATGCCCAGGAGGATCCATGTGTATATGGGTTGTAGTTCAGGAAGTTCCTTCTTTTCCCATTCCCATCTCTGTGGGAGGATTGTGACCTTGAGCTTCTGGGTCATGTGATAGGTGCTAGGGAATGGAAATTAATATTGTGAGCATATTTAAAGACTAAGCCTTAGATAGTATTACATGAATTCATGTACTGTGGCAAAGATGTTCCTTTGATGCTAGAAAGATAAGAGCCATGTTGATCTCTCTTCCTTAGCTGACCTGAGGACCTCTGCCTGTAGGCAGAGACATCTTGACTAAACCTTCCCACATAACAGTGATAAGTCAACACTTACTGCTAAGTGCTTGTTGATTATATAGAAGTTACTGACTATACAGCCACCTATATATGCATCCTTGGTCTCATCTCTGAAATGGGGTTAAAACATATCCATTTAAAAGGCTTGTGTGAGCACAAGATAAGTGCTATATGTATAGCCCTGACCCTGGGGTGTGCAGAGTAGCCATTCTGCATCACCTCTAAATTTCTGATGCTCACTACACTGCAGAGTGGACATTCCGTTTAAGTGAGCAAGGCAGATTAGAACTCTGCAGTGGATGGTTGAGAGATCAGGGAGAGATGTGTTTGGGTGTTCCTGGGTAGTGTGGTTGAAACAGTAGAGTATGAGGGTTTACTGTATAGTTTTTATGTTAACTTGACACAAGCTAGAGTTATCTGAAAAGAGGAAACCTCAGTTGGAAAAATGCTTCCATAAGATGTAGCTGTAGGGCATTTTCTTAATTAGTGCTTGATGCAGGAGGGCCCAGCCCACTGCGGGTAGTACCATCCCTGTGCTGGTGGTCCTGGATTCTATAAGAGAGCAGGCTAAGCAAGCCATTATAAGCAAGCCAGTAAGCACTCTTCCATGACTGCTGCATCAGCTCCTGCCTTCAGGATCCTGTTCTGTTTGAGTTCCTGTCCTGACTTCCTTTGATGATGAACAGTGATATAGAAGTGTAAGCCAAATAAACCCTTTCCTCCCCAAGTTGCTCTGCTCATGGTGTTTCATCACAGCAGTAGTAACCCTAACTAAGAGAGAGAGTGTGTGTTGTGTGTGTGTGTGTGTGTGTGTGTGTGTGTGTGTGTTACTTCTCCCTGTCTCACTAGAGTGTGAAAGCAGGACACTATAACAGGCGCCCCAAGCATGTCCCATCATCCTCCTCATCTTGAGTTTGTGGGCTCATGCTAGTACCTCTTACAGAGGCTCAGGGTTGGGGTGGGGTGGGGTGGGGAATGCCTAGGTTGTATGCTTGAGGATGCTTCATTTTAGACTCCCTACCTGCCACAGGGCCAACCTTCCCCTGCTGGAGGCTGTAGGAAATTGAACTGGAGGGAAGAGAGCTGTGGTTTCCTGCTGAGCAAATCAATCCCTTTCTGCCAATGTCCTGGACATGGTGGTGTCTGGGCCAGTTCTGTCTATCAAGCCATCATTATCCCTGGGGTGAAACTCCTTTCAGGTGTGTGACACAGGTCACCATGGGGGACACCTCCCATAGAACATCTGCTATTAGAGGACCCATTATCATGTCTCAGCATGAAGGCCAGTGTGTGACCTGCTTAACCGCCCCCCGCCCAGTGTCCCTGGCAGGTGTTGAGTGTGAGGGATGGATGGAGGAGAGAGTACATCTATTTCTTTTTCTGTGTTTCTGCTTCAGTGGTGGAAACATTATAAGCCTCCTATGACACAGAGACTTGGTCCTAGAACACTTTCTCTGCCCCTCCGCACCCTTGCCACCTGTTACTGTGACTGAAGGAGACTGTTCATTCCTCTAGTAACTGAGATGATGTGTTGATAGGTACAGATACCCCTCTCTGGAGTCCTGCCAGTCCCTTCAATGTTACTCTGCCGGGAATGCTTCGGCTCCTTCCTTCCAGCTTGCCTTCCAGCTTGCCTTCTCCCTCCCTTGTCTTTTCTCCCTCCTCTTTCTTCCCTTCCTCTGCTTTTCCTTCTGCACTAGTAACCACTTCACTTCATTTTAATCAGACTGGTGTAAGGGGAGGGCAGGGTAGCAAAGGACCCCCCCTAATGATCCCCTATGCTAGTGGAAATCAGACAGATTGTGTGTTGGGGCTTAATGTGCAATTTCATGGCTTTTCACGGTCTCTAAACTGCAAATTCAAGATTATTTGAAAACATTTTATTTAATTTTCATGCTTTTTTAATCAAAAAAGTTAAAAGAATAATAATCTTTTATAGGCAGTTATAAATGTGCTATTTACACACAAGACAGAAATATCTCCCTTAGCTGAGTAATCTAAGCATGTGCTTAGGGAGGACTCCACAAGAATACTGATGAGGAAGGGCATGGCTGTGTGTGAAGAGGATTTAAGTCAGTCTTAAAGGCACTGTGTGTTGAGCTGGAGTGATGTCAGGGTCATAATGGGTTACCCCATCAGTTCCCCAACCTCTTTATATAGGAGTGACCTGATAGTGATCTCCTTGTGGGGAGGACCAGAGTCTCAGCTATCTTTACATTCCAGTGGAAGATGTGGGTTGGGAGAAGCAGTCAGTGATAAGGGGAATGGCTCTCTGTACTGTCCTTCCCCATGACATTGGAGACAGAAGCAGCAGGCACAGCTGGGTTACGGTCTCAGGGAAGAATTCTGCAGGGAGATGTGAGAATTTAAATTCCACGTGTTCTTTTTTCTGTTGTTGGAAATCATTATCTACCTGTTTTTTTGATTCACAAATCTAGACCTTTAAGATTTCAAAAACCTAGAGTTGAACTTTCTCACATTGTGAATGAAGGAGCAACATTAAAGTGAGGGGCCTCCCCGGCAGAGGTCAAAGCTGAGACTTGCATTCATGTTTCCTGCCCATTCCTAACTAGGTGCTCCTTGTATTCCTCCATTTTTAATTTTCGTCTCTTGGTATGTGCCACCTTGCATGGTTTCCCCAAGTCCTGAAACATCTAGGTTTACCTTCTCTGTTCTCCCCCCCTTTACCTCAGCACACTTTCTTCTTTTCTGGTAAAGAAGTTTAGGATAAGTAATCTAAAAGCCTGGGAGGCTGACAGAACCCTACAGATCCATGAGGTGTGGAGAATGAAGAGAGATGCCACCCAGGTCCCTTCTGGAACCAGATAAGACTTGGTTCAGTTGTGGTTCTTAAAAGGTCCATATTGGGTCCAAAGTACCTGGTGGGTGTTTTTTTCCTTTTTTCATCACAAAGTTGGCAAAGCCTTAGCTACACAGACAGCTGACATGGTGGAGTCAGTCAGCCGGTAGAATCCCTTAGCTCATTACCAATCCACAGGATAACGATGACCACATCATCATAAACGTTATTGCCTCAGACAGGCGTGGATGACAAAGATACTCTGGGGACTTGTGTTTGAAATGAGCTGCTTCTTAGCCAACCCTGACTCTCCAGAGTGGCTTTCTACAGAATTAAAGGATCGTGAGGCAGAAAGGGCCCATGGAGATCATCAGTTCTGGCTTCCTGCCTTCTGACAGGACTAACCTTTGTAGAATTGTTGCTGCAAAGGAAATTGGGCCACACTTACTTTTATATGTTATTCTTGTGATAGTATCTCTGTTGAGCATTCGATTAAGAAATGGGTTTGATGAATCAGAAACCTATAAGGGAAGAGAAAGTATTAATGACTGGGTGTCGGTCACTCTCCCAGGGCAAACATCTCCATGCATTATTTCATTCCTTCATATTGATGGCTTACCATGGGTCCAAGTCTATAATGGTTGGAAATTCAGAGATCAGAAACACATACTCTACTCTGTATGGACATCTCATCTCGAGAAGGAAGATAGGTAGGTAAACAACAAATCATCCTCATGTAGATTTGGGAGTGCTCTGATAGAGTCCACCCACTGTCTGAGAATCAGAGGAGCTAGAGTCTGAGTTGGTTTGGAAGGATGGATGCAAGCTCAAGTATTTTAATGTTAGGATAGAGGAAAGACTGAAAGGCAAGGAGTGCAGAAAAAGCATACATACTTAGGATTTGCTCATGATAGGCAGGCGCTCATACAAACATCTAGTGTAGTTGGAGTTAAAGGCATTGGGATGTGATGATAGGCCATGTTAGGTTTTGAATGTCACAATAGAATATAGTTAAACTTTATTCCTTGGGTATGGGGAACCATCAAAGGGTTTTGAGCAGGGAATTGGAATGACATGTCAGGAAAGAGGAATTCGTCTAAGAAGAAAGAATATCTAGAATAGGGGTACTGGAAGAAGGGGGAAAAAAAGAACATTGTAATTCCACTGCTCATTATCATATGATTATATTATAAACCACAACATTCAATCTTCTATCCACTCACCCACCCATCTATCTTAGGAATATTTATCAAGTCCCTATAATGGGCTAAACATTGTGCTAGAGATGAGTTTCCATTTTGCACTTATGCTCTTACATATCCAGATTCTTCCTCTGGGAGAAGAGGCTAAGCAACAGACTGGGGTCAGAGAATCACCCTTTATCACTTGTAGTTTCCTTAACAACACCCTTTTCACTCAGTCTTTCCTCAGGACCACTGTTCATCTTTGTCATTTCTCTCCTACCTTGCTCGGCGCAGCTCTGCAATTTACATCTCAGCTGCTAATCGGATGTTGTGACACATCAACATTTTAAATCTGATTTATTCTGAGGTTTGGAAAAATCCTAGCAGATGATCATTGTTATTAGATAAGCAACAGGTAACTTTAGTTTGGAGAAAGCACAGACTGTTTATTTTGTCTCCATCTGTCTTTCTTTTCACACAGATTCCTGGGTGTGTGGTAGTGAGGCACACAACTAGCTGGTGCTTGGGGACTGGCGATACTCAATGGAGGCAAAAATCCACCTCCAGTGGGGAAAAGTCCCAAGCTGAACACTGTGCACCCTGGAGATGTTAGTGCCCAGTTCATCTTCTGTTGTGACATCCTCTGAAGCACTGAAAGGACAGCTCAGTGCTTCCTCCTATTCGTACTGATGTACTTTGTGACAGCAGGAAGTCCATGAATGTGTCTGGTGGAATAGGAATCTGCAATGGGTCTAAATTGCTGGGTGCCTTGGCTTCCTGACACGCTGGACAATACTGCTGTTGAGACCAGTCCCCTTTGGAGCTGATTAAAAATTACTGAAATATTTCCAAAGTGCACACAGATGATTTGTGGGCACAAGTGTGTTGGCAGTGTGGGTGAGAGGATAAAATACTTGATATAAGTGAACTGAGTGGGAAGTTAATGGTGTGTGATCGAAAAGCAATTATAGCCAAATCTCAGCTCCCTGTGGTGATGGGAGGGAAGGGGAAACAAGTCTCTCTTATTGATGGAATGATTGATTGATTGATTGTGTGCACACACACTTGTGCCTCAAAGAATGTGTAGAGCTCAGTGGCCAACTTGGGAGTCAGTTCTCTCCTTCCCCGCAAGTCCCAGGACTTGAACTCAGATCATCAGGCTTGTCGACATGTACCCTTAACTGCTGAGCCATCATCTCCTTTTACCACTAAACCCTTTGCCATCTCTGGCTCAGAATTTGGTCAGGGTGACATTTCTCCACATGAACCACTCATATGTGGGGATTTCTCATCTCTTGTTCTTGCCTTACCTACAGGGAACTGGAAGTGGAAGGCAGGGACATTAGAAGGAGGGCTGGGGACTAACAGAGGCTGCACATCCTTAGGACTAAGGATTCAGTCCATCTCATTTCTGGGTACCAGTATCTGGCAGAGGATGGGCCTCTATCCCATGCTCTGTTGGAGTTTTTTTTTTTTTTTTGTTTGTTTGTTTGTTTTTTTTTTTTTTTTTTTTTTTTTTTGATGAGTGCATGACAAGTCAGAGCTCAGCTAGCTCACTGAATATCTGGGAGTTGATTTTGTGGAAGAAAGAGGGGAATGCTATGGTTTATTTTGGGACTGAGCCAGAAAGGTTCAGATTTGCTCAAGGAAAGAATGGAAAATTCCTCAGGGGCCAAACTGGCCTAAGAAGATTCAGGCAGGAGCTGGCCACTCTCTCTTACTGGCCTAAGGCTTTAGTGTAAGTCCTTCAAACTTCAGGGGAGCAACCAGGACCTGCAAGCCTGACTGTTTGACAGAAACTCAGTGTTGTGCAAATTTCTGCATGAGCGTGTGAAGTAACAGCAGTTTGCTGTGGAGGAAGTAGGCTGCCAGTTACTCCATCAGTCATTGTCATCTGTTACATGCTTGAGTTTCCAGGACGGCATTCACTGACTTAGAAGCTTGGAGCAAAGTGAGGCAAAGTCAGAGACTGACAATGAGATGCTCTTTAAAGGACACAAGTTATTGGGAAAGGCAAGTTGCCCCCTGAATATTACTCATGGAAAGCTTGGCAGGTGGACAACCACAGAGGGAGGTGATTCCTGGTCACATGACAATATATAACATACCCTTAGGCTTCACAATGCTCATGGACCAGGCTGACTGCATGGATTGGTTGTCTATCATAACTGGGACTAGAGTAAGACTTTGTTTCAGGCTTTCAGGTACTAGTGTGATATGGCTGGGAGTGTGGTAGTTAAGTGTTGTTTTCTCTCTACTCATCTTAGTTCTTCTCTCAGATCTATTGAGTAGGTACGTGATGGGAATACATTAGTGAATACTACAGCAAGGAAAGACTTGAATGTCTTTCCTGGCTGGGCTATTACGAAGCTTCATGAATTTGGCCTGGAACAGATGAAGGCAAGGAAGTTAGCAGGAGGCATGGCATCTAGGAAGATGATCAGTACCTGTTGTACAGTCTGCTTTTGGGGGAACTATTGCCTAAGGGGTCCCTGGGGACCCCATTATTCCAAGATCTGTGTTATATCTCCTTGGTGGTAAATGCTAAATTTCTACTAAAACTTTTCATAGCATTCTAAGTTTTGGTTGGTCCAATTTTCTCTAATGATTGGGGCACAAACCTCCCCAGCAACTAGCACAGTGCAGCACTTTGTAACTAACACAGTTTACTTAAAAAACCAAAAACAAAAAAACTTTTTACAACTCGATAGCAAATCTTGTGTTTTTATTAAAAAATTGCACATCTGCATCACTTTACATCTGCCAAAACATTAACGATAATTCAAATGACAACCAGAATTTGTTCAATTGGACATTTCACACTGTTCTTGCCTATTGGCTATCGGGAGCATGGCTGAAGGCCATACAGTCAACATGCAGACTTTGTCTTAATTCCACCTGCCAGGATTATAAATCAGCATTCAAGTATGAAAGGAAGATGAATTTTATAGCTGTTGTGGGGGAAGCCTGGAGGTTTGTAGTGCACGGTCTACCAGGGAGGGACATCTCACACTTCGCTTATTCTCCTGGTGGCAGTGAGTGATGGACAATCTCTCAGTCCTAGAGGCCATCAGAACTCTAGCCCCTCTTCTTCTGCTACTGTACCCTTCATCTGCTATAGTAGGTATGGCCTGAAGCCTGTGCCTACAAATAGCACCAGCTTTCTCTCTAGGAAAGAGGCTGCTCAAACCTACAGGCCCTGAAGCTCTGAAATGGAACCTATCACTTCTTTATCTTACTTGAGTAGGCTTGAATCGTCCATGAATTCCATGGTTATAAAAATCATAAGATCCAAAAGCTTTCTTAGGCATGGACATGCATTGACATTACTTCTTTAAATGTTCTTAAATCCCAAGAGACTGTAGATTGATATTCTGGTTGGCATGGGGGATGGCAGGAAGAACAAAAGAATGCAAGACTTACTTTTATAAATATAGAAACTACCACCAATCCGTTTGGACTCTTTGCAGCTTCTGTGACATTTGTGTACAGCTCGTGGTTATAGTGGATGAGTTGTACCTGGCAGAAAGGAAAATCAAGAGTAAGAACAACAATCCAGAAACAAAAGCTTCAAGGCACAGCTTATCCTTTGACACATGGGTGAACTGTAAACATACCTAAGAACAATTGGAAGGACAGGTTTTTAATGGAAGAGATTTCAGAGGGAGGTGTAAATAGAATCCATGCGTGTACAATGAGTGTACATATACCATATGAACATCTACCTACACACATTTGCAAACATATTCTGGTAACAAAGGTGCTTTTATATAAGATTAGTGCCCATCTGGCTCTTTCTCTCTCCCAGGACATTTCCCCTAAAGTGTGTGTTAAGTGAATTTTCCTAATTAGGAAACAGAACAGTCCTTCAGGTGTGGGCATCCTTTCCCAGAAGCACCAACAGCTGCCACAGGCAGTGAATAAATCTCCCTGGTAGTCTTGGGGTGAGCAGGGAGATGAGCCAGCCTCATGTGGGGGAGATTGGCAGTGTGCAGATTGCTTGGCTCTGCAGAAGAGAGAGCGGATGGGTCTGTTTCACGATGTGCCAGCCTGTCCGGTTCACTTGGTTATGCAAAATATTGTTTCCCCTTTCACTGACCAGAACCAGTGACTGCCTGTCAAGCTCTGCACAGCAAGCACTGGGGCTGGAGGAGGAGCAGCAGGAGTAGCCCTAGATTTGGGTTGTGGTAAATTGGGTTTTCCTCTACCACCCCAGTCTTCTAAACTTCCATTGTTGAACATGTGGCAGACTTTTAGCCACATGATCAAGTTTTATACCATTCCACTGAGACCTAATCACTTACTGTAAAAAGTGAGAGTGATTGTTTCTTTTAAGATGCACCTTATACTTATGATTTTAAACAATATTTTTTTTATATAAAAACGTGAAAGTATATTTGTGGTAGCAAATTGAAAAACATAGACGTGAACACCATTTCCCTCATCTCTACCTAATCCTGGCTCACATGATAGAAAATAAACGGTTCCGTGTAGATCCTCCCAGATGGGTTTCTTTGCTTATAAAGCACACAGCTTCACATATGTAAATCAAACAATGGAGGGGTGTGGACACTACTTGGTAGTGCCCTTGCTTGTTCTGGGTTCCAAGTTCCAGCACCATATAAACAGAGCTTTGTGGCACACACCTGAAATCCCAGCACTTAGGAGGTGGAGGCAAGAGAGTCGGGGTTCAAGGCCATCCTCAGCTACTTAGCGAGATAAAAGCCAGCTTGGGAGACCAGGCATGTCTTAGAAACAATAACAGCAACACCAACAAAAACAATAAAATAGAATAGTTTACAATTATGATTCTAAAGTTGATTTCTGACTGCCTTTTCGTTCAAGTCAACACCTATAAATCTACCCATAGTCCTCCTAGCAGCAATAGCCTCCTCCCTGCAGGAATACCCCATAACACACTGAGCCACCCACAGGCTTTCATGTGTTTCCATTGTTTTGCCTCTTACACCACTGTCACAGCAAAGGCATCATAGATCTCTCTGTAATGGTGTTAGTGCTCTGCACTGGCTGACTGAGAATCTAACAAGGTAGTACCTGGAAAATGACTTATGGCTCCAAAAGTCCAAGACAATATTCATTACTGCTGTCATCCCACATTGCATAGAAGTGTGTGTGTGTGTGTGTGTGTGTGTGTGTGTGTGTGTGTGAGTTTTCAAAGTTATGAAAGACAATGACCTAGAAGGAAACTTTCCTTTGAAGTTTGAAAACAGTTAGCTACATTATTCTTGCTGTATGCCATCTAGGTCACCTGGTGCTTTGGAACTTTCCTGAGCCTGCTTGCCCCACTCCAGGTTTGAGGATTTTGGGAAGGAAGCAGTTTCTGTATTTGTTCAAAGCTCTTCAGCTGGAGATCCACTAGAGTTGCAAACCAGTGGAACATTGTTGGGCATCAGGAACCCAGCAGTGCCCATTCAGAGGGTACCATGGATCTGAACATCCTGAGTCCACCGAACATGTCACAGAGGGGGAACACACTATCACTGCTCTTGACATTCCTAATTTGCCTTTTTAACTCCTTACATATTTTGCCAATGGTGACAGTTAGTTACACTACAGCTAGTCTGCCGTCAGAAAGGCAACCACAGGCAGGGGCTAGGGGACCATTTGCCTGTGCAGTGCTCTATCAGGCCTACACTTACAGTTTTAACTTACAAAATGGCAGCAATGGAAAGAATAGGGTACATATAGAAGTGTGGGCAACATCTGTTAGTGTAGGTAGTGAAAGGCTCTTTGCAGACAAGATACTTGAGCTGAGGTCCTGATGACCAAGAAGAACAAGGTCTGGGGAGGTCAGAAGGAGGCATGTCCATCACACAGAGCGGAGTGCACACAAAGGACCTGAGGCAGTGACAAGCAGTACAGATGGTTAAGGGTGGCTTAGGGTGGGGCCAACTCACATATGACTTTGCAGACCTTGGTGAGGGTCTTTGTAGCCGGAAGTTGCTGGAGTTAAGAAAATAAAGTGCAATTTTGAAAGAGCTCTTTGGCCACCAAGAGGGTCACAGTAGAAACAGGAAGTCTTGCTCAGTCTTCTTTATGTCACCGTCCTCTATTACCCTGTCTTTTCTAAGACACCAATGACATGGACTTTCGAACCCTTCTCTGTTCCCATGGTGTTTTTACCCAGGATTTATTGTGATTGTAAATTAACTTGCAAAGATTGATGTGTCCATTTGATGGGGGCTGAGGGATGTCCAAATAGCTGGCAATGTTTCTGGGTATGTCTGTGAAGATGTTTCTGGAACAGATCACCTTTTACATTATTAGTAGACTGGGTAGAATATATCTACCCTTTCAAACATGGGTTTTTATCTGCTACAAGTCCATAGTGAATAAAGAGACAAAGGAAGGATGAATTCTTTCTTCTTGGGTGCTGAAACATCCATCTTCACCTGTTCTTGGAAATCACAATTCCTGGTTCTAGAGCTTAGACTTTGATATCTCAGATTCATACCACAAACACTACTTAAATGTCCATGGGTCTTCAGACTTTGGCCCTGGACTGGGATCATTCCAACGGATTCCTGGTTCTTCAGGGATGCCATGTGGTGAGACTTTTCACCCGCTGTAGTCAGGTGGACCAGTTGCTATAATAAATCTTTTTATAAGTATATCAATGCATTCTGCTGCTTCTAGCTCTTGAGAAACTCATGGCTAATGAAATTCCAGGTATCTTACAGACCAAGTGGCATGGGCACTGGGTGATCAGGATAGATACAAACAAACCATAGTGGGCTAAGAACCATGTCCAACATCCTAGAACTCAGCATTGTATCTGTCTATAGTAGTAACGGCAAGGTAAAAATAACTATGAAATGGATAAGGGAAACAAGAGAGGCCATGATCAGACGATGAAATGCGATGTCCTGAGAAGTAAGGGGACTGGTAGGAAGCAGTCTGAATTCCAGAGGTGTATCCATCCCCAAAAGGAATCAAGACCCTTGCTGTCTCATAACATTACACAGATGTCCAAGCTTAGCTTCATCCCTGAGCACCCAGGTAACCCAGGTTCTCATTTTTACATAAGAATGTAGTGCTACCAACTTCCTAGAACTGCTGGTATGGTTTCACAGGCTTGGATAAATGCATTTGGCCCAGGGTCTGGAATGCACTAGACACTCAGTAGTCAGCTCTTAGGATGCTTGCTGTTACTCTTTGCTTACTTTTACAGTAGATAACTGAGCCTTTGGCTCCCGCAGCAGTTGAGATTAGGTGTGTGCAATTCCCTCTTCTGCATCCTGTCTTTGAGCCTGTCTTCCTGAGGATCCTGAGGAAAGTGCTACCAGTGGGGAGAACTCAGTGTGTGTTCCCTGCACTGGAAGAAGTGAGAGCTTATTTCCCAAGTGGCTCAGATGCTAATTTATCAGGCAGAAGGCATTTAATGCAATAAGTGAGCTAGTGAATCTTCCATCCATAGGGCTTGTGGAGCTTTTGTCACAGTGACTTAACTCTGTTTTCCTAGTATTAAAGTGGCCAAAGAGAAAATAGGAAAGAATAGGTGTGGTTAGGTTCCAAACAAACTTTATTAGCAACAACATACTGTGGGCTGGATTTGGTTTGTTGTTATAGGTTACCCACCATGGCTTATTTAAGTTGAGAGCTGAGCAAAGTATTTCTAAGGCATTCATTTTCCGGTAAGAGTATGCAGCAGGAACAGAATACATGCTGGGGGAAAATAAGCATTAAGTCTGCCTCCCCTCCACCATATAATGGCCATTCTTATATGTCTATAGTCCTTTCAACTTTCCAAAGCACCACCAACTCAAATGAGTTTACTTCTGTCAGCACTGAGGTCCCAGGTGCCCACCCTATGCTGGACCCCTGAAGTCCAGAGATGAAATCTATAGATCCAGTATCCTCGAGGCACTCACACAGCCTGTTTGTTCCCAAAATAGACAAAGGATAAAAAAGAAGGTACAGAGAGGTCACACAGCCAGTGACAACGATTCTAGCCCATGCCACTTTCCCATAAAATAGTAAAGAGAAAAGGAAGGTGTTTTAAAGAGGAGATTACATTTCAGCGGCTTTTGCTGGAACAACAGTTATAAGCAAGAACTTATTTATAGAAGTCATTAGCAAGTTTGTCTTTATGTGTAAGAGTACACACTCTGCAGAGAAGAACACGGCTTGATATTTACCAACTGCCACATTCTCACCCTAAGCTTTGGCAATTATCACGGGTCTGCCAGGTGATGATGGTTTTCCGTATCCTAAGACATGCAGATGCAATTAAAGCTGCAAATGAAAGGAAGCATCCATTATTTTGCTGACTGGAGACCCCGGATGTATCATGGCAATGTGAAACACTAGACTGAAGGGCTCTTTCCCTCCTGGAGAGAGCACTACTTAGATTTTAAGGCATGATATTTTTCAGTGAGTTGTTCTGAGGTTTGAACAAGTGCAGGGCGTAACCCTTGAGTGCAGGATGGTGCAAGAAAATTTGAAGCTTGGCTTATCCAGATACCTCTTCTGTCTGAGTAATCCAAGGCTAGCTACCCGGCCCTCTGTGCTATGGCTTCTTTCTCAGAAGAATGAGAATGCATCCAAGTGCTGTTGCAAGAATGAAACATGACAATTTCCAACATCCTCCTTCCGAATCCAGTTGGGGCCTAAGCAAGCAATCACAACAGAGGAGGTGATACCATGGAAGAATTGGAATGTTCCCCTGGTTCCCTTCCCTAGGAGACATTCTAAAATAGCTGCTTCTAGAAGCCAAACTTTCCTTCTGTGGTCCTTTCCCCAAAGCATACCCCTTGTGCTTCTCAGTAGTGAGGCTACTTAAAGCCAAGGCAGGCTGTGCTTTCTGTATAAAGGTCCATCCACATCCTTCCAGAAGTATGCTCTGGTCTAAGGCTGGTATCAAGGAGGATTGAAAAGTGGGGTCTGTGAGTACTTTTGAACCTCATCTGATTTTACTGTGAGTCCCCCTGAGTGGCAGCCTGTAACTAGAGACTTGTTATTCCTGTGCTTTCACTTTGTGTTAACTTACTTTCTTCAACCCACTCTCTCATACCCACAAGACCTCAGACCACCCCAGCACTGGGTATGAGGAAAGGCAGCTCACTGTCCTAGAGTTGAATATGCTGGGTTCAAGTTTTTAGTCACTTTGAGCTCCAATTTCTTCACATGCAAAATGTGATTGCAACATGGCTGCTCAAGGAATGACTGTGCTGCTTAAAGAACTGGAACATGTAAATGGGATCAAATGTACAAATGAGATAAAGCAGGTTTCAAATGCAGCATCTGGCCCAGAGTACACACTCGTTAAATGGTGCTGTGATGATTCTTATTAGAAATGCCTGGCTGCTGAGGCTCAGACAAGGAAAACAAGGAGCTTAGTGACTTCGAAGTTACTTAAAAAAAAGTCAGGCCATCAACATGTTTGGATTGCATTTTTTTTTAAAGAGAAGTGTCTATAGAGTATTCATTTTTATATCTTATTTTGCCTTATTATTCTCTGACTGCCGAGATGGTTTTGCTAGTTGGTATTATACAAACAGAAGTTCTACCTGTACACATTGTCTTGGGCTCCCTCTTCACAGAAGAGATTGTCTCCAGACAAAAACCACCCTATTGGCATGTCCAGATCATATATGTCAGATAGGTATTGATAGATATTCCAGAGCTCAAGGAGTTAGCATTATATAGGTCCTTTGAATTAAGTCAAGAAGCTTTTTCCTATTTGTACTCACAAAAAGTCAAGAGCAAGGTAACTTTACATTTTCCTATGACTTTTGAGGGCTAGGCAGGCCACTGTCTCTCATGATTACATATGCCAAAGCTTATGTTAATATTAGCTGATTTTAAATATAAAAATAACTATCACAATTGAGCTAGGGCTAAAGCAGGAATTAAAGCCCATTATTACTGGAGACATTTGCCAGTGGAATTCAGTGTATTGGTTGAATGAAATAGAAAAAGAGAGCCATGAATGCAGGTGCAGAAACTACTCACAATGTAGTTATGTCAAAAGAACAAGCTCCTAAGATGGGTTCTTCCACAGGTATGGAAATAATTTCACCAGAAAGGGTTATAGCTGTGACCAAAAATAAGCAGTCTCACTGGCCAAGATCAAGACTATCTTCCTTACTTGCCCCTGGCCATCAGCCTTCATAATGGAAAAAGGATGTATTAAATCCTGATCTTTAGCTTGCCTGGCCCCTCACTTGTCCATTCTACAGTTACTTTAGATAACTCACCTTCTTGCTGCCTGTCAGTGGGGCAACGGGAACAGCAACCTCTTCCAAGTCAAGCTGTGGAACAATTTGGATAAAGCAACCACAAAGCCAGGTTTGACTATTCACTTTAATTGCCTGAAATGTGATATTTAATAACTGGCAATGCACAGCAGTCAGTTCCAAAGCCATTAAATACACACAATCTATCCATGTGGATTGGTTTTAGAGAAGAACAGAGTGCTAAGCAAAAAGTTCAAGGGACATATTTCATTTATTTTTTGAGACAGGTTCTCACTATGTTGCTTAGCCTTGATTTAACTCCCAGGCTTCAGTGAACCTCTCGCCTTAGTTTCCTGGGTAAGTTAGGTATTAGTCATGTGCCACTGTGCCTGGGTAGGGACTGGAATGCAAATGATGTGTCTGCCCTTGGTCAATGGTTCATGTTAGTAAATCAAAGTCCTTTAAGACATTAAGGTCTTTGTGTAGAAAATGTGGAGATTCTAGGAGTGAGCTTTCATGCTTCTTCTAAAAAATAAACACATTTCAGAGGAAGTATAGGCTGTTGTCTACTGAGAATCCCTTAAAGAAGATGGGATTAGCCAGTGTAAGGAGACCTACATTTATGATGGGGCTGTACATGGGTCACAGTGGCACTGGATTTATCAACAGAGAAGGAGGCTGGGGACAGGACTGTGATTTGATGATGCATGTGTGTAGGTCAAGAGTAGCCTCAGTCCCCGTGACTGTCAGTTGTGACCTCTGCCTTCTTCATTTAATAGTGACCGGCTCGAATCAAAGTAAAAGCAAATATCCCAGGCCTGAAGACTGCCCTACAAGCCTTTCTTTTGTTCTCTCAGCACATATTTATGTGTTTCCTGTGCCAAGAAAAGTGCTGGGCATACAGAGTTAGAAAGGAAAAATCTGAAAAGCAGTCCCCATGGCACTATGGAGGGAGCAGAAGAGTCAGAGACCAGAAGTTAAGGGTCATTCAGGTAGGGTGACCCAGGAGAAAAAGGCAGGGACAGACCACATTTAGTCTCAAAGACACCGATGATAATACTGCCTTAATTTTAAGAACAATGGGGAGTTAAGAATGGAGGTGTGTGTTTGTGTGTGTGTGTGTGTGTGTGTGTGTGTGTGTGTGTGTGTGTGTGTATGGCATCAGTTTGCTTTTGATATAGACCGTTGAGCTAAAAACTACAGTAAACAGTGACTCTTTACTTTCAAATATTTCTCACTATGGTGTCTAATGCTTCCAGAGATCACGCACTGACTACTGGCACACTTCCCTTCCAAAGCTTTCCCACAAACCATGGAGTCAGATCACCTAAATATAATAACATATCTCATGCCATGGTGCTTGACAGGTTAAAAGCAATATAAGTATCTGTCAAAGTATTTTAATAATCAAAGAGATCCCATGAGTATTTATTTTTGAGGCAGGGTCTCATGTAGGCTGGGCTAGCCTTGAACTCACAATATATAGTTAAGGATAATTTTGAACTCCTGATTCTCCCATCTCTACCTCCTAAGAGCTGGGGTTACAGGTATGGACCACACGTTTTAAGTGGTGTGGGAGGTTAAACTCAGGGCTTTGTGTATGTCTACCGAGTGAACTGTATCTCCAGCCCTGGATCATAATTCATTTAGTGATATTTTTCTTAATAAGAAAGTAACACATTTTGGGAAGTGGGAGATATCCAACCAGGCTTCTGAAAAAAAAATGGAAAACTATTTTAGCTTATTCCAAAAAATGTGATGTGGATCATGCAATTATTGGAAACAAATGTCAAATCACCAAGGAAAGCCTCCTAGTTACATGGAAAAGCACAAAAGCAATAACCCAGAAACAAATTTGATAAATCCAGGGGTGGCCATACAAATTATGGTCTGTGAAAGCATTAGAAATGAAACAAAAGACTAGAGAAAGTGGGGGCCCATGACACAAGACATAGGAAAGAGGAGGGGATTTTGAATCTTGACAAATACACTTATGAGCTAATACTACCAGCCAGTGGGCAGTGTGTATTCCATGCACTATAAGTCCTTTGAATTGTATATCCCTCCCAATAACTGTCTACAGTTGTCCCATCATGATGGCAAAGCCAAATGATATCCATAACAATTTAAACCCTTGTGAAGTGTGTGTGTGTGTGTGTGTGTGTGTGTGTGTGTGTGTATGCCTGTGGTGCTACTCAGCTAGCAAAGCCAGTCAGTTTCTATATCTGTGACTTATAGGAACTGTAGAGCTCTCAAGATGCACATTTGTGTTCTGCATTTTCACACAGAATCACACAGAGTCAAGCCAAATGACCCTGGGTGGGAAGTTCCTTCCGGCTGCGTCCCCATATCTATTTTGATTCTCATCAATGCCAGCACAGTGTTGGATGTGGCTAGTTCTGGTGAATTTTGTCTTGTTTGCTTCTAAGAGGTGAACAGGGATTGATAGTGGTAAAAGAAGATAGAAGGCAAGAAAGCCAAATCATTTTCACCATTCTTCAGGAAAGCCCAGATGGTGTCCTTGTCTTAGGCTCTCAAAATATTCCCTGGGAGAGGAGTGGAGATAGCATTTTGCTGACAGCATTTGGGAGGAGGGAAGAGGTGTGTGGACATTCTATATTAAGACTTCAGCATCCTTCCAAGCCTGTCTGTGAGCATGAAACAGCACTATGGTGTTACTTGGAAACCACTGAGCCTAATCTCTCTGGGGACAGAACACAATATGTTGTCTTTTCATCCTATCCCTGATACTGAGACCCAAGCATTCATCAAGGGTTTGCCCCAAATGTCATGGCTGTGTTTGGGACTACTATCATTTACCAAAGAGAAGGCTGTTTCTGGCAGAACAGGGTGAGCCAGAGGATGAATAGGGTTAGCAGAAAAGGTCTTTCTCCTTTCTATGGTGGGAGTTCAGGGCATTCCCAAGGTGGGAGGAGTCTGTGTGGTTCTCATCTGCAATGAAGCAGCAGCTTTTCTTCTGCAACAAGTGCTGTGTCAGGGAATGGCAGTTCCAGTATGTGGCACCAGCTTTGGCCACAAGGTGTTCCTAGTACTGGATGGAGGACTGCTCTGGTGGGCTTTGTAATTACGAGGCTTCTTCAGAAACTTCTTTGGGCTCATCTGATAGCCCTGCTGCAGATTAGGTCAGAGAGTATTGAAACCTACCAAACAGGGGAAATGGATGCCCCATACCAACTTTGATGGTGAGTAACAGATCCTAGACTTGAACCCAAGTCTCTTCTTCTCAAGCACAGTCCTTTCCTATCTTGAAACTTTTATTGAGGTCTGTTTTCTTCATCTGATGTGCCCTCCTTCCTTGTATCACCTCATCTTCCACTTAGAGAAATCACAGTGGTCCCCAAGTATTGAGAGTTTCCCACATGCTAATGTGGATCCAAACTCTTTCCAGATGTCATCTCATCCATTTCTCACAACTACGTGTAGCCAGACAATGCCATCCCCATGATACAGGTGTGGACACTGAAGCTAGGGAGGGGAGATGCTGTGCTTCCTGCTTACCAGGGATCATGGAGCACCTCTAGCTCATTCCAGGTCACATTCCCTTTTCTTCCTGAATTTTTGGAACATCAGTTCAAATGTGTGAACTTTAAGGAACCATTTGTCCTTGCTGGGTGCTGGTGAAGAGTTTGAAAGATCTCAGCTCCACTCCAGCTGCACTTTTCCTCTGGCTGTATCCTGCCAATATTACCCACAGGTCTCTAGAACTGATCTCATATTCACAGTGAGCAACAAACAACAGCAGCAGCAACAATAGTAGCAACACTACCTGGTATTACAGCATCAGTGATGCAAGCCAAGATGGGGCTGGTTCACATGATATACACAATCTCACTTAATACAAAGGCCTGTGCATGAGGATATTATCACTACTTTTAATTTGCGAATAGAGAAACTGAGGCATGATGATGTTGAGTAAGGCATCTAAGTGATAGAGTTATTAGTACACAGGTCATATGCCTGATGCGGGAGACAAAGGTTTAATGGATAAGCTATATAGTCTCCCTGTAATTGTATATGCTGTGAGATTCAGGACTGTCAACATACTCGAGGCAGAGGCCAAAGACACACATCTCTGTGGAATGAGTCCTCTTGCATCAGAAGCCGTTAGTGTTTAACAGCTATGGGGGAAGAGACACTGGGCCCAGTACATACAATTCCCTCAGCAACATCTGACAGATATCCTGTTAAGCAAGAGTCAAAAGGATATACAATTTTATTTGTTTGATGTTTTTCTTGAGACAGGGTCTCACTATATTTCCTAGCTTGGACTTAACTCCCAGGCTCCAGTGAACCTTCTGAGTCAGGAACTGGCTTGGCACAAGGGTCAGTGGTGAGTGTCATATTTTGTTTGTCCAGTGTAGTTGCCTTGATGTGCTGGCCAGGAGCTAGCCTTTTGGTTTTTATAGAGAATACCATCTCTCTCCCATCCACAGGTCTCAATGCCCTAGACTGGCAGCCTGTTGCCTGGGGTGGGGTAGGGCTCCTTGTTCCTTTCCATGTTTGCTTCATAACTTTATACATGCTGTTTATCTGTACCTGGAATAACTACTCATTCTTTACCAGTGATCTCTGCTCACCAAAAGCTCCTCCCAAATTGACATCTTCTCCAGGCTGGCTGTCTGGGTGGCTCTATTGATTTTTTTCTTTTCTTCCTTTCAAATTGAAGTTGTAGGGACTATTTTACACAAATTATTGCAATGAAGCACCCAGAGCACACTGGATCGTAGCAGGTACTCAAGGATCTAAAGTTATTCTTTTACACCGCATTCCTCATTACTCTCCTTGCCATGTAAATTCTTTAAAATTTTTTCATACCTACAAATTCACTACCACCTCCCCCCCAGACAGCTCAATGCAGAAACTACATGGGATCACAATGGAGCTATGAGGCTCATTAGCTATCTTCTCTTTAAGTTTGTATTTTACAGACTGGTAGCTAACATTCAGGTGGGGGACAACTACCTAAATCAAAGGAGTAAGATTGCCAATACTCACCCAAGTTCTGTACTACCTGGCAGCCATTGTATTTGTTATTTTATAAACATTATCTTACTTTATCCATCTAATGAATATTTTATAATGTCAGGTTATAACATTTAGAAATATTGACATGCAATATTTACAGGATATGACAGAATAGAATACATGTACACAATGTGTTATGATCAAATCAGGGTAATTGACATCTTAAATGTTTTGACATGGGAGGGTCTCCCACATTGCCCAGGTTGATCTGTAATGCCTTTGCTCAAGGAATCCTCCTGTTTCTAATTCTCAAATGCTTCCCATAATAACATTTTTACCATCCCACTATCTCATGTTTTCATTTTTTTTCCTGGTAAGTGAAAGGGCTGGATCTGCTTTCAAAGCTAAGCTTCCAAGTAGAAGCCCAAGGGAAGGGAAGTCCAGACTCCCTGCTTTCAGAGTCCTCTTCACTGTTACTGGAAGGAGGGGAAAACAGGAAGAAAGAGAACCATCCATTGTATAACTCTCATGTCAGGGCTATGTGCCCAATTCTGTCTGGAAGATCTGAACTGAAGAGAATTCCATTGGTCTGGATCCTTTATCTTCCTTACCTTCTCCCCAAATAGCTACAATAATTTCTCCAAGCTCTAGATGCTCAATGGTGGGAACTTCCAGAGACATTTGTAGGATGGGAGGTATGGAAGGAGAATTCAGATCTGGAGGAGAACTGCAACATCCGAGGTTATGCTGGTACAACCTTAGGCTTGTCCAAAAGACAAAGACTTAGATAGAACTCTCCTAGGCTCAGACAAAACATATACCTCTCCAGGCTGTGCTGGGGTCAACAGTTTTGTGGCTTTAAGGTCTATGAAATAGAATGAATATCATAATGAGCCATTCTTTGCTCTCTCAGTCCTTAGATTTATAACTGGATTGAGCAAGTATGAAAACAAAACAAACCAAAACCTTAGTTCCAGCCCTGAGTCTCTTTAATGTTCCTTTTCCTGTGTTATTGAAGAAGCACCCTGATGCCCGGGGGCCAGTCCAAAGAAACCTTACCACTGGGGAAGGATCACCGTGTCTTGGGCAGAGAGACTTAGGAACACCCATGACATTTTATATACCAGATCTTAGCCTACCCCAGGCCAGACTAAACTCCCAGTTCTGCCATTCAGAACTCTGCTCAGATCTTTTCCTTTTCCTCATCCTGTCTACAATGAACTTTCATCCTAGTTGTGTATTATAGATATAAGTACTGATGGAGACTCCTCGTGTAATTCTACTAGTCATGAAGTCCTGTGACTTTTACTACAATATCCAGCAAGTCTCACAGCTGTCTCCAGCCTCTTTACTGCACTGGTTCAGTTAACCTTGTCTGTATTACTTCATAGCTTATTTCCCTTGGCCATAGGTTATTTCCCTTGGCCATAGGTTATTTCCCTTGGCCTTGAAGACCCTTCATGTCCTTTGTCTTATATTTGCTGCTATGTCCAATGACACACATCAGCTTTGCTCTGGCTTCCTGGCTAGACCTGTCCACCTGCACTTCTCATTTATTTATTTATCTTATTTTACATATTGATCCCAGTTGCTTCTCCATCCCTCCCTCCCTCTCTTTCACCCTCTCATGCCCCCTTGACCCTCCCACCCCATTCCCTCCCCCAATCCACATGTAGGGTGATGCCTTCCTGGAGGGGTCATCTAAATCTGTCAAGTCATTTGGAGTAGGGACCAGGCCCCCCCTCCTGCCTCTAGGCTAAGGCAGCATCCCTCCATGGGGGATGTGCTCCCAAAGTCCTTTTGTGCACCAGGGATACACCCTGGTTCCACTGTCAGAGGTCCCTTAGACTGTCCAGACACTTCTCTATTTTGAATCTGTCTTCCATATCACTTGAAATGTTATTTATCCATGGGTCATTTGGTGACCTCTCTTTCCTTTCACAACCAGGCTCAAGCTTCACCCCTTCATCCATTCTATTCAGGAGATATACACATCCCTGTGTCACCATCGTGCCTATTCCACACCGATCACAGGGCCTTCCCTGCTCTGTCTTGTAGGAATGTCTCCCCAGCAGAAAGAGAGTCGCCTGAGAGCAGGTCTGTGGCATTCAGAAGCCCATTCCCTAGGACTTTCACCCAAAGCCCCTGATGTGTTTTTTTTTTGTTTGTTTGTTTGTTTTTTGTTTTTTTGGGACAGGGTTTCTCAGTATTGCTTTGGAGTTTGGAGGCTATCCTGGAACTTGCCCTGTAGACCAGGCTGGCCTTGAACTCACAGAGATCTGCCTGCTTCTGCCTCCCAAGTGCTGGAATTAAAGGCATGCACCACCAATACCCAGTTACACACTTTGTTGACACACTTTGTTGACGCGTATGATAACCCTGGTTTCGTCCATAAAACACAACCACCGCAGGGGAGAAAAACAGTCCCCTTACTTAGGGGGAAAAAATGACTTCCCGTATCTTAAAACTGTAAAACCCTCCAATGAGCTGCTTACTCTTGCTTGGCAGTTCTTTTTTCTCTTTATTGTCTGACTGTAGCCTGGATGAAGTTGCTTGCATTTCTTTTATTTCACACCTCCAATCCTTATCTGGGGTGTGTGTGGGTACAGGGTACAGTAGCAACAATACATTGCCGCTTTGTTTATTCCCAGAGACATATACAGAGCAGCTTCTGAAGAAGTATTGGTATCAGGCCAATGCTATTATCTGCATTTTATTAATTAACCCATACATCTCCCTGTCAGTCTTCCTCTTCTATGGGCTCCCTCGCAGCAATACTGCATGCTTCTGCTGTTGGTAAATTGGCACAATAAATCTGGTAAGGCCACCTCTATTTCCAATGCTTCACTTAACGTTTTATCACACGGCTGTGGTCTCAGGATTGAAGTCGGTTAAAAAGATTAATACCGTTTAATACCACCCAGAAGGAAGATGCCAGAAATGTGTTTAAGGTCCGGTTATTCATGTCTTCATTTCCTTTGTGCGTGGATTGTGATAAGCAGAGCTATCCTTTTTAATAACTACTTAAAATGATTAAGGTAACTAGTTATTTCCTGTAGGAAAATTGCTCTGCTGTCATTAACACGGAATTAACACGGCTCCCATTTGGTCTTCAGCACATAGCCTTTTGCCCCCCAGTTGCCTTAAATAAACAGAGCACCATCTCCAGGAGGCTGTGAGCTCCTTCCTAAAAGATGGGCTCTGAAGAGGCCAAGAGGGTGAAATGCAAAACTTTGCAGAACACATGGCCTATGGAGGCACCTGTGAGGAGGAAGGGCACTTGGCTTTGGTTCACAGTGTAAGCTCAGTTCTCTGACTTGCCCTAGGGGCTGCCAGGAGAAATTAGCATACCTCTTACTACATCCCTTTGGCCTAAGCAATATGAATGGAGTCAGTGACTTTCCTAATCTTCTGGGGCAGTGCTTTTAAAACTTCTCTTACATGATGACCTGGCTGAGATGTGGTGGACAGACTCACATGGGAATAATGCTTTTGAGAAAGACCCACAGATTTCTTATAGGGGCACAAAACTGAGGTCATGGGAGTGTCCTAATTCATAATGCTTCATCCAGTCAGTATCTAGTCATGGATACTGAGGGTTTAAGCATTAATATGGGTGGCTGGGGCTGCTCCAAGTGTGTGAACACTCAAGTACAGGTCCTTGTTTGAATACTTCCTTTTTGTTATTTCTGTGAGTAGACTTTTTAAACTTCATGTTTAACATCTCTAGTACCTCTGTTATATTTTCCTGTGTTTGTAAACTCAACATTTACCCACAGTGGCACCATGTTAAAATGCACATGGCCAATATATGTGGACACCACATTTTCAGAGGGAGGGGGATGCCAGAGGGACAGAAGAGGGTCAGGAAGTCTTTGGGAGTCTGCACAGTTGTCTCTTGGGTGTACTTCCTGACCATCACTCTCTCCACCATGAGCGGTGATGTCAGCTTGTGTGTCACCTGGAGCTGGTGAAAACTGGAGATTCCAGGGCCCTGGATGACTGCACCCGCCCTTCTAGGGGATTGTTTTTAAATTCTCCCAGCATTTCTGAGGCCCCACCAATGCTTGAAGAGCTATGAGTTGGTTCTGATGCTGCCTCCTACTCTCTGTTCAAATCAGAAAATCCACGAGCCACACAGAGTGAGTGAGAGATACCGTGTTCAGAGGACAGACTTGAATCTACTGAAATTTACAGAAAATGCATTTTGTGCAGCATGCTTTTCTCATAGGAATACGTGTGCACACCACTTTGCTTACAGAGGTGACATTTACAAGTGTCATGCACAGAATCACCTCTGTCCAATATCATGCCATAGGCTCTCAGCTGATAATTGATGAATAATTTGGGATTTGTTTTTTCAGTAATTCCAAGGCATGGGCTTAGTACCCAAGTCAACTTGCTGGGAAAGGTCTACTATAGGATTCCTTACCACCAACGAGCCCCTGTGTTCTCCAACAGCCTAGAGATATCATAGTTCAGGCTATATGGTGTTTATTTTTAAGCCATTCACATCTCTGCTGGTCAATAAGTAGCACTGTGTTGATGTTGAAAGACAATGTGAAATAGCCTGGGACTTATATCCTGATTCTGCCACTTGAACCTATGATTCTTAATTTTCAGATTTTCTATACTGAACCTGCATAAATGAGTAATAATGTTTAGTATATAGAATAACATTGCACCACCAATAGTAGTTGCAATTAGTCATTGCTAGAGCGGTGTGTGGGAACTCTCCATGGTCCTTCCCCTTTCCCCTGTTGTCCCTGCTCCCCGGTATAAAGAAGTACACAAAAAGATGCAGACAGTTAAGGTGTGATATAGAGACCAAGAGAAACTCAGAGGGACTGTAGGGGCAGGAAATGCCACAAATTCTTAAAAACTCCTCAATTGACTTCAGGTGCTCTGGTCTCTCCTGTCTCTAAACACATATCATGCACCGACTGCATTCTGCTGTCAGTGCTTTAGTACAGTATCAATTAAAAATGAAGGAAAACAATTCTTCAAAAAGGTAAACAGAACTGACATATAGCTCAACGACTCCTCAGTTCAAATGTATACATCCCAAAGGGCAAGAATAGTTAATACAATAAAAGCTTGTCCAGCCATGCTCAGGGCAGCATTGTTCTCAGCATCCCAAAGTAGAAACAACCCAAATGCCCAGCACAGAGTGAATGAGAAGACAGACTGCATGTGTACTCATTAGATAGCTCAATTGCTGTGATGGACACTGTGACTAAAAAATCACTGTGGGGTGGGGAGGGACGGTTTATTTGGCATCCCAATCACAGTTCATCATGGAGGAAATTTAGGTCAGGAGCAGAGCAAGAACCATGGAGAAAAAGTTCATACTGGCTGACTCTTTGTGCTTTGCCCATTCTGCTTTTTGTACAATCCAGGACCACCTGCCCAGACATTGCATTGCTCACAGTAATCGTCCATCAAGAAAAGACCCCACAAACCAATCTGATGGAGACATTTTCTTGAGGTTCCCTTTTCCCAGGTGACATCATCTTGTATCAGTTGACAAAAAAAAAAAAAAAAAAAAAAAAAAAAAGAAAGAAAGAAAGAAAAGAAAAAAGAAATGAACAAAAACAAAACCTAAACAGCCCTAAATAGCACAGTACTGCCAACAGAAAATGAATAAACTATAAAAAGGAATAAAACACTAAGACACGCTAAAACTAGATGAACCCTGAGAGCATCATGCTAAGTGAAAGAAGCCAGATCTAAAAGGTGAAAGTCTTAGAATTCCATGTCTGTAAGACACTCACCACACTCACCATAGCTAAAATCGCAAAGACAGAAGTTAGGATAGTGGTGACATCAGCTGGGAAATGGACAGGTGCTGAGTAACTGTTTAATAGATATGTTTTTTTTGTGGGGGTGGGGTAGTGAATATTTTGGAACTAGAAAAAGATGGAAACTGCACAACCTTGTGAATGTATTATGTTCCATGAAGTTATTCACTTTAATGTGCTTCATTTTATTAATTATTAATATATATGCTTAAAGAGCAAAGAGGTGAAAGATGGAACCTTGATGACTAACATGAGTGTCCTTGAAGAGCCCAATCATTTAGAAAGAGTTTCTTTTTGTCATATCTGAAACTCCTCAGTCCCCACAGGGAAGTTAAGGCAAAGATGTGGACATGCTTATAAACCTAGCCTGGCTTTCAGGTGAAGGTCAGGAAGGCTCTGAGACAGGTGAGCATGTGAGACAGGGCCACAGGAATGGCTGAATGTGAGGACAAGAGAAATATAAGAGATAAAGATATAAGCAAGCTCTCCTGAGAGGCTGGTATAGGAGCACAGAATGTATGATTTTGAACTTCTGATGCTCTTACCACTAATCTCTAAGTGCTGAGATTAGAGACATAAAACATCCCTGGGATTATGTGATGCTGGGGATCAAACCCAGGAC
This sequence comes from Phodopus roborovskii, assembly GCF_943737965.1. Taxonomy (NCBI): domain Eukaryota; kingdom Metazoa; phylum Chordata; class Mammalia; order Rodentia; family Cricetidae; genus Phodopus; species Phodopus roborovskii. The sequence continues at coordinate 9,490,432 of NW_026125052.1, read as the reverse complement.
TCTGTGCATATAAGGCAGGCTTTCTTTCACCTGAACCATATGCCCATTTTTAAATGGGTGGGAAATACACTTTGACATTGAACAAGAGAATTCATTTGCATGGCATCTAAAAAATATCGATGATTCAAATGTCAGCATCCTTAACAAATCTGAGTATCTTTGCTTCACCCTCAAAACAACTGAACCCATGATCTGGGAAAACATGAAAATTTGTAATTTTTTTAAAACCACTACATGAGAGGTTTCTAATGACCAGGTTAATTTGGAAAACACTTTGTTAAACCATAATTCAGCTGCCCCAAGTTATAGATGTGGAGGCTGGGCTGGGTTTGTCTGACCTCTGCATATATATATATAGCTTCCTGCTGTCTCTATAGAAATGACAGGTCAAATTAAGGCTCAGATGAGATGGGCTGGAAGCTGTTCTCTGCTTTGCAGTGGGCTTCTAAGATGCCAGAATCAGTACACTGGAGACTGGAGAAAGCAGAGTTACTGGTATTGGTCTCCATGGTTCTGAGCTATATAGTTCCGAGGTTCTTCAATTCTGCAGCCTTCGCTAGGCTAGCAAAACCCTACTGTGCTTTCATCTGTAAAATGGTAATAAGAGTGATATTTCAGCTCCTTCTGATTCCTTGCATAGATGGAATAAGATAATGGATATGAAAAGTTTGCAAATGGGGAGGCTGCTGGCTGCCTTAGTATGATCAAGTCCTGATGAAGTTGGTGCCCAATTATCTGTGTAACCCCCACTCTCTAATTCTCCCCATCTCCAATATGCAAGCTCTCACCTTTTTTTTCTTCACTTTTGGATTGCTCACCATTGAGTAGTTGATGTGAAGGCATTGTGTTTATTGACAGATTAAGTAAGTAGGAAAAGTGCTTCCTTCCTATCAGTTGATGCAAGAAAGTTGATAGTGCTGGGCATGTAAACAAAATATACCCTTTTCTACCAAAGGGTTAGATAAAAGAAAACCCTGTAAAAAAGCCACAGGTCTGAAATTCAAAGTCCATCAGAGTTAGAACTTCTTGAAATCCAAAAACATGTCCGAGTTTCACTTCTCCCTAGAAACTGCACCGCTGTTTCCAATGGTGTAAGAATGTGAGTGTGAGCTCTGACTGCTCAGAGAAAGGCATGGGTCTCTTTTGTGTTAGGGCTGACAACCCAGCAGAACCTTGTTAGGTATGCTGGCTTGCTTGCTTGCCAAGTGAGGTTGTGCACTCTTCTACAGAAGTAAGACTTGCTTTGTGAAATCCTTTGAATTGTGTGGTCATTTTTTTTTTTTTTTGGACTTCCAACCTCAATTCTTACAATGACAGGCCACCACCCAAAGATGTTTGTGCAGGTTTTCTCAGACTCTCCTATGGGATTAATTTGGGTAACTGTTGACCAGGAGTAATCGATAGCATGTGATAGTGACCTGTAGTGCCTGATACCATCAGTATTCAGACTCCTGCATACCCACTGGTGGCAGCCAGAATAATGGTTCCTTAAGGAACCACTCTTAATGCCTGGAACCGATGTATGTGTTGTCTTACATAAGAGGAAATAATTTTGCAGATGTGATTCAAGATGTTGAGATGGAAAGATGACTGGGGATTATCTGGTTGAGCTTGATGTAATCACATTGAGAAAGGGAGGTTGGAGGGCAGTCGTGATGGCATAGGTAGAAGTTGTAGTGCTGAAAAGTCCAGCTTTCCATTGCTAGATTTGATGGATTCTTCCCTCTGTAGCATCCCTACAAAATCAGGCATCCCTCTCTCTCACATTAGCCGCATGAAGCCCTCTTTGGCTTTCTAGCCTCTGGCATCATTGAATAAGAAGTATGTGTTTTAAGCCACAGGTGATATGTTGGAGCAATCAAAACCAGTGCATGCCCCCATTCCATGTTTATCAGTTGAAAGGAAGTGTGGTGCCCTGCAGGAGGATGTCTGGTGCCTTAGGGGTAGCTAACTACTGGTCTCTGTCCCATGTCATTCTGCGATATGCCCACATACTCTGTGCAGGCTGACATTGTCCAGGCTGAAGAGACTGTCTGGAACATCTGGGGAATAAAAGAGAATATGGGGGACAGACTTCAAAATGGTAGAATTGAATGAATATCTTTAAATCTCATCCTTAGTATTAATTTGTTCACTGTGAGATCAGAGTGCTTATTTTTATTTGTATATCCTTAGACCTCAGTGCCGAGGGTGCATGTTCCCGTACCTGACCTAGAGAAGGTAGTCTGTAACTGTGTGTGAAGAAAATAGGGTTCTTTGGTTACTTATTTTTCAGGATTCCCAGAAGGTTTTATGATGCCTTACAATATTTAAAAGTATAAGTGGAAAATAATGAAATCTCATTAAAAGGAGCAGGGTCTGGGGGAAATGGCCACATCAGTAATGTGTTTGCTGTACAAGCATGTGGGCCTGTATGTGACCCCCAAAATCCACAATCAAAAACAAAAAAGGGGCCAGGGGTGGTTTGTACTTGTAATCTCAGATTTAGGGAAGTGGAAACAGGTGGATCCCCTGTGCTCTGTGGCCAGCTAGCATAGCCTGCTTGGTGAGCTCCAGGCTGGTGGGAGTAGCCTGTCTTAAAAAGTCATGGATGGTGCCCGAGGTTCTCCTGTGGCCTTCACATATACATGCGCTTCAATGTACACGTAAAAACACACATGCACGCACGCACGCGCGCGCGCGCACGCACACACACACACACACACACACACACACACACGGGTGGGATGGGGGTAGTAGGGGCCATCTGGGCACCTGGGGCTAGAGATTTAGAAGGGTGGGGTGGGGTTCTTCAAAAATAGGAATTTACATTTCACATATGGGTTGAAGGTGAAATTCGTAAGCGCTGATAGGAGGAAATCTTTACCAGATGTGGCTTCCTGGAGATTCAAGTGCATAAAACATGTCAAGATACGTTGGGTCTCTAGAAATGTCTCTTACATTTGGGTCACAGATGATTGGAGGAACACATGCAGCTTGATGAGAACAGCCAGAGGCATGCTGCTGTTGGTAGTTTGTTAAATTATTGAGATTTTTGTGGGCCATGAATGCTGGGAGAATGGAATGAACACTCCATGTTGGAGCCTGAGGATCATTTGAGACCGCCTCTTAGTGTCAGTGTGTGACAAGAGGGGAAGGAAGCCTTGATGGCAGGATGGGGGTGGTGCTGGGGTCTCTTCCTGGGAATGATAACACACTGCAAGTCCTGCCTTTCGCATCTCTTCCTTCTTCCCTCTGCAGAGCTACCAGGTACAACCACTCTGTGTTATGGATGCTAACGACCCACATAATAGCCCTGCAAGATGGATTTCAAATCTGCACATGACAGCTTTTGCAGGCACCACAAATCATTGAGCCTTGCAATCAAATGCAGGGGGGCCCAGATCATTGAAAGAGTTGGGATAATGGATGATAAAATGCAGTTTGATATGGACAAATGTGGAATAATAGGTATTGGAACAAACAATCAGAAGGAGGAACAGCTGCTAAATGAATTGATTTGCATTCCACTGACCAGGGAATAGGAATGGGCCTGAGCAGTAGCCAAGCAGCTGAGAGACAGCAAAAGGGGACGGAGAAAGGGAGGAATGAGGGAGAAAAGGAGAGATAAAGAGGAGACAGAGAGGGGGAGAAATAAAGAGAACACACACATACAGACAGAGAGAGACAGTGAGATAGAGAGATAAGAAAGAGAGAGAGAGACAGAGAGAGAGAGATCCAGAGGATAGAGAATTTCAGGCGAATCCTGGCTCTGCAGGTACCCAGTATTACGCAGAAAGGAATGGAATGGCTTTGGCCACCATGTTTCAGTCCCCTTTGCTAGAAGCTTCTTTATGCAGCCTCCAGATATTCAGGTTCTCCAGGACTTGAGAGTATTCTGTACTCAGAGGTACCCAAGGCATTGACTTTTCTCTTCTCCAGCCTCATGCTCTTGACAAAGAATCTCAATCAGTCCTTTGTCTTGTGTTTGTGTGTGTGTGTGTGTGTGTGTGTGCGTGTGCATGTGTGTGCATGTGCGCTCATGTATGAGTGGATGCACATAAGTATGGAGCCCAGAGGTTAACTCTGGGCATTTCTCCTTACTGTCCACCTTAAAGTAATATTTTTAAATAACAGATCTTTTCTGTATACCTGGGGCTTTTCTGTAAACCTAGGCTAGGCAGACTGACTGATGAGTCCAAAAGATCCGTATGTTCTAGTTTCTGTCATACTTGGAATACAAACACAGGCTACCACATTGGGCTTTTCAGTGTGTGTACTGAGGTTTGAACTTGGATCCTCCTGCCCACACTATAGACACTCTGCCAACTGAGCTATCTCTCTGCCTCACTCCTGTGTCTTTAAATAGTGCCTAGACTTTGATGATTTCCTAAATGAGATATTGGCTTATCTTCTTCCTAGAAACTGGACAGTGGATGTGGATGTCCCAGGTAGTTTTTTCTTTTTTCTTTTCTTTTCTTTTCTTTTGTCTTCTTTTCTTTATCAGGGTATAGAAAATGGCTTATTGATTGATTGAGTGAAAGGGCCCAGCTCATTAGGGGAGTGCAATCCTTGGGTATATAGTTCTGGGTGGTATAAGAAAGTATGTTGAGAAATCCATGGGGAGCAAGCCAGTAAGCAGCACTCCTCCATGGTCTCTGCTTCAGTTACTGCCTCCAGGTTCCTGCGTGAGTTCTTGCCCTGACTTCTCTCAACCATGTGCTGTGACTTTGGAGTTGTAAAGCAGAAATAAATCTCCAAGTTGTTTTTGGTCATGATGTTTTATCATAACAATTGAAAGCAAACTAATACACTGGGACTCAGAGTTTTCTACATTTTAGTACTGTGTGCATGAATGTACATATTTGCATGCTTATGTCCCAGGCCTTAGTTCTACCTCTATAGGCCATCCCTATAGATGAAGGCTGAGACTAGTTGCTTGATGTGTCTATGCGCCTGGCCTCTTGTTAGTGTTTGTATGTAAAATGTTTTCCCATGGGTTCATATGTTTGAATACCTGTGGTACTGTTTTGGGAGGTTGTTGAACATTTATGATCTGTGGTCTACTTAACAGAAATGGATTTCTGGGAAGGGGGGGTCAAGCCTTCCTCAGATCTACATGTGCTGTCTACTTCCTGGTTCATCAAGATTGAAAAAGTCACTCTGCAAGTGTCATCCCCTCCTCACCACCCAGTGGACAGAACCACTCCAGCCACCATATCATCTCTACCATGGTGGACTGAATCCTTTAGAACTGTGAGCCAAAGTAAATCAATTTCTCTGTTTCCTTACGTTGTCTCCATCAGGCATTTTATCACAGTGGCAAGAAAAATAACTAGCATGCCTCTTGCTTGTTCCAATCAGCAGTGTGATTTATTTCAAATTTAATATGACCAAAAAAACCTTGATTATGGACTCCATTGTACACCTGGTCCTCACAGACTTCTCACTTTAGCTGCTCAAGTCCCAAATCTAAGCCCAATTCTACTTTTGTCATTTTTCTCTCATCATCTATAACATAAGCTAATAGCAAATTTCCACCCCTAACTTTAAAACAGCTAAGCATCACCCTACCACCACCACCCATCACTGCACTTCTTAATCCATCCTCGATTATAATGACTTCTCTTATGTCCCTTCTTCTGGTTTCCAAAAGGATGATGCCATACTTCTTCTTAAAAACCTCAATGGCTCCATCTCACAAGGTGGAATCTGAGCTCTGTCTCTCTTATCTGTGCAGTGGAAACTATGTTCATCTCTGTCTCTTAGGCTGTCACTGGGAATAAATGGGATGATGCCCATGTTTGGGACTACCATTATAGCACATCACCATTATTAATTCTTTGTTTTACACTGTTGTTATGGGTGGTTTCAGGCCTTCGTGATTTTGTAGATCCATTTTATTTTCATCTGAATTGCAACCCTTCCCCACATGCTTGAAAAAGTACTCTTCTGTGATACTTTATTGAGCACTCCCAGGGAGGTGATCTTCTTCCCTTTGGTTCATTTATTCCTTCTGTTAAAACATACTTGACATTACATTATTAGTTACTTACACCCCACTCTTTTGTCATATAATGTCATGTTGTATACTTATTCGGCCTTTACTATAGGTCCAGTGCTGTTCTTACACTTATATTGAGTAATAGTTCTCATACTAGGTTTACAAAACAGGTGCCAGTGTAATTTTAATTTTATGAAACAAAACAAAAAAAAAAAAAAAAAAAAAGAGAGAGACACAGAAAGTCTAAGTGTGGCATAGCTGGGGACTTGAGTCCAGGCATCTCAGCTTAGAACTATCCATCCTTTACATGTATAGTGAATTCTTAAAGGAGAGGACACCGGCTCACATACTCCAGCTCTCAAGATCTGGCAGAATTTTTGAAGCACAGAAACTTGCAATCAAAACAATAGCATCCATTTACCTCCTGCTGTAGAAACTACTGTGCTGAACTCTTTATAAAGCATGGAGTGATATCAGAGCCACAGTCCAGTCCAGGGTCATCTGATTGCAAGGGCCACTCTCTTTACATGACATCCCTTTGTCCCCAGGAACCTTTGATTGGATGAATGATTATATCAGGGAAAGCCATGTTTGGAAATAACATAAATATGAAGTGAATGAAACACGTGCCCATATTTCTACATTGAGAGAATTATATTTTGAAGTAATAATGAAGTCCATGACACATGGGAAAATGATGTCATAGGAAGGAGAATATGGCCTCTGTGCTGAGCTTTTCTCACCTTCTATAGTCTTTATGCTGCCCAGGGAGTATTCCCACCTTCCCTCCTTTTATTTTTCCTGCCTTCCTTCCTCTCTGAAGCATTTCCCTCTCCTTGTCTTCTCTTCCAACCCTCTCTTCTTTCCTTCATTTTTCTTTTTAATTACTGTAAAGTTATTAGTCTTAAACTGCTAAAAGTATATATACTTATCTTCTATAAGATGTTTTGAAATATATATTGTATATCTGAGCCCATCTAGCATTTTCATGAATTCACAGATTTTTCTTTTTGTTATGAGAATACTTAAAGTCTATTCTCAGGAATGCCCTAGACTATAGTACAAGTTATTAACTACCATCACCACGCTGTGCCACAGATCTCTTGACTAATCTTTATGACTGAAATTTTACATCCTTTGGCTATGAGATACACTGAGCATCAATTATCAAAACCAATTATCAAAAAGATGCAAATTAAAACCAACCTATTGAATGATTATCCTCAAACATATGAAAGGTAAAAATCAATGTTTTGCTTAAGATGTGGAGAGAAGGGAAGCATAGAATATCATTGGTAAGAATGTAGATTAATATGGTCATTGTGGAAAACAGTACAGAAATTCCTTAGAAAATTTATGTTTTCTTTTGAGAAACATCTTTTCAGTTGCTTTTTTTTTTTAATGGATCACTTTTCTTAGTATTGATGTTTTTTTAAAAATATACTTTGGGTACCATTCTTTGCCCAAGTATGGTTAATAATGTTGTGATGAAACATCAGGACCAAAGAAATTGGGGGGGGGGTTATTTGGCTTATGTATCCTGAACCTCAGTGCATAAGGGAAGCCCAGGAACTCAAACTGAGTGTGGGAACCTGGAGTCAAGAGCTGATGCATAGGCCAAGGAGGAAAGTGATTACATGGCTTACTCAGCTTGCTTACTTATAGCACCCAGGAAGTCCAGCCCACAAGTGGCACCACCCACAATATACTGGGCCCTCCCACATAGGATTACATATGAACAAATCTTATGGGGAATTTTTCTCAACTGAGGTTCCCTCCTCTCAGATGACTGGCTCCAGCTTGGGTGAAGTTGACATAACAACTAGCCAGCACAACTTCTTTTCATAGATCTTACTTGATTGTCAATGATCAATTATCCTGTTGGTTGCTTCTTGTGGCTTTGTAGATACAGTCCTTTTTCTTCTATCCATGCTTTTATTGCCTATCACTTTCGGTTGGTGTTGACCCAATGCCATTTGTAGAAGAGACTATCTTTTTGCCACTGTGAGCTCATGGCACATTCAACACTCTTCCTTTCCTATTGGCCTTAGCCTCTTTGAGATTCTCCTAAGGAAAGAGGTCCCAACTAAGGGTAATGTTTAGCAACAAAATGCGGTTTTAAAAGCGTGATCTAAAAGCATATGTACATCTGTTCCTTTTAGCCACGAGGAACAGTTTAGCAAACACATAACCTTGTTTCAATGTGTGTGGGTATGTGTCCAATGGATTTAGTGGAGAAAACATCACATTAGAGTTGGGATTTCCATCACTTACATGTGACATTCACACAGGCAAATTACATGTTCTGCACACATCTTCTTAGGTGTAAAGCTGGGATACATACATGCACATATTTCAGCCTGTTGTACAGATCAGACCTGTGTAGTTCTCCACTGTCTGGATGCTCATTATTTGATGGTACATTCTGTGATTTCCTCACCAGTACATTTTATTCTTAAGTGGCATGGCTTTTCAGGCCATTTCTCAGCAAGTATTGCCTTAGGGACGTTTGCACTGGCTCTTCTGTGCTTTCAAATACCTCACCCTCAGATGCCTATGGCTCAGCTTTTTGAGTTTCAGCTCTCATGGGTACTTTCCTGACACCTTCACTTTTGTTGTTAGTGTTATGCCTCATTTTGATATTCTAATTTACACAGTAATTACCATCTCTACATTTGCCAGATACAGTTTTTATCTATCATTTATCTAGTTTTCTACTGCTAGAATAGAATGTAAACTAAAGGACGGCCAAGCTATTGGATCGATTTGATTGATTGTTTCAGGTGACTACTAGAGGTGGCTAACCCACAGAAGGCATGTCATAAACATCTGATGAATGAATAAATCCATAAATAAGTCAATGCATGCATGTATAAATGGAATAATTTAATTCAGCATTTTGAATATTGTAGGCCTATAATAAAACCTAGCTTTTATTACTGGAAGTTGAGTATCCCTGCAGCTACTTCATCCTGGTAATATAAACCCTTCAGTTTCATTATTTTTAATCCTGATCATCTACAAGATGCTACCCACCCCCACATCATTTCTATGTCTTCCTCAGTCATGTGTGAGAATTCCCCCTACCCAAGGTTCCATGTGACCAGTCACTCCTGTTCTCCAGCTCAGATCTGCAGTGGCACCAAGTACTTAAAGTCACATGGAGGTGTCCTTTGCTGTGCCTCAGTAGCTGATGTCTTTACATCAAGGAGCTTTCTTCTTACCACCATGGCAGACTAGGAGGATGCTGCCCCTGCCACTGTTATTCTGACTGCTGTCCATGATGCTCTCCCCAGGCACACAGAAAAGATCCCCCATGGATATAGCCTGAGCACTCAACATCATCACAAGGCAGCTTGTGCTAGAGGAGAGTGTGGTCTTAATGTGGTTCCTTAACCTCAGAAGGGCAAATGATCATTGACTATTCCCAACAAGAAGAGTATGGGGTTGCAAAGTCTACCCCCTCAGGGGGGCAGTATCCTTCCTTCTGCCCCTACAGCCCCATTTCAGTTCCCCAGGCTGTGGCAGCCCCCCACTCACTCTACTTTTCAGTCCTGAGGGTGAGGCTTTCCCCTCTCTTCCTGTCCTACTTCTCTGGGATCTCCCATGCATTCAAACTGAAGCATCGGCCCTGCCTGATGAGGTGAGCTGAGGCAAGGGAAAAGAGGTAGACAAAGAGAACCTGGAACCACCACAGCTTTGGGGTTAAGTTCCTTTACTGAGGAGGGATGGGAAGCACAAAAAGGGTGTGGGGAGATGATGAAGTTCAGTGATGGTGTTGATTGTGAGCCCATCATTCATCATTTTATTCTTAAATAAGAAAGCCTGGGATACATTAGGTAAGGACTAGATGTGGTGGCACATGCCTTCAGTCCAGCAGCACTGGGAAGCAGAGTCAGGTGGATGGCCGTAATTTGAGACTACCCTAGTCCATACAGTGAGTTCTAGACCAGTTGGAGTGACAGAGTGAAATACTGTCTCAAAACAAAACGAAAGTGAATCTTGGAACAGAAGAAACAACTCAGCAGGTTAGAGCACACATTGCTCTTTCAGAGGACCCAAGTTCAGTTCCCAGCACCTTTGTCTGGTGACTGACAACCACCTGTATAACTCCAGCTCCAGGAGATATGATGACCTCTTCTGGCCTCCTCAGACACTGCACTCAAATGTACATCTCCACACACAGGCACGGACAAATACAAATACTTTTTTTTTTTTTATGTTAGAAATTGTTCATGAGCTTCAGAAGCTAAAATAAAATTTTATTTAAAAAAAATAAGAAAACCTCGCCACTTGTGACAATATGTATGAGTTCATAGGGCATTGTGCTGAGTAACATAAGCCAAGCACAGGAGAAGTATTGCTCAGTCTCCCATTCATACAGAAAAGTTGTAGAACTACATACACAGATATGTGGTTCTAATGATTAACTCTGCATCTTCAAAATTTTTTTTTTTATGGAGTGGGTGAATATGATCGAAATATACTGCAGGAAATTACCAAACAATTAATAAAATTAATTTTAAATTTTGCCATCAGAATAGATCATAATCTTCTCATGCCCCCACCCTGGCCACTAGCACCAAAAGATAAGAAAGAAACAAAGACATTGAAGTGAAGAATGTGTTAACTAGCTTGGTTATGGTGACTATTCCAACATCTATAGAAATATCAAGGCATCAAGTTGAATTTCTTACATATATGCAATTCCAACCTACTGAGTATACTTAAATAACGTGGAAAGGAAAAGTAGAGAACAGGATAGCATCCCTTTGTCAGTTTTGTTTTGAGAAATCATCCCCAGGCAGGATTGGTGCCTCAGTTTAAATGCATGGGAAAGCCCAGAGCAGTGGGACAGGAACGGAGGGAGCCCTGGGGTCAGAGGAAAGGAAACAACCCCTCCCCTCGCTCATGTGCTCCCCTGGAAAGGAGATCCTGCAGCTTCATACTCTTCTCATTGGCAATAGTCAATGCTTGAACATTTGTCCTTCTGGCGCAGGTTGCAGAACCACACTAAGACCACATCCTCCTCCAGCTCAAGCTGCTCCACTATGATGCTGATCTGCTCTAGGATCGGCTTTGGGCACTGCAGAAACGTGTCCAGGTTTCCCTCACACGGTTCTCAGTTCTGTTTGCTTTCACTTGCTGGCCTGCACCAGGGTCTCTGCTTTGCACATCCCCTGAAGTTTCTCATTGTTGTCTGATTCCTCCACCTACTTCTTCAGCAGGGGCCACAGCTGACACTTATGTTTGAAAATAAGCTGCAGGGCCTCAAAGTGATGGATGGTGGTCTGGCTGAACACCTATGCAGAGTGCCCAGCGTAAGTCCCACATCTGCCTGGGTGTACCCCAAGGTACAAACTGCTCTAGTTCTTTCTGCAGGGCTTTCATTTCCTGAGCCTCCTCAGGACTTGGTTCTGCCTTCTCCACCTTCTTCACTACATTGGGGAGGACAGGACACGGCCTAGGGGAGGTCTCCTCCGAGTTGCATTCTACTCCTGCTTCTGCCTGGCTCTCAGACTGCAAAGTCTGCAGGCCAACTTGGGACATTAAGCCCAGTCCAACCTGAGGTCCACAGTATACCATCCCCCTACAGAATTCATATGGCAGGGGTCATGGGGAGCTACTCAACACCTCTGAGCCTGGTCCAACCTCTGGCCCAATTCCAGGCCCACCTGGAGACCTTTGGAAGCTTAGCCAAGTGTTAGCCCTCCTGATTCATCAACACCACTTGGTGGCAGTTAGAAGGTGACATTTGAAGCCAGGTGTTCAGCCATGGGGTAGGTGGGCACCCAAACCAGGGCCTGACAGAAGGAGGACTCACCTAGGATCTGCTTCACCTCTCTCTAATCCTCATTTTTAAAGGCTGAAAATATCCCCCCACCTCTCTTTTGCTCTCTCTCTCTCTCTCTCTCTCTCTCTCTCTCTCTCTCTTTCTCTCTCTCTCTCTCACTCACCTTCTCATGCTAGCCACTTATGCATTGATAGAAATTTGCCTTTGGTACTGTGAATATTTCTGCAATGAGCACAGGTACAATGGAAATTTCATTTCCTTTGAGTATATTCCTAGAGGAGAATTTTCTTATCATAAAGCACTTCTATTCAGAATGTTTTAGGAACCTCCATATTATTTTCCAATTTCCTTCCTCTTCTTGCAGCCAGAGGCATGTGTAGTCCTGACTCTACCAAGTTACGTAAATGCCTGTGCACCAGCAGGTGTTATTCTGGTTCCCTACAACAATTTTTGCTTAGCTTCAGCCAAGACATCTTGCTTGAACGTAGGAAAACAAAGCCATTCATCATTTCGAAAAAGCATTGTAGAAGAAGCAGATGACTTAATTTATTGCACATTGGGGCTGACTCCTGTTCTTTCAGAAGGTCCAGTTCTGCATGACAAGGCTACTTGCACCGCCCAACAGATGGCCCATGGTAACAGAGCATCACTAATCTTGTCACAGTGAAATCGATTCAATGAAAAACTCCACACAGCAGATGAATACGCCATTTTCCTCCCCACGTGGGGATCCATCCCTTCATGAGGCATTGTGTCTGTTTGTATTTATAGGTTAACAGTTGTTGGGTGAATAGAAGGTGACTGTTATTAGTATTAATTACAATCACTTGCATTTATCTAGTGCTTTATGCTTTTCAATGATGCTTTCACAGATGTTCCCTCATTTGATTCTTGCAGCATCCCTGTGATTCAGCCATCAGAGTTAAGGCAAAGACCCCAGAAGGTACTTTCTTCCCTTTCTTCAGTACCTCAACATAAATATTCATCAAAACTATGGACAGGGGGCTGGTCTTTGGGTGAATGCCACCTCATGCTGTGGAGGGAACCAACTCTGCCTGATAACCAGAGAGTGTCCTTGGAAGGCTTGTGAGTGTTCTTGTCAAGGCAACACTCTTAGGCAAGATTGCAGCAGTGGCCTCCAAGCAGTTCTGCCTGCTTCTGTCCTTGCCATCTTTCCAATTGTCCTCAATGCAGCAGTCGGGGTGGACATTCTAAAACATTTCTGATTGAGTCCTTGCAACATCAAGAATCTTCTCAAAGTTCTTCGGCCTTGTCAGGGTCAGGGTGAAAGAACTGCCATGGACTAGCCTCATGGTCCTCTCTATGTGTTTCTTGCTTCTGCTGGCTCTTTTTGGCTACATTGGCCTCCTTGGTGTTCCATGAATATCATATCATACATCGCCCACTTAGGGCTTCTGATTCCTCCATTTGTCTGGTTCTTAACCTATTTTCTGCTTGTTTTACTCTTTTGCTGATTTGTACCTTCTCAATGAAGCCTGTCTCTGTTACTCAGCATCTCCCAATATCTTCCTTTCTTATCTTTTTCACCCTTTCCATACACTTTGGTCAATACCACTTGTCTATGTGTATACTGTATGCATTTGATTCTTAGGGCTGCTATTAATAAGTTACCACAAGCTGTTTCGATGACCCAGCACATTGGAAATTATTCTTATAGCTCTGGAGGTCTTCCCCCAAAAATATGCTGAATAAAAAGACTGGTTCTTTCCAAGGAATAGTTGCCTCATGTCTGGTCCTAATTTCTATTTGTTGTTGCCAACCCTTGCCCTATATTCTTTCTCTCTTTCCCACTTCCCCTTCCCCCAACTCCCTATATCTTAAAAATACACCAAGTATTGGGAGGGCCCACCCTAACTCACTATAACTTGGTAGAGCATCTCTATACATACTTTTCTTCCAAGTAAGAACACACTCACATGTACTGGGTTCACGACTCAATATGCCTTTGGAGAATACGATTCAACTCACAACATTATATATTTATTATATTTCCTTTTCTTGTTTGGGACCCTTTGTTAGATAAGCTCTGTGAAGTCTGGGGCTTAGGCTATATGGATTAATTGAATCCCAAGATACTCAACAAATTAAGGTTTCCTTCCCTCAAACTCTTCATCCTTTAAATATTATTTATATTAGAAAAGGATAGCTATATCATAGTTAATTTTAAATTATTCTTCATATTTTGAAACTGGCCCAAAATGCCTTTTTTTGGGGCTATGTCATTTCCACTAGAACCTCTTCTCTCTGTGGTCCTCGAAGTTATTGTACCCACCTGGGACCACTCATCCTATCCTGTGTCTCACATTCCTCTTGGCATTTTGTCAAGATGTCTCCAATCCTTCTCCAGAACAACTTAAAGGGAGATAGATCCAAGACACATTCATTATATTCTTTAACAACTCCCCACCCTGCCAAGTGACTCACTTCCTTCAATGGGATCACACCTTCTGCAGTCCCACCATCTTCTAACAACCTATTCAACTGTTGACTCCATCAATGGCTTAAACTGTGCATTAGGTCAGAGCTCCCATGATTTAATCTAATTTAATTTAATCATCTCTGGACCTGTTCTCGGAAGCATAGGCAGAGGTGTGTTTCACTAATCTCGGTGTTTTTCAATTCAATCTAGTTTACAAGATTAAATGTCATAGTGTTTGTGGTTAAAAAAAAAAGGAATGTCCAATTGTTTTGAACTAAGCATTTGTTAGGTAACCTGTACATAATACATGATCAATAAAGGTCGGGCAATGACAAATAACTCTTCCTTGTTCATTAGTTACAATGAACACATCTTAAGTAACCATAACTAAGAAGGATTGCCACTTGGAATGTCACTGTCATTGAAAGAAAAGTGGATGAACCTCTTGTAGATCTGATCCCCAGGATTGAAGTGAGCAAGCCACTTACATACTATGATCTCAGTCTCTTGGCTTACAAAATTGGGACAAGTCCCCTCCCCAGTAGAGTTTTGAGGATTAGATGAAATAATATATTTTGGGGGAAAAACAAAAAACAAAAAAACAAAAAACCTGAGCAATTCTCTTAGCACCCCTGTGGGTTTCTCTAGAGATGATCTTGAATCAGCCTTTTTATTTTGAGGCTCCTCCCCCTTAATGAGGTGTGGATAAACAGAGGTTGTGGGGAGGCAAGGTATGAGTTCTTAAGGAAACTGGGCTTCCTGCCATTAAAGAAAGCAAATCTTTATGGTGACCTAATTAGAGTTTTTAAAATCAATTTGGACAGTCAGCAAGCTAGGCTGCTTTCCAGGAGGAATAAGGAGGCAGTGCATGACCTAATGGATGCTGGGCTGCTTGCCATTCCAAACAACAAAAGTGGTTGTATCAGCTTCTTTCAGGACCAGAGACTGCCTGAACACTGACACGGGTAAGGATGTCTGTCTTTCAGGGCCTCATGGATTCTGTGGGACAAGAATGGTTCGATGCTTAGAGGACATATGTTTTCAGGAAGACAGATAATGAAGTATGGTCCTCACTAGGTTAGGGTAAAAATAAGTCTTTTCAATTTCAGTCTGGAAGTTTATGGAGCATACTCGCAAGAACATCTGTCCATCCATCCGTCCTTCCATCCATCCTTCCGTCTGTCCGTCTGTCCATCCATCCATCTATTCATCCATCCATCCATCCATCCATTCATACATCTGTCCATCCATCTCTCAACTCACCTCTCTGACACACATGGAGTATGTATTCCCTCCAAATGCCAGAGGTTCGAAACAAATATGTTGAAGGAGCTCAGTTTCATCCAAATGCAAATGATCAATGGCTATGAGTTTGAGAAATTAAGTCAAAAGACCTGAATTCAAATGTTAACTTTGTGGTCCTGGGGAAATGCCTCATCTTTAGCCAAATTTTTAGCCATAAAACAGGACTGGACTAGATTAAACTCTCAGACTTCTTCCAGGTCAGATATGCTAAGATTTCAGTCTTAGTACATTCTGTATGAAATAAGATCATTTGAAAGGCAGTAGTGTAATAATCTTGTTGGTTGTCTTCCTCTATCTTTTCCTGAAAAGCAATCTTCCACCTTCAGGGGGCAGACTTACCATCCCCAAAGCAAACTAATCAGATTTCTCTTCATTCATCTTTTTCATGGCCAGTTTTGTTTGCATTAGCATAAAGGCAAACATTCTTAACTGGCCTCCTGTTCTTCTCAACTCTATCTGCCTCATTTTGCATCAGGTCTTGACTTTCTCTCTTTGCTCTTTAAGTTTATCATAGTCCCTGTTGCTACAAGATCTTCATCTGGATCACCGTGCTTTTCCTTGTATTTTACCCTGAGAGAATAACTCATCCTTCAGATAGCAGCTCACCCCCTTTTCCAGTGCACTTTCCATTACCTCTCAGAGTAGCTTAGAGCTACACAAATGATGTTTCTTTCCCCTAGGCCAGTGGTTCTCAACCTTCCCAATGCTTTAATATACTTGTCATGTAGTTGTGACCCCCCCCCAACCATAAAATTATTTTTGGTGCTATTTCATAGCTGTAATGTCACTATGGCTATGGATTGTAATGCAAATATCTGTGTTTTCTGATGATCTTATGTGACCCCAGTGAAAGGGTAATTAGACCCACAAAGGGGTCCAGACCCACAGGCTGAGAACTGCTGCTTTAGACCACATGTTCTTTCCCAAACCCTAACAAAGAGGTCTCTGGTTTAACACTACCTACTCTACCAGTCTATCCAATACACAAGAACAGTATCTAGCTAACTAGTCCATTCCTTAAGACAGCACTTTCCCCATAGACAGTACCACCACTTGCTTCATGGGTTCTCTCAAATGGTTAAGGGGAGAACTCCCACGAGCCAAAATGGATGTCACAGATTCTCAGCCATTGCCCAAGGTGGGGGATGTTTCCCAGCTAGAGTGGTAGTGGGTTAAGATAAAAACAGGCAGCTGGAATTTGTTAAAGCTTGGTAAAAAGTATGGTAAACAGAGTCTGAGCCCCAGTCTGCTAGAAAGGCCTGGTTGAGAATATGGTTCCATCAGTGTCTTTTCCCAAGGTTCCAATTTCCTCACCCTCGAGACCATGGCATCTTTACCATTAGGCTGCTGGAAGAGGAGGTGGAGTTGTGTGAGCCTGATTGCTGACGCAGGACCTGGTATCTACTCCATTCCCCTTAAATGGGAGCTGCTGTCAGCAAGTGAATTACACACTTTGTTATAGTTCTGCACTCTCTTAAGAGATCCATATGTTATCATGTGATTCCTGACTGAATTCATTTGTCAGAAATGGTCCCTTGTGTGACTCATCTTTTTGGCGGTGCAAACTTTGACTCTTTTCTTGCTACTCACAGCATACCAAATCCATCAGCACCTACAGCTGGTCCTTTCTTCTGGATGTACCCAGACTCTAACTGCTTCTGTCTGCTGTCACAGCTGCTGCTCTGGCCTAAGCTGCTGGGATCTGCTACCCAGATGACTGCAGTGATCTCTTCTATGACCTTCCTGCCTGAGCCTTTCTCCCTTCTGGCTCACCAGACTTCAGTCTGAGCCAGCTGAAGTCTAAATTGGATGGCACCACTCTGAATCGAACCTCTGATGGCTTTTATCGCACTAAGAGCAAAGCCCAAAACCCAGATCCCATCTGCTCACAACTTCAGGGTATGTTCCAGCAAACTTTTCTGATCACAGTTGTTTTCCCCAAAACCTATGAGATCTAGATCTAGATGCAACTTGCAGGCACCAGGCTTGCTTTTGCCTGAGGAGGCTTAGATGCCCCTTACCAAGAAACCTGCAAACTCACCTCCTTATTCCTGGCAAAAAGGCATTATGCCAAAGATCACTAGGCCTTTATTCACTTGCCACACTCTCAACAAGGCCTTCCATTTCTGCTTTATTTAATTGTGTGATTCCCAGTAAACACTGGCACATACTCAATGATTATGGCTTCAAAGAAATAACATGACAGATATTTACTGAATGCTTGAATGAATGAATGAATGTGCATCACACCTCTCAGGACATGAATACCTTCTGTGTACAAATGTTCTTACACTCTCTATAGTTCAATGCACAACTTTTTGAGTTCATCATGTCACAGAAGTGTACACAAGAAACCATTCTCCTTATCCCTTTCGATACAGTGTGAAAAAATTTCCTGAGATATTCTGTGATCTATAAGTATTGAGTTGATTTTGCCTGACTGTGGGCTGATATAAGTCTTCTGAGCCTATTTAACATAGATCAGTATAAGTGATGATATTCAGTAGGTTAAGGGTAGGAAATGGAAGGCATTTGCAACTCACAAGATTTTCAATTGTTAATAGACTTACAAGGATGAAATCCTATTGTAACCTTATATCCATAAATACAGGTACTTATCTGAATTATGGGGTTTACAGAAACCAGGTTCTCCAAGCCTTCTGTTTACAAGGGAATCTGTTAGGCAGTAGAGTATACCTGTGACCTTAGATATCCTTGATGTCTGCTTAAGCTTCAGACATTTTGACATATTTGCATTATGATGGAACATGAGTTAGGCTCTAACATGGGATAAAAATTCAGCCGTCCACATCCACATTCTGAGGGTGAATTAGCTCCCCCAGTCACCAGACTTAGTTTTGGTTTCACACAGCAGAAATGTACTAGCACATGTTGCTACTGTCCATCTTGGCCACTAGGCATTATGCCTGTTAAACTGAAAAATAGATAAATATGTGTGGTGGTTTGAATGAAAATGGCCCCCATAGGCTCACATGTTTAAATACTTGGTCCCTACTTGGTGGAACTGTTTGTGAAGGATTGGATGTGTGGCCTTGTTGGAAGAGGTGTGTTACTGAGGGTGGGCTTTGAGCTTTCAAGAGACTCACACCATTCCTAGTGTTTCTCTCTCTCTGCTTCCTGTCTGTGTATCAAGATGTGAGCTCTCAGCACCTTCCCCAAGCCATGCTT
Organism: Phodopus roborovskii; assembly: GCF_943737965.1. Taxonomy (NCBI): domain Eukaryota; kingdom Metazoa; phylum Chordata; class Mammalia; order Rodentia; family Cricetidae; genus Phodopus; species Phodopus roborovskii. The sequence continues at coordinate 9,471,721 of NW_026125052.1, read as the reverse complement.
GCTTACGTACTGCCATGCTCCCTGAAATGATGGTCATGGACTCACTCTCTGATACTGAAAGCCCCAACAAAATCTTTCTTGTATAAGATACCTTGGCTATGGTGTCTCCTTACAGCAATAGAAAAGTAACTAAGACAATGTGTTTCTCATGTTCTTATCCTTAACTAGAAAAATACATTCCTTTTTAGAAGAGTGAATAGTCAGATCTGAGGACCCTCATTCTGGTTTGGAGTATAGTATTTTGCTGTTGGTGGGACACCTCAAAGAAGCTCTGAGAAAAAGGACATGGGGGTGCTAGTATCAGGAGAGCTCATCAGGCTTCCTCATGTTGACCAAAAAAGGATAACTTGCTTGGTGTGATGAAGACCACCCTAGAATAAGAGACTTATGGAAGCATGTATTGCAGACATTGACATGGGAAAGAACTGAGCAAAAGATGGCACCGGCAAAGGTGGAAGAAGACCCCCAAATACCCCGCCCCTTTATGCTCTTTTCATTCCCCTTTTCCTTTTTAAGATTTTATATGTATGAGTATTTTGCCTGCATGCATTTCTGTTCACCTTGTTTGTGCCCATGTCTAGAAGACACTAGATCAGATCTTCTAGGGGTAGAGTTACAGATGGTTGTGAGCCACCATATAGGTGTTGGGAATAGAACCCAGATCTTCTGGAAGAACATCCAGTCCTCTTAGCAACTGGGCCATCTCTCCAGACCCTCTTTCTGTATTATTTTAAGTTCTCCCCATCTGAGTACACAGAACATGGGTCCTCAAACAGAATACTTCTCCACGGGAGAGCAGGAGGGAGGGGAGCATCACGATGAAGCAGGGAAGGAACAGGACAGCAAAATGTTGACTTGCTGGCCTGAGGGTGTTTGTCTGGTGGGACACATGGAAAGTGGACCACAGAAAAATCTAGAATTTCATAAAATACTCAGTATTAATAGGTAACTTGTGAGAGTGAGTGATCATGCAGATTTGCTGCTTTTCCTTCATCTTTCTGTTGAGAAACAGAGAGTAGGGACAGCAGATGGACGTCAGATGAGTGTATTTTCCTTGGGCATGATGGGAGTGGAGTCTCTCAAGGAAGTTGAGTGCATTATCAAAAATAGTAACTTAGACTCTTAAGGACAGAAGTTCATTCATTCAAGTGCTCATTTATTTATTCACTCAATATACCCACCCATCTACTCATTTTCTCATGTATCAGCCACCTTCTGAGCAATTACTAGGTGTCATGCACACACCGTGATGTACAAGTCAACAGGACAACTGAGATCCTTGATCTCATAAAGCTCGAATTATACTGGGGAAAACAGATAATAATCTAATAAATAAAGGTTAGAGAAGATCATTTTAGACAATGATGAGTTTTATGGAGATGATGAGATTACCAAGTAATGCAGCATTTTAGAGGGACATAGTTCAGACTGCTTGGGAAGGAACAGTTAGGAGCTGCCTCTCTGAGAGAGGATATAGGATTTGAGACTTGAACAGCAGGGGGCTCAACTACATAAAGGTGATGGCTCTCAACTTTTAAAATGCCTTACTACCACCTACGAGCTTTCAGTCAATACTGATGGTGGATTCCACCTTCGGAGGTTGCAATTTACTCGATCTAGTGATAAAGTCTGAGATTATTCTGAAAAGCACTCAGGGTTGCAAATCACTGAGTTTGCAAGAGACCAAAAGAAGCCACTAGATAAGGCACTGTTTGCAGAGAACCAATGGTAGGAAAAAGCTCAGGTTGATCCCAAAGAAGAAAGAAAGTGGATGTGGCTGGAAGGGAATGGCTGAATCAAATAGAGAGATTTGGAGGTGGAGACAGAGATGGTACTTGCTGTGGTGAGCTGTAGGATCTAATGGAGTATAAGGAAAAGCTTATGGCTGCATGCAGAGGCATTGTCTCAGAGGCAGCTGGGGAAGCTGGGTGGGTGGCATGGAGAACCCTCCCATGTGCCCCCTCTTAAATCCCAACTTTTCCTTGTCATCTCATAGAAAACTAATCTCTATTGCAGGAGGAATTCTTCTGGTGATCAGCTGACTGTTTTCCCAGGGTGATCAATCTCCGAAAAGTTTCCAAACTGTTAAAACTGCCAGCGTCTCAGTAAACAGCACAGAGCAAGCTTTCCAGGGAGAGAAGTTCAATAATTCAAATGAGCCCAGTACCGAGGAACTGGAGGGCGGTTTGATCTAGTTTAGAAGCTGACATTTTCTTAGCAGAAAAATGCAATATCCATAATACATTATTTTGTGCCCAATGAAGTCAACTAGAACAGAACTGTCTCAGGAGAGACCAAGATCAGATTGCCAGGAAACCTTTTTGAAGGCAATAGGAAACCCAGTCTTCAGAAGCCTAGGCAGGAAGTGGGCTCAGGGCCACTTCTCAAGTGCCTGCAGGGCCCGGAGGCTTCCTGAGCTGCTGTGACACTGGGTCCCCTTCCTGGAACTTTAAAGAGTGAATAAATACAGAACAATTCCTAGGTAGCCTGAACATCTGGGCCTTGGAAGCCCTGCCTCTGTCCTCATCGCCAGCAGACAGACCTGCTCCGTGGATCACAGTGTGTGAGAGTGTGGCCAAAGCAGCCACGTGGGAGGAGGAGGAGGAGGGCTATTTTATCTTTCTAAGATAAACGCTGTTAAAAGAGAAAAATCATTTTCTCTAGGTGGCAAATGTCCCTGCAAAACACACCCCCAAGGTGAGTTTCTCCGTACAGTGAAAACTGCCAGACCTGAAAGTAGCTTGGCTGAAGGGAGAGGTTGTTAGGGGCTTTGCTCTCTTCCTGGGGCTGCCTGTCTATCTTCAAAGGAAGCTGAGAAATTGACTCCATTTTGGCCTCCCCTAAGTTCATGCAATTATGGGCCCAAATAAATTCGTGTTAAATTATGCCAGAGACTAAACAATATTTTGCTTTTTATTTGAACAAATATCTCTTGCTTCACTGACAATAGTCCAAGAGAGGAAGCCTTCAATTAGAGGAGCTGAAAATACTGATTAGAATCAATCAACACCTCTAGAAGTTTAAACACTTAAGTTAATTAAATGGTTCGGTAGACTTGAAGCTAAACTCACAAACAGAAATCTCAGCATATGAAAGGATGCTTGGAGTTTTAAAAAACAGATAATTATCTGAGAAGCCCAACATCAGCCTTACCAAAGGCACTGTGAAAATAATCAGGCAGGCGGTGCCTTGATTTTTCAATGCAGCTCACATGTAGGTTAACACCATAGCTCAAAAGCAAAAGCTCTTGACTCCTATTAGCAGATGGGATGTTCTCCCTAAACTCAGAGATGGACAGTTGAGAAATGGCAATGACGCTGTTGTGTTTAGCAGTCCTGAATATTTTAAGAGATCAGTTTCTTTGCCCTCAGTGTCAACAAAACCAGCACAAACACAAAGGTCTTGTGGGTTTTTAACTTTAGCAGGTACATTTTGAATGGACAAAAACATGATATATAGGTGCTTTTTGAATATCTGCTATAGAAGAAAGACAGATCAGATGTCTTCAGTTGGGTTCCCTTTACACAAACCCTGAGATTTGTCCAGGTCAAGAAAGCTAGTGAGAATACATTCTCAGGGAGGGTGGAGTGAAGACATTGCAAGAGTCCACAAAGGAGCAAAGCTCTCTACTCATCTGCAGATATCTGAGCCCCAGAGGAGGCATTATGCATGTTAGTCCTACCCCAGACAAGAAAAGAAACCCTGTAATGTCCAGTGCTGTGTCATGTAGTTGGCACTGGGTTTCTGTGCTGGTGGTAGAGTGGGGGTGTGGGGCAGCCTTCTAGTACTTACTGTATAGCAGTCTTCCAGGAAAAGGGCAGGTAAAGGTTGTAAGGTGTGATCAAAATCACAGCAGGGGTCCACTTGGTTCTGGGTAGGGACAGGAGTTCTATATTGCACCACTAAGGAACTCTTCCTTCATTGAGAGATTGTTGAGTGGTCCTAGGCAAGATCAGGGACCATCTTTGCCTGTGATGAATGAGGTTGGTCTGCAGTTTGCGCATCTCCAGGCTCTAGTCCCTGTTTGGTTTATATATTAACAGGGAAGTCAACTCCTGTGTTCTAGTTTGACTTTTAGTGCTATGATAAAGCACCATGACCAAAATAAACTAGGGGAGAAAAGGGTAAGCTTGGGCATACATTTCGATAGCACAGTCCATTATTGAGGGAAGGAAGTCAAGGAAGGAACTCAAGGAGGAAACTGGAGGTAGGAACCAGAACAGAGACTACAGAGCAACACTGTTTACCAGCTTGTTCTCCATGGATTGATAAGTCTGCTTTCTTTTTAAAAATTATTTTATTTTTTAATATGTATGGATATTTTGCCTGTATGTATGTCTGTGTACTATGTATATGCATTGCCCAAGGGAGGCTGTAAGATGGCTTCAGATCTTCTGCAGCTAGAGATACATACAGATGGTTAATGAGCTGACGTGTATACTGGGAATCAAACCCAGGTCCAGGGATGGATCTATTCATAATGGGATGAGCCCTTTCACATCCATCATTAACCATAAAAGACCCCCCAGACTTGCCTACAGGCCAATTTGATGAGGGTGTTTTCTCAGTTGAGGTTTCCTCTTTCCAGATGACCTCAGCTTTTATCAAGTTGATAAAAAAACAAAAAACAAAAAATCAGCACACAATGTGTGTTTAATGGAGAATAAGTAGTTGATATTGTGTTAGCTGGATACAGAACACTTTTCATACCCCTTCCAAATGTTTTGCCAACATCTTTTGCAGAATTTTACTTGAGGTTGAGTCTCTACAGAAGGTCTGGCTTGAAGTCTTAGTGTAGCTTTTCCTTAAGGATGAGCTTTGCATCTCATCCTCCTGAACTTTAAAACATGGACAACATAACTTCATAGGGTTCTTGCGAGAATCAAGAAATACAGCACATAAAAAAACCCAAACAAAAACAACAACAACAAAACAGCTTAGTAATTTGTCTTTGTTTTCTTTTTGTGAGATGCTTTTTCTTTGCACGGAGGCTGCAGTGCAGAAATAGACACTTAAAACTACAAGATTAGGTGCCTGTGAGAATGAAGGTTTACTTTGTAAAGAGAAGGTGATCTTGGACTGGGGTTGTGCTGTTGATAGGCACCGTGGATTGGTATTGATCCGCAGAACATACTTCTGGGAATGAGGCTGTTACATAAAGCAAGGAGACCTAGTGAGACTAAGCCATGTTCTATTCCCAACACAGTGTGCAGGTCAGGCTCTGAACTCTTAGCCAGGGAGATCGTGAGCTGTGTATAAAACCATGTGTACAGGACACAGGCTTTATTACACTACATCTCAGCATGTGGAATAGCTTCTCTGCAACTGTGTTGGCCAAAACAAAGTAACCTGCCATGAATGCAAAGGGAGAGAGGGTGGATTTATCCGGATAGGACACAGAGTTGAGTTCCTCCATGTGTCAGTGTTCCAGCTGCCTGAAGATCTGTTATAATCACCATGGACTTCCTCTTTCTGCTCATGCTGGGTGTCTGTGGGCTCAGAATAGAAGATCATCACTGAGACTTAGCCGAACAGGAACTCAGAGGCTAGATTCTAACTATTGTGGACATAAAGTCTTCACTTACCAAGTAGGGATGACTTCTTAAAGAGCTGTTTTCCTGTTTTAGAGTTCCTGCTTCTCAAGATGACTTTCTCTCCCACTCTTGGAATGACAATGAAAAGTGTTGTCATCTCCAGTTAAAGGACTGGATCCAGGCATGATCAGGAGGAGGAAAGAGGGCATCATACACTTGTGCTTATTCGAGCACTGGCATCAGCTGGAGGCCTCCACAGAATGTATTTCTGGAATTTCGTGAGTTTGGGAGGCAGAGCATGGTATTTTGTGTTACCATCTTTGCCTCAAGAAGGCAGTGCTCTATATGGGTAAACAGATTTTATAATCAGAGGAAATTTGAATAGGTCTCTGGTTCCACAAATTGGCAGTCTATATCACCTTTGATAAGCTATGAATCCTCTCACTTCCCTCCGTTTGGTTGAGGACAATATTTACTTTCTCCCAGGAGTGTATAAAATTCAACATAAAAGAAGGGCTACACATGGTGATTCAACCAAAAAAAAAAAAAAAAAAAAACAAAAAAAACACAACAAAAAAACAAAAAACCACGTGCCTTCTCAGGCTCTTTGGGCCATCTTACAATGGTGGACTTCAGATATTTGACAGGGTTACATACATGTAGGTTAGTAGAGACCCCTGTGAGTTCTACATAGGAGACATGGCTGAGAAGGCAGCAAGTTCTATTGCTAGGAGAAGGTTCTGAAATGGTGCTGGGCTGATGGGAGAAGTAGAGTAAGATGTAGGCAAGAGTGTACTTAGCTAGAAAGCAAAGGGGTCTCCCAACAGGGGAAACTTCAGGGAGCAAACTGTTGTCTAGATCTGTGTGTGAGTATTTCAGGTGCTGGTCTGAGAAGACACCTGGCAGAGAGGAATGAGAATTCATGGGCTCTATTTGAGATTCCCGCTAATTAGTTACCCCTTATTCAGAGAATAAAACCAGCACACAGTCTTCTAATATAAGAGCCTGTTCTCTATTTATATATTATCAGGGCTCTGACTTCTTAGTCTTTGTATTCTCTCATTCTATGTTCACTATAGTAATAGGACATTAAAATGATTTGTGAAAAGAGCCAATTTCTAAACCATTTCACTTAGAATTTTGTATTTCATAACAAAACTATATATACATATATATATATAAAACAATATAATAAATATACATAGTAGCATAAGCATGACCATCATTGTCTCTCCTTTGCCCACCTCCTTCAGTATATGATACAAGGTTCCCTACACTCAGGGCTTCTTCCTCTAGATTTGATGCAGAAAATGAGATTGCATGACAAATTATAGCCCTTGAGCCATTTCAGAGGAATTTGGTTGGAGCGGTAGACCTCTGGGGCATGAAGATGACTAGATCAGGAAAATGATTAGTGTATTATGGATAGAAGAAATGAAGTTTAGGCAGGAAGCTACCCCAGTGAAAAGAATTCTTGCAGTGTTCATGCAAGAAGGAAGTTTATTCTTCTGGGTCAGAAAGGGACATTTATTCATAAGGGAAAAAGAAAACTTTCTTTCCCACTCTTGTTCAAAGTAGCCTTGAGCCCTGGCTGCACCTCATATGACCTTAGCAATGTAGTTTAAATGATGCTGTCTCTTATTAATGTACAAGTCCGGGACTTTCAACAACCCACCGTTCCTCAGTTTTATCTTTTAAGGGAGCATATATGCTTATAGTGTCTTCCCATAGAACTAAATTGGCATCAAAAAATATTGAATCCAATATAAAATTTTTCCCTATATATTCTTCACCCCTAATACTTGTTACTTGGTAGGGAGTTTTTTCTTTTCTTTTTTTTTTTATCATGCAATAGAAAGCCCAGGGCTACCCAAGGTCATGATGAGTCTAGCATTTATTTATCACACTTATATTTAGCTTTGAAATTGCAACTATGGGGATTATAACTAGACTAGGACATGATAAAATGAATTATAGTGCCATCGTTTGCTTCTGTCTTTGGAAACCTACTCACATAATAAATACAGAGACCCCTCTCTAGCCTCAGTATTTGACACAGAGCCCTGAAAACCCATGTGATTTCTGGAGTGATAAAGGTACCAATAGAATCTTTTGTTGCAATGGTTAGCCTGTGCCCTGACTCCAAAGATGCTAGGAAATGATACTATCTTCATCCTAATGTAGGGTCTCTGACCTCTGGTTCCTGACAGAACTTTAAATCCATCAGAATTACTTGGGTATGAGAAACATCTATTGGGGTGAGTTTTTGTAGCTTCTGGCTAGCTAAGGGGCCAGTGGCTAGGTGAACAAACCATGTAATTTCATCTGTTACCTCTAACCTTCTAAAAAGGAGAGAGCACCTGAAGATTGTGTTGATATCCATTGGCCAACGAGTTAATAAATCATGCCTATGTAGTAGAAGCCTTCATTATAAACCTCCAGTTAACTGGATGTGGGAAGCTGTTGGGTAACAGAATACACGGAGGGTGGAAAGTTGTGTAGCAGGAGAGGGCATGGAAGCTCCTTACCCCTTCTCCTACCCCGCCCTCTCCCACTGTGCCAAATAGCTGTTCATTTGTACCATTTCCAATTCTCTTATAGCACACCATTAAGTTAGGTGTGGTGGCTCATGTCTATGACTAGAATTTAGAAGGTAGAGGATTGTCAGGAGTTCAAGACCAGCTTAGGCTACATAGTGAGCTTAAACTTGGGCTGTAGAGACCTTGTCTCGAAAATATGAGCATTGTCCTCCACCCCATCATTGAATAAATATATTTCTTTAATCTCTGGGAGCTGTTTTAGTAAATTAAGTTTAGAGAGGGAGTTGTGGAAACTTTGTAGCATTTATCAGGCAAAGGTCACAATTTGTTATTTGTGACTGTAGTATGGCATGGGGACAATGTTGTGAGACTAAGCCCTCAATCCTTGGGACTTGATACTGCATCCACAATGACATATGAGAAGGCTAAATAAGACAACACATAGCTAATATCTGCTGTAGTCCTGATTTCTTGGTTGGCTGTAAGGAGAAATCCTTTTATAATTTGGCAACCAGAGATCATGAAACTGTTAATTGTTGAGTGAGGTAACAAGGAAAACACTACTACATTTCACATAGTGGTTGAGAGGAAGTCTTTTGTATCTCAATCGATATAGTAGCATGGTACTGTAAACCAGGAGTAGAGGATGTTTTAACAATCATTAGATTTTTCTCTCTGACCTCACTTTAGTTCCCAAGTGCGCATTATCTCAGCATCCACACAACAGCATGTATATCAAATTACACTACAGAGAAGATGGATTTGATGACTTGTAAAGGTTCACACAACCCTGGTAAAAGTTCAGGATAAATGGGCTTTGAAGAAAACAAATGCCACCAAAACCCCTGCATAAATGATGTATGTCATCACTTGCAAATTGATGTATGTGAGTATAAATTTTTTAACTCTTAGATGGCTCCCACTCTGTTCTTTTGAATCTGACCTCAGAAGACTTGTTCAATAGTACTATCACTCACCACCTAACCCAGGCACCACTTGCACTCAGGCTGTCACTGACAATTTGACTAGAAAGCTGAGTCACCAAGAATGCATGGCCAGATCTATGCTGCTTTTACTCTTGTATCCCTGGCACCTAGTGTAGGTGTGGGACACAGTTGGTCTCAGGAACATTTCTTACATGTTTCCAAATGTGGAGGGAGGAGAGCTACTCCTGTCCAAGTGGGAGCAAGACCCAGTTTAAGCGACTTAAGGAGTTAAGTGTGTACAGATGGCAACGAACCTGGGCTCCCTAGCCTTTTAAGGACACAGTGTGGTGGGCTCTGAGATCAGCTAGGACATAATGGGGTTTTCAGACCTGAACTGTAACAAACATTAATTTTAGTGTAATACAGAATATATTTGAGCTATGTTCCTGGTTCTCGGTGTATAACTCTTAAAATTTTGGGATTTCTAGTTTTGAATATGAATACACATATGTATGTATACATATATACATACACATAAATATATGTTTATATATATGTATACCTATATATACATATCTATATAACTTTTAAATGTCTATTTATTAATTATACATAATAATGGTTTTATGACACTTTCATATTTGTATATAATGTATTTTGATCACACTCAGCCCCAATTACTCTTTTTTGTTCCCTTCCCACTTGCATTGATCTCCTTCCTCTTTCCAATTCATTCCCTTCCAACTTTCATGACTTTTCTTTGGAAACCAAGTGACTTCCATTAGTGTTGCCTTCAAGAGCATGGGTGAGAGGTTATTTACAGGACTATGGATACTTTACTAGGTGGTCTCCTCACAGGGAGCATGAAATTTCTCAGCACCACTATAACTTGCCCTACATATACATTTGACTGGGTGTTCTGTTGTTGTTTGTCAAAACTAAGCTGATCAATATAAGTTAGGTGTTTCTCTGAGTTCTGTGAGCCAGTTCAACTAGCCACCAGATGAAGCAGGAATACCAAGCCCTCAGTTTACAGTTCATTATTTAGAAGTAAGGAAAGCCTAGAATTGTGATTGTCAACTAAAGTACAGATGATAATGGGACTGAGTCCTTAATCGTAGGTGCTGATGTCAGCTCCAGGCATGTAATGTTATATTGAATTAAATTTTGATACTCGGCTAGTATTTGGAGAATTTGTTGATGCTTGAAAACATTCAATAATCCCAATACTACTAATAAAAATATACCTTCATGCCATGATTTCAAAGACAGAACTAAATAGTATAACATACTCAGAACAATTAGGAAGCAATAGATACTTCCTGAAAGCTGTTTTATCTTGCCCCGTCTAACCTATACAGTGGCTTTATTCCATTGGTCCAAGATTGTTCTTCAACATCAAGGTCCATCTCAATTTTGTAGGTATGTGTGATGGCTAATCTTAGAAAGAGCCTCAGTTGAAGAACTACCTCCTTTTTATTGACTTCTGGGTATGCATGAGATTCATTGCCTTGACTGATGATGGGTATGGAAGGGCCAATCCCACTGTACATGGTCCCTCCCCTAGGTAGCTGATGTTGGGTTACATAAGAAAGCTGGCTGAACATGAGCAGTGGAATTAAGCCAGTAAGCAGCACTCCTTCATAGTTTCTGCTTCAAGCTCCTGCCTGGAGTTCCTGACAAACTCCCCACACCAAGTTATTTTTAATTAGTATGATGGGAGATGTCATTCTGTATATGTTTCTTATACTGGTTAATGAATAAAGCACTGTTGACCAATAGGAAAGGAAGATAGGAGGGTCAAGATGGAGTCTGGAGAGGTAGAACCACCAGCCGCCTCTCGCTGGTAATACGTGGAAATACATAGAAATGGGTTAATAATTAAGACAGAGCTAGCCGATAAGAAACTAGTAACTGGCCAACAACATAATATCAAATACAGAGTCTCGGTGTGTTATTTGGGGCTGGCGCGGCGGTGGGACAAGACCAGCGGCGGCGGGTGGAAAAACCCATACTCCTTACATTAGTGTGTGCTTTTTTTTTTTCATAGCAACATAAAATCAAACTAGGATAGTATCTGACATTTCTTGTGTGTGCATGTTTGTGTGTTCAAAAGTGAGTGGGTACTGATGGAAGATGTTATTCTGTAAATATGTTTCTCTTATTGGCAAAAAGGCAAGATAAGCAAGGAGGATTCTGGGAAATGTAATAGAGAGAAATCAAGATGTAAGGACTTAAGAGAAGAGGTCTGGACCCTCTCTCTGGTAAGATGAGACCACATGGAAACACTTAGATTAATAGAAATGGGTTAATATTTAAGACAGAGCTAGCCAATAAGAAGCTCTAGCCATTGGCCAACAGCTTTATAACTAAGAGAGTCTCTGTGTGTTATTTGGGACCAGGCTGTCAGGAAACTGCTCATAACAGGGTACATGTACATACGGAGATCTCGTAAAATGGATGTCATCTTTTTTTTTTTTGTTTGTTTGTTTTTTTTTTTTTTTGTTTGAGGCAGGATCTCTTGTCCTGGAACTCACCAAAAGGCTAGTAGGCAAGGATCCTTTTGTTTTCATCTTCCCAGTACTGGGATTACAAGGGCGCAACACACACACACACACACACACACACACACACATACACACACACACACACCACTCACACCCACCCACCCACACATATACCCCCCACACTCACACACACACACTCACACCCTCACACCCACACACCCCACACATACCACACACACACACTCACTCACACACACACTCACAACCACACACACCACACCCCCACACACCACACCCCCACACATACCACACACACACATTCACTCACACACACTCACACTCACACCCCCCCCACACCACACACACCACATACACACACCCACACACCCCCCCCACACACACTCAAACACACCACATACACACACATGGCATGTATGGATTGAACTCCAGTCTTTGTGAACTCCAGTCCTTGTGTTTGCAAAGCAAGCACTTTGCCGACATCCCTATCTCTCTAGCCCACATTTTGCTTCTAATGAGTATCTTTTCATCAGAACAAATGTTGGCTTCCTATGAATCTGGAAATACTATATGCATTAAAAATACTCTTTAATTGGACAAATGAGGAAGAGGGGTACATTTTCCCAGTCATAGCTCACACAAGGAACTCCACTAAGCAGTGGGTTGCATGATGGCTTCAGGGCCTTCCTATTCCCTGCCCACTCACCCAAATTAACAGTGTGCCCTGGACTTTCATGCATTTTCTTATTTGACACTTACAAGAACCCTGAGAGGAAATTTGGACTAGACATATTATCATTATTTTCCAAATGAGAAAATGGAATCTCAGAAAGCCAGACTTGTAATAAAAGAATCAAAGTATATTAAACCTGGAGGGCATTTTGAAGACCATGTAGTGCAACCTTTTCATTTTATGAATGGAAAATGAAGCCTCGAACAGCAAGTGACTTGCCCAAGGCCTCATGGTCATTGGTAGAGCTGGGATTTAAACTATTCACCTTTATTCTTTGTTTGGTCCTTTCTCCTTTGATTATTACTTAGTTCTTAAAGACAGACCTTTGTTTTAACTATTGTGATACCCATCCCTTCTTGTCCCTGCAACATTGCCATGTAGAAAATAAGGCTCTCCTTTAAGTTCATTCCCCTTCTGTATAGACAGAAAGAGTACTTGATTGATGTGGAAGATGCAATTAGAATCCCGGCATTTACTCAGTTTTATCAATGAGCCTTTTAAGGGTCCCCACTCATAGGACTGGGATAAATGAGAGAGTGATACAGTAGAGAACATTGGCAAACAATGTCAGAGATGAGTTAAACCTGGGCATGTAGGTATTCAGGTTGGCTTAGCACACATAGATACTGAGATCTGAGTTCTAGAATGGTGGCACAAGATTGGTGCAGAAGCCTAAGTACTGAATGTTAAGTCCAATGATGGGGCTGCCTGGAGATGAGTCATGACATTGAAGCCAAGAGCTTAAGGAGCTGGATGCAATCTATGTGAGGATGTACACAGCTAGTGAATGCTCTTGCTGCCTGTGATGTGGTGGAGGACAGGCATGCTGCTTGGTACCATGTAGGCATGTTATCTATTGAGTGATTCTACATTTATCTATGGAAAAGACACAAAGTTTAGGTAAGTAATGTCTTATAATTTCAAAGAATTACGAATGTGCGTATTTTCTTCTGGGTCACTGGGGAAGTTTTTTGAAACCCAGGCAGTCCATCTTTCCTTTGATGCAAGGAAAACAGGACCAGACTGAAATCTTTTTATAACACACTTGCCATTCATATAGGGTTCTTGCTGACCCTTTTATCTTCTCTGAAATCAGAATCCTTTATGCCTGACGAGCATGCTGGTATAGCACTGGCTGGGCCTCCTTGTGAAGCTGTTTTCCCCCTCTGCCCTCTTCTCCATCTGTCCTCCTATTTCTGAGTACAGATAAAAAGCCTGGCACTCATTAGCCGGGTACCACTGCAGCCAGTCAGCTCATGTTAACTGAGTGTCCACAGCATGCATGTCATCGCCCTGGGCACCTGTGAGAGAAGCCAATGGCTCTGACGTCTTTGCCCTGAGTCCTGGATCCCCACAGTGCTTCGGGAATGTGCAGGCCTGGGGCAGAATGGCAGCAATGGGCAGGCCTGATGGAGGGTGAGACAGTGCGGAATTTGGGAGGAACTGGCAAGGAATGATAGAATTTGAAAGTGTGAGAGATTTTGAAAAGAGCCACCCTTAATGGCTGAAAGAGTCTCCTTGCAGGATGGCCATGTGGCTGTCCTTGAGGGTAGCAGACATACCCATCCTGGTGAATTAATAGACTATGTAAAAGAATTGCCTAATCCAGGAGGGAAGGCCTAGTCCCTACTCCAAATAATTTGACAGATTTAGATAGCCCCTCCTGGAAGGCATCACCCTACATGTGGACATGGGGGGGACATGGGAAGGGAGGGTGGTCGGGGGGGCATGGGGTAGTGGGAGAGAGGGAAAGAGGAAGGATGGGAGGGAGAGCGAACTGGGATCGATATGTAAAATAAAAATAAAAAAATAAACTACTGATGGAAGCTTAAAAAACAAGTTGATTCATGCCATGCACAAAATTAGGTTAAACAACAATAATAATAAAAAAAGAATTGCCTAATCAATGAATTGTTTGCCCAGGACTTGTGCTAAGATAAGTGGTTCTTTATACTTATTTTCTACTTAAGGAAGTTGTTTGTCACACATGCACTATGGGAGAGGTGTGGTATCTAGCTTGGCTATGTAGTATTAAATAATGCTAGCGTTTGGAATACATTTTTCTCCGTAAACATTGACCATTCACCAACAAAGGTACAAGTGGGGTCTGTAGTCTGTAGTGCCATCATCTGGATGAGGTAAAGGAAGTCCAAATGCCTCCAAATGAAGTGTCGTCACTCATTTCTGTCTTTGCCTAAAGTACCTTTTAGCTCAACTTGGGAAATAAAAAGCAATTTGATTTGTTGGGTTGGAGAATTGTGGGTAAATTTATTTCCATTTTGTTTTCTGGGAATATTATCACGATGTCCCCGAAAAGCCAAAAATAAAATAAAATAAAAAGAATTACTTGCTCTCTACAGCAATGAGGATTTTGTAAGGGAAAATACAACTGCTAGGGACTGACTTGAGAGGGAAGCAAACCATGCCTGTCCCTGAACACTCATCGGGAACTCCATCTCTTCTGTGAGATTTCTGTCTTAAGCCTCCTGTGTGCTCTTGCTGTTCCCAAGCCTCCAAGGCTCAGGGAATTATGTTTGAGGCTTCTGGTCTCCCTGCAAAGATGCAAAGAAGATGACAGGCCTAACAAATAAGGATAACAGACAATAATGGGACCAAGCCCTTAATTGCAGGCTCTAATGTCAGCTCCAGGTACATAGTATTATACCTGAATTAAATTGTACATATTCAGCTAGTGTTTAGAGAATTTGTTGGTGCTGGAAAACATTCAATAATTCAAATACTACTAATAAAAGTACGTCTTCATGCCATGATTTCAGTGACAGAACTAAATAGTATAACATACCCAGAACAATTAGGAAGCAATAGATACAACCTGAAAGCTGCTTTGTCTTGCTCTGTCTAACTTATACAGTGGCATTATTTCACTGGTCCAAGAGTTTTCACAACTGGGTTATCCCAATGAAAGGCTAGCAACAATACTAATAGTTTTAATGTAAGTGTTGATCAGATACCCAGTCCTGTGGGAGGGAGCTGCTTTAAGTATCAATAGTCACCATCCCCAGCCCTCATGGTGAGTGGGTAGGAAAGGAATTTTCTCCAGTTTGTATCTGGAGTGCCCCTTACAGGTACAATAGTTAAAGGCTTGGTCCCTACTTAGCAATGCCCAGGCTTTAAGAGACAGAGCCTAGTGGAAGCTTTCAGGACAGTGCCCCCTCCTCTCTGTCTTTTACTTTAAGGTCATAGAATTAGCCGTTTTGCCATACATTCCCACACTCAGATGCAGTTGTGCCATAGATGCAGGGTTGCCAGTCAGTCTTCTAACAAGCTGCGACCCCCACCCCAACTAACTTTGTCTTAGTTGCAAAGCAGATTAACATTCATTATGCAGGCAAAGACTCAAAGGGATGAAGTCCATAGCCACGGCAGTAGCAAGCAGCAAAATTAGACTTGGTTCCACATCCCTTAGATTCCATAGCTTCCACTCTGTTAGATATCTCAGGGTATCAGTAGCTTCAGAGTGAGATGGGACAGGTATTGGTATAACTAGCAAGTGTAACCCTTTTTCTTCTCACCTAGACAGACCAAAGAGTCAAAGCATATCAGATCTCCCTTGAAAATATTCTGAACCACCCACACAAGAAAAGCTATGTAAGTTCATTTGATTTCTTGGTTTCCCTGTTGCCCTGGCTCAGGCTTTAACAGAATACAGATCTTCCTCCTTCCTGCTTTCAGTAAATGTCAAGGTTTCATTGGCTTGAGCCCTGCTCTTCAGGGAGTGCATTGTAGGTGGCTGCCCAGCATATCAACAAGGCAAGGGAGAGCTTTCCTGGTAACCTCTGCCCAGTGAGGTCAACAGAAGTGCAGCCCTCTTGGATGCTTTCACGCATCCTCAGGATGTCGATTGGACACACAGGAGTGCCCAGTAACCACTTGCTGGCTGATAGGTGAAAGATGATTTGGGGTTTTTGTTCCTTTTCCTCAAAGAGAATAAATCTGCTTTCTGAGCCAGAATGGGTTTGCCTTGCAATTTTCTACATGCTTTTATCTCCCCATCGATTCTGCATGCTTCTTCCTCAAGGCTGAGTAGAAGGTAGATACCCATAGTCATCTTTTGGTTACAGCTTGCTCCCAGTCATTATTACTGTACTTATTTACTAGTGATTTTATTAATTTAAGTCACTAATTATATAGTCTCTATCTTCTGCTACATACAGTGTTCTTTACTACAGATAGAAATCTTGAGGATGTGAAAGGATGGATGATTTTCAATAATAAAACCACATGTCCACGTTACGTGGGAGCCCTAAGGAGTCATTGACCCTGCCTGAGAATGGAGTGGCAGTGCTGGAGGGGTGAGAGCTGTGCGAGGTTTTATGATGCATCCCTCTTCAGCCATTGGCTGCCCTTTCCCACTTCACTTTGTGTTGGACTGTTTCCCACCGGAGCCCCCTAAGAACACGCCTAGAGCAACCAGCATTTAGGTGAGGGAAAGAGGAAGAGGA